>NC_080593.1:84306866-84916479 GCF_027887145.1 Ammospiza caudacuta
CATAACATGTGTATATACGTGTACATGTGTGTGTGTGTGCGCACACGTATTTTGGTATTTGTTGTGTTGGGAATGATGGGACAATCTTGCTTTCTTCAGTACAGTGGATATACATATCCCATATCCCATCCCTCCCCTCCAGACCAAGTAGGTCTGTCCTCCTGGGACTCTGTAACACAGGAAGGAGCAGCTGATTCCCAAAATCTCTGTTACCATCATCTTCTTTACCTTCAGAGACTGGAAAAGCAAAAAAATTACAATAAATGCTTTGAATTGAAGAATAGTGAAGGCAGGGCCCAAAGTGTGATTACATCAGTTGTGCGGAGGATGTAAAGCAATAAGCAGTGTGTGCACATAGCAGCATTATATTCCATAATGCATTTCCCAGAGGAGGATCTGGAGGTGGATCTCCTCTTGCTCCCTGAAGGCTCCATAGAGCAATGTCAGGAGACACTGGCAGAGTTGACCTGTGTGTGATAGCCAGTGATTCTCCATCAGCCTGCTTTGAGCAGAGAGAAGATGAAGGGCTGTGAGTAAGATGTCAGTGATGTCCTGGGAGGCCCAGGTGCTGCAACACTGTCCTTGTTTGCTCCTGCCCCCTGTCCTGTTGACCTTGCCAATCCAACAGT
The DNA here is from genome assembly GCF_027887145.1 of Ammospiza caudacuta. NCBI lineage: Eukaryota > Metazoa > Chordata > Aves > Passeriformes > Passerellidae > Ammospiza > Ammospiza caudacuta. The sequence goes on from NC_080593.1 coordinate 84,307,496, forward strand.
GTGATAACCCCTTTGAGTTGCTCTGATCTTTTCCTGTGTGCAGATATCCAGCTGGCTCTGTTGCAGGAGAGATGTTTGCTAAATCCCTACTCCTGGGATCTGTATTGGGAAGTACTGCTGACAGTGTTTCCCTGGAGGTCAGACATCCAGGTGAATGTGAAGTGGGTGGAGGCTGAAGTGTCAAAGATTGTTCTGTTCAACCCATATTAATCTCCTACCTCCTGTATTTGCCTGAGCAGTTGAAGAACCTCCAGTTTATAGGTTATAGGAAGCTGTGTCCAAGCCTTCCCTTAGTAGCTTTCTGGTGTGGCAGAAATGCCACTCCCCTGAACTATTGATGACCCATCTATGGAGCTGGGAAATTTCTGAAATGCAGACAAACTGCACCCAGACATCTGGTGTGTGACGCTTCCAGGAAACAAATAATCTGTGCTACATCAGGAAAGTGACTCCAGCAGGACTTGCAGGGGGAAAAGCTAAGGCAGACATGGAAAATTCTTATCAGCATATGGAGCAGGGCACTGAGAAACCTGATGGGACAGCTTGGAAGACTGTTCCTGCACTGGTGCCAAAACTGGCAGTCACAGAATCTTCACCTGCAGCTTCAAACCCCACAGGCAGTCAGGTGGAACAAGGTGCTCAGTGGTCACCTCTGGATGAATACCTAGGGCTAGGCAGGGTGGTGCAGCACAGACACAGAACTGAAGCACGCTGCCAACCAGCAATGGGAGCCTTTGTGTTGGCTACATTAATGTTTTACTGAAAAGCAACTGCAAGGTCTCTGCATGGTGTTCCAGGTGGCAGCAGGAGCTGTGATCATTAATTTAACATTACGGAAGTTATTTACCTGTCTTACATAAACTGAGGTATTTACCTAGTGGTGAAGCCAAAAGAAAAGAGCAAGGTCTCTGCAAAGGTGTGCCAGAGGCAAGCATCCCCTCTGTGGCCTTCCACCAGTTCTCTGGAATGGTAGAAGATTAATGAAGAAGTGATGAGCAAGTTTCAGCAATGAGGAAGGTGTAATAGGTGTGCCTGGACAAACAGGGTTCTGCTGCCACAGGGAGCTGCTCTGGTAGTGCTGAAAGTAATGAAATTCATCACAGTCTGTGCCCATACTGTCTGCAGGGCCAAAAAGCTGAAGTGATGGAGCGAACTCTTCCTTTTCACACCCAGGCTTCCTCAGCAAGCAAGTCCAGTATGGACTCTGAATGCCTTAAAGTCAAGTCTGTTGTAATAAATCAGCTGAGACTCCATTTTCTTCATGCAGGAAAAAGCCGAATCCTTATTTTATGGGTCATATTTCATAAGATTATCACAAGGCACTGTGTCAGATCTAACTGGTTAACAATACTTTCACTTTGGTTGGTACATGACATTTTGTACATCTATAGTTTACATACTTTTTCTACCGATTCTCCTGGGACAGATCTTATTGTTTATATGGGTGCACTTGTTTTTCACCCAAGGAACAGACTGTCATGTTAACGAATTCTCATTGCAAGATTGTTTTTGCATGGCAACTTGCAAAGTACTTAGCTCCACTTAGAAGAAGTGGTAGACCTTAGAACAGTGGCAGCTATTAATTTAGCAGAGCAGGCCTGATTTTATGAGGCCTTTCTTTTATAATTTCTCTACCTGTCTGTGACAAAGTCTTGAGGGAAAACAGGTAGTAAAATATCTTGCAGGGGAGACTTCCCCTGTATCTAGACTGTCCTTATCCACATATTCCCTGAATGACAAAAAAAACCAGATCAAATTTGGTCCATGATCTCTCTTTACACATTCCTAATGAATTTCTGTTCCTTAGTATCTTAAATTCTAGAAATATATCTATTAACTTTGTTCATTATTATACCTTCTCACCAGTTTGCCAAGGGCAGGAGTCAAACTGAACTCACCTGCCATCTCCCAGACAAGGCTCTCCTGTCCCTGTCTTGGAGCAGGACTGGTTGATCCACTCAGAGTGCAAAGACATCCTAGACTGATGCAATGACTTTCAAATCAGAGAGGCATCTGGGTACGCAAAACAGACTGACCTCTGGGAGATATTTCTTCTATATATTCAGCTGGAGAGCTGCTTTCAGGCTTAGCCATTTTTTTAGTGGCACAGGACAGCATTCCAAGCTCAGGTCTGGCAGCAGCCCTCAGTTCCATGCAGAGCAGGGTGCAGCTGATGAAGGGCATCTCAGATTCTTCTTGTGGTGGAGAAGTATCTGCTGCTAGCTGGAGAGCTGGAAATTGAACTCCCATTCCAGTACCAGTTTGATATTGGGGCTGGCAGGAAGGTTTTTGTTTGTTTGTTTGGGTTTGTTGGTGTTTTGTTTTTGTTTTGTAGTAGGATAATATTGGCCAGTGGTTTTCTTTTTTAGCTGAGTTTGCAAAAAACGAGTTACCTGTGGTTCAGCAAAAAGTTCATATGTGTATTGTTTACTTCCATTTAAATGCAGCAGAATTTTAATGCCAAATGATAGAAAATGTTAAATTGAACAAGTGCACAGAAGCATTTCTAGAATGATTAGGGGAACAAAAGTCCTATCTTTGTAGGAAAATTAAAAGACTTTTTTCTTGTTTAGTATAGCTCAGCTAAGACTGAATAGGGCTGTGATAACACTTAATAAATATATTTGAGAAGTAAATGTCAGAGAGGGATATTGACTTCATCACATGATCAAATGGCAGTACAGTGAATAATCCTGAATACATCTGCACTGGAAATCCAAAGGCTTCCAGATATGATGAAGGAAGCATTTGAATACTCTCCTGAGCACTGGAAGGAGTAACTTGCAGTCTTGTAGCAAGCAGCCTGAGAAGTTTATGGGCGTAATTGTACAACACAATAGAATAGGAAAATGCCTGAAGAGAGAAAATTAGGCTTATATTATGAGTCCCTGGGCATCTGGTGTGTCAGTATCCCCAAGTGTGTGAGAAAATAGATTAGATCACTGTCAATTTGCATTATAATAATTCCATGCCTCAGGGCTTCCACTGGAGTTGGGAAAGATTTTATTTTATTCTTCCTGATGCATGATTTGTCCTCTACTGCTCTTTTTTTTGTCTTCCTCTGCAGGTCTGAAGATAAATTGTTAGAGGCGGCATTAGAATCTTAGGGTTCAATTATCCTGCTGGTATACTCAGGATTAGGTCAGCCTCTAGGCCTGGAATTCTTTTGAAGGAGTTATTGACCTAGGTTGGCTTGGTAGGCTCCATTGATTTAATTTACAGCATGGGACACACCCTCCTTCCTAGAATCAAATGGACTTATGTTTAGCTAATTGTTTGCCAACTTGCAAACACACACATTTTCAGCAGGCAAGCTATTTATTAATCTCTCCCTCTTTTGCCTTAGTTGTCCTGATGCTTACTAGTATCTCACTAGGCACCTTTGACTGTTCATTTTCTGTTTGCCTCCTTTCATCCTCCAAAGTCACAACACCATTTATTTTTAGAAGGATATTCAGAAGAAAGGCATTTTCAGCAACAAACAGCAAGAATTAAGAAAGGCATAAAATTGTTCACTCCTGAAATATTAAAACTTATAAAGATATATGTGGGATTCCTATGTTCCTGTTAACATGTCCTTTGAAATTACCTTCTCCTTGGTGTTGGAAGTCCATCTGGCAATGCTAATCTCTTTTACTGACTTAGGTAAACAGCAGTCTTGAGGTGACCTCTACTCAACAGACAAGATAAGCCCAGCTAAATGCAAAGGATACCTGGGTAAATGAATAGCCATTGTAGCACAGGGATAGCTTTTGAGAATGAGTGAAGTAAACAATATCCATGGATAATATGGTTGGCTGTCTGATTTTTAAGTCTGCATAGCTCTGGAAATGCTCAGAAGAAGCTTTTTATGTGCAGGGTGTTCATGTCCATGTATTACTGCTTACTGACTAAAATACATTTGCATCCGGCAGTTCTGAATCACAGAACTCTGTGTCAGAGGTGGCCTTCTCACATACACACACAAGTATTTTTAAATTTTTGCACTCATACACAAATTCAAGATGTGGCCAGTACAGGGCAGAAGTCATTTACAGATTTCTCCCCAAATAAAGGTACAATGCATGCTTTACCTTGTTCCACTTTCAGCCACATCTTGCCACATTTTTGTCCTACAATGTCATCTTTGAAGCAAATCTGTAACTGCTCAGTGAGGAAGCTATATTCCATGGAATGGTTGGAGGAGTGGCAACTATTTGATGGTCCTTCTACTTTGGATACAAAAATTTTTGTTTGTGTGACTCTGTCAGTTATTACTAGAATTTTTAAAGGTCGGAGATCGTGAACTTTTCTAAGCTCCTACATGTAACTCAAGAGCCAGGGCCATGGGTGAGGCCTTGCAACAATCCTGCTTTTAACTGGGGACAAACAATTCGAATCTGAGCCCTAGGTAGCCTCATTTTTGCAGAGTATCCAGTTCATGGATGGCTCTTTACCCCAAGAAGAGTCTGAGGGGTCTCCTGCCTCAGATGCAGTCCATCCCTCATGAAGCTGAGGGCTGCTGCCAGACCTGTCTCACTTGTCAGTGCCTAGCAGCTAAGCCTGAAAGCAGCATGCCAGGTGTTCCAGTACTCTGGTTCACAGCACCAAAAGGACACACAAATTGTCTCTTATTACCTGATCAGAGCACCAGATTAACCTCTGGATCAGCAAAAGCATTGTAGGTCATCTAAGCAACAGATGGATGTTGGTGTAAACCACACAAAATTGACACAGAGACACCAACTTTAGTTAATCTTTAAAAGCAGAATTGCTGGAATTTAGTTTCAAAGACCTTATGGTGCCATGAAATAACTTTTGGATCCTGAAGTTTTCAAATGGCATCACAGACCTTTTGCTCTCCTGAAGTGACAAGAACGCAATAAAGTTCCATAGTACAACGTACAAAGTGCTGAGGGGCCAGTGATAAGGAGTTTTTACATAAATCCACAGAAGCAGACAAAGAAGGAAAAAAAAAGATTAAAAAAAAGAAGAATGTGTTGGTAGAAGGGATTAAAAAGTTGTGCTGCCAGAGTGATGCAGCTTTAAAAGAACAGGTTGATGTGACTGAAGATGGCACTCAGTGATGTATTTTGAACAAAGATGGGGAAGTATTAGAACATTTGTATAAGATTATATAAGATCACATTTGGATCTCAGAACAACACACACTCCTCTTTGATGCCAGCTCAACAGTTTTTCTTTGACCCCAGTCAATCCTTTACCTTCATACTCCCTTAAATCTCACCATATTATCTAATTTTGCACTTTACAGCACACAGCCATAAGAAAGGTCACTTGCAATGCATTTATGGGCAATGAACTCTTCCTCCTTTATCCTAAGACCTTAACATCAGCCTGGTCATCACAACAGTGAGAGACATGTTTTAGCTTCTTGTTTCTCAGTGCCAATTACAACACCCAAACTACTAAGCAAAAAATTCAAAAGGCATCAAAGGATTAGAGAAGCAAAGTTCTTTTAAAAATAGATTAGTTGCAAGGTTACTATAAATGGCTCAGTTTCTTTAAAATGAGGAGAGTGTATTCGCTTACTTTCTTACAGTGTCACCAGGACCTGAGATGAAGGCCTCACATTCTGATCTTGGAGAAGCTGCTGCTGCCACCAGCTGGTTGTTCCCTGGTCCTTGGTGGAGAGATGGAGACATAGCTTACATACACAAAGAACTGCCAGGGAGACAGGTGGACCCTGCAGAGGGTCACATCTACAAAATGTTATAGAAACATTGATCCAGTCCAAAATACATTTTGGAATATGACAAAAGACCTGTATTATGTGTACATGTGGCACTTAGGCACATAGTTTTGTGGTGGACTTGGCAATGCTGGGTTAATGATTGAACTCAATAATCTTAGAGATTTTTTCCAACCTGATTCTATGGTTCTAGGTTAACAGGGCCAACAGATGATAACACTCCCAGTCAGAAGTTATCCACAGGCATGGCTACAACAGCAAGCCTGCTGAATTCACAGCATCAGGCATGCAACACTGGTTCTTTCTGTGATTAAATGACATCATGTGCTTCACCATTTAGGTTCAAGAAATAAATTTTTTGGGTGGCAGCTCCATTTGAAGTAGAAATGACAGTTCCTTGCATGAGTCACTGCTGCTTCTGAAAAACTAATAAAAGGAGGAATATAGTGAGCACTGAGTTGTATACCATGTGAAGAACAAATGGTTTGTCACCCTGTGGCTGCAGTCATAGATGGAAAAGAAGGGATTTTGCCATGTGGGATCAGTGCAAGCCAGTGGTTCTTTGTACACATTGAAAGAGGCGTATGAGAACGAGATGGTGGATTATCAGAATCTGCACACAGTTGTAAGTTAGCTGCTGGGTTTATCATTAGCAAGCCAAAAAGATGGAGTCTTTTCTCTGTTAGGTTTAGGAACAACAGGCACTTCCTCCTGCAATATCATCTACAAAAGAATGGTAGGAGCAAACCTCTGCTTGAATCAGGAAGCACTGGAAGGTACCCCAGCTGCTGGTTTGCTGTGCACTTTAGAGGGGTGGTTGTCAGGGTTGGGATGGTCATACTAAGGAGCAAACCTCAGCTGGCTGCTCCATATCTGGTTGTTCCTATGAAAACTAATTTGTTACAATTAACTAAATTAGAATAAATAAGTCACTTCTTTTGTTTCTAAAGAATACTGCTATATCTGGATTAATGAGACAGAAGATGACCCTGGACATCCTTGTTTCTAGACTGAAATATGGGAAATAGAAACAAAAAATCTGCTTGGTTCTAAGACATGCATTCAAAGTAGGTTAAATTACATTAGGTCTGTTGTAGACCTAGACCACAACTACAGCAGTGGTGATGGGCAGAGCTAAACACAACCTCTCAGCCATAGCTGGCTACTGCAGCAGAATCCCATGCAACAAAATTCATACATATTCTTGAAACCTTAGCCAGCGGTGGCATTTGAAATGCATTTGGTGGCTTTTGGTGGTATATGAAAAGCAAAAGCAGGAAAATATGTGAAAACTGGAAAAGGAGGATCTATGCAAGCTTCTAGGTAGGGCGTGTTTGTTTTCAGAAGGGTCTCATGAGGTTTGCTCAGGGACTCATCCCTCTACCTGTGGTACTCATCCAAGGAGGCTGTAACCAGCTCTGACATTATGGTTCTGGTGGCAGAGGGAAGACAGAGAGTGGAAGGGATGCTGTCAACCCAGTAGCACCAGGGCCTTGAGCAGGAAGGAAGCAAACACCTCTTGAATCAGTTTAACTTATTTGATTTCTTCCTGTTCTGAGAATAGTTTGTTTCCTCCTATTCCTCTTCCAACAGCCTTTCTCTGCCATCAGGGCACACTATTCCCTACCTATGCATGATCAGTCCTCTCTGCCATGGTCCCTAGGACACACAGTGTCTTCTGTTCCTTCAGTAGGTGCCTGATAAGGTGAACATCAGGGAAGATACATGAGGCCCCCAACACCATGGTGAACTGTGCTCATATGGATTTTTTTACCTCCATCTTTAGTCATGTTTTGTCCCATTCCACTGGACATGTGCTCTGAGGTTGTGTCTGAAGACCTGTGTTGGGGAAGCAGGAGGCATGGAAAAGACACAAACTATGGGATCATTGCGAGAATGGGCTTTTCCTGCTCTAGCTTTTCATCCTTCACAGTGCAGAAAGCAGTCTGACAGCCTGTGCTACTAACTGTTTTGGAAAGTCAGGGACACTGAAGGACCGTGAAAATAGTGGCTTTATTATATGATGATATTATGTGGCACAGCCTGAGCCAGGGCTTGTGGAGACATGCAGGGATGCCTGTTGGAATAGCATTGGACTAATGGCCTGAGCAAGGCAAATCTGAGAAAACTCATCCATACAGTTTGTAAAAAGAGGACTCTCGGGCAGTCCCTTATGCCAGACTTATCCTGGAATTGCCTCACATCAGGCTGTTCTAATCATTCCAAATTCAGTTTTGGAAGCAATATGACAGACCAGGTGACCTGTTTACAAGTGGGACATTATCTGGCAACATTGCCGGCAGAATTTCCAGGGGATTACTGCTGCCCTAATTTAATAGTTGTATTCATGGTCTGGAGGTAAATAAAACTTGCAAATAAAAGAAAAGCATACAGAAAGGCCAGAAAAGTGATAAAGTATGGAGGCAAACTGAATTGAATAGCTGTGTTTGTGAAATAAATGTGTTTTAATAAAAATCAGTTGTGAAGTCATCCTACTAGGAGCAAATAATGAAGCTTATGTAACTGCAGACCATGTTCCCTGTAAAAGGAAACATTAAAGGAAATTAGGGGTCAGTCTGTACCAGATCATCACAATCTGGTGGCATAGAGGAACCTTGTTGAATAGAGGAATTCTGCAGCCCTGCAGTGCATAAATAGGAAGGGATAGGGAAGAAGCACAAGGCATGGGGGAACAGGGACTAACACCATTGTGGGGACCAATACAAGATTGAAATGTGCAGGTCACCTTCCCTTTTCTGCTGATATTGAAAAAAATTGAAACACCGAAAAAGCTGAAATTCATTAAAGAAAAAAGTGTGAAGAATTCAGTATGTTTATCATATAGAAGTCTGAGAGATGATTCAATTATTTGATTAAAGCACAGAATAGATATGTATACTATCTGTATCTAAACTAACTGGGCAATAAAGCATTTCTTCATCGGTTAGCCAAAAGTGTGGAAAGAATCAATAGCTATAAATTAGAGTCTTCCTCAGCCAACTTCTGTAAATAAAACCTATTTGAAGACTGGATGCTGGGTATGAATAGTAAAGTATCTTTCACAGTGATGCAAGCAGATTGTGGAGACAGTGGGATATCAACATGCAAGAGTGTGAAGAACAAGTTTAAAACTGAAGAGGCACTTGAAGGCTTCTCCCAAATAATAGTACAAAAAGATTTCTTTGGTGCACTGCCTGCCTGTCTCCTTGTGCCTTCCAGGAAGGAATTCCTACTGACATGATAAAGTACACCACAGAGCCAACAGGCAAGGACTGTGTCCTAGGAGTCCACAGGACAGGATGGACTGGAGGAGCCATCTATTGAAACCTTTTGTCTCATCACATCCTGAAGTCCCCCAGAGCCTACGACGCATTCAGCCATGCATTCATACACCACTATTGGTTTAAACCTGTGCACTTCAGAAGTAGAACTGGTAGTCCCAGTTCTGGGGGCAGCTTGTGGGGATTTCTGTGAACATGAGATACTTTGTATTGATCAGGCTGAGCCCTGTAATGTTCACTGATTCCAGCCTCTACTACAGGATATCCCCATAAGGCCCAGGATTATAAAAAACAGGGAAACTTTTTTACCCAGGCAGATAATGATAGAACAAGGGGAAATGCTTTTAAACTAAAGAGGAGAGATTTAGATTAGATGTTAGGAAGAAGTTCTTCACTGTGAGGATGGTGATATTCTGGAACAGGTTGCTTAGAGAAATTGTGGGTGCCCCATCCCTGGAAGTGTTCAAAGCCAAGTTGGATGGGGCTTTGAGAAACCTGATCAAGTAAAAGGTGTCATGCTGTGGAAGGGAAGTTGGAACTAGATGATAAGATCCCTTCCAAACCATTCTATCCTTTTATATTCTACCCTTCTATGATACTCTAGCCCCAAGTAAGTGGTGCCAGTAGCTCCATACCAGCTGTGAGCATGGCTGTGCTCACCTTGCTTATTTAAACCTCTTTCAGGGGCATAACCCTGAATGCTAAGTAATTTTTCTGATTTGTTGATTTGTCCCCTGGTTTGAACCCATGTGGCCATTGCTTCCATTTCCCCATACACTGTGACTAACAGCTCTACCTTAGAAAAGGGAGAAGTGACAGGGAAGGACACAAGCACAGGAGCACAGGCACTCACACACTGTAGAACAGTGACAAAGGTACACAGTCAGCTTTTTCATCTGGACCAACCACCCATATGCTTCCAGAACTGCTCTAAGGTCCATTTCAGGATTTTGAATACAAATAAGGGCTTCTCCATGTCAGCTGGACTCAGTGCTGGAAAAAGGTCCTAGGTCTTTTTCATTTGTTAGCACACATGTTGTCTGGGAGTCTTAGAAATTGTCTGTGCCCAGGATATTCCTATACCTGCTTTCCTGTATCCTAGGTAATGAAAAAAAGCATCAGTTTTAAATAGAGGATGCTACTTATTCTGAGTTACAGGGGAAAAAATAAAAATCAGCAATAGGCAAATCAACCTTACTTGTTAGAATTGCATAATGAGAGGAGCATTTTCCTAGGAGTATGATTATATATACATATATGTATAAGTATACCTATATAGATATTTATATACACGTCTTTCTCACACGTGTGGTAAAAAAAACCTACTCAACTGTTGAAAGCAACTCTGCATTTCAGAAGAGTAGACTTTAATTTTGCTTTAAATGACATATGGCAGCAATATGAATGTAACATAAACTGAGTCTGATGAATAACTTTAATATTCCAGGGGGAAAACCACAGATAATTCCACTGATTTCTCAGCATATTTTTGAAAAACAAAATTAAGAATTAATTCTTTATGGGATAATAAAAGCCTTATGAAATAAAAGGTTTCAGTATTGCAGATCTAGATGAGTTATCATCACACTGTGAAAATAATATTCCTGTCCTGAAGCATATATGTAAGTCCTTTGCTGTGTCTTGCTGACCTCCTCGGAGGCAGTGTTGTGAGAACAGACTGTCATCCGTGTCCTTTACCATCAATAGAAAGAACCTCATGGGTCTCAGTTATCTTTGGATCAGGTCCCAGAACATTCCCAGATCTGCAGGACTTGAAAGACCACAAAGTTATCTTAAGAACAAAATCCTGATCCTGCTATTTCTTAGATAAATAAATTTAGATGATCTCAGACTGAGATCCAGCCGTGATACATAAATGCATCATCCTGCTAATTTGTGGTAAGGCATTTATTATTTCAAGTCATTAATGAACACATTACTAAACACAAAATCTGTATGGAAATTATAATTACAGCTCTTATTCAGCTGCATAATTGATTTTTAAAAATTGTTTATTTTATTTTATTGTATCACATTATTTTTATGCAGTAAAATGTGACAGTACCACATGCTTCTGAGTCAGCTGAAAAACATCCTAAACAAAATTGCCATCAGCCTGACCTATCAGGAGCAGGTGAATGGTATCCAATGTGCTGTTCAAATCTATCTCCCCTGCTTCTCTTCTGCTTATTTATTACCTGTTGTAATTAAAACAATGAAGGGTAGATGGCTCACACAATGGAATTCTTAGCAGGTGATGTTCCCAGTTAATGACCTGAAATATCAGCCTCCATTTCTTTGTCTGCAGAATGAAGAAGAAGTGATATAATAATGCAGAAGAAAAGAGAGAAAGACAGGAGAGAAACATGATCTATTTTACTTTCTTTATTAATTTTCTTCCACTTTACTGGCTAGCAGCAGAAAACATGAGCTGGGAGGAGAGTTATAATTCTAGAGATGGACAAACAGATGAATTATATGTTGCTTTTTGTATTCATGAGAAGTTGACTGTCTCAGCACTTTCAGTAATGAATCTTAAACACCACATTGTGTCTTATTATATTGAACAAGTCATTTATCTGGAGTATATGTAAGACTAAATAAGAAAACAGCAAGCTGAGCTTCTTTTCAGACCCAAAGGCTGTATAAACAGTCTCAAATCAATCTTTTTATGTTCTGCAGGGTAAGAAACCATTATGCAATCTGTCTGCATCCTTCACAGCACAGGTCATCATTTGACAAGCAGGGAGGGCCTCATAGCAGTAACCCCCCAGACACAGATGAAAGCTCCATCTGGGCCAGTATCCTGTGCTCAGCACTAACCAGAAGTAAATGCTGAAGAGCAGACAGGAAAAGCAACTATGAGACCTCTCCTGCCTACCCTCCTGGCCTGGGGCTACCTTCAGTCCATGGGATTTCCTGAGCCAGGAGTGGTTTACCTACATCTCCCTGGCTGTCTACCAAGCATTTGTCCCATTTTCCCTCCAACACAGCTAAGTATTTTCTGTCCATGACATCCATTGGCAAATAGTCTCACAGGGCTTATGAACTTGGTATGACAAAAATCACTGCTTTTTGCATGTCCTGAAGTTGTCACTTCTTGGCTTTACTTTGATGGCCCCTGGTTTTTGTGCTGAAAGACAGTCTAGGCTGCAGACCACGCATGGCTCTGTAAACACAATGAAGTGTTGGCCATAAGTCTCATTAGCATGCTCTCTCTCAAGCTGAAGTGTTCCTGTCTGTTCCTGTTTTCCTATTACAGAAGCCATTTCATATCTGCAGTTATCTTGGCAGCCCTGCTCTGCATCCTTTCCAGACCCACTCCAGGGAATGAGAACTGCACACAGTATTCAAGGTTGGGGCAAATTGTGGATTTATGCAGTAGCACGACATTTTCTGTTTTGTTCTCACATTCCTTTCCTGACAATTCCTAACTCTCCACATGACTTCTGAGCACTGCTGAGCGCTGACCTGATGATTTCAAAGAACTTTCTATTCTGATCCTCAGGTCTTGCTCCTGTGTGGTAATGGTCAAGAGGTCATGGATCTTCGTGTGAAACTAGGGGATTTTTGCTCGCCATGCGCATCGCTTTACATGATCCATCTTAAAGTCTTTTCAGGTCCTCCTACAGTTTCCTACACACTGCATTCATCTTTAGTCTGCCAAGTAATTTTCTCATAAGCCAATTTACTCATTGTACCATCTGATCTCTTTTCAGGGTCACCTATGAACCTACTCAATGGCAGAATTTTCAGCTTAGTTCCCTGTTGAACTCTTCTGGGATCAATTCTCCCCTTGCAAGAATTAAATGTTTGCTCCTGTCCTGCATTTCCTATCTGGAATTCAGTTCTTTATTCAGTTTAGGATTTCTCTCTTCATTCCATTCCTTTATTTCCTTAAAAGACTTACTTTAAGGATTTCTCTAAGAGCTGATGGGAAATCAAGTAGATTGTATTATTTAGATCACTTTTGTCTACATGCTTGCTGACCCCTTGAAAAACTCATTAGGGGTTTGCAAAACAGGATTTTCTTTCATGTAATCTGTGCTGCTCTTCCCAAATGGGTCATATTGATCCATATGGCCTCCCATTCCATCCTTTATTACAAACCCTACTTAACTGCCAGTGCAGATGTCCAGCTTACATGTCGGTATAATTGCCTGCTCCCTGTATGAAAATCAGGGTACAAGTGCAATACAGTTACTTACATCATGAGCCAGGACATTTTCTTTCTAAATCTTTCTGTCTCTACATACCTATTGATCAATTCAGTTATTTGTCAGACTGAATTTCTTTCTGTTTCTCTCTCTCACTGGAATACAAGTTTCTAATCTTTACATTTTATCCCTGAACAAGAAAACGATGCCCAAGCTGGTGATCATGAGAAAAATTTAACAACTGGTAATATATTTCTAGCAAATTTTAACCCTAAAAGCACTGAATACATTTGTCTTACATAATTCATTAATCTAACCTAAGCAGGCTAGTAAATACAGATTTACAGTGAACTGGATATCTCTATATTTGATGTTAAACTTCCATTATTTTTTCTGTTGAATACATTTCCTGAGTTAGATACGATCATGGACATCTCTAGGATTTATCCCAAGCAAGCTAGAAGTCATATTTGCTGAGTTCCAAGAATCAAAGCCTTTCCCCAAACTGTAAGAAGAGAAGGTTTTAACAGTACCTCAAAGCCCTTGTTTGTTACTGAATTTAGTGGAAGTGGTTCTGCTCTGTACTTCCACTGGATGTGGCTGCCCAGATGGAAAAATGGACATAAATCAACTCTTCTGTTTGAATCCCAGTCCTTTGTGCCTGCAGAGCCACACCTGACACAATCGTTTGCATTTACACTGTTCTTTCAAAACTTGACTCCCCCGTTCCTCATGTTCATATCTAACTTGGGAAGTGCACCCTATTCTACATTCTTCCTTCCAAATATTAGAAAAAATTATTCTTTTCCTCAGACCAAGATTTCTCATGTGTGAAGTTGTCTTAAAACCTCACAGTCCTGGGACTTCGGCTGTCCAGACAACACTCTGCCAATGATAGATACAGGATGGTCAGCAGCTGCTGGTCAATAGACAGTGGGATTACTTTATCATAGGATGACAATACTTGTCAAGGCCTAGAACTGGTAAATTGTTCTCTGCATCCTAGGATTATTTTTTAATTTCACACCTGCACTGTCCTATATCTTCCTTAATATTCAGTGCTCTTTACAGTTGCTTGCTTTTTAATTTTAGGTTAGCATACTTAATCCTATGAACTCCCAAACAGTGCTTTAGATTTTGCAAAAACCAAACTTCCTGCAATTGGTCTAGCATGGTAACCGAAAACAGAAACCAACCATTTGATCGTGTTGTTGTCATGAATAGGAAATGGAAAAATAAGATTCATCCGAGAAATTAAGAATTGCAGATGTTGATGGTTCTCATTGTGCAGCAGAAATCACTGCAAGTTATAGCTACAAAATGCATAAAATACATTAAATCCCAGTTTGGGATGGAAGGCATAATCCAGTTACAACCCCCTGTCATGGGCAGGGATGCCTTCTGCTCAGAGCCCTAACCAGCCTGGTCTTGAACACTTGCAGGGATGGGCAACCTCTCCCAGTATCTCACTACACCACAGTAAAGAATTTATTTCTAATATTTAATCTAATCCTACTGTCTTTCAGTTTGAAGCCACTGCATGCTCTTGTAAAAAGTCCCTCTCTATCTTTTTTGCAGACTCCCAGCAAGGACCTGAAGGCTGTAATTAGGTCTCCCCTTCTCTTTTCTAAGAGGAGAGAAGGTCTCCCCTTTTCTAAGAAGTAATCTTAGAAATCAAATCTCCCAGCCTTTCCTCACAGAAGAGGTGCTCCATCCCTCTGATCAACATGGTGGCCTCCTCTGGACTCTCTGCAAGGATCTGTGTCCTGCCTGTGCTGAGGACCCCAGAGCTGGATGAGTTATCTCCTGACATTACTGGACTGATCTGCTCAGGTTCAACCCAAAACTGACAGACTGAAAACAAGCTATTTGTAAAACATAGTTATTGTGATGTGCCACGGGGGTCTAAGCAAGTCAGGCAACCTTCCCACAGGGATGACTGATAGCTTCATTATTTAATATAGACCGATTCATAACAGAAAAAGAAGCAATGGGCTCAAGATGAGAGTGCGTTTAGATTGGATAACAGGAATAAATTCTGCACTGTGAAAGTGGTGAGGCACTGGAGCAGGCCGCCCAGAGAAGCTGTGGATGCCCCATCTCCGGAGGTGTGCAAGGACAGGTTGGAAGAGACTTTGAGCCACCTGGTCTAGTGGGAGGTTTCGCTGCCTATGGCAGAGAACCAGATGGTCCCTTCCATCCCAAACCACTCTGCCATTCCGTGTTTCTACGTTTTTCCCCAGATGATTCCAGCGTGGGGTTAATTATGAAACAGAACTGTCACCGCTTCTATTTCTTACACAGGCCCGAAGAGGGCTCAGAGCTGGCAGGCACAGGACACGTTCGAACACACAATGCCAATTCCCGAAGGTTCGGGGCGCGGCCGTCGATCCGGCGCTGTCCCCGGTTCCCCTCAGCGAGGGCGGTGGGAGCGGGGACGGCGCCGCCCGTGAGGGAGGGGGCGTGGCTTGGTCTGGAGGCGTGGCTTGGGCAGGGGGCGCGGCCGCCCCGCCTCGCGCCTCCCGCCCTTCCGCGCAGGCGCGGCTGAGCGGAAGTGGCGCTGGGCGGGGGAGGCGGTGGCGATGGCGGAGAAGTTCGACTCCCTGGAGGAGCACCTGGAGAAGTTCGTGGAGAACATCAGGCAGCTCGGCATCATCGTCAGCGACTTCCAGCCCAGCAGCCAGACGGGGCTCAATCAGAAATTGTGAGGGGCCGTTGTCAGGGGCGGGCCGGGCTGGGCTGCGGGGCCTTTTCCCCCTCCAGGCCCGTGGTGGTGCCTCAGGGCTCTCTCGCTCTCTGCCTGGCTATCGCTGGCTTCGCACCCACCCTCAGGGGCAGCGCAGCGACCCCGAAACCGGCTAAACCCGACCCGTTTTCTTCCCGACAGGAATTTCATGGTGACAGGCTTGCAGGATATCGACAAATGCCGGCAGCAGCTTCACGATATCAGCGTGCCCTTGGAGGTTTTTGAGTAAGTCTGTGTGTGCCTGGAAGCGGGGGTGCTGCAGTCGGTGACTGGAGGTAGCCCGGCTTCGCAGCGTGGGTGTTTTAGCTGAGGGCTGCCTGTCTCAAACCCGGTCCTTCTGAATGCATCGTGAGAACGTGGGCAGGCAGAAGGAGGTCAGAAGTGCCTTCTGCCTGTGAGAAGGCAGAAAGGTAGGAGAGGTCATAATATATATACCTGTCTTCATAGAACCACGAGATGCTTTGAGTTGGAAAGGACCTTAAAACTCATCTAGTTCCAGCTCCCCCACCGTGGGCAGGGATGCCACCTGCTAGATAAGTTGCTCAGAGCCCTGCCCAGCGTGGCCTTTCAGACTTTTTTTTTACTTCTGCATATGTAGGCAGTAACATGAATTCTGCCAAATTTAGTGATTTCATAATATCACAGAATGAGTCAGGTTAGAAGGGACCTTCAGGAACATCAGTTTCTAACACCCCTGCCATGGACAGGGACACCCATTTAGTAAGTCAGCTTTCATTTTTAAAAATAGACTTTTACACTAGATTAGGATCAGGATTTAAAGTTCCAAGCAAAAATAAAGTAAGTCAGTACTCAGGTGTTTAGTTTCAGAAAATTGCAACATTAAAAGAAAAAACAGCTTAGAGGAAGAGCTATACTAGAGAGCTTTTGTGATATAGCTGGTAAGTTAATTTACTGGTGTTTCATCCAGGTCTAGGCATTGCTGGTCTGCTGTACTCCAGTGTGCTACTGGCTGTACATTGCTTTTTTCAATTGGGCTTTTACTCCAGCTGTAAATTTGACTCTCTTAAATGTTCTCTCTTGTGAGTTTCCCTTTGCCAGAAATTGTATTGCAAAACAAAATTGCACATGAGTTTGCTGATACAGTAGTGTTAATTTTTTACTCTTCACTGTGGTATGTGCAGCTCCTCCTCATCCTTGATTTGCTGGGTGCCATATTCCTGTGTGCTTAATGCTCACCATGTCCTAACTCACCCACTTCCTGCTTTGTGCCCTTCCAGTTGATTGGGAAAGGACCATCTTCCTCTGATCATCTGTGCTTATAACCTGTGAGGAGCTGGTAGATATATATATATATATATATTTTTTATGTGCCTTTAATACTTCATTCAAAGCTCTCCTGGCTTTCTGGAAACACAGGTTTGCTGGCCATGGCCTTGTCCTTGAGCTGCCTTTTGGAAATGGCTGAGTTTAACTGTGGTGGTTTTTAAAATGCACATTTCAGATAATGGTAGAAAGAAAAAGGCAGCAAGATGAGTAATTCTGTGCCTTGGAGAGCTTCCCAGTAGGAATATGATCATTTTTAGCAATGTCTTTTCTGTTTGCAGATACATCGATCAAGGCCGCAACCCTCAGCTTTACACTAAAGAGTGTCTGGAGCGAGCTTTGGCTAAAAATGAGCAGGTGAAAGGGAAAATTGACACTATGAAGGTAAGCCAGCGTTAATGGAAGTGTAATGCAACAATGTATTTGATAAGTTTTTACTTTCCTGTAAACATTCCTGGGTATGTTTCACTTGTGCAGTTATTAACTTCTTTCTTTTAACTTAACTTCTGTCATTTGTCTTACAAATTGCTCTGCATCCCTATATCTTAATTGATGCTGATACAGCCTGTTCAGGAAAGGAAGCCTGTAGTTTATCCCACAGTTGGGGATGCTTTCACTGTGATATTATATTGATTAAAGCTATATGTAGCAGTAGAGCTATTTTACTTGGGTTTTTTGCACATGTGGAATTTTGCTGTGTGCAAAGTTAAAAATAAGCAAAACAGAAGGAGTATTTTTCCAGTCTAGAATGGATACTAGAGGTTTAAAATGTCAAATATGCTCTATAATCATCAGTCAATCTTTATAAAATTCGTGAAAATGCATTCCAGTGCTTAGGGGTTTCTGAATTTGTACTTTCATTTAGTGTGAACCTAAGCATTCTGTGATACTGTTTAACTCCTGTAACTACTGCAGAAAAGCATCAGAAAAGGAAGTTTAGTGAGTTTGAGAATGTTCTTTGGCTGAACTTAGTGTGGAGGATGACAAGTTGTACTGCAGAATGTAGACATATGGAGATAAGTCCTGAGCTTTTTCTTTTCTCTGTGCTTGTGAAATTATGTACTTGTAAGGCAGGTGTGAGTTGCTTTTTGAAGGTGGAGTGGATTCCATATCAAATCAAGAGGACATGCCCTTAATCAGCTTTCCTTAACAAGGTCAGGCAGATATGGGTGCACCAGAGTTCACTAGAGAGGTCCAACTGCTTTGTATTTTTTGGAGAAAATGCAGGTGAATTTCTGGGAATTCACAGACATGTATGTTTGCCTCATGCATTCCTCGTTGATTTCACTTGGGCATTTTATGTGCATTTTGAAAATATAATTTTCTTTGTTTGTGTGTTTTTGGGGCTTTTTGGGTACTTCAGTTCACTGAGAGGTGTGTTGGGTACAAACCTGTCTGTTCATTAGGTAATATTGCTTGATGAAATCTAAATAAATTGTCCAGATGATGTATATACATTTATTTTTTTCTCTTTCCAGAAATTTAAAAGCCTGTTAATTCAAGAGCTGACAAAGGTGTTCCCAGAAGATATGGCAAAGTACAAAGCTATTAGAGGAGAAGATCCTCCTCCTTAAGTTGGCCTTTGATAGCTCTAAAAATGTCTCATAAACTGACACCATGTTATAAAAACATTGATTGGAGAGAGAGAGAATCTAAGCCCTCCTAACAACTGTACTAAAAATGGCAGTGGTGACTGTAAAGGAGCTTGATGGTTGTTCATGGTTCTGGTCTGAAGCTGCTGAATCTTTCTGAAGACTTCTGCTCAGTAATTGTGGTTGAAACTTCCTATGGTAATCTGCTTTTCTTTTCTGGAGGGTTTGAGAAATGTAATTGGTTACAGGTCATCAATGCAGAGCATTTCCCACAAAGTGCATTTCCATAGCAGAAAAACAGGTTTGTTTTTTTTCTGGAAAATGTGCCTCAGGATTGTGGGCTCATCTGCTTCTTAAGAGAAATACATTTATTACACTTGATTATTTTTCATTTGTAAACTTCAGAGGTTTTTTACTGCAGTATGAACAGTTGACTGCTTTTGTCTTGCCAGATTCTACTGAGCAGGAGCCTGTCAAGGGCTGCAGTTCTCATGTGTCATAATTAGTTGCAGCCAGGAAAACCTTCAGATCTTTTGTTCTGGGAGCTGCAGTGGCTAAGGATATAAAACGTGAGCATACCTGGGGACTAGCTCCTCTACAACTTCAATATTTTGTACAGTTTTTAATGTAAGCTTTTGTTTATTCATTTTCTGCAAGCAGGTTGTTGAATAAAAATTTGAGAAAATCTGAATCCTGACATTTTTCTTTTGTATGCTTCTCTTTGGAGTGTGAACTGAAAGCTGTGGAAAAAATAGCATATTCTTCAGTTCCACACTGGTAGAAATAAAATGTGTATCAAGACTTGACTCTTAAAATTTTACATCTGAAGGTGGTGTCAGCTTGGCTTATTTGGTTTTATGATGAAAATCTCCATTTTAGTACCTGAAACAGGAGATTTTGGGGATCAGCAATTGTCACCTGAAGTCGTGGTTAGCTGTGAGCTCATCTATGGGATCTGTAACTGTTCATACATGAGGGAGCCCCAGTTTGGAACAGGATGGTGGCTCCTCACCCAGGGATCAGAGGCTTGTGGGATAGATTGGGTTTGCAGTGGGAGCAAGAGGAGCCCTTTTAGTCTTGGGTATTTGTGAAACTGGAGCCCTTTGTGCTTATGTTTGTTCTCCCAGATCTATCTTGACTTTTTGCATCAGCAAATTATTTTATTGCTTTAGCTTTCTTCTGGTTGCCAAATGGAGTGGTTTTGGGTAGGAGCTCCAAGACAGCACTATGTGCATGTGCTGGCCTGCCTACTTGGCTAAGACTTAGCAGGGATGTAGGCATGTTTGGAGTTACTGGTGGCATAATTTGCACACCCAAAGCACTCTGTGCTCAGTTACCTGCCTGAGGCACAGCCCATCCGAGATGCCAGGAGCCACCAGACTTTGACATAGCAGGGGGAAAAACAAAACCAAAACTAGGTGTTCCTTTTAAACTTGGTTACCTACCAGTCTAGGTTAATTTAATTGCTGCCTGATATTACCCTGCCTTACACACTTGCTTGTTCTTGTATTTGTTCCACCTCTAATCACTTTCACCTTCACAATTTTACTGTATGAACTTGGAAAAGTGACAAGGAGAAGGTGCTCCATGTTTGTGTTTGGCTCAGCCTGGATGCCCTGGGTCCCTAGGAGCTGTTGGAGCAAGGTCTGTGACTGCCAAGTGGGATGTATATAGGACACAGGTAAAAAGGATTTTTTGTGTGTATATAATGTAGTTGGAAAAGGAGCTTAAGAGCAAAATTGTTGACAGCAGGCAGGGGAAACGGTATTTAAATGATAGTTGAGAGAAAATTTAGGAGGCAAGAGGCCTGTAGATACTGGTTTGGGTGCTGGAGTATTCTGTCGCCTAGCACTGACACCAGCTTGTATGTCAGATTTGCTGGAGTAGGACTCTTTTAAAGACTGCTGTTCCAAGATGGATTTATAGAGCCACAGAATAGTTTCCACTGGAAGAGATCTTAAAGGTTACCTAGTTTCAACTCCCCTGCCGTGGAGAAGGTGCTCAAAGCCCTCCCCAACCTGGCCTTGAGCACTTCCAGACATGGGCATGCACAGCTGAGAAGGACAGCCCATTTTAGTGTTTCACCACCCTCACTGTGACGAATTTCTTCCTAATACCTCACCCTAACCTGCCCACTTTCAGTTTGAAGCCACCACCCCTTGTCCTGGGATCAGCTTGGATTTAGAGGGCAGTGAGGGATAAACAGCTCCACAGCCCAGAGGCCCTGAAAATGTGTGAAATATCTGCTCTGTAAGTGTATTGATCTGTTGTTGTCATTAGTTAATGAATTAAGTGCCCAAGGCTGGCCACAGTGACGATTGCTACCCCCATAACACTGACACCCATGCCTGCTGATGAGAAGAAGGTTTCAGGCTTCCCCAGCTCAGAAAGGTCATTTACAGCCAAAGTGTGGATCACATGCTTTTCCTGGATATCTAGGTAGTTGTGGTAAACATTATTACTGAGCTAGTTACTGGAAATGGAGGATTAGGGTATAACATTAGGTCACATCATCACAAAATCTCAGCTGCCTGTGTTTTGTGAGGAATCTAAGAAAACTTTTTTCTTGGGCGGTGGATATATACATTAGGAATAAAAACAAAGTAAAAAAACCACCAAAAAACAAACCCAGAAAAACTCTCAGTTAAATTATCAGGTTTCATGATAATTTCATGTTTTCTGCTCAGCTTCTGTTCTAACTTCCGATACTTTTTTATTCTATTATTTTATGTTTGCTTCGCGTACAATTTCTGGGCTAGCAATTCAAAATATTGCTATTGCTGCAACTGTTCATATTTAGCATAATATTGAAGAGAGGTAAGTCTTGTAAATTATGTTTGTTTCAGACAAGAAAAAGTGGCCAGAATGAGTGTGAGTTAATAATGTAGAATGAGAATTGGTAGAAACAATGGTGCTTTCCATTTCCAGTTGCAGATGGAACAGAAAAAACCTAATTTTTCTCATTTGTTAATTTGTTCTCTGAAAAGCAGCTCATGTCTGAATTATCCTGACGTCTGCTTTGTTTGATGCTAACCTTCAAGACATTTGGTGAAGGAGACTGTTACATCTCTTTCCCACTCTCTTACCTACGTGGTTTGGGGGTGAGATGGAATTTTTTTAGGGATAACATTAAAACAACATCAGCCAGGCAGCAAAGCTTCTAAAATAGATTTTTGTTGGCCTTTAGTTATCTCAAAGGAAAGTTTGAAGCCATTCAGGTTTCAAATGCATCCTTGAATTTTAGTAAGATTAATAAGATTTTGGAAATAAAACTGAATATGTAATTACAACTAATTATTTTTTTTTACAATTATCTTTATAACATACATTGTGAGATGAGAAGATGCTGGATAATGGTGCTCAGTACACAGTTCTTTAAAATGGAGTGTGTGCTTCTCTACTCCGTTTAGGATAAAGTCAGTGTAAAATTCTTTTGCTCAGGCAGAGAAAGAAATGGATCAAGAAGATGCTAAGGATTTTGCTGCAACCTGTTAATGCTCAGCATCCTCTCTGTCCCTTTTTTTACTGGAAGGAGAAACAATTGAGTGCCCTGCCTTCTGTCCTTGAAACATTTTTTGCTTTAACCTCCTTGTGAAGAACAAGTAATGAGGAGCTATGCAATCTGACAGAGACAGACATAGATGCTACAGGAGTTGGATGCTGCTCAGCTGTTGGTTTATCCAACCTATAGCTCTTGTTAATTTGGGTTTTTTTTCATGCAGATCAAGGCACTGTCATTGTTAGCCAGTTCTCAGCGTAAGATGAATCACCAGTGTCCCTGAGACAATCTGTTTCTCTCATACCACTCAGAAAAGTCTCTTGATGGCAAAAAAAGTCGTCCTAGGCAGAGCAGTTTGGGTTTCAGTGGTTGACCTTTCTAATTTGATTGGATGAACTGCTAAGTGGTGGGAATGATTTGACAATTTCCCAGATATTTCATATTGTGATGTTTTTATAAATTGCTTTCTTGATGACTGCAGTTCCTAAGTGATTGAAAGTGCTTATTGTGTGATTCTAACAGTTACCCCAGGTACTCTATAATCTCATCTCTGATCACAGAAATAGAGCAGGTAAACCCTCCGATCCACTTCTTTTTGCCCTAAGTGATCTTTGAGATTTTAACTAGATCACTTAGAAACTACTCACTGAACTTGTAGTTTTACTGAAACCTTGCTTAATAAATGTATTTAAAAGGTGAATTCTATAAACAAAGACTTAAAAACCTGTAAGAAGTGTTCCAAACACTCAGCTTAACAGCAAGTTAATAATAGAGAAATATCCCTGCCAAGAATATTTCTGGATACTCATGTTTCAACACAAAGTCATTTCTTACTCTACCATGATTAATAGCTGCAGCATTTCTGGGCAAGTGCCAGATGTCCTTCCAGCTCTGCAGAGCAGAGAGCCAAGGTGACACGAATATCTGCCCTGCTCTGAGAAAACTCTGCTTGCTGCATGTATTTCAATTACTTCCATATGCTTAAGATCCTTCTGTATATTTTCTTAATTAAAGTAATGGAGAAGTGAGCACACAATAAAGGATACTTCTGTAACAGCTCTTGCAATTATCTTAAGTCAGGAATCTGTATTTTCTGTATTGTGACATATTTCATACTGAGAACTAGATTGTATTTAGTCTCAACAAAATGTAATGCAGACAGTAAAAATGAAACATCTTTCTGCACAGTATGAAAATTTCCAAAACAATTCTTTCTCCTCTCTTGGAAGAAAAGTCCCTTCATGTGCTAAGGAATGGCACTTAAAATTTCTTTTCCTACAGGCCTGACCTGAATCTACTTCACTTACTTTTTACAATTTCATAACATTAGACAAATTTTTCCAAATATTCCTCAAAGGAAGACAAAGCTGCTTTTATATATAATCTGGGAAAAGGTACTTCAAATTAGTATCATGCTGCATTATTTAACAAGTTACTTGGGTAATATTTATATCATTTCTGCAGCAAAAAAACCCCAACATGCTAATGGTTGACATTCATAAACTTTTCTTTGGAGTGTTACTAGGGTTTCAAAATTCTTGTGTCTATATAAATGTAATGGCATATATCAAGCCACTTCTGTACCATCATGGAAATTTTCAGTCCTTGTCAGTAAACAAACAGAAACTTGTGATTGTCTCTGAAATCACTGGTAGGTCCCATTTTTTTGTAGAGAAAATATTTTACCCTGAGTCACCTTAGAAACACACTGCTAAAGTAAGAGATTTAAATTTAAATATATAAGAAATTCCATTTTCAAGCTTATTTGTTTTAAAGTATTACTACATTTTCAATAATAGACTATTACCTAATATTTTATTACATTTGACCTATACTTTTTTGAGACATTCTCTGATTTGGTCAAAGCATAAGACCCAAGAAGTTCCAGCAGATAAAAATGGCTTTGAATAGATCTCTCATCAAACACCAGATGTCACTCGGTCTAAGATTATTTAATAAAATTTGCAGTCATCACTTATTAGGTTACAATACTTAAATGAATAATTGAATAAGCATCTGCTACTCAATAAAACAAAAGATGGATTCAGTGATACAGCACATCCTGTTTAAGAGAAGTGTGTGAAAGAAACCCAACAACATTTCTTCTTTCAGAGACCTTAGGCATAAAGGTTGTGACATTGCTTTTTACCCAGCCTGGGAATTTCTTCTCTTATGCAGCACACTGCAGAAGGCACATAGCTTCACAGGTACACTGTTTCCTTGGAGAGACTTTCTGCTTTTATATAAATGGACTTCCTAAAGTTGCTCTGCAGATGACACATAATCTCTGTCATCTCTAGAGGCTGATACTCATCATTGCAGAGCATTATGATTCCAAGAAAAGTCTAACTTGCTGCTCAGCTTAGATGCTCTACTTAGATTTGAGTGGAGGGGAAAGAACCCCATGGAGTACATGTTGTAACTCTCTGAGAGCATGGTGAAAGCAAAAGAAAGGAAGTAATTTCCTCTTTTTTTGTCTCATCTTTTGGCTTCAAAATTTATCATAGAATCAGTTATAAAGCTTGCCATGCAAATATTGGTGTTGCTGTTACCTTATATCATTATCTGAGGAGCACAAACAGCCTAAGGAAACATCACAGGCATGTGAAGAGAGGATTTGCAGGCAGAGAAAATTGTGCCTCAGAACAATGTAGCAGTGCACAGCTGACTGACTGGCTATGCTTCCCTAGTCTCCTCTGATTTAGGATGCAGCACATGGGGATGTGGTTTTGTGGTGAACTTAGCAGTGCTGGGTTAATGTTTGGGATCTATGATCTTGAGGGTCTTTTCCAACCTTAACAATTCTATGATTCTGTGACATCATCATCTTGATATATATTACCTTTGAGCTTTATAAGTCTCAAATTTTCCTCCATGAATTTTTTGGGCTGCCCTCTGAATGCCTTTAAACTGCAACATCTACAAAATCTCAGAGTAAGGCGTTCCATGGTTCATATTTGCATTATGTGAAGAAGTCTACTTTCATTTGTTTTGATTCAGTTATCCACCAATTTAATTCTTAGTGCTTGCATTGGAAGATGTATGGAGAACACATTTCCTTCTCTTCCCTTGTGGTTGTATAGAATACTGCAATATTCCCTTCCCAATCATATATTTTCCAGGTTTCAGGCTACTCTGTTTAGCTGTTGTGCATACAGAAACCTTTGTGTGCTTCAGATCATACTTGCCACTCTTCTCTGAACTGTTTCCAGTATTTACTTCAGTCTTTTTAAAACCTGAGATGCTCTAAGATTCTTTATAAGTTATCTTGCTGAAGACCATCAGGAATCAAACAGAGCCTGTCTATGCATCTTTGATGTCTGACATTCACACACACTGTTAGGCAGCTCCAACAGCCCTCCCTGTATGTATGTAATGCCTTCCCTGCACCAAAAGCAGTGTTAGCTTATTTCTAATACATACTTTCCTTAATACATAATCTTGCATTTGCTGTTTCTCTATGATTGAAGTGTTCTTCCTTATTTCAGGATTACAAATATAGTTGGCAAGTCAGATTCCTGACCTACAAAGGTATCTGCACACACTGTATTTATCCAGAGCCATGCCATTTATGGCAAAGACAATGTACACAGCTTTTAAGCAAACATTTGCATAAAGTATATGTCAATTTTGATTCACATAAAGAACCCTCCAGTATTTTTTCAAAGGATTTGTCAACACTGATAGAATGTTTAGAAATCCTCTTTTCTAAATGATGGCAAAGGAAAAGGACCTCAGCCCCACGTGCATTTGCTGGATCAGGTACATGTGCTTTTTGAGAGTAAATATTAAACTGGGAGTTATGGAGACATTCTCCTTTGCACAAAGATCCTCTAGCATAAAACCATATTGCTGTGCCTAAGACCTCTTGCCACTGATATAACATTAATTTCAAAACAGCTTAATAGACTGAGTTTTAATATTGTAGCCTGTTAACTCACCCCTGTAAGCCATCTGGGAACTACATCAGATGCATTTTTAGAAGTACAGAAAAAAAGAATTTCTGTCTCACAGCTTTGGCATTTCCTTTTCTTATCTTCTTATCTGCACTCTGGGGCTGGTCAAGTAAATAGAGACACATTTAAATGAATATGTAAAAGTTCAAACTATTATAGCCTGCAGTTGTACAATCATTTAACCAGCCACAGACACATGTTAGCGATTATGTGTAAACAGATATAAAAATGGTATTTAAATATACAGGTATGCACTGGAATTGTGCATCTGTCAGGTTGTAATGATCCCACACCACACTGTGCATATCATACAGTACTGACATTTTCTCATGTAAAAATCCAGGAGTCCTTTTTTTAACTATAATTCTATATTCTCTACTAATTTATATTTTTATAAGTGACTATATGTACTATGTGTAGTAGTATTGAACATTCTCCAGGAAGCCATGGCCATATTGCAGCTCCATGAGCTGTAACAGCTGCTTTATTTACTCAGTGCTTTAGCAATTTCATACAGATTAAAGCCCCAGCACAAAAGAGCTATTAAAAATTGAAAGGAATTAGAGCAATTTTCCTGGTCTGTTTTCTCTAAGTGATCTGGTAAACTGCAGAGCTAGAAAACTGCAGAACAATTTCAACACAATTTTGTCCAGTTGTCAGTAGAATAAGAGGGGGTTGAAGTGGGTCCTAATAATCAAATACATGGTTAATGGGTATATATTCCCTTCAAAGAAGGCAACCTGAAGACTCATCAATAATTATAAATTGCTGCAAATTATTGAAGCTGGATTATCTCCTGGGAATAGCAACAGAAAAAAGTATTGCAGAGGCAGCAGTATTTGGGGAGATGTGATGATGAGGCAAAAGGCTATTCTGGTCCATTTTTATAGTAGCTGTCTTTGCAACAGTCCTGAGGCAGCCCTAGTAAGGGCAGGATGAGCAATTTAGATTTGCCTGAGGAATAGACAATATTCTCCCATTCTTCCATTGGTCTGAATTGACTCTGTTCACTAGAATGAAAATCTTGTTTAATTTTGCATCTTTTGCAATTACTGTGGAACCGAGGCACCCAAGGGCAGGGATTGATTTACTGCTTCTTTAGTGTTTAGGTGCACTGACCAACAAATTGCTTGCTAATTTCAAAGGACTGACATATTTTAAAGGAAGATGCTGTCCTATTGTTGCTGAGAGAATATGCAAAATTGACTGGATTTTTTATACAGTTGAAGCTCTTACACAGCAACCTTGAGTATTACTGCAACTGAAATAAAAAAAAAGTGCAAAACCAGAGTGTTACTGTAAATATTAAACCCAGGGAATTCAAAAGAAGATAAAGGACTTAATAAAATGTATAAGGCTAGTAGAGACAAGATCATCTTACCAGCCCTACTACATCCCTGAGAAATTCTTATAATTGGAGAACATAAGGTTTCACTCAGGCATTTTTTGTCTTAGTTATAAAAGTTAAGCTGGGCTAAAATCTTTCACTAAAAAGCAGGCAGAGCCCAAAAGTAGGTTTTAGACATGATGGCTCTGATGTAAACTAAACCTTGTGACCCCCAAATTTATAAGCAAGCTCTAGCAGTTATGTGCCTGATCTGAGCTATCAAAGTGATGACTCATTGTATCCCTTGTTTTTCTCTCTGTTTTTTCTCTGTGACTTATCCATGTTGCTCAAGGCAGACAGGAACAAAGCCAACCCCTAAGAGAGTAAGTTTTGTTAGTGGTGTGCTGGGAATAGGCTGTGAGGGGCAGACTGGGAATAGTGAGGGACAGAAGTCCATCCTGATGTCCTCATCAACACCTCAGATAAACACTGTCATAGAATTGTTCAGATTGGAAAAGGCCTTTAATGCCATTGAGTCCAACCATTAACCCAGCACTGCCAAGTCCAACATTAAACCACACCCTAAGTGCCGCATCTACGCAGCTTTTAAAAAGCCCCAGGACTGCAAATATTCATCAGCAAAGTCCTTTCCTTGCAGAGCTGCACAGGTAAGCTGAGGTGCAGTGTGCAGGTGTGTTAGGCTGCAATTACCTGAGGGGCCCCCAAAGTGTCCCTACAACATCCATTCCCCGTGTCAGGCATCAGCCCTGTATGGTCTGTCTATATACACCCTGTACAGTGTTTTAGGAGTGAACGTGCCCTTTATGGTGCTCATTTATGTGAAGCAGCATTTGAAAACAGAACCCTACTGTGTAAATAAACAACCGGCCCACTGTCATCCAGAAAATAGCAGGAGTGAGGGTGAGGCACCACCAAAGAACAGTGAAAATACTAATTTTCACAATATTCCTTTGGCAAATGTAGTTCAAGTTGTAGAATTATAAGGTGAATGAAAAGCATAAGCACAGGCCACAGGCAGAGGAGATGTAGAAATCAGACTCCAGCTGCCTTCAGATCTGTTCCTCAGATAGCCTAGAAATGTTTTACATGTGCAGTGCAGATAATCAGAAACCATGCCAGCCTTAAACTGAAGGAGTGCTAAACTGATCAATATGACAAAATGTTTTGAAGCAGCATTAGCTTGCAAAGCTGCTCAAATCTGTTTCGTTGAGGCTGTGTTAAAATTAATTTTAATGCATTTTAGCAAGTGTGTCAAAAGAATTCTGAGGAAAGAAGTCTATTGATACAGATCACTCACCAGACCCAGAGTGAACGGTTTTACAGCCTGGCATATAAAAAAAACTTTTGCCTATTTAGCAAGATGCCCTAGGAACCAATTTTCTAGAGCCATTGTAATTGCTCACCATGAAAATTGCAGGTTGTGTTCAAGAAAGGCTAAACACCAGCAGAACCTTTGTGCGTGTGCTCCACTTTCTGCTGAGCAGCTTTGGCTGCAGCTTTCTGAGCATCGTATATCATTTACAAGGTGACCCAGAACACAAAACCTTGTAATTAGCCTGAAAACCCAACCTGCTTTCTCTCCCTGCCTGCCAGCCCCCTCGCCTTCTGCTGCCCTTGGTTGCGATGGCAGCGTTTGCCCAACAAAGGGGGGTCTCATGCAGAAGGAGAGCATGGAGCCAAGATATTCAGAGCTTTTGCACGCAGCCAGATAAATATTCATGATGCAACTGTGTGCTTAAGAGCTGCTTTTTGAATTAAGTTCTGAGGCTATTGTTCACCCTCAAATAACGCCCAGGAGAAACTTTTTCTTATTTAAAAATAAACAAATTCCTAGATAGACTGCAAATGTGAAATTACCTTCCTTCCCCAAAGAAGCAATAAGGAAGTGCCAGGAGAGGAGGAAGAAGGATGAATCAGCTGCTTGACCAGTGTAAATTGGTCTGTTGAGAACTGTAAAACCTCCCCAGCTTTCACCAGGTGACAATTATCATTTGGCCTATCGTATTCATGGTACAATCAAAAGCAGAATTTTTCTAACTGATGAGAAATTATGCAATGGTCTATGTGTTACTTCTAAGTATGTGGTATGAATTTCTTACATGGTACAAATCACAAAAGGTCACAAGTAAATACTTACATCTGCAAATGTATTAAGCTGCTGATCTATTAAAAGATTTCACATCTTATCCTGTGTGGCTTTCTCTTTTTTCATGTCATTAATTTTTTTCTTTACCATGAGATGGTACAACAACCAAAATGTCTGAATTTGCTTTGGCACTATTTCAGCACAAAAAAAAAAGAGTAAAAAATAAAATAAAATGTTCTCAGGGATGATTTCGACAGCATTTTTGGAAGTAGTTAACATCTATGCTGACTAGGGCTTGTTTCAGCTCATAAATCTTATAAGCATCAAAAAAGATGCTGTACCTTCAGCAGAACACTGATTACTATAATACATCTTTCTGTCATAAGCTAACAGAGATGCAGATACAAAAAAATAGAAGGACTTGAGTGATAGAGATCAACTTCAGGTTTGGTGACATTAAAACATCTCAAGGAAAGGGGAAAAAGTGGGGAAAGAAGTTTGCTTCTATCAGGGTATCCACATTTGGATTCAGAATTTTGTATTTTTTAACAATTTTATGAGTTTCATATGTTAGTGGCAAGCTGCTGTAAAGTGAAAGATTGAGAAGTATTCTATCACTACAAAGAAAATTTTGGTTTCTTCTAAATAATAAAAAGTAGACTTTAATTCATTATTGAACTAACAGAATTTGCTTAATGTTGAAATTAATAACTTATGCAGTTGCTTAGCAACTCAGACAATACTAACATCCTTAGCCAGGTATAGAGTTCCTTTTCTGAATTTCTGACAGTATCTTTCATTTAAAGCTTTGGAATAGCTTCCCTGCCTATTCTGCTCTAAGCCCAAGGCTCTCATCTTCCTTTTCTCTCTGTACGAGAGGTAGCCTTGATTTAGGGAAAGTGATTCCACAGAATTGAAAACTGTGCTGTGGCCTTTGAACCATTTATGAGGGAAGGCAGCTGACTTTTGTTTTCATGAAGTAATTTGGTTAATTTTGATTTTTCTTTAACCTCTTCTTTGTCCTGAACCACACATGTTGCTGTTGCGATAGGATAAGCAGAAAAGTGGGCTTCATAGGATATGGGAAAAACTTTCCTTTCATGCTGTAAAAGAGAACTGTGCACCAGACTTGGATCAGATGTGCGCAGTGGAATGACAAGAGGAAAATTTTTCAGCAGCAAGGCAGAGCAATAGAACTGCCAGTGACGTGTAAAGGAGGAATTCTTCCATGGTGAGAGCAGTTAAGCACTGAAACAGGTTGACCAAAGAGGTGGTGGATTTCCTGCCTTGGCAATTCTCAAGACTCACCTGGATGACTTCCAGAAATCCTTTCCAATCATGTTTATTGTGATTCCATCTATGGGACAAGTTATTTGTATTTTTCTGTGATTTCTGCACCGGGACACATTATGGATTACTTTCCCCACTGAAATACATTATGAGGATGACTATGAGGCCCCATGGTGAGGCTTAGGTAATGGAACAGAACATGAGAAAATAGGGAACATAACAAGAGAAACTGCCAAAGATAACAAACAGCAAAGTGAGCAGCTGGCAAACATTACAGTGTAACACCATGAAAAACGTCTGGATTTCACAGCTGTTTATGGGGAACTGTGTGAGAGAAGGACAAGCTTCCCAGGTAACTGTAAGAGAACTGGAAGGCAATACTGGAGTCTTTTTGGGGAGTGCAGTCTTGGGAAAAAACCCTCAGTGTCCGTGTTACCATATCAATTAAACCTTGCAAGAGTTTGGGAAAACTTCACAGAAAGAGTTGTCAAGCATTGGAACAGGCTGCCCAGGGAAATGGTAGAGTCACTGTCCATGAAGGTATTTAAAAATGTGTAAATGTGGCACTTGGGGACATGATTTAGATGTCGATTTGACAGTGCTGGGTTAACAGTTAGACTGGATGATCATAGAGGTCTTTTCCAACCTTAATGGTTCTGTATCTTGTAAGGTTGAGATGTAATAGCTAAAGGTATCTATCAGAAATGCCAAATGTGATTATGGATGTAGCAAAACTGGAACCAATGGGGGAAAAGTTACTACAGTTGTTTATTTAGGAGACAAAGGTGGGAAAAAGATATCAAGGTGGAGGCAGGAATCAGAAGCATGGGAAAATGGAGAAAAGTGTGGACAGATGAGCACAGCCATATATAAGCAAGCTGCTGGTTGATATGGCTGTCTGATCAAGTCCTGCTTCAACTGCAGTTTCTCTTACCTTCTTCCTAAAATATTCTTTATTCTATTTTTCCTGTGCAGTCTCACTCTCTAGCCTGTGCTTGTGTGGAGAAGTCTGTGTCAGCAGCCAGAGAAGGGGCCATGGATTCACAAAGATTCACAGTGCCAACAATAGGACAGCACAAGGTGTAGACATCCCCGTGTGATGAGGGAAAGGAGATAATGGCTGGGTGGTGCCAATGAATTGCCAATGTGAAGTGGAAGACTTGGCAGAGCTGCTTCTGGGAGGAGCTGATAGCTGATACCCAGTTGTTACGGCACTCATTCCTTAGTCCCTCCTCCTTCCAGGTGGGACAGGATCAGGCTGAATACCTCCAGCAGGAGCAGAACTTCGAAGGGCTGGATATAAAATGTTTTGTCCTGTTCAGTAACTGTTTTTTTAACCTTGATGTTTCTGATCCAAACATCATAGTACATATTGCTGACTAATAACAAAAAACAGGAAGAGGGCTGAGGGAAAGAAATATGCAGCAGTAGATGTTTGCTTATTCTTTTCTTAATTGCTTGGCTGCCATGGAGATAAGCATAGTGCATAGTTCCAGCAGGAATTACTGTTATTCTTGCATATGCAATTCTATAGCTCTGTGTACGTTTATCAAACCTTAAAAATAAATTATATCAGGAGAGATTTGCTTTAGGAATTCAAAACCTCTCATCTGTATTGTCTTTCAATGGTCTCTCAAAGACTTGAGATGAAGGACTGCCTCTCCATATATGAGGTCTTGAAATGAGTTTTGAAAAACAAGAATTTTGTCTGTGAGTTGTTATAACAATTTATTTGACTTTATGAGCTTTGTTCTGTGTTGGATTTTTTTTCCTGTACTTCATTAAGGCTTAAGCAGCTGAGCAAAAAGGGGGAGATGATGGCAAACTATTGACATTTAATTTGATATTTGATTCCTCTTTCCACAGGGAACTCTTCCAGAAGGAGAATTTCTACACTTGACATCTCTGGTCTGGTTCCATAGCTGGGAGGAGTATTTCTGCATGTATAGACCGCTGTTCTTGTTTAAATTAGTGCCTCTGGAAGACTTAATAAGAATATACTCATTCTCCCCATGCATTCTGATGCCTACAGATAAGACAGAAGAAAGCCCAGCACCTTTAGAGTTTCTCCAGCTCATAAGAGATGTTGAGGCAAGGCACGTGCTTTAGGCCCTGCTCTCGAAGTCATGTCTTCACTCAGGCTGGAGGAAAAGAACAGAGATACAGAGACTGACATGACAGCATGAACAGAAACTGATCTACATGAAAGCATCCCAAAAAGCACTAGAGCACAGGTTGGGAGAATGGCTAGCATCAATGGCCAGTGGCATAAATAAAATACAATAAAATATTTAGAAATAAAATCAGTAGCAGCTGAGGAGGGTGCTGCTTGCAGCAAGGAAGCAGGACAGCTGCCTCAGCAGTGGAAGACCGGCACTCTGGCAACAAGGGAATGGCTGCATGGCTATACCATATGGGTGGTGCCCCTCTCATCCTGGAATTCCAGCAGGAAGACAGGCTGCAGCCACAAGACACCAAAATGAGGAAATAACAGAAAATGGGCAGCTACCTTGCCTAACATTTTTGGAGGCTGTTGTAAGTGAATTCCTGAGGCAAAAGATTATGCTTCAGGAACTGGCAACTCCTGAGGGTTGCAAAATAAGTGGCTCAATACAGCTACCAGCAAAAAGATTTCAGAAAACATGGCAGGGATTCAGTGGCTGGCATATCTCATTCTTCATGTTAAGCAGAATTGATCCATCCCATAGTACCAGTGTATGTGTTTATATGAGTAAAACTGAGCAAAGAATGATTGGATGGGTGGAGAATATTTTTTTTAATTAATACCACCTTTCTCATAGGGTTTTGTATTGATTTTCACTACTTTAATTTGAAAGGGTTACTGTCCTTGTTTTTTGAATATATCACTGTCACATTGGGTATTCAGCTGCTTCTAGGCAAGTGCTCTAAAACTTGATCTATAGTTGCCATAAGTCTCTGATTCAATAATCAATAATTATTCCATACAAAGTAGGACAGATTGGGATGCTGAGGTCTTTTCATCTCAGACTTCCTGGTATCAAGAATGTTCCAATCCTTTATTTGTGGGGGTAAAGTCTGACAGATTAAAGGAAGGTGAATGTGCACATGCAAAGGGTTGGATTGAGGGAGCAAGGATTGAGCAGTAGTAAGCCAGTTCTGCTTACTCTAGTCTTACTGCAAAAGCCTAAATGTGATTTCTGGCCCTTCCCTCACTCACACACATTTATCACATCCTGTGAAGTTTGGTGCAAGGAAAGACTCCTGCTATCAGCAGGGTACTTGTTGGTTCCTTGCAGTTCAAATTAGCCTGTGAAGTGCCACTTGAGAAACTGCAATGAAGTTTCATGGAGTGAGTGTTCAAAAAGAGCTTTAGATTCTGATTTCCACAGACAGAGAAACACTGTCTCTGCAGCATTGTCTCTGATGTCAACCTCAGGGCTCTTTTATAAAAGAGATGACAGAACTGCTTTCTCTGCTCACTGTGTTCTCTTTCCTCCCTAGCTCCTGTCTGTGTACTGGGTGAGACCATCCCCTACAGGACTTGAAAGAATGGGAATTGTTAGCATGTAAACATTGACACTTCTAGCCAGATTTTTTATGGCTCAGGCATCAAGCAAAATAGAACTTCTGAGAATTTAAAATTTGAATTTAGGCACCAGGAGGGGTAACTGGACAACACTTGAGTGCATAACTCCTTGCCTTGGTAGAATTATTAATACCACTTCCTTCCTGCACTTTGCCCTTCTCAGAAGGTCATCTGGGTACTCCCAGACCAGTTCCACTTCTGAAACAAAGAGAAGCCAAGGTGATATATATGTTCATGCTTAACACAAATGCAGTGCTACTAACCTTGCAAACCAGAATACAGGTGAGAATTATTTGATTCCCTCCTTCTAATGAAATAACTCATTCTTACTTTTACTTGAATACTAAGAAGCTTAAAGAGCAGCTGTAGCTCCAATGATCACCTATTTAACTACACTTTCACTATATAAGTCAGCATGCACAGGAGATACCATAGGCTGTAGCTGTAGAAATCATTGAATGGAACACAGTAACTTATTTTACTACTAAATACATGTAACTTTATGAATCCCTAGCTCATCTTTATGACATTCACCAGTTTTGTTGTGAATAATAATTTGCTGGGAGCATGTCTCTGCTTTGTGATAGAAGCCAAATGTGGATTATAATCGTAAGCATTGTAATTAAATGTGTATAGAAACAGTAAAACAATCCAAGCAAGGAATATTATGTACAGACAAGCAAATACACAAGCAAAAATATAAACATGTAACAAGCAACACACAGACAAATATCTGTGATTGCAATGGAAACTGGTAAAGATCCCAGATCAAAAGCTATCAGTGGAGGTTCTCAGTACAGGCAGATTCAAACCCACTCATGTGATGTTGTGTTCAAGTCTACGTGCAAAGAGGAAGCACACCTTGTATATAAAGGCCAAGAAGTTACTGTTAGCAAAAGTAAAATCTTAACTCTCATTCAGGAATTATTATTGGTCTAGATGTAATTATTACAGAAAAAAGCTGATAGAGAAATAGGTCAGCATCAACATAGAGAGGTGGTAGAGCTAAAAGGCAAAGGTGTGGTTGGGCTGCCAGCATGGGGAGAAGTCTGTTCTGTGGTTGTGTTCCTGCTGTTGTCTTTAAGAGTTGCACAGCTGTGGAGGTTTTGCCCCAGATGAGGGAATATTTTTCATATGCTGATGAAGGCATAGGTCTTCTCACACAGAAAGCAAATACCTGTGTCCTATTCCGACATCCAGCATCGTACTGCTGTCAGAAAGCACCCCGAAGTTTGGGGCTGTTTCTGGAAGAAACTACTTGACAGAAACAGGAATGGTCTGTTCAGACCCACGTGAGTGTGCCTGTGGGCAGAGTGGAGTGGCTTTAGTGCCCTCCAGGGATGAGCGTGTTGCATCACCTATAGAGAACTGCAGCAGAAGGCTTTGGATGGGTTTGCCTAGAAAGGGAAGACCTCAAAAGCAGTGGTGGAGGTCAAGAAGAGTAATAAGCATTGATGGCATGTGACACAGAAGGTTGTCAAGATCTCCATGAAATGCCTTTACTTACCCAGATGGGAAAAATACAGGAAAGACAAGGGGAAGGTGGACCTGCTCTCAGCCAAAAAGCAAGGAAAGATTTCTATCTCCAGACAATGCTTTAAACCTGCTGGTGCAATGTTGCTGGTGATCCCAGAAATGTGACTGATTGTTGTCAGGGTGAACAGAGGCTCAGAAAGTTTCTTCTACAACTACTGCTCTGATCTCTTCAGTTTCATGTCCTGTTGTTGACACTTTATTTGTTTTTCCTCTCCTCATTTATGGCATTACCCCAGGTGCCCTGCCAGCCCATATCCATTCAGCTGGACTGCAGACCTCCACCAAAAGATCTGGGTGTGGACCATTGCTTATATGTGGGAGAAAAATCTGTCAATACAATGGAAATTTGTATTGGTTTTTTGTTGTCATCATTTTGCAAAAGTTCCCATATCTTCTCAGTGATTTCTCATGGGCATCTCTCCACAGCACTGACTCCTTCTTCTTCACAACACAGCCAACAAACTCCATCTCTTATCACCCAGCTAACCCACTCTTTTGCTGCACTTGTCTTCTTACTGGACACAGATGTGACCTATTAGGAGCAGGCCTGTTCCTAATCCTTGGTGATTAGTACAGCTGCAACTGTTCAGGTGTGAGATTACCTTCTGCACTATTCTCTTACATTCTATCCCCCCACATTTTTTCATGGAAATAAGTATGAGAATGTCTTCCCTATATCTGCAGCAGGGCAAAGCCATAAGTTGACTCAAAGAGTTGTATGTGTGAGTTCTTCTTCCATGCCAACTCACTGTGGTCAGAAGCTACTAGGACCCATGTGTTAACTGGTAGAAATACTACAGAACTTTATTGGTTGTAATTTTTATGTTTTAAGCTGAGAGAAGGAAGAGTGTTTTAAAAAGGGCTAATAAGTGCTAAAGACAAGGTGAAAGTCGTCCACTGCTCTCTCTTTGTCCACAAGTCCAGTCATTTTATAATAGACAGGAATCAGGTTGTTCAGGTGTGACTGGTGCTTGGTAAACCCATGAAAATTCTTCCTAATTACTTTCTTCTGCATACGCCCGAAATGTGCTCCAAGGAGCCTTGGTCCAGGATTTTTGCAGGCTGGCCAGCCTATAATTCCTGATCCTTGCTCTCAGATCCTTGTAGGCACTCCTGACCCCACTGATCTCCTCTGGCAGTGTTACTGGCACCCATGTGGATCAGCAGCAGGGAGTGATAGCCCAAGCTCCTTGGTAGTTCCTCTGCTGCACCTTGGATCTGTGCCCCTGGCAAGCCATGGATCGATCTAGATAGCAAGCCAAGGAGACCAGATGGGGCCTTCTGTCCACCACAAATGAAATCCTATCACTACTGTCCCCTGCCATTGCCTCCTGTCAATAGTATGTGGTTTATGCATGGACAGCTTGGATGCTTCCACAGGTGCAACATTCTGCTTCTGTCCTGCTACCAGGTCACCAAACCTGTTCTGCAACTGTCCTGAAAGTGGAGAAGGAGCCACCTTCCACATGTCATAAGTCAGGTTAGGCAAATCAGTTGTATTCAATTCAGTCAAAATTGTTTCTTAATTATCTTTCCCTTTGATGTTTCATATCACAAAGACTAAGCTCATGCATTAATGCCTCACTGCTACTTGTGGCCAGTATTGATTCTTTGGTTAAATAATAACAGGGAAGTCAGTTCTATAGTTTCCAAAAATGCATGCAAATCCTTGAATACCTGAATGGTTTACTGTCTCCAGCATTAAAATGGAGGAGGAGGAGGGTTATTCCAGATAACACCATCAGATCATCTCCTTCAGTAACAAGGCTCTGAATACTTGCAGGGTTAGTAAACACCATATGCTAAGGATACTGCAGAGCATGTTTCAAATTTGGATGCTCTTGCAACTGTACTTTTCCATTCAAATGAGTTTATGAAACTTGGGGATTATTTTTGTTGCTTACCTGCTTCTAATTTAGCTGCTATGTGCTAACTGCATAATAGCCTCCATATTGAAATATTTGTGGATTATTGCATTCATTTTCTATGTTATACCTGCTTTTAGGGGCTTTTCACACATCTATGTTCTTCACTAAGTGAATAAGATGTGAAGAATTTAATTTGGATCCTAGGATGTGGCACTGGCCATGAATAAGTCTTACAAGAAAATCTTTTGAAACTGTAAAAACAAGAGAGAAACTTAGAGCAAATAGATTTGTTCTTGAAATTTCCTGGCTTGTTACACAAGTCTTATCTTCCCATTTTGTAATGCCACTTGAACAAAAACCCCCAACACCATGCTGCATAGCTTCTACACAGTGTTGTACTATTTTTTGAACCACAAGACCAGATTAGTGGACCTTAAGCATAACTAATGCCTGATTGTGAAAACAAAGCATATGAAAATCCAAACACTCTCTCCCCACTGGAGCAGGCAAGCTTTTTTGTGAAGGGAATGGGGCTGGTGCAATCATGCCTCATGCACAGCAGCCACATCCAGCTCTGTTCCTGGCAACCTACAGATGCACCAGGTAGCATTTTAATTACTATTTCAAGAGACCTGAGATAGCAAAAAGGTTTTGTGAAAAAGCCATGACCAGTGCCTCACCAATGCAGTCTATCCTGCCTTCCCCTGAAATTCCATTCCTCTTTTCCTGGTTGTGGGGCTCCCTGTCCGTGTGTGTTTGTGGGGTTCTGTGTGCAGCAGCTGGGGAGCAGCCGTGGGTCACAGGGGCCCCTGTGTGCTTCAGGCAGCATCCAGAGCAAGGAGAGCATGTGCTGGTGTTCTCCCTTCCAGCTGCCTTCCAGGCAGTCTGCAGCTCCATTGCAAACAGCCCATGGTGCCAAAAGGCAAAGAGAGGACGTGGCACTTCTAATCCAAACATTTCCTCTTTGTCCCTGTCTCCCAGCTGCTATGTCCCAAACAGCCCATGGCCTAATGACTAGGAAACTTTTTGAGGAGATAAGAAGATACAGTCCCCATCTTGAGCTCTAAGGCAGCAGAAAGAATGAGCCTGAGTGCTGAATAATGAGGGAAATTTTCTACCCACTGTTACAGAAGGATGATGGAACACTTTTCAGCAGCTGAAGACCTGCCCTGGAAGCCTCCAGAGAAAACTCAGACTTAAGAGTCACATGTGTACTGAATATTCTCCATCAGCTTACTTTAGGCACATTGTAGCTGCTCCAGGTAACATTCATTTGACTAAAAGAAAAGGTTTAGGATTTACATATTTACATCCAAGCAAATCCCATCTGTCTCCTTGT
The DNA here is from genome assembly GCF_027887145.1 of Ammospiza caudacuta. Lineage (NCBI taxonomy): Eukaryota > Metazoa > Chordata > Aves > Passeriformes > Passerellidae > Ammospiza > Ammospiza caudacuta. Next base: position 84,346,738 of record NC_080593.1, read on the forward strand.
GTAACCAGCAGAGAGATAGGTTCAAGTTAGCTTGAAGCAAATATTCACAACAGGCTGTCTGTCTGAGTTGTGTCTTTAGAGTCAGCATTTGGATGCACCTTAACTCTCTTCGTGTTCTCTGTAGGGAACTCATACAGCTCAAAACACGCTCCTCAGCTCTGCTCTGGAAATCAGATAGTTTTACTTGACTTACTCAACTACTTTGGGGAATTTACCCATGTTTCGTGTTCTGGAATCAGGCTGGTGTCACTTGTGGTCTCTTTGGGAAGATGGAATGTGTGAAAATATTCAAGGCTGTGAGGAACTCAAATATTACAGTTGTGTTTTAAATAGCAGACTAGAGAATCACTCTTTGGCCTGTAAAATAAAAGTAATTCTTGTCTAACAACTAGAAAAATGTAACATCTTGCTGCTGTAGCAATTTTTCTTCCATCTCCTCTTTCCCTGTTGCCCCCTCCCCCTGTCCACCCCCAAAATAATTCAATTTCTAACTGCAAATGCTTTTCAGTATTGAAGGAGGTGAATAGATCAAATTTATATATGTCTAGGTTGTTTTCTGGTGTATGTGTGGAAGAAGCTGTTCTGCTGCTTCTTCAGAAATGTCCTTGTCTTTATGATTTTTCTTCTTCAACATTGGAAGGCAAGAAAACATTTTTTTTTTTTAAATTAAGGTTTCAAAATATTATGCCAAAAGATTGTTTGCAACAGGGTGAGTAATCAGACTATGAGACCCTGTATCTTTAACCTTGTGTTTCAAGAGAATGTAATGATTCAGAAGCATGAAAAAATGTAAATACAAAGATTATGAACAAATTTTTAATAACAGATGTGGAACAGAGGCATTGGCTGAAACAGTTATATCTAAAATCATAATGAAGTATAAAATTGGCTTCTTTCCATACAGCTCAGGTTCCTGTCTTCTTGCATCTATCTTCATCTCTGTGCTGTGGTTGCACATTGCTGTAACTTTCACGCTCTACAAATTCTATAAGCTCTTCCAAGAAGACGTCACCCCCAATTGCTTGAGCAATAAAAGTGCTTAAAAAATGCTGCTCTGCTGAAGAAGATTTGCATTTCTGGAGAAAGCTAATTCTGCAGTGGATTAATTCTTTTTTGAATTGCTACTGAGAGGAAATGAACCTGCAGAGAGACAGCTGAGTTGTAAATTTCTTGTCTAAGGTTACTTAAGGTCTCAATGTTCATTTTGTACAACTTGCTTCTATTGGACACATCAATATTTACTTAACTGAGAACACACTAAGCTAAGTTACTACGATTTCACTAAACCGGTAATGCATTAATAAGCACAATAACCAAATTCAGGTAAAAGTTTAAATTTGATCCATAAATCAGCTGTTTAAGTTGACAGAAAATGATTCAAATGCAGTAAACTCAACCTCTGAACCACAGAGACTGCAGTGTGCAGACTTGCCTTGCGTAATTGTAGATAGATTTGTTTCAGCACTGAGACACAGGGTCTTGGTTGACTTATGTCAGTAAATAGCAGTGCTACTGTGAAAAGTGTGTGGCTCACATTGGAAATAAAGCTATTTTAATCATAGAGCAGCATCACGGAATGATTTAGGTTGGAAGGGATCTTTTGAGCTCATCTAGTTCAGCATTCCTGCAATGACCAGGGATACCTTCCACTATAACAGGTTTCTCAAAGCTCCATCAAGCCTGGCCTTGGCTGTTTCCAGGGATGGGGCATCTACCATCTCTCTGGACAATCTGTTCCATTGCCTCACTATCCTCACTGTCAAAATGTCACCCTTACAGCTAGTCTAAATCTCCCCTCTACTAGTTTAAAGCCACTGACTCTCATCCTACTGCTACATGTTCTTGTAAAAGTCTGTTCCCATCTTTCTTATAGGCCCCCTTTAAGTACTGAAAATCTGCTCTAAGGTCTCTCTGGAGCATTCTCTTCTCCAGGCTGAACAGCCCCTGCGCTCTCAGCCTGTAGGAGAGTGCTCCAGCCCTCTGATCCTCTTCATGTCCTTATCATCACGGCCCTGCACTTTTAGCACTAAGCTTCAGGAAATGTTAGTTTCTGCACCCATGACCTAGGTATAATCTACTGAAACAGCTTTCAAATAGAACTGCTTTTGAGTCAATGGCACATTGACTTTTTAAACACCTTTAGACTCTTCTTTAGAAAATTGCTAAATTCTATGCCATTCCTCTACTTTTAATTCATTACTTCAGCAAGTAGAAAGTGCTTCACCACAGCCTGTAAGGGTATCAGGGTGCTCTGCCCCACTAAGCTTCTGTCTGTTGAAGTGGGTCTCTCCAATTAATCAAGTCTTTTATCTCATCTTTCTTTTCCAGACTTTCCCAGGCAGGGAAAGATTTGGGGCTTCATAGGTTTGTGCAGAAAGGGAAGAAAGCTACTTCTTTTCAGCAGGATCTTTGTGGTTTTTTTAAGTGCCAATGTTTGTTCTCATAAAGGAGTGACGCCTCTGTGCAAATAGTATTAGAAATGTAACTTTTTATTTCGATGCTGCAGTATACTACCTCATTTTTTAACCTTAAAAAAATGGGCTTAGAGTACTCTTACCTTTCAACACTTCTGTTTAGCTTGAGTTCTGTTTGTCTCAGATTGCCTTTTCTCAGAGTTTTAATTTGTTTTCCACTCTCTCTCTCTGGATGCCTTTGCAAGCAATCTCTATGAATCCTTTACTGCAGTTTTAAGGAAGCTTTTTAACTTGTGTGTTGCTGATATGGCTTCAGTCTTCCCACCTGCTTTCAGACCACTTACAACTAGATGACGTAGGGCAGATTGGATAAGAAAACAATCTGTGCTGGTTTGGGCTGGGGTTGAGTTGATTTTCTTCACAGTGGCTGGTATGGGGCTGTGTTTTGGATTTGTGGTGAGCACAGGGTTGATAATATGATGTTTGTGTTATTGCTGAGCAGGGCTCACACAGAGCTTTTTCTGCTTCTTATACTGGCACGATGGGGAGAGGGGTGGGGGTGCATGGGAAGGTGGAAGGAGACACAGCCAGGATAGCTGGCCACAGCTGATGAAAGGGATGTTGCAGACCATATGGCATCATGCTCAGTACATACAGCTAGGGAAAGCAGAACTAATAGAGAGATATGTGGAATGATGGCATTTGTCTTCCCAAATCAGTGTATAAGCATCCCCTGCTTTTCTGGGGATGGCTGAACACCTGGCTGACCACAGGAGGGGATGAATTAATTCCTTGTTTTGCTTGACTTGTGTGTGTATAGCTTTTGCTTTACCTTTAAAACAGTCTCTACCCCATGAGTTTTCTCACTTCTGCCCTTCCAATTATTTCTCTGATCTTGCTGGGGAAGTGAGCAAGTGGATGTGTGGTACTTTGTTGCCAGCTGGTTTTAAACCCTGAGACCATCCTAAAACTGTAAAAAATGTTGTTTGGCAGGAAATTCTTGGGGTCTGTACTCCAACCTTCTGGTTGAAACAGGGCTCTTGCTACAGCAGATTTAGTAAGTCAGACTTTAAGATGTCTGGAAAACCTCCAGAATCATAGATTCTGGCTGCCCCATGAATAACCTGTTTCAGTGCTGCATTACCTTCCTGTTGAATGTTCTTTTCCTAATGTCCACCTTAAGCCTCCCAAACTGCAACTCAAGTCCATCTTGAGCTTCTGCAGAGATGAGTGGCACCATCAGCTTTTAGCTGCCATTTGCAGGGACTTAGGGTGATCACCCCTCTGAAAGCCAAACTCCTCTGATCTCCTCTTCACAAGCCCAAAGTCCAGCTCCTCACATAGGTTCTGTGTGCCATCCTAGCCTTTATCTGCTGGACCCTCTCCAGTTTCTCCACGGCCCTCTTAAACTTAAGGACCCCTATCTGCACATACATGGGGATTCATCAGTAATACTGAGAGAAGGAAGCTGAGAACTTCCTCAGTCAGCTTGCCATGATCCTCACATGGGGCAGTCCATAACCTGCCCTATTTACAGTAGGGCCACACTGTCAGCTTGAGCTCAGCCTGCTGTTTTCTGTTGTCGCCAGGTTCTCCTCAGCAGGACTGCTGTTCATGCAGTCAGTTTCAATGCTGATTCAGTGTTTTGCACTTCTTATTGAACTTCCTGTCTCTGCTCTCCCTAATGATTAGCTCAGCTTCAGATTGCTAGATGTTTGTCATGGTCAGCAAAAGTCTGCTTTTGTAAAAATAATGACTTGCTGAACACATTTACTTTATTATGCCCTTTTTCATAACATGCATACAAGCATTGCTCAGCTTTCTGGACTTCTAGCAATACAGCTTTTGGGATGCTAATAGAAATTCATGACTTGTGCTATTGGCTTGTACCTAAAAGACCCTGGACAACCCTACTTTTATATTCTGTCAGAATAAATCCTGTGTACAATAACATCACTGTCTGTCTTGATCTACCTTAAATCTGTGTTCCTGACTGAACGCAGTCTTCCCTGCTTTATTTTATTCTTATGGAACACGGTGTTTCTGTTCATCTCAAAGACCAGTGGGCTACACAGAAAAAACTGTCATGTACTGTACCTGTACTGATACACTTCCAAAGAACCAACTAAATGGCTCCCTATTGACCCTTGTAGACAGTAGTTTTCTGATGGTTACCAAAGACTTTCTGTCCTCGGCTCCAAGTGTGTCTTTGTGACACAACTGCATTTCAAACACATTAAGTTTATTTTGAGCCCCATCTGCTGCTTGTTAGATGTGTCTGTAGGGGTTGCAGAAGTGTCTCCCTGTGACAGTTTAGGAATATCTGCTCTGTTCTCTTTAGCAGATGGTCATGTGAGTGTCAAAAGTTTTATTAAAGTGATGTCACATAAACTACTCACTTTATCAGAGCAAACTGGTATGAAAGTTTTCAATTAGCAGAGATGAAGAAAACCTGCTCTTCAGAAGTCCAGCAATTATGCAAGAATTCTGGTTTGTAAAAGCAGTTGTGAATGTAAATACGTTATTAAACTCTGATCGTGACTATTTAATGAATTGCAAATATTTAGCGACGGCATAAACAGAAAACAGGTGTTCCCTGCTGCCAAGACTTCATTTCCCACTTTCCTGAATCCTGTTTTATTTGCTTTATGGTTATTATAATGGCTGCCACCGAGCGCTGCCACTTCAGTGTGCTAACCGTGACTCACAGAAGTGCCTCATAAATTACATCAATGGGAAAGCAGATGAGCACATGAAGAGGAGGTGCAAAACTCATTAGTCATGCAGTCTCCTTTTCTGGGGACTGAATTGCCTGACAGAAAAGCATTGTGAGCGCCTCGTGCATCTGTCAAGTCCACCAGATGCCAATCTTACTCTTGCAGTTTTTCTGAGCGCTATGAATCGATATGCATTATTCAGTATTGTAAAACAGGACCTCAATTAAGCGGCCGACTAAAGCAGAGGGAAAGAGGTAATCACCCAACACACAGTGAGTTTCTTCAGATAAAGGGAATAACAGATTATTGCTACTTGAAGCAATATCTAGATCACAGTCCTTTTATTTCTTTTTTCACATATTGTCTTGCACGGTGATTCAGTGAGGACAGGTATTCTGGAACAACAGAATGAAATGAAGAATCTGTGAGCTAGACATTGATTTTGATCAATCTGCACAAAATGAAGTGCCTCAGTGTACTAGATCAAAATCAGAAAAGGACACAGTATCATACTCTGTCTGTATTTTTAGGGATGAGCCAACATCTTCATTATAACCCGTGTGATTTTGGGGATTTATAGCATACCTATAATACTTTGCCTAAGACCTTCAAAAGCTTTCCAGGATTTTTTTTTCTTGGTTTATTTTCACAGAAGGATCCTAGTGCATTTATACAGGAGCACAACATATTTAAAAAAAATAAAAGGTACAATTTTTAAAATCTCAGCAGCTGCAAAGGTTTTTTTCTTTGTGAAAGGTTCTCACTAAGCTTGACAGCAGAAAGGACTGCAATCTACTACAGCCATTTTCATGGACTGATCTGTCAGTCAGATCAAGCTCCCATTTAGTGATCAAGTGAAAATGAAACTTGAAGGCTTTACCAACAGTAGCAAATGTCAAATTGAATCCACACTATCCCTTAGCCTGAAAAAAAGGGCTTAAGAGACCACTTACAACAACCTGGAGAAATAAAATAATGATCATGAAAGCTTTAAAAGAGCAGTAGATAGAGTATAGAAAAAAACCTCACAAACAGAGCTGAGCCCCATGAGGAGGCACAACACAGAGGTTTGTTAATCCTGAAAATGTTTGTCTCTCTGAACAGAGTGCAGTGTAGGATTCCCAGAAAAAGACTAAAAATTATGACCTTTTTTTCTGTATGAGGATGTATTGAGTCAGAACTGTGCTTAATATGTCCAAATCATCTTATATTATAACCCAATATAAACCTGCCTCTCCTTCTCCCAGCTCTTCTCTGCACTCAGAACAAACACAAATATAAACATGCTGAATCTGGTACCTGCAGCAGGTCCCTGAATCCAGTCCCTGCAGAAGCTTCAGGACTTCTCTGGTGCCAATTTATCCAGTTATCTGACTCTGTTGTGTGGCTGGCAAGTTTGTCCTGCTTACAGCTAACAGGCATATGTCAGTATTTCCTGGCAATAGGGCAGATGTACCCAAAAGGACAAAGCCATTTGAGTCTACTTTTAAGCATTCACTGTTTGGGTGAAGCTCTAAATGGACTGCAGCGCTTGGGCAGAGCAGGAAAAGAGGGAAATAATAAATGGTGCTTGTTTGTGGCACTTTTTAACTCTCCTGTTTTTACTTTACTTTGTTTTTGCCTCTTGTGCTTCAGTTTGTTTCTGTAACTCAAGAACAGAATGTGCACTGAAACTTTTGCACGTCAATTTCTCTATGTAAACCAACCTATTCTTGCATTCATTTCAGTTTTTTTTCCTCTTTAATGAGGATAGTAATTTATCTCCAAACTTTGCCATGATTCTACTCTTCATTGTAAGAAGTATTATATAAAAAAATCAGTGGTTGACCTGCACACACCTGCTTGTGCCATTAGGAGCACTCAAGAGAAATGTACCAGTAAAATAGAGTATTGATCAAGGTAATTTTACTATCACAATAATAATGATACTAAGAAAAATCCTGTTCACCAGCAGGGGACTTCCTTATTAATAGTCCACATGGCATATGCATATTCTGCATTATGAGACTGCTTTTGCCAAATTGGTATGTTGACTGCTTTATATGCCACAACAATTAATAATATACAGATTTACAACTGCCATCTTTAGGAGCTAAAATTGTAAAGTAAACATAGCTGCCAGCTAAAATGCTGTCTTGGGAGGTGGGATGTGTTACTGTGAAAATGTTCATATTATATGTTGCTTACAGCCCTTTTATGAAAAATACTCCTCCTTGTGGAAACTGAAACTTGTAAGGAGTTTTCAATGACTAAAGTAAGCTGCAGAAAGAGCATTGCTGTAAACAGATAAATTTCTGCTTTCACAGCATTAAACAATGTGAAAGCTTGATAAACACATGCACTTCAGGAGAGCTCAAATCTGGGGGAACTGGGAGAAAAGCAATGGGCTGGAGCCTGCCAAGTCCAAAAGCATCTTGGACTGCTTTAGGAGAAGCAGTCAAGAGAGATGATCCTTCTCTTCTGCTTGGCACTGGTGAGACATTTCTGGACTGCTGTGTTCATCTCCAGGCTCCTGAGGACAAAAAGAGATGCAAACTTATTGGACAAAGTCCAGCATGAGGTCATGGAGATGATCGAACACCATCAGCATGTGGGAAGGCTGATAGAGCTGGGGCTGCTCATCCTGGAGAGGAGAAGGCTCTGGGGAGTCCTTATAGCAGCCTCCCAGTAGCTGGAACTGCTTAAATGACTTGGCCTTCATCCATGACATTGTCCTTCATGTGTGCTTCAAATTTCCATTCATTTCCCCTCCCTGCCCTGTTGTCATCTTATCACAGGGGTTCAATACTGTTGTCTCCTTATTACAGAAGTTTCATACTTTCTTGGTGTTTTGCAGGGGCAGCACCTCCAAACACTAGCACCATCTTCTTCACAGAGCAGCCAACTGACCCCAGTTCCCCCTCAACCCGCCACCCCACTCTTTTATAGCACTCTTCTTCTCATTGGTTACAGCTGTGGCCTGTTAAAGTCAGGCCTGTTCCTAATCTTTGATAATTGGCCCAGCTGCAACCCCTTAGGGGTAAGATTACTTTCTACACTATCTTTATTTTTCTTATATTCTATCCCCCTACACTGCCAACCTGGTTTGGGTAAGTGGAGCTGAGCAAGGCTGGCTCCATACAGCTGAGAGCAAGAGGATGGTTCCCTGAACCACATGGTCTTTGTAGACCAAAAGCCAAGTCATGGCCCCAGGATACAGTTATTAGGTGTCATGGGTTTTTCATTCAAAGCCTTTGGGACACCCTGAAGGATTCTGTCCCAGCCCACCAGATGGTTGTTTCTGTAACATTGGTATAATGTGTGCCCATGTGCTCTGGGCCATGGGTCCTTGTGTCAAGATGGTTGAGTTTGGCAGAAAGAGCCAGTTCTGCCATCCTCTTACCCATATTTCCCATTTCAATTGGTGATGCAGTGGAACTGCATTTACGTTTTTTGCAGAGTAAACTAGTTGGACTTACTCTGAGGTGGGGCTCAGAAAAAAATTAAACCTACATGTGGGTATGTATTTTGAACAACCAGGGCACCAGGGAACTGGCATGTAACATGAACATGTAGCTTAAACTACTTGATAGAACAGATGTACCCAGATGTTTTTTATTATCTAGAGTCATAATTTGACATATGCTGGACCAGAGATTTGGATTCAGTAATAAAAGAAATTTCAGAAACACCATGAAAGTGGTTGATAATTTTGCTGATAGAGCAAATCTCTTTAGCACAGAGTATTTGAGCAATGGGTAGCACATTTGCCTCAGTGAAGTTGTCATTTCTGACAGTCTTTCAATGGCTGATGTATAGAGAGAAGCAGCAAAGTAAATATTTAAATGCATGTAAGAAGTCAGCCACTTTTTATACAAAATGTGAAAGAAAACCTCAGACTATGCACTTCAAGTCAAGCACAGGTTCCCTCAAATCTATTAAGAAAAGCACAAACTAAGTCTAAAGCTGTTCAGATTTCTCTTTGGCTGTAGACTTCTGTCTCCATGCTGTCACTTGTTTCTCCAGCATGCCACACCATAAGCACACCCAGTTCTTCCCTAGGGAAGGAACAATCTCCAACTCCTACCAGGAAATCCTTGCACTATAAGATGATAGCCAAAAACCAAGGTCACACTAAAAATCTAGATATTGTCATATCTTCTCCAAAAGGACAATCCAGGTACGCACACAGCTCATTTCATGTGTTACAAAACATGTCTGAAACTTGCTCAGAGTAAGTTCTCTCTTTTTTTTTTTTGAAGATTGGATTGAGTTTCTTTAGTTTTGGGTTGGTTTTGGTGTGGTTTTCTCTTTTTTTTCCCCTCGGCTGTTTTCCTGAAGAAAGGAGCAGTGAGTACTGCACTAGGCTTCGCACACATTTCCAGTGAGGTATTTCTTATAGCTAAATATCTGACATAATTTTGCTTGGACAATCAGCACAGGTAAAGTTGTTTACAAAAGTTGTTTATGGTTATCGTTATGTTTATGGTATATTTATGGTTGTTTATGTATATGGTTATGAATTATCTCTCCCCAAATACATGAATTTTCATTGTCAGCAAAATAATTGCAGTCCAGTTTGTGTTCTCATGAGACCTAACTTTAGAGTTAAAAAGATCTTTGGATATTTTTGGTAGGGTTTATTTTAAAAAAGGTGCAACAGATCTACCCCAAGTGATGGTACCCCATAACTAAAGGAAGTTTTTTTGTAACAGGAGCTCAGAGACCTCAGGGCATGCAAAGAAAACCAGACTAGATCTGCATCCAGGGGCTGGTGAATGAGTTCTAAGAGGAAGGATATGAGCATTTTAGAAAGCATGTCGTGCAGAGAGGGGACTGAGAAAATAAGTTAGGCCAGGAAAAAATGGGAAAATACCCATTATTTATCCATTGCAAAAGAAAAGCAGTGATTACTGCAATAGATGAAAGCAATAGAAAGGTGGATAAAATTGCTTGGCTTTCCGTGTTAAAAAAGAAAGAAATAGAAAAGCTTAGCAAGATAGAAATGTAAGACTGGTAAATGCCATCCTTGATGATAACAGTTATGGTAAACATCTGTATTCCATAAATATGAATATGTTGATAAAATAATTCTGCATACCTATAGTGATATGAGCTTCCTATTTTGTTGTCTAAGCATTATCTCTCCATCAGCAAACATATGTAGGGGAGAAGAAAATGAGTTTGGAAGGTGATATCCAAGTAGATGGTTCTGTGGTGGATATGCTTTACCCAGTTTAGTTTTCATTTACTGAATGAATAACAATGCATTTGCTGTACCTGCAGCACTAAATTAAGGACATAATCATTCCAAGCTGTTAACCTACTTTCAGTCTTTGCAGAAGTCTGAGATCCTTGTAGTGTTCCTGGGAACCAAAAGGTTCAGTGTGCTGAAATGAGAAGGAACATTCTTACAAGCTACTGAAATCCAGACACTGTCTATATGGAGGTTAAATACCAAATATATGTGTATATATATATAACCTCCAAAGCTTGAACCGCTGTTTCTCACCTATGTCCTTCCTTGGGTCCAATCACTGCTGTTCCCATTTGCCAATTGTTAGAGATTTCAAGTGTTTTCCAGGTTTCTGTCAGTCATTTGTGAACCAAGACGCAACACATGTATTTTCTTTCCAGCTTATGGCTTCTTATCACAACCAGTAAAGAGCATGTGAGATATGGAATCCTACCAGAAGTTAGGGAAACCAGCAGGAATTTTTGTCCACGAATTTCCTGCGTCTAATTGCAGCACAGAGGCAAGTAACCTACACTCACATCAGGAAATGTGAAGGGAAGGTGCTCATACACCAGAATACTAGAGCAGCCTGACAGCCTCCAGTGGCTGACCAGAGAGAGTCACTGAAGGGAGCCAGCAAAGTAGATACAGAGTAGATACAGACTGCATTTCACGTTCTTCAACAATTATAGGTTATTAGTATCAAAAGTGAGAAGAAAATTATGGTTAATTTCATAAAAAGCCCTATTATGGAGATAAGAGGAAGCTCTGAGGTATTAATAGATTGTGACACACTGAAGTTGTAGCAACAGTTTTTGATAAGCTCAAACTCAATTGCCAGCATGTGGACCCATCTCATATTCTTCCTGTTTATTAAATCTTTTCTGTAAAGAAATAATGCCAGGATAGTGCCAGCCTTAAACCGCTCCCTTTCATTGATGTCATTTGCTGTCAGAAAGGACCTGGGGATTTTCAGGAACACAACATGGTGAGTCAACCCTGCAGCCCTGTGATAAAGCACAAAGAATACTGAAACTGCATAAGCAGGAGTGAAGCCAGAAGGTAGAGAAGTTTTCCCCTCTCTGTTCAACACTGGTGAAATTGTATCAAGACAACTGTGCCCAGTTTTGCCACTCCATTGATATTTATTGGAAGGATAAGAGAAGGATCCTGTTGCTTTCCTTGACTACTAAAAGAGAAGGTTTAGAAAAGATAGAGAGAGATGCTTTTTAGGGATAAAAATGATAGGGTGAGAGGAAATGGACAGACATTGCAAAGTGTGAAATTCTAATTAATTGTTAGGGGAAAAAATTAATGAGATTGCTGAGAGACTTCATTAAATGTCACGCTTCAGGATTATTTAAAATGTAATTGCTCAATGCCCTGAATAATGGGATCTAAGTTGTGTCTGTTAAGAGGTAGAGTTTGAGCTAAAATGATCCTTATGGGTCCCTTCCAACATATAAAGTTCTCTAATCCTATGATCCTGCTGATGCCTGCAGAAAAAATGAAATCCTTTCTCATCTGAGCAGAGCCAGATTATTTAGAAATGTCTTTTTTTAAACAGTAGGTTAAATTCACCAGTGATATGGCTGCATCAAAGAATGGAATTGCATTGAATGTTCCTGATTTCTATGTAAACCAAGTATCAATTTTAAAAGAAGGTCAGTTTTATATTGGAAGAGTATCTGTCTAGGACAGTATGACATGACACAGTTTCTTATTTAGAGACAGTGTTTAAATCCTAGATATTTTAAATCCTGGGGGTTTTTTTTGGCCAACAAATGCTTAAATATATTTACAAAGTTGTGTTTAACCTGCTTTTGAATATAATTTTTTATGTTACTGCATTAAGTCTGGATTGTGATATCTCAGGGAATGCTTTCAGAATTCAGGATGCAGAGAGCCCTAATCTTCAACTAAGCTTAAGGCTCTGAAACAATAATATGCACATTTTTATCTCAATTGTTCTTCCATAATTTATAGTGAATGTAATTGGACTGAGACTCTCATAATAATGTGAACAGATGTCTTCACTTTTAATGTGTTGTTCCATATTAGATTCTATTTTTATTACAGTTGAAATGGGCCTTTAATGCACATCTTCTTCCTGTGAAGTATGAAACAATTTAGAAGTCCAGGAGCAGTGTCTAGCTGATGAAACAGATACAGATGGGAGACAAAAATTTGTATCATCCATCAAAGAGAAAAAACATAACTTTATGAATTAAGTGTTTTAGACTGGAGAGTGAAGATACAGCCTCAACATTTCTTGGACATTCCTACCAAAACAACAAAGGTTATTATTGTCCACTGGGTATTTCCCCTTGTCTGTCATAGACGCTTTAGTGAAAAGGATCAGACAAAAAGTCATTCAAAAATTTCAATAAGGTTTGGTCACACAACTTAACAAATTCAAAATTGCTTGTATCTATAGAGGAATACCTTAGGAATACCTTAGTCTATTTTAGAAGATGTCTGCAGAAGAGAAGGGCATAGAAGTACCCTCAGACTCTGCCTTCTGTAGGGATTAATGGATTTGCCTAACCCAGGCAGGATTTGGTACCTTCTCCCCACTTGATACTGCAGTTCATCTCAGTTGATTAGACTTCACTTGACATGTCCAGAGAGGCGTTCCATAGGCATTCTGCATCAGGTAGAAGGAGAACCCTGGATGCAGATGTATCATAGAATCACGGAACAGAATATGCTGAATCAGAAGGAACCCATCAGGATCATTAAATCAACTCTTGGCCCTGCACAGGACACCCCAAGAATCACACTGTGTGCCTAAGAGTGTTGTCCAATGTAGATCCTTTCCAAAGCAGTGCTGAGTGTGCTCCTCAGCTGTCCATAGCGCTGCCAAAAACCAGTGCACTCTTCATGTCCATGGGACACCACTGTACATCATTCCAGCTGGCAGATTCTGCAGATTTTGCGAGAGGGGAATTTACTGGCACACAGTGAGCTGCTGCCAGAAGGAAGGAAGGTCGTAAAACCATAATCAGGGGAAACCCTTTAGGTATTGTTTTCAGGGAGAGATGAAGTTCAACTTAATGACTTAAATTGCTCATCCAAAACGTGTTCCTACTTGTAGCACAGCAGAACTTTTCCACTTCCCTGAATTGTATCAGTCAGTGTCCCTGTTCTCTATTCCTGTACCTGCTATGCATCCCCAGAGGTGCCACAACAAATTGACATTGAAGAGATTGGGGCAGTTTGGAAGGAGAGTGAGAGGGCTAGAAGGAAGGAAGGCTGCTTGGGCAAGGTGCCCTAACTACTGCAAGCATGACAATGAATGGTGCTGATCTTGAGAAAGTGTAATGAGTGTCCATGTTGGGAGCCACCTCCAGGGCTCTGGACAGGTAATATACCTACCAGGAATGACAGATTCTCTTCTACTTCTCACTATACCTGTGATCTAGAAGAACATTGTACTTCTCGTTGCAGAAGTAGGTTAATCACAAATAAATCACAAGTATGTGATTCACACGGATGTTTTGAAAAGGTATTTATGAGAGTTTGTTCAGTGCTTTCAATCTGTGCAGTCAAAAATCTTGCTTTGATTCATTAACACTACAATTTAGTGGGAACAGGGAAGAAACATCTTGAGTAGTGTTGCCCTAGAGCTGGCAGAAGCTCTCATCAGTATCTATGAACAGATGGTGAACTCAATAAATAATATTAAAGCCATATCAAGAGAATGCCAGACTTTTAGGACAAGGATGATACACTCCCATGCTCTTTTTTCAGCTTTACTGTTTTGACTCCTTTCCTTTACTTTCATTTTCTCTCCCTCATGTTAGTTTTATTTGTTTATTTATTATATTTATTTCTCAGTCTTTTTTTCCTTTGCATATTTTTCCTTTTGGAGACAGGAGGAGGATGGTATGCCTTGATATAAATAAGTGAAAGGGCCAATAAAGACGATTGGGCCAATTAGATGAAAGGGCCAAATAGATGAAAGTATACTAATTTTTTTTAAATGAAGACAGTGGCAAATTACACATGCTTAGAGAATACTCTAATTTCTCCTCAAATGAAAGTTGTCTTTTCAAAAAAGAAGTTAGAATGCTATCTGAATGAGTGGTGGATAAAAATTATAGCAAAGCCCTGTGGCTGTTCGCAAACAACTGCTATTCCCAATTTACCACACTGGGAGCCCTTCCAAGTTGCTCCTGTGGATGGTTATTTCCCCCTGAGCTGCACAACAAGAAGAGAGGGTTAAACTGACTTTCCCCAAGTATCCTTGCCTTTCAGCAATATAAAGTCTGAAAGAGACTAGGCAACGACAATAAATCAGAAAGAGTGCAGCGTGTTTTGCCAAGTTTTGTTTGGCACATGAAGAACAACATCTCACACCAGGAAAAGAACAGGCACTCTAACCAATTGTTAAGCAACAAAGACTCTATGTGCAATCTTGTTTGGCTGTTCTTGTTACCCAGTATTGACATCCTGGAGAGATTTGAAAGCAGAGAGTCAAAATGATCTCAACTCTGAGAAGATACATGGCACAGTAAAGCAATAACAGCCAGTGTTTCTTGTTTAAAACCCATGAGTTTATTCTACAAGTAGTTAAAACTCATTAACACCAAAAAAGAGAAACATTAATAAGGATAAAGATGATGAAATCACAATAAAAGAAATTTAGATTGCAGTGCAGAAAACCTTTCTAGCAGTGGGATAAAGCATTGGCTGACAAAAATGTTTTAACTCTGATGGAATATGTATAAGAATATAACCAGACCTGCTTTTTTGGTTGGAAGGGTTCTAAAGACATTTAACTACATTATAGGACTATATTCAATTAGCCAAATTGATTTTTTGTGCACTCTCTTCAAGCAATGAACTGCAAAATACTCAATATTCCATCTCCTTTAATAAGGGTCTCTGTGCATTCTTATGTTTCTTCAAAATAACAGAATTACTTTCAGATAAAGAATGCCTGAGCTTACTTTTATTTTTTTCCCTCAAAAAGCAAAATAAAGACACTTAAAATAATAAATAGCAGAAAAGGAGGAAATAAAATCTGATATTTTTGTGCTTAACTTTGAATGCTGAAAACTGTGAATGAAGGATGGGATACCTGATGATAGAATCATCTACCATATACAGGGAAGTTACTAGAAACTAAATCAAACTGAACAGCCATCTGTCAGAAATATTTAGGCACATCATTGCTAAAAACCAATCTGATTTTTGTTTAATTTAGGGTATTTTAAAAATAATTAATTATCTGGTTTGTCTGTTTCCAATAATTTCTGAAACTATGGATAAGGTTTCACAGATTTTTAATATTTGGGGAGGGCATGTTGTATTAGATGAATATATATGAATTTTTATTTTAATGAACAGTATCAAATTTAACATTGTTATCTCCTTGTCCATAGTACAAAGCTTTTAAACTCTAATTAACCATCCTAAAGTTAAATGGGAGCTGAATGTGTTCAGCATTTCCCAGCATCAAAGCATAAGGTGAAATTCTTATGCTTTTCTGATTCTCAGTCCCATTGCATGAACAGATGGAAAATATTGCGTGCTTTTAAGAATTATCAACAAATCAAATCTATATTATATACTACTAAAGTATGAATGCACATTGTCCCAGCAGAATAAACAAAAATGTGCTTTTACCCTGCATACAGAATTTATTTTTAACATTCAGGCTACAAGATAAGCAAGAACACAATTACTGTAGAAATATGTCCTGACCAGAATGTTTAGTAATACAGTCTTGCAGTATTAATGATGTTCCAGGTGCATGTGTGCATTTTCATGCATGGTATGAAAAGCCACAGGTGTATTTTTGAAATCTTCATTCTTGCTTCACAGAATGGAAATTCAAATGCTCACACAGGTGAAAATTCTTATTATGGCCATAATCTGATTCATCTCGTTAAGATGCTACTTTAGCTGTAATAGCATTAATACCTTGCACCACTATTAGATTAACAGGAAAAGCAAGTTAAATGAAAATTTAATGTAATTAATATCAACAAAGCTGAGACCCAACCCCCATTGCTGAATTATCCAGATCAGCATAACTCCATTGATTATACCATCAGTTACAATCTCAGGACTAGGTCCTTCTTTTAACCTTGTGAACTTCTATTCTGGTAATTTTTCTGCTGGTTCATTTGCAGCATTCCTATCTTAAAGCTTAAAACAACTTTGTATCCCTGAACTGGTTTCATGTTACAATATATTGATCCTTCATGTATCCTGTAAGATGGAAATGGTAGAGAAATAATAAACTGGTGAATAGTATTTTTTCTACAGCTGAGTTATATTTTCTCTGTCCCTTTTGTATCCTTTCCTTATTATTTCTGCTGATTGTCTCTCTGCCTTTCATCTCCTGAAGCATTTAAAAATTATTTATTCTTAATTTTCATGCCTGGACAGTCCTAGGATACTTTTACATTTAATCCAGCAGTATTGATCATCCTCCCTTTTTCCTTATTACTGAAGGACTGTAATGGTCCTTGCTCTTGTTTCTTTTGCACCACCATTCAACCATTCTAGCTCTTTTCTGGACTTTGTGAAGTTCTCCCCAGTAAGTGGAATGTACTCTGGATTTCCAAGGTGATGGATGATCAGAATGCTCTCTCTGTTGCCTGGGTGAGTAGTTTATTTAATTGATAGCTTCTTTTTAAAAAAATAATACTAGACTCAGAGAAGGTTTTATGCTGGAAGCTCCTCTTGCAGTCACCTACTCCAAGCAGAGCTAACTGCAAAGGTAGATCAAGTTGGCCAAGGCCTCATTATGGGCACTTTTAAAATCTTCCAAGGATGGTGATTCTGTCACTTCTCTGGGCAGTGTCTAAACCTGCTTTAGTAAAGATTTCTTTGCCTCATTCAAAATGTCCCCTGCTACTGGCTGTGGCTGTTGTCTCCCATGCTTTGAGGAGCTCTCCAGTGTTGATGGTGTCTCTCCTGGAGCTGAATGGATGCAGGGCTGAATGGATGCAGGGGCTGTCTTTGCCGCTTCCATGCTCTGCCTGTGTTACGATCACTCTCACAGGATGACTCTGCAACTGTGATATCCTCAATCAGGTTCTCCTGCCCTGCTCAGAACCATGCCAACAGATACTGAGAGTATCTAAATGTTAGTCATTATCCATGCCATTTAAGGAGCTATATGGTCTACTACGTTTTTGGAGGGGACTAATGACCCTTAGTGTGCCTATGTCCATCACATTCAAATACTTTTATCCTCTCTCTAAGTAAGACAAGCCCACAGCTCTTAATATAGTTTCATTTCACAGAAAAAACACTAATTCCTTCAAAGTGACCTTTCCCCCCACCTATTTTTGAAAATGCAAGTGTATTTATTGCTGTATTGCAGGTGGTAAGAGTATCTGAAGAGAAGAACAACAGACCATATTCTAAATATCCAGAAATAAATAAGCTGGATCAATATACTGTAACAGATTGTTTTGCTCATTAGAAGGTAAAAATAAAAAGGAAACTTGTCAATCTACCAAAAATCTAGCCTTTCAATAAGGATATAATTGGAACAAGCTGTCAAAAACAACTTTGAAATTAAATTCACAGCAGCTGGTACTCAATACATTTCATGACAGGTCATAAAAGATAAAAATTTACCTCTACATGTTGCTTCTTTCATCTCTGTCAGATATTTCAAAATGTCCAGGATTTTTAAAGCAATATTAACTATTTCATGTTAGAATAACACACAAATTGTGCCTTTACCTTAATTGGAGGCTTTTCCTTTACAGGAAAACTTCACTGTAACCTTTGTTACTGTTAGTATTAATAATTTTCTAACCTATCCCTTACAGCCTTGACTAGTCCTTAGTTTTGTTGTAGCTTTATCTCTGTAGCAATAGATGATTTACTCCCTCCTCTGTAAATATTACCCAATATTTTCTCTCAATCAACAGACTGTGGATACCATCTTACGTGTGAATATTTCTTAGGCACCCAAACATGCAAATCCAGAGGTATTTAGAAAGACAGAGGATAGTCTTAACAGTTAAATCTGATCAAGATCGCTGCACTTCTGCTCTGCAGCTCACTATTAAAACAACCCAACTCACCTTTTTCATAATACCCTCATTGTAAAGGAACAATGAATGATTGTTTCTTTTCTACATTGAAAAGTGTCTGTTAGTTCCTATGCTTTCAGAAGCCCTCCCCTCCCTTCCAATTAGGATAAACTCCCTGGGTAACTAGTTTTCTGATTCAAGATAATCCATACATTCAGACAAAATCCTGTCCCAAGTGTGATATGTCTGCACTGCAAGGAACTATCAGTGATGATTGTAAAGCAGAGTGTCACCTCTGGCAGTGATTGCACATTCCTAGGCCATTGCTTGAACTTGGGAAGCTGGAGCTATAGAACAAAGAAGCCTTGCTCTCCGTGGGTAGTTGCCATGCACCTGTTAGAAGGTTCCTAGGAATCCAGATGATTAGTTGGTTTTCACACATTCCATTCTTCTGTCATCAAGACTGGTGAAAGATTAAAGCTTGCTGGTTACCTATTTTTGTATTCATTGTGTTTTGTATCCATCTCCACCTTGCCCTGCATCACCTTTACTGATACTTTTTGTCATTTGCAAAAAACTATAGTGGTGGGGATGATGTTTACAAAAGTAAAGGGATGAGAGCAAGCATCTGGGGACTGAGCTAGACCTCAAGAGATCCCTTTTAGCAAAACTTTTCCTACAATTTTAGGGAAATGTGCAAAACTATTTCAAGGACCAAACTCAGGTCCAGGGCTCCAGACTGAACTTGCTGCAAGCTGGCACTCACAATAGTTAGAGCTGTGTACTTTTAGGGCTGGCATGCTGCTGCCTTTTGTGTTTTCTTTAACTCCAGAATATGTTGACTCGTTGCTCCTCTCACTGCTTCCCTCATGTGTGAAAGAGAGAGAAGGAATGGGTAGGGTTGAAAAAATTCATTGCACCTGCACCCCTGCACTGCACTCTATTCTGTAGCCATGCCTAGGCATTCAGGTTCATAAGGGAAGGTGTAATCTCCAAGAATTGCTGTAGACCTGTAAGCCTTCAGTAAAATAGAATTCTTTCCAAGGGAACTGGGGTCCCACCATTCAAGATGGTTTTAAGAGCAAAATAGCAGAACCACAGTGCTGTTGGAAGTTTGAGGTCAATACAGCAAATATAATCTTGTGAAGTCACCATCGAGCTCTCTTAGCAGGATTAGTTTCACTAATAAAGGATCCTGAATTGATTAAATTAGCATTTTTTTTTCAAAATACAGAATACTCAAGAATTAAACAAATCTTTAGTCTTTATATTATGTTACAAGAATAAGACTGCATTTTATGGAATCAGAATTATTTAGGTTGGAAAGGACCTCTAACATCATGAAGTCCATGATTATCATAATTATCACACGATTCATCTAGCAGCTGGGTAACATTTTATGGGAAGGTCTGTTGCCTCAGTATTGAAAGTGAAATATGTTTTTCAGAGAACAAGTGCAATATTTAATTTTGGCCAGTTTCAGTTTATTAAATCTCTGTGCAACAGAATAAGATTTCCTCTTAGTTTTCCCCATAAGTCTCTTTAGAGCATTTTGCAGACTGACTTAGATATACGAAATTAAATACAAAGCTGTGTTCTTTTGACCTGAAATCTTTGACCTGTGAGATAAAGTGACATTGTTTCTGCTTGAGGACCAGTTCAGCTAATTGCTGAGTGATGGCTGTGACACAGCTGCTCCACGATTTTGTTCCCAAGGTAACTCTGCCATACAAAGTGATTCAGAATCAATCATTTGTTTTATAGGGAGACAGCAGGTGTTACGTGCTGCATATGGGGAAAATAGGCATCTTTACTGAGAGGGTCATCCTTTTATTAAAATATCCTTTCATCTCCCTTTGTGATGTAGAAGACACATTTTCAGTGTTACAGCTGAAAGAAACATAATGTTTTCAATAGGAAGCATACTCAGGAATTTCTCCTTTGCTTAACATGAGTTCCTTGGGACTAACATCAACATAAAAAGCTGTAATAATACAGCAAAGAAATACTTTTACATCTTCTCTCTTCAGCAAAACTACAGAGCCTTTCCCTGTGCCCCTCACCTAAAAGCATTGGTTCACAGCAGCAGTCAATAAGCTCCTTTATATTCACAACACACAGCAGAGACCATCTCATTAAATAGCAACGTTTGGCAGTAAGGACTGAGTTCATCCCCCAGCAAAGTCTGATGGATTTCTGTGTTTACAGTCAGAGATGCTGGACTGCATTTGCAGTGCTGGAATTGTTGCTGGGGAAAGCAAAAACTTCTACACAAGCAGTTACATATGTTTTCTTGTTCTTGAGACAACATCAGAAAAATAAAATGTAGAATTTGTTCCACTCCCTCTGAGTGAAAGAGGCCTAATTTTTCATGTGTTCAAAAAAGAAACAGCTTTAACAGAAACCCTAGTCCAGATCAGAATTTATTAGAATAAAATAAAGAAATACTACTGTCTGCAATGCATTGAAGTATCTGTAAAACTGAAACAAGGACATGGGTTTTGAATTGCTGATCACTTTTTGTAGTTGCACAAAACAATCTTTGATTTCCATCAGGTTCTACCTGGAGGCAAAGCCCCAGAATCTGCCCTGTTATTTCTAAGGAAAAACATAAAATTTTGAAGATGACACAAAAGAAGCTTTTCTGAGTTCGGTGAAAAGTGCATTTTTAAGAGCAGCACAAAGAGGTAATATTTTCTCATTTTCTAAATATTTTTTGGGTTTTGTTTCTTTGTTTAAGAATATAACAAAAGGTTTCTTCAATTGTATTAAACCAAGTTTTCTTAGCTAAGAGCTGTGAAGAAAATCTGTGATTGAATTCCAATAAATTGACTTTTCTATTAATGCTGGTTTCTTTTTAATCCAACCACAGACCAGCATTAGCATAAATTCTTGTGAAACAAGAGAAGATCCTGTCAGATTAATTTAAAGCTATGGGAAATCCCTTTTCAAGTTTATTATAATTTTACAAGTTTAAAACTCAGTGATTTTTTTTTTACTGTTGTATTGCTTGGAAATATTTTAATTTCAATAGCTTCCTTAACATTATTTTTTTCTTGAAGGGGTGTGGTGGATTACCCTTGGCCAACAGCCAAACTCCTTTTTTGCAAAAAACCTGCCTTAAACCAAAAGACTAAAGCATATACCTCTCCTCTATTCTGGACAGAGTTGTATGTTCAATTACTTTAGTCAATTTTTGTCTTGTTTTACTCACTTAGAGGCTTGCGTAAGAATTAAATAGTTGTTTTCTAGTCTCTTTTTTTTGTTTGTTTGGGTTTTCTTTGTTTTGTTGAGTTTTCTTGTTTGTTTGTTTTTTGGGTTTTGTGGGGTTTGTTTTTTTTTGTTTTGTTTTGGGTTTTTTTGTTTTGTTTTGTTTTTTTTAGTGTTGTCTGTATGATCCTGACTATATTTTGGTTATGGTGCAGAGGTCTGAAGATGCATTGCATCTGTCTTTTGAACTATTAGAACATGAAGCATAGGCAAATCAAAGATGTGGGTTAAGTGAAATTCAGTAAAGAACTGCATTTCTATGATAAATCAACAGCCTGGATGGAAAAATGAAACAATTTTTTGATTGGAAAAATAAGTGGTGGCTGACTTTTGCCCTCTTGCCATTATAGGGCTCATCACATAGAGATTAAACCTCTTATTCTGCAAAGCCATTGTATGATTTAAGTATATCAGTTATCAAATCAGGAGTTCAAAGTGCATTCTTTAAAAACATGCCCCTCAGTACAGACTGAAACCTATTGAGCTGCACACATTAGGGATGGCTTAAATAAATCTGTAGAGGTGTTGCTACATAAATGGAACTCTGATTGACTGAGGTTTGTGACGGGGGTAGACAAAGCCTGTTACCATTACACTTCTCCCCACAAAGCAGGCTAAATTTTAAAAATAAGGAAGATGCACTTTTCAGCGCATTTTTATAGCTCCTTATTTCCTATTTCTTGAAAAGGACAACATTTTAATGTAATTTACAAGTTCTAGAATGTATTGATTCCTGAAAATTCAATTTCTTAAAGAAAAAAAACCCACAACAATGCTAGTGGTATAGAAGCATTGATACTGCCATTATAATCTCTTCAGAATCCCTGGTATAAGGAACACATTTTCTAAATGTGCCACTCACAAGAGACATCAATTCTTTGAATCTCCTGATGGTTTAAAATGCCTGACTATAATATTGTGCTGCCTTTTTTATCTCCAAATTACTTGTGTAGGTCCTACTGATAATTTCCATGGCTTTTCTGCATTTAATTTTCCCCTCTCATATGTATTTGCTTTTTTATTTCTAGTAAATCTCACCTGTCCTGATTCTGCATGGCAAGAGCCAGTGGTTCTAGAGATTTCTTAATGACTTCCCTCTGCCTATGCCCTTCTTTACTGATGTTGACAGGATGCTTGTAGGTATTTTAAAAATAAGTTGTTTCTTTTTAAAAATGATTTTTAAATTTTTTTCAGGTAAAATATTTTGTTCTCAAATATTTGTTCTTACAATAAGATCTATTTTCATTCTTTCCTAGAAAAGAATCACAAAGTCAAGCCGTTCTATTAGACATAGTGATAAATTAATGGTAACCTTACATGTTTCAGACATCATAGGTGCACATAATAGTAACTGTAGTAGTAATATTCTCCTAAATAAGATAACAGCCTTGAGAAATTGCTGCTCATGAGCAAGCAATTTGAGCCTTATGTTTTTTTGTGTTTTGCTTTTTTTTCCCCCTTTCATTTATGGAACATATTTCTTTTTACAAAGCTGATGAAAACTGAAATGTGGGCAATTTTCTGTGATGTGCTGAATCTTTTTAAAGATTGATGACCAGATGTGCAAATGGTCATGGATGGCTATAAAAAGCAGGAATAAAACAACAAATGTGTCTGTCTGATCAGCTATGTGGAAATTAAAATGCCATCACCCTATGCAATGTCAATTGCATTATTTTGATCAAGCCATCACTACACCACCAGATTGAAAAAGAAATTACAGTATCTTCAATTAAATTGAATTTCCATATATGCCTGCTGCAAAGACTGCTCCTCTTTTCTTTTCTTTTGCTGCTTCTGGCTTCCTTGCTCCAAAACAAATATCTGATTTCGTGCTTGGCCCTCTCATTTTACCCTTATCTCTTTCTCTGCTCTCTCCTTGTCTTTGTTTAACAAAAAAAGCCAAGCAAATCAATGCATTGATTTTCTGCAAAAGGCTGTGTTTCTACCTGATGCTTCAGATGCTTTTGAAATGAGAACTGTAGTACTTTACTTTTTATGTAAATAAATTTTAGCAGTCTCTGATGGCCTTAACTGTAAGGCAAAGCAAGCAGCATATCCTTTTCTCACTGGGGGATAAGGTTATGTAAGGTCATAGGGATATCCCTTGAGCCAGCAACCTCAGCACCTGTGGGTGCATCCCATCAGGTCACACAGACCCAGTCCAGTTTCTTTAAACAATCCCTAATTTAATAACTCAAATGATGGTGAAGTCTTTCTTGCCCTAGCCTGTTCCACTGCTCCAGGGGCCTGGAGCCCTCCTGGAGGCTGGTCTTGCTGGTAAAATCTGAGCCAAGATGCACTGAGCACTATGCTCTTTCCTGACTTGCCCCATGCAGCACTGGGCCTTGTTTTCCTACCTCTCCTGTTTGTTGGTGGTGCATCAGTAGAAGCTCTTCTTGTTTTCCTACATGTCCCTCACCAGATTTAACATGAGATGGGTTTTGGCTTCCCCAGCCCCACCCTTGTGGGCTCAGACTGTGTCTCCTCTGGTTGATATCTCCCTGCTTACACTTCTTGTACACTTTTTTAGTTGTGCCTTCAGTCAGGAACTCCTTGATCCTGTTTTAGTCAGAAGCTACTGAAAGTTGCTGGCTACTTTTTCTTGAATTTCTACATGTCAGGATGAATTATTCTTGAGCTTGAAGCCAAGAGTTGGTATTCAGCAATTTGTCTTGTTCCTTCTCACAACCCTGAACTCCACCATCTCACAGTCATGGCAGCTAAGGCTGTCCCTGGTCTCCAAATCCACAAGACTGTGAAGCTTTCAAAAGCCTGAAAGGCTCTGACTGCTCCTCCTGTGGAAGAGAAAGGTGTAAATGCTGGTACAAATGGGCCATACACAAGCAAGGGCCTAATGCGTTTTCCAATTACTGTAAATCATGTTTTTACTCTTTATCAGTCTTGAGATGCTATCACTTTTGGGACATGCTAAGTAGATCTAATCTTCAAGAAAATGACAAGTTGTCTTTATTGCAGACAAGTGTTCTGGCTGCCTAATTAGAACCAAAAATCAATTTCATTTATGTACTTGCTATAAGATGTGCTAATATTTTGTTTTTCATTGTGCTGATAAGATGTGCTTGGGTGTGTTAGTGAGAGCTACATTTTGTTCGTCCTCATTTGTGTTTATTTGACCGAGTTCAGAGTTCAGCTTTAAAGCTTATTGCTATTGCATTAAGAATGTTTTGCCCCAAAAGATACAATGACAAAATCATTGTGCCAAATCCAATTAGCAAAGATTTTTTGATGAATTAACCTTGTCACAGCATAATATATACACTGCACCTGCTGTTCTGCTTTAGAGCCAGACTTCAGCCCTCCTACAGTTAAGTCCTTGGTTGTTTTGCTGATCCCTTTCAGCTCACTTTTTTCCTCCTTGTGTTCAGACGTCACTACCTCCAGATGTCCAAGATTTTCTGCCTCATTTATATGTATGATTTCCCTCTTCAGTTTGTTCTTTCATCATTCTCAGTACTCTCTTGTTGCAAAAGTCTGCAGCAGATGTTTGATTTTTTTGCTTGTACCTTGCCTTATCTCCAAGGAGGCTTGCAGACAGGAAGGCAAGGCTGATCACTGGAGTCCATGAATAGCCAAATGAGAAGGTTATTAAACAATCTACCTGGGGAAATAGCATTAACAATTTCTAATTTATGTGCTTAAGGGAATCTGACCCCACGGTAGCATGAACCTCCATTTTGGCAGATGGAAAAGGGGCATTCTGGTTTGATGGGAAGTCATGTTCCCCCCACTTCTGGCAGTTCCCTGTGAAGAGAAAGTGCAGGAGAGGGAAGAAGTTTGCCTTTGCTATGTTTCCCTCCCTGTTTGGAGGGACCCAGTGTGACAGTATGAGGAGTACAGACTGTGAGCCAGTGTCAGGGTTAATTTTAGAGCTCCACAAGGGGCTCCAGGCAGACTGGGGACCTGAATGGCTGATCCAGTGTAACCAGTCATGGCTGACCCCACTCTGCTAATCACAGAATATTTGGCTGTGACATTGTACCCTGCCTCTGGGAACTGAGACCCTACAAAACCTCCTACCTTCCTCAGCTTCCATGATCTTTAGCTAGAATCCTGGCCTGCAGCATCACAGGCTGCCTCTTTGGGGCCATTCCTGGATGGTCTATTTTTCCTGCTGGATTAGACACAGACCTCCTGCTTCATCACCACCACCCGCAGCATCTGCCTTGAGAACAGAGGCAGGTATGAGGAGTATCCTTCTCCCTCTGACTGGTAAGGGAAGGAAAATGAAAAAACTTGGACTTTTGCTGGAATCAGATGTTTCATGGTACTGGGCAGCAAACACAGAGATCTGCACTGTGGGCCATCTGTCACCTCTTCAGCTGACAGCCTGACTTGAAAACAAACCAAAGGATCAGCCACTGGAGAGCAGGCTTGCATGGCCAGCATCCCTGTCAGATGGACTGCTGTCTTTCAAGTACAAGGAAGATGGATGCAGCTAGCACAGCTGGGCACACACACTTCCTGACAAGGATCAGCTCTGGAGCAATATTCCTGTGGTGTTCAGAAAGCCCAACTCCTCCTCTTGCTCCCAATGTCTCTCCTCCAGGCACCGACACTGGCTGGCCAGAATTACCTGAGCAGAGCCCAGTGGGCCTGACACACCAATGAGATGAAAGGACAGGGGTAGTACCTCCTCTACCTGCCTGGGAAAGGAAAAAGGAATCATGGCCTTAAATGGCAGGAGGAGAAATCTTTCTACAATAACTAGGGGGGAAAAAATATCACTTTCCAGCATTTTGGGCTTCTCTTGGGGCCCAGCATAATGCCCAGACTCTCCATTGGGATGAGATGAAGAACTCTGATGTTGGAGTCCTAGGGAGGGCAGCCAGTGGCCACCACTGCACCCCTTGCTGGTCCTCTCCTGGGTGTGCCCAGACACCAGCACTGAAGCACTGAATAAACATGCCCACAGCAAATGGGTACCACCTTCCCCCATGTGCATGACACCCTCTATTCTGGCATCCGTGCTGTAAACACTCCTGCTCCCAAGATGTCTCCCTGACTGCAGAGCCCTGCACAGCATGCACCAGGTTTGCTGTGAGGTGGTGGGGGCAGTGCAGCCTGCACAGTGTGCTCAGTGACCAGGAGCATCCCTGACCAGCAGTGGGCAGGCAGGGCTGCTAGAGAGCTGATGAGGGCACTGAATGGTGAAGTGGAAGGTGCTCCATTCCTTGAGGTGGCAAGGGAGGAGGCAGAGGAACCTGCAGTGCAGTCGTGGCTAACAAGGTGTGGGCAGAGAGCTGTTGCCATGACCACTGCTTCACCTCACTGGTATTGTGCAAATCCAGCAGCATTTGTTGCTTTCTAGAGAACCTTTCTGAGGTCAGCAAGTATGATACTCCATCCTCTTCCAGGGCAGGGAAGCAGAATCCTTTGGGTGCTGTGCCTGCAAAGCTTGATCTGTTTGGGAGATGCATGTACCTGACCAAATTGTTCTGTAATAGTAGTGTGCATGCATGAGGAGGGGCTGTGGGACCCTTGGTATGACATAGCTGGTTGCTATGCAGCTGCCTGCCTCTGCAGCTCCTGCTTTTACTGCTGCAGTTGCTATAGGAGACTATCTGATGAAGTGATGAAAGATTTCTCCCCTCACTCTCGATGGCATATTGCCCAGCTTTGTGTACACTGCATACCAAGCACCCGATCCCTGCAAAAATCTATCCCTGTTTTCTTCCTTCTCCCCTGGCTGGAAACCATGGAAACCAAGTTGACTTGATTCTGCCGTGGATAAAGAATAGAGAGGTAACCCAGAGATGAGGGCCTTGTCAGCACCACTGAGCTATCCCCACTCTTTGCCCATAGGAAAGAATTAAGGTTTTATTTAATCAGAGGTGAAACTCAATGACACTAGTGTTTAATTTAAGATACTGCTTTCAAATATTCTTTGACATGTTACTAGTTTCTGTATACTCCCTTCCCTCATATCAGGCATCCCTAGCCATAAGGGAAAAGTACATAGACTAGGAACACTCTGGTTCATTGCATTCCTTGATGTTTTCAAGGTGTTGTTTGTTAAATAGCCAGATGTCAGGCAGAGCCACCCATACATCTCCTGGTTGATCCATCATTTGGCAGGGGGTTGCAACACTGGTGCTTTCTGACTCACAAAATGATTTGTTGAGCTGAAACATTTTCAGGGTTGCAGATGGGCACACACAATTAGTTTTCCTGGCTGAAGGGAGGACCCTACATCCGCCTGGTCAAGAATGAAATAGGGCTCTGTGTGCAATCACTTGCACTCAGGGGAATAGTGCAAGCCCCTCTCATGCACACCCTCTGCAGTGTATACCTTCTGAGGGGTAACAGCCCTTAATGGCATCCTCTGCCTCTTGTTTCCCCTTCCAGCACACTAGGCCAAGAGGCTTAGCTGAAAAATGGGTCCCCAAAAGCAAACCACTGCATTCCAGCCTGAGTTGCCAGTGACCAAAAGCTCTGTCTTATCAAAGAGGTGGGATTCATGCTGAGCTACACCAGAACATGGGCTGCAGTCTTGATCCTTTGTATGCCCTGCCTTAAACATTTATATTTTTTCATGGCTGCTCATCTATGTGTGGCTTATCTGTCCCAGCTGCTGTGTTAACTCTCTTCAAGTGGCAAGAAACACAGCAGCTGTTATCCAAATCTTCTCCAAACCCTCGATCCTATGAGAGATCTTAACACAGAGAGGCAATGGTTGCCATCTCCTCAGTGTACACAGCTATCTGTTGTCCTTTGACTGCAATGAGAACTAAAAACTTCTTCTCCCTTGAGCTGATATTCTAGGAAGGAGGAAAAATAGGTATTTCCCTTGTAGTAGAGAAAGGGCTAGGGCTGTGTTTCATGTGGCCCTAAAGGACAGCCCCAACAGAAGCTGGGGATGAACAGATCAGAGCAGCCCTGCTGAGAAGGACTTGGGGCTGCTGGTGGATGAGAAACTGACATGACCCAGCCATGGGCACTCACAGCTCAGAAAGTCAAACATGGGCTGCATCCAAAGCAGCGTGGCCAGCAGGGGAGGGAGGGGATTCTGCCCCTCTGCTCTGCCATGGTGAGACCCCACCTGCAGGGCTGCATCAGCTCTGGGGCCACAGCCTAGGGAGGGACAGGGAACTGTTGGAGTGAGTCCAGAGGAGGGACATCAAGATGATCAAAGGGATGGAGCACCTCTCCTACTAGCAAAGCCTGAGGGAATTTGGATTGTTCAAAATTCTTCAATTTGAAGAAGAGATGGTTTAGGGATGACCTAATTTCAGCCTTCCAGTACCTGGAGTTGAAGGGAGCCTACAAAAAGGCTTGGAAAGGGACTTTTACAAGGGCATGCAGTGATGGGACAAAGGGGAAAGGATTCAAATTGAAAGAAACTAGGTTTAGATTAGATATGAAAATTATTTAATTTGAGTGTGGTGAGGCTCTGGAACAGGTTTTCCAGAGAAGCTGTGGATGCTCCATTCCTGAAGGTGCTCCAGACTATGTTGGATGGAGCTCTGAGCAACTTGGTCTAATGAAGGGTCTGCCTTTCAGGGGGATTGGAACTTCAAGGTCCCCTCCCTTCTCACCGAAGTCATTCTGTGATTCTCTGATTCTATGAAGTATAAACATGGAAGAGGGGTTACTGTGTCAAGGTCAGCTGGGATAGGGCTCCAAGACTGCCAGAGTGAGCATGGCAGAGGGCATGATATTGTCCATACTGCCTGCTGGGATTGTTGCCTCTTCCAGACCATGCCCAGGCACAGCTGACGAGTGTGCCAGTTGGAGAGGCTGAACACTTGCCACTGGGGCTTATTAAATGTTAATCAGCCTGGAGAATCCTGTATCACTATTAGATTATGTGCTTGGCACAGTTTGACTCGTGTTGTGTCAATAGACATAACCCCAGACTCCATGGACTATGTTAACATGGGCCAGGAGATTACAGAACAGACAGAAGAGGGGATCTGCTAAGCTAACAGATTGTCATGCAGAGACAGAATGAAAATGCTGTGCAATTATCCTACATAACACAAATTGACTGACTTCATAAATGGTATAAAATCACTTGCCTTGTTGAAGCAAAACCACACAGCAGCAGGGTCCTATTCCTGGTCTCAGTAATCCTAATAGCAAGAAACAATTATTCTTTTGAAAAGGAGTCAGATTTGGCACATCAAAGAGCAGCAATGGGTTGCTTCTCCCTAAAGGACGGAGAGACAAGAATCAAGAGCAATAACTCAGATGACAGGGCAGGGGTCTCAGCCAGAGCCCAGTCCCACAGCCCCTCTGCAAGGTGAGTAGGGCAGCACCAGGGACAGTGATTGGCTTCAGCCAAGGGTCCAGACCCCCAGACATGTTCATGCTATTGTGGCAGGTCCCAGGCCAAGCCAGAAATTTAGTCTGCAGGACAGGGACTGGGTCAGTGGGGACTACAGCTGAACTGGAGAGCAATACTCCAGTGACTGGGCTCGGGGAGAAACAGAACATTCAGAGCTGAGCTTAAACAGAGCGCATGTCCTGGGGACAGGGTGTTAGGTGGAGGTCCTAGGTGGGTAAGGGCTGTTGAGGATTATTTCTGCCCTCAGAACTTAGGGCAGATGGTGCCTGCACAAAAAATACACAGCCAGAGAGCAGGCAGAGCCAGGCAGTCTGCACAAAGGCAGATCATCCATGGTCAAAAGGACTTCACCAAAAAATCACAGAAGGAACAGCAGCAAGAGTTCTCTGTAGAAATTATTAGAAAGACAGCATGGGAAAGTAATATTACACCGAACCCTAACAAGTGTTTCTACCAGCAAACTGAATATGCCTGGTAGCAAACATACCCTGGCACTGAGGCCAGCTGGCATGAAGAGGCCTGTGCCTGTGCTTGTAAGCTGCCTTGGCTTTTTGAGTATTAAACTACATCCAGCTCAGGAAATTCCCCATGGAGCATACAGAAGGCAGGGCAATACTCTGGGCATTTTTGGAGCTTTGGCTCTCTGGCAAGAGGAGAGCTATTCTTCCAGTCCCCAAGGTGTCAAGTGTGAAGAAGGGAGCTGGTTGATAGGACATGAGACAGTAAATGCGTGTGACAAAATGATGCTCAGATCTGCCCAGGCAAGTGCCTGCTCACCAGAGCGAGTTCCCTTCTGCATTCCAGCAGTGGGGCATGTTAGGAGTTATGGGAGCATCCAGAGCTTGCTCCTGCTCTGCCTCAGCTCTGGCAAAAGCCTGGGCAGCACATGTGCTGATAAACTCTGATAATTTCTGCTGATAAGCTCTGGGCCATCCCAGGCTGATGGCAGAGGTCGTTCAGGGACACCCTCAGCCTCCACTTTGTTACTATTCAAACTGAGTCTTTGGGCTGTGGAGGGCTGCCAGCCAGGCTGTGATTGCTTTAGGGCTGAGGAGAGACCTCCAAAATGAGAACAAACACAAAAGACATAATGATATTTCACTCATTTGAGACCACTTGGGATTTTCCATTTTCTGATTTTCTGGTTTTATGGTCACTGTTGTTTATCCCTCCGTACCTTTAAGCTGTGACTCATCCTTTAAAGACTGTGCAGCCAAACCGGCAAACAGGAATCTGGAATAGACTGTGGAAGTGCACAGTAAAATATTATTTTGGTTCTCTAATTCCTAATTTACCTTTTTTTTCCTTCCTTGGGTACTAGTGTTCACCAGGAATGACTGTCAACAGCTCCAAGATTCCTGTCAGGGGCACTAATGGCTCATTGCTGTACCTGGGCAGCCAGGGCTGTTTCCTGCTGCCCTTCCCACAGCTCTGTCATTAGCAGCACTGAATTCCCTCTGCCATTTGATCTGATGGCCTTTTAAAGTTCTAAGACGTTTTTCAAATCTTTGAGATCAGTTTCAGTTTTGTCAACTTTTAATAATTTTGATTTCTCATTATTCAATGGCATTTCTAGGTAATTTGTGAATATATTGAGCCTACGTCTTAGGGTATATTCCTGTTAGTGTAAGAGAACTGTGGTCAGATCTGGCTATTTAGCCTCATCCTTTATTTCTTTCCTTTAATGAGTGGTTTTTCTTTTCTTTTATTCTTTCTATTTTTCCTTTTATTTTTTTGAGGAGACAACTGGATTTTTTTTCTTTTTTAAATACAAATATACTTATCCATTTCCTTGTTCACTGCCTAAAAGAACAATTCATCAATTTGGAGGGATAACTTCTCTCTACAAAATCCGTGTTGACTTTTGCTTGCTTAATCATTGATCACAGATCTATTAATTTTCTCTTACATTCCACTTTCACACAATTTTCCTTACACCAAAGACAGACTTCCTGACTTGTACACCTAGGGGCAGTTTTCAAAATTTTCCATGACATTTACTTTCTATTTTATTGGTAGCAAAATAGATTTAAGCAATAGATTACACACTTGGCTGGTTGGAAATCTGTTTTACAATCTGGCCAAATAAAAACCACTGATTTTGAAATAGTTTTACTATTTTTCACTTCTTATTTGTGTTTTCCAAGATGTTTTTCTTCCTTCACCTTTTCAAGTAATACTGTACTTGAGTTCCCAGTTTCTAAAGCCCTTTGTGCTTGTTGAAAGTGATAAAGAAGGGTTATTAAGAACGACCTTGAAAATTCATAGTTCATAAAAATCTGTGTGAAGAGCATTCCAGAGGGAGTTTGAACCACCTCTTCCATTTAATTTTGTTTTGATCCACATATGTATAACCTTTCTACCAGCTACTGATGATAACCAAAAAACTGGGTTCAGTATTCAATGAATGATATTAGATAGTCTATCCCTGGATAGTCTATGCCTTTCCAGGCAGATTTTTTAAAACTAATAAAGACATATGGCTTTTCTGTCAGAGCTTTCTTAAAATTTAAATATAGATGCAAGGGTAGGTGACATATAAGAGTGTGTATATATATATATAAATGTATGTATAAAGATATTTTTCTACATATACATATATATATTTATAGCTGATCAGGAAGCTAGTTTTGCTATAACATTAACCAAGTGTTTATCCCTGGTTTTTGGCTCTGTTGTCTGGTACATTAAAAAGTATTTAGCTAACAAAAGAATTACTCGAGATACCTTGATCCTTGAAAAGGTCTATCTTGAACAAAATAAAGACATGTTGTAAATTTGGATTAATCTAGATCACACAGGCCTCATTAAATTACTTTATGTGTGGGCTTGATAAAACCTAATGTAAGCAGAGAAGTTTCAATCAAGGACCTTCCCTCCCCTACATTACTAAGAGGAGCAAAACTTTACAAATTTACTACATCCTGTGATTCAAGAGCAGCCTACTTGGGGATTTTTTTGAGAAATCTAGATAAGTCTAGTATTATGAAATGCTTTTTCAGCATTCATAAGGTGGACTTTGGCAAGTTTGAATTCCTTCATTAAAAGTCATGTTGCTTGATCACATTGTTATGCTGATCACTCTGGGTTTGGTTTATCTTTCAGGTGGACAATAGTATACAGTATTCTATAAAACACTCATTGCAAAAAATGCTTAATTGCTATGAGAACTGTAGGTTTTCAAGGACAAATATACAGAGTTTTTTCCTGGTCATAGATTCAAAGTAGGGTGTGGGTTTGAAGGGACATCCTAAAGTCTGAAGGGACATCCCAAAGTCACCTAGTTTAGTGCCTCAATTGAAATCAGGACTAACTCCAAAATTAATTATCTGTTCCTACCAGTGTACAGAAAACTTAGGAATAAATGACAACCAGAAAATAGGGTAGAGATGAGTAATCCTGGAGCCTAAGCTGTAAACAGGCTGCTCACTACTCAGATGTAACTTCAATAACATGGGTTTGTTTGGGATGTAGTAAGCAGTGAACTGTGAAAGCTCCAGGGCCCAGAATCAGTGGGACATGAGATGTGCACCACACCACAGGGGAGTAGTGGGAGCCCTTTTCCCAGCTGAAGTGTTTCAGCTTTGCAAAACTGTGAGTGGAGAATACGTAGGCCTGAGAACTGAGTTGCATTTATTAACAGGTAGGTTAATAAATAGAGCACTCTCTTAAATGGAAAGGTCACAGTGACCTTGTTTATTGGAGAAAAAGAAGAGATTTTATATTTTTGTTACAGTGAAGCTGTTCTTTGGCTGGCAGTGACATGCTGGCTAAATTATAATAATAATGTAACCATGGTAATGCGGGCTTAGCGAAAGTGATTTGGTTAACTAATTTCATTGAATGTATTAACTAAGGGCTCATGGAAACTTTGAGTGCAAGTCTTTCTGTCTTTTCCTAATACAGTGATTCCAGAGGGCACACTCCTCTGCTTCCACTGGTGTAGGACATGATGAAGGAGGCTGGCTGCTGCTCTGGCACTCTGCCATGAAACTAAACTGGAAGGTGTGTGTCAACAGCCCACCTAATCTGCTCCAGCTCCACATGACCCCTCAATACATGAGATCAGGCCAAGGCTTGATAAAAATAAAGCTCCCAGAAGCATATCTATGTGCAGCATATCTGGACATTGCTTCCTCAGCAGTAGGTGTTTCATTCTGCCTATGTGTATTATTATTATTTAAAGCAGACACACTCAAAAGATGTTAACTCTGTTTCTTGATACCTATTAAAGTGAGCCTTTGACTTCCTGCAAGAATTTGAATCTTTGAAAGGATCAGCAGCTGAACCCAGAAAGAGTCATGTTAGTTAGTGCCACCCCTTTACAACAAACTCTGATGGTTGGCAGCCACAGGGGTCTTTAATATAATCTTGATTGTTTTTCATTCTCTACTCCCTGAGATTTCCTGCCTGTATATCTTTGAAGTCCGTTGTTGGTATTTTACACCTCTCAGCCTTGCACAGCTTTTCCTGTATGGATTGTATGGTAGAAAAGTTGTCCATGGTCTGTGGAAAAGAGTACAAAGCAGGACTACAGACTAAAATACCATGGTGTACTTCTTTGACATTGCTTATACAGAAGGTAAGGAAGTGAAAAAAGGCCTTGTAGAGAGAAGAGAATGTGTTTAGTGCAGAAAACAGGAACAAACATAATTCAGGATGTGCTTGCTCCAGTGTAGTTTGAGCACAGACACCTCATACTGATGAGCTAAAATGATTCCATGGTTTGCAGGAATGGGAACACAGGGTATCCACAATCTTATTGTATCAACATTGCATCAAATTTAAAGAGGTTTATCTGCGTTATACCTCCTGCAGAAGCTCAAACCCAGGAAAGTGCCAAAACACCGAAGGCAAAGAAAACAGCAGAAATAATGCATTCATTAGTGGCATGTCTGAGTTTGTAAAGCATTGGGCTGGGTGTTCACCGTTTGATTTGAAATGACAGAATTTGGACAGTATCCACAGCTGCTGTAATGCTGTGTAATCTGATGAATCATTTCTACATTTGAGCATTGAGTACTTGCTGATTAAGACTGATTGCAGAATTATAAGTTAAAATCGTTTTATCAGATAATGTAAATGAAAGGTTTTGCTCTTTTTAATCTTCAGCTATTAAATACTATGTGACCATTCACATGGAATATAGTGATATGACTGAAGGACTGGTACAAGCCCATAATTTTTTCCTGATCTTAGAAGTCATTAAGCCATAGCATTTCCTCCCTTATGAATGCAAATGGTCTTTATTGATCCTATTATCATAAAACATTTACCTCTTTATGCTGTGGTGTGAGATTTTTCTGAGATGAAGAGCTCAAATCATTAAATAATTCATTGTATCATCTTCCTCACGTTCTCAGGAGAAACACAGACAAAGAGGTATGACAAAGAGTATTGATTAATATTAAAGCTAATAATGTATTTTTTTACATCTGTGTTTTATGCCCATCTATCATCTTCTTTTACACTGTTGCCTCATTTTAAATGTACCAATTTCTCTATCCACACTCCATTTTTCATGTTTGTTTTCCCTTACTCTTTTGCTCCAGAGTTCTGAACACATTACTCACGTGGAGCAGTCGGGTAGGACAGGGGCTCTCACAGCCTTGTTGTGTCATGCTTTGCCCTTCCAGGTCACTTCCTAATGCTTACACCTGCTGTGAACCAGTGTGGGAACAAGGATTGTACTCAGATCCTTAAAGAAGCATGTGTCACTAACTGTAGCCCACTCTGCAGACACACAAACGTCAGAGGTGTCCTCTTTCCATTGTATGTCAAAAGCCAAATACCACAGGGGAGAAGAAGAAAAAAAGAAAAAGTCTCATGAGGAGCTGAAGAAATCACTGATATTTCAGGATCTGGAAACAAAAGAATTTAGTAAAGGGGAGAATGGATAGTAACTGTGGGATCTCAGCACCTCAGGACTGAGGTGCAGAGGCACCGAGACCACTCTTGGGGGGCTCGGGAGTCCTGGAATGTTGCCAGAAGTGTCTGGTGGCTGGACTTTGATCCTGCACGGGAGACGACACCTGTATGAGGATGGGAGGATTTCACTGGGGTAAATGGTGAAGGGATAAGTTAATTAGAGTGTGAAACACAGGGTTTAGGATTTCTGTACAGGGGGGTCTAAAGAAGTAAGATGGAGGAATTGGGGCGTGTCCTGTTCTTCTTCTTCTTCTTCTTGGCCTCCATCTTCTGTGGTGATGTTGGCACTTTGGGATTGGTTATTACTAAAAGTGCACCGGTTAATAAGGGTAAAAGGCATTGGGGAAAATTGATAAATATTGTATACGTAACTTTGAGTATAAAGATAGGTGACCGCCCAGGGGCTCGCAGTGTGCTCATGGCTGGCTTGCTGTGCAGACCTCTGTCGGGCCGAGAGAAAATCTTTTAGATAAACAATTAATAAACACTGAGACCGAGAAAAGATCTGGAGCCTCTTCTCGTCCTTTGAAGCGCGGGTTGTCCAAGGCCACCCTGGGCCTTTCCAGGTCACCTAAACAGAAAAAACCCGGCAAGTAACTAGTTGGGTACTGCACTGATAAAGGTGGGTAGCACATATCAGTAAAGCATTTTAAAAAGCACATATTTAAAATGAAAGGACATAAACACAGGGCTGAAAGGAGAACAAAATCTATTTTCAAATGTTAAAACCATTTTCTATCTCCTTTCATTTGGAGAGAAATTCAGTAATAGCATAGTGAAGTAGATTCAGGCTTCCAATAGGCATTTTAATAATTAAGATAAAAGGAAAAAGTTAGATATAACTGAAGAGATGAGGAAGAGAAAACTTTAAAAATCTAAAGGGGCTTTAAGAAAATTTGAAGTTAAATATAGCTTAAACAATAGCTCTTTACAAACTTACTAGCTGATGGACTGGGGAACTAAAATGGGACTCCCTGGAGAATATTGAAAAGTAATTCCCCACAGCATCTTTTGTGTGAGAAAGAAAGTTCACAGAAAAAACAAAGAGCAAAAATGTGATACAGCATTGCTTTAAGGTCTTATGGGGCCACAAGACAGAAACTTGAGACAAACAGAGCCAAAACTGTATTAGTCTGGACAATGAGTCATGATCCAGAGTCATGCTCCTTGAGTCATGATCCAAGATTGGCAGGAGAAGAAAGGAGAAAAAAGAAAAATGAAAGGAGAAAGAAGAAGAAGAAGAAGAAGAAGAAGAAGAAGAAGAAGAAGAAGAAGAAGAAGAAGAAGAAGAAGAAGAAGAAGAAGAATGACTCTTGACACCCAAAATGAGGAAACAGAAGGAAAAAGGCAACTTAAGATTTACAAAGGATGAAGCAGGCTTTCTTAGGAGGTAAAAGATGATGCCTTTTTGAGAAAACCGTAACCAAGAGCTTCTGCATGGTGGGGGTGGAGGGCACGGATTACACACACTTGGTATTCAAACTAGATTTGAATGTTTTTCCTTGGTAGAAGAAAACTTGGGCTGCCTGCATGACATCAAGACTCCTGTGATCCTCAGATTCCATTCCTTCCACGTTTACTCATCACTTTTCATCTTCTCATTTGCTAGCAGATTGTATCAAATTATCTAAAAATAACCATGCTTTCTGGTATCTGGAAATTAGCCAAAGGATATCCTTCCAACAGAAAAAAAATGAACAAGAGAATCAGCCAAGCAATCCTTTGTACAGAGGTTGCAAGTAACTAGAACACTGTACAGTATTTTTGAGGATGGCAGCACAGCAGACAACATCCACACCATGCTCTTCTTTTCTTTTTTTTTTTTCCTGAAGTTCACTTTTTAAGTTTCAAAAGGTGTTTCTAATATACATTTATTTTCTAAAACAGCTGGTGAGAAATCCTTTTCTATGGTAACCAATTTTTCTGGTTAGATATTTAGGGATTATTTTAATAATTTTCCCCTGTTTTTATGTTTTTATTCTGCATTTATATATATATATATATACACACAAATAGATATTTTATATATATATACATAGTATAATATATATTATATGTATATTCTTATGCATATATATGTGTTGCATCTCTTTTTTAAGATTATTTTTCCCAGTCACAGTACAGCTGGGGACAACCAGCTCTTTTTATATAGTCAAAACAGATTTATTTACCCCACTGGTTTGTAGCATTTCAAATAATCCCTTTGACTGTTATGCAGGCCTCTCACCCCTCCACCAAGCTGGAATTTCTTGGGCATGTAAACACAAGCATGATGTGCTGGGGGCACCAGGAGCTACCATAGGGGTGCCCCCTAAAGCACCTTCTGAGGAAGGTTCTGCTAACCCCCTGCATCAGAAATGCCACAGAAGCTGAGCCATGTTTGTATCATCCTAAACAAATAAAAGGACTGGGAAATAGCCTCCTAAAACATGCATGTTTCTGACAGATGTATTATAGTCTTTAGCATACATCCAAAGACTACAATAGCTGCCATTTCACTGCTGATTAAGTCAGAGGATGAAACCAGTTGTTCTGTAAGGAAAGGTGACAGCAAAAAAAAAAAAAAAAAGTTCAGGCCTTCTCAGGGTACTGAGATGGTAAAGATTTGTTCTTTGAATAAGTTTGCCACACAGATTTATCAACGTTTTTCCTTAGGCAAAGTTCTTTCAGTACTATGTGCTACAATGAGGGCAAGCATGGGATTGTTCCTTTTACTATATGCTACTGTTCTGTGCGTATTTTGTGCCATAGAAATGCACACCTCACTTTTGGTGGAGTTTCTCTTGTCCCCTACCATCCCAAGCACTGTATCATACAGGAAATTCCAAACCCTCTTTCTCTTGCCTGAGATGTAATTTCATCCAGTCATAAAAAGGAAGAAGTGCTTTATCTCCCAGCAGTGCTGACCATGCTCACACTCCTCCCCTGTTACACCCATCATGATCTGGGCCTGAAGGCAATGAATGTTTTCAGGCAGTGTGGCTGTGCATTCCCTCCTGATGGATTTTCCCACCTGAGGGGTGCAGAAGGAGAGCTGAAATGCATTCAAGGAAAGCTCTCCACCCAGCTCCAGCACTGCCTTTTTCTCGTATTCCCAACAGGTCCTTCAGTGAACTTGCATCTAATTAAGATCTCCAATCTTGTTATATATCTGGTAATAAAGAAAACAGTATTTTTTTCTTATTAGACACTCCCCTGTGTTTTCACAATAGCAAAAATCTTGGAAAAACAGTCTATATTCAAGGTGTTCTGCCAACAACTGTGTAACTTCAAAAAAAGAGCCCTCTTTTAATTCCACTCCCATGATCTATAGCAAATCTTAAGGTTTCTTTTTCAAGATATCTGTCCACCACTGTATCAATAAGTCTGCCTGGAGGTAGAAATCCTGTGCCTTGTGCCTTAATTACACAAACCTCTATACAGCCAAGCAGCTGGCAGTTTACTTGAAAAGATCTGTGCACCCTTTTTCTTTCTCACTTCTATTCCCTTTTCATGAAAGTGGCCTGCTCTGCCTTCTCTTTCTCACAGAGAGTTCAGGTTGACCTCAAAATTTTAGCATCTAACAGCAATAAGTGCAAACATTTCTTCTGAAGGGTAAAAATCTCAGTCCTGTTCTGATGTTTTTTTTTAAAACTCCAGCTTGTTACTGGACTTCATTCTATCATTGTCTTTGGAATGGTTATAAAAATTTATATTTTTAAGCATATTATAAATAAAAGAACAAAAGAAACCCCAAGCTCTTTAGGGACTTTAAACCCTATAGTGGTGAAATTTGTTAAAGTAAACAAAAATGTGAGGAAACAGTCAGTCCAGAAGCTTTAATTTTACCCACATCAGATCATGAGTGATCAGATTTTCCCTTTCCTTCAGCAGCTAGATGTTATAAAATGGCCTTTTCAACCTGTAAAAATGTTTCCTGCATCCCCACATTTTGTGCCCACACATCTCCTAACAGGCTCTTTACTTTTAAATTCTTAAGATTTCTCCAGCTCCAGGCTCATGCCAGAGCTGCATTTGGTTATAAGCCTTCCTGTCTCAAACATGCACTCAGAATTATTGCAAAAGTTATTTTCTTGAGTCTTCCAGGTCTGTAATTTGGAGACTGACATGCAAAAGACCTTTCATGACAAAAAGCAGAAAATAACACTCATTGCACTGCTTTATTTTACCTCTGTGATTCCTGCCCACGCCAGAGTGGCACTAGCACACACACCTCATTTGAAGCTGGCCCTCAGCACAGCTCTCACTGGCACACAGCTGCCTGTGTGTTTAAGTGCTTTTCTGAACAAATATACTGCAATTAGGCCAATTCAAAGACCACTCACCCGAAGTTGTCTGCACATATTGCACTCAAATAAACAACAGTGGGGCCAGCAAGAGAGCTATGACCACCTGATGTCTAGCCAGAAATTTCACTCTCTGGCAAGCTATTCACATTTCAAACACCATGGCAACACCAACTTGTAGCATTGCAAAATACATTGGAATACATTGGAGCGTCATTAATTTTGAACACATCCCAGGTTTTGCTCACTGCTTGGAAGCCCCTTAGTAATAATCAGCAAAAGTTTTTTGAAAACCATTTGGTCAGACCATCTCATATCTTGAATTTTGGCCCTGCAAGTAGTTTTGTATCTGTGCCGTTCCCAGTGAGTATGAAGGCAACTACAGAACAGGTTGTTGCTTACATCGTATACACCTAAAATTAACTCTGCATGACCACAGCCCATCTACTTCAACTGCATGCCCACTGTATCTGTGTGTTTGCTACAGGAACCAGAGAGAAAAAAAAATTAATTCTGGAGATAAGAAAGTTGTGGAGGGACTTTTTAAAGGCCATGTATTGACAGGCCAAGGGCAACTGGCTTTAAACTGAAGATGGTAGGTTTAAATTAGATATTAGGAAGAAATTCTTCGCTGTGAACGTAGTGAGACACTGGAACAGGTTGCCCACAGAGGCTGTGGAAGCCCCATCCCTGGAAGTTCAAGGACAAGCTGGATGGGCTTTGAGCAACCTTGTCAAAGAGCAGCCTAGTGGAAGATATCCATGGCAAGGAGCCTGGGACTAGATGATGTTCAAGGTTCTTTCCACAACAAACCATTCTGTGATTCTGTGATAGGGGATGCAGAGCAATTCTCCTTCCTGCCTAGTGAGGGCTGGGACCCTGGGTATTTCTCCAGCCCTGAGTGGCAGTGCTCAGTGGGGGTGATTCAATCTTTATGTGGAGCTCACAGCAAGGCTGGGTGCAAGTTCTCATTACAGACAGAGACTGAGCCCACAGACCCCAAACCTTTCACAGAACTCCCCTCACGTGCCCTGCTCCTCACAGAGATATCGGCAACTTTTGACCACTTCTCACTCAGATACTTATTAAGTCCATGAATTTTTCATGTCACATTCAGCTGTTTAACATGTTCAATTCAGCTACTTTGTGTTCAGGCCAGGGCTCTGACACTTGCACGTACATCAGGAGGAATGGTACAGGTAACTGAACTGACTGAAAATGTAGTCACAGGCAGTCAGATAATCCCAATTTATTTGTTTGAAAGGCAAAGTATCAACCACATCACAGTCCTGCACACTCTCCCATATATCCTTCCACGCACCACTTTCACCATGCCCACGGTCTAGCAAGGACTCCTGAAAAAGCTGACACATCCTAATGGATAT
Source organism: Ammospiza caudacuta (assembly GCF_027887145.1). Taxonomy (NCBI): domain Eukaryota; kingdom Metazoa; phylum Chordata; class Aves; order Passeriformes; family Passerellidae; genus Ammospiza; species Ammospiza caudacuta. The sequence continues at coordinate 84,388,273 of NC_080593.1, forward strand.
TCTCCCTTCTTAAGGTACAGAACATCTTGAATTCATCACATTCATATCACACATGTACCAGGAAGAGCCTTTTTTAGTCTTAGGTTTACTAATCAAACAGAAACTTCCCCAACCATTATTCTACAGACTCAGCCCAGGGTATAAATACTAATGAGCGGGAATGGAAAGCATAGAACAGATATCAAAATCATGTGAACATAGACTGAAAATCTGAAGTTAATGCCTAGATGACTCGATTCTGCAAACAAGAAATGGAAATTATGATGGATTGAAAAAAAAAATAAGTTTTGAACCAGAGAAGTTCCAGATAGAGAGAAAACTTCCAGTAAGGATGGCCATTTCTACACCTCCATAGGCAGGCTGATCTTAGACAAAACAAACGAACAAACAAAAAAACCCAACAAAACTCCCCCCCCAAAAAAAGAGAAAAAAGAAAGAAAGTGAAGTAGAGAAAGAATATATCCATAATATTTTAAATATAAGGTCCATGATTCCACCATGATTCCACCAGAAGCTAGAGTTTCATCTGAATCTGAGTTCAGTTTTCTGTCTACAAGCTCTATAGACTATTCTTTGGTGAAGGAATGTCCCATTCAAATATTAAAGATTAATGGTTCTACCTGTGCTCTGGAGAATACAGATATCAGTTATTTTATGACTAAATCAAAGCATGAAAAAGTCTTCACTGCAGAAGTCAGGATGTTCGAATACATGTGCTATGGTGAACATACTCTATTGAAGTGTTGAACTGAAATATATTGACAGAAACACTGTGGGAAAATTTAGAACCCCAAATGGTCACCCATAAAAACTACTTGTGCTCATTTTCAAGCTATTGGCAACCATGAAAGTATCTCAGTAAACAAGCATTTTGTGGCGCTCTGAAAGTAATTAAGATATAGAATACAAAAGTTTACTAATGACTGAAGATGCAAATTTCAAAAGCTTAAATTTTCTGGAGTGGTATTAAATTAGTGCTGTAGATGAGAAGAAAGAAATGCTAGTTATATGCACAATCACTCCTTTTGGCAAGGATTTTATGAAATCAGAGGAAGCAAAACAATCAATCTTTAGAAACCCTTGAGAAGTGTGATCATGTAAAGCCTCAAAATGTTCTCTGGTACAATTATCATTGAAAGGAAAGGAGACCTATCAAACTGTGAAACACCTTATGTTGGTCTGGCAAAATTGTTCTAATAAATGTTAATCAGAAAACATAATGAAATTCTGCACAGCACTGCCTAATTGTATTGCAAAGCATCGATGTAGGCATCAGTTCAGCTACTGGCCAGTCAAAGACTATGAAGTGATGACAGTCCATGCTAATAATAACACAGAGATCATTAAAAGGCAGCATGGTTTTAATACAAATGAGAGAAGACTATTATACTTGCCTATAGCATGTTTTCCAATGGATTCTGTCATGATGTGTATGTTCTCCTCTCCTTCAGATGTTTCCCAACACCTGACCATGAATGTACACAATGAATGTACCCAACAGACAGTCTCTTTAAGCTACACAAAAAGTAAACTTAGTCGGGGCTTAGGTTGTAGTCTTGGTCCAAAATTACTTATGACCTGTTCAGATTAATGTATTCTTTTGGCATCATTACACTTTTTCCTTTTTTCCCTTCCCATCTCCTCCTATGTAATAACCAGTTCTTCTGATGTGTTTTGGAAGAGCCTCTGTACCCAGTTACCAATCTAAACAAATGAACCCTGATCAGCTACTATCTGTTCCCTGATTTATGGGACATCATGTGTGGGAATATCACTTTGGTATTTTATAATGAAATTTGGTAGATAAAGTTTTCCCAGTTCCACTGGGAATTCAGAATTTGGAGTGGATGAATCCAGCATGTATTTCCAGCAAGACTGTGCACACATACTTACACACAGAGAGTACTTCTGTACCTACATACAAGGGAAACATACTGTTTTCCCCCACCTATTATTATTTAAAAACAAGCCTTTGTGTGCATTCCTGGGCACAAGAAGCAGCACAGACAGGCACACTCAGCACACACACAAACATAAATGGCACCAAGAGCCTCATCCTGCCCCCCTCTCTGGCTGAGCATGAGGAAGGTCTCAGTGGGACAATGACCATGTGTGATTGAATCCAAACTTCACAATTAGATTTTAACTTTTACTTCTGCTTATTCATAGTTGCATCATCATAACAAGATGGCTTGACTCTGATATCTGCTTTAGGCAGAGTGAGGAGACAAGAGTTGTGGGAGGCTTTTGTTTCTTTATGTACGTGACATTGCAGAGATCAGATAGAGAAGTCAAAGTATTGTGCAGGTTTTGGTTCTCACTAAACAAAGGAGGTGGAAGAACCTCCTTTGTTTAGTGAGCCTCTCCATGCTAAGTCTGCATGAACAATGGGAGCTAAGTAATGGCATGGAGTAATGATTGAATAAGCTTTGCAATAAATCTGCAATTTATAAAGCAATTTTTAATATCGTATATTTCCAATTATAAATTGAAACAGAAATGTCAGGTGAGATTTAGAAGGAATCTGCTTAGCACCTGGTTCATAAATCAATTTTTTGATGTAATATTGGTCCAAAGTGACTTTTTGTTAGCTTATTTTATTCTTTAGAACAGGGAGAAAAAATAATCACACAGTGTACTGTACAAAAAGTCTTCATATCAGGTTATCTGGCAATATCTCAGACTTTTTCCTTGCAGTATTTTATTTTCTCTGAGCAGCCTTGAATGCTCAGAACACCGGGTAGGAGAGATTTGCTTAGAACTGAGAGGCTACTAAAACCATAGTAGTTAAATTCCTGCTTGCAATCTGAATGAGACAGTAGGGACTGTCTTTTGGGAATGACAGGATGCAGTAGGAACTGACAGAGGATAAATAGCCTCACTGCAGTTTCTAAAATGCTGAGGGCAGAATATTCTGTTCCTGGTGGATAGTTGACTTTATTGCAAAAATACATTGCTTAAAATTTGAATCTATCAGAGAGATTTTTTAAAATGGAATGGGCTTCCAATTTCCCCATATTCATTATAAAACCCTATTGAAGTCTGAAATCTAGACTACTTTCTGACAATAGGTGCAGCATCTATAAGGCATGTGCAGTGCTCAGGCAAAATCCGGCATAAGCTGCTCCTACATGTAGCTTGTTACAGGAGAGTGAACACTGGGAGAACAGCAACATCAAAGCACTTGGTCAAAGCACATAGGGCAAGAAAAAAGAGCCTGAAGGGAAAATGCAGTTTCCCGTCTTGCATATTACCTGAATACTAATTTTTCACAGGAAAAATCAGGTAGGCTATTTACAAACAACAGAATTGCTTTGAAGTGCTAGAAAAAATGCTTCCTCTCCTGTGCTTGTCCCACTCGTCCTCCACTGTGAGCCACAGCCACCCCTTCCACTTTCCAGTTTCCAAGAGGCCAGGATGTATTTGGGATCTACCATAATGCCATAAGTCACTGAAGATTCCAGCCTGGAACTTGTTGACTTCTTGGTCTTGCTGTGCTCAGGGATCAGGAAGCATTTAGCACAGTTTACCTCTCACTCATCCAGAATTTTTCAGTACTTCAGGACAAATGAACATTTAATGACATCAAGTAAAAAGGGCAGATGACAGAAGAACACAGCAAACACATTTGTGAAGCCATTTAACTGGTTATGTTTCCAGAATGTAGCCAACTGTACTTTTTAAGCAAGCCAAGGTTAAAGAACAATTTTGCAGCTAGAAAGACAAACTGTGAGCTATTTCTGTAACCTTTCAGAAAATAAAAGTCTGAGAGCTTGAGCCTTTAAGGAAAGGCAGTCAAAGCATTTGACATCTTGTTTATCCTACTAGATGATCTTTAATATTTTCTGTCTTTACTGCCAAAACCTACCCAATATAAGTGATGTAAAGAATTGACAGAAATACTGTTTCCCCCCACCTATTATTATTTTAAAACAAAGCTCTATGCAGAAGTTTACAGTACCTGGTTGGGGGAAAATTGTCCCTTAAGACGAATGCACTGAAGTTGGCACACATTAATATAACTTTGTACTTTTTCCATATTCTTAACCCAGAGCACAAAATTGTTAACAGCACAAAAATGAACTGAAGAGGGCAGTCCAGTCTCAATCTTCATAGCTTCCAATGTCATCAGTTCAGCTATTCAGAATGTCAATGGAGAAAAGAAGAAGAGGGAATGTTATTCCTCTCTTTGCCTTTCAATTTTTTTTTACAGTTGAAATAAAAATGTAGTGGCTCAAATAAAAAAAAGTTTGCATGTGTGACTAGTCCAGTGATCATTTAAGAGCATATATGGGCAACTGGGTTCTAGTCCTTGACCCAGTGGATGACTTCACGTTTCATTACAAAATATCTAGGTGGCTATGATGTGCTGCTGCTGAGGACTTACAGAGCTCTGTCCCAAATTTAAAAAAAGAAAAACCAAACAAAACCCAAAAAACCCCCCAAACATCTAAAACCATGTCTTCAGTAACCAAGCCAAGTTCTTTCAAGAGCAGAGTATTGCAGACTGACAGCTACCACCCTCAGACTGGTTTTCAGGAAGGTGGGAGGCTTTGGCACTACCTCTGAACCAATTGTCTTGTGTTGAGTCACCTGTATGAATTAACGGGATGGATCCTGAAGGAGACTTGGCATTCCTCCAGCTCCTCACAGCCCACACAGAAGTGATCCTGCACATGCCTGCCAACAAACCTATAGAGACAGTGAGGAAGATTCACTTGTTTTATTTGAATACCTACTAAGGTAGGCAGGAATACAAATCCTCCTAGTGAACCCATACTTCCCTTCACTTCCAGAAACATTCACTTAGAACCTGTCATTTAGTGCTTGTTTCATGAACTTGAGAGAAAGAGATTTCACTGACATGATGTTAAGTATCTCTGATGGATTTGCTCCAAGGTAGCTTTATTTAAGAATAATTCACTGGAATAGGGCACTCACTCATGTCTTATATCTTCCTGAAGTACTTTATTCAAGTAGAGGCTTGGCTGTGTAAGCTATTTTAATTAACACTTAAAGATAAGCCTTCACCATCTGCTCTCCTTTATAATTACCAATGTAAAGGGAATCTCATTCTCAGTAGTATCATTAAAATACAAGATAATAAAGAAAATACATAAATGCATGCCATTTTTTTTCATTCCAAGGGCACTCATTTGCTGTGTTCCTTTTTACTGGTTTTGTCTCATCTAGGACTCAAAGGACAGAGCAGCACTAAATGGTGCCCAAATATTTCCTTGACTGAGCCCTTGGGACTGCCTTTGAAATAATGCATGACTCATATGAGCTTCTGAATCACAGAAGAGAAAATTGTATTATACCAATATCATTCTGGACCAATGAAACTTTGCATTAAAGAAATTTCATGGAATTTTTCCTTATTAAATTCCCCAACTTTATCTGTTATGAGGGGAAAGGGTATTCATCAATAACATAAAAGTAAAAACAGGAATCATACCATAAAAGGTGCAAAAAATTAATGAGTGAAGTAAATAAGTTCCTTGAAGTACTGTAGTACCCAAAGCTATAATTTCCATACTCCAGGTTACTCAAGACCCCTTTTAGTCATGGTTTCATGTGTCCTGCAATGACCTCACCACGTGCAGAGCAATCTAACCATCCTTTCTGTCAGCATGGCCAGCAGGGAGAATGCTCACAAGTGTCCCACTGCCTCCTGCAGCACCAGCCAGCCATAAACACTTGCTATCAGCTGTACACCAAGGACAAAGCTGAGTAAACAGCCAGCAAAGCACTCAAACTGAGGGGAATGAGCCCTCCAAGCAGCACTGACGGACAAGATTTTGTGTCATAAACAAGGAAACTCCTAGCAGTTAGTTCCCAGTATACTTGGGAAAAGTTTATCTTTTAACTGCCTTTACTGAAAAAGACAAGTGTGTGAAGGAAGGGATCCTTCTATTTTCCTACCAGTTTCTTTTGCTAGTGGAAGGGAGACCAAACACAGGACTCTTTGTACATGTCAAAGGGAGTCTCTTGGCTCCCCAAAGGCCCTCTGGAAGACCCTTTTCCTGTCTCCCTACACCCAAAGAAACCATCTATGTAGTTTTTCTATTGTTCAAGTAGAGAGACAGATGAGGTTCCTTTGCAGAAAGGGCATCAGTGATATTTTGAATGAAAATAGTTATACTTGCTATTAGATTACTAGTACTATTTTTAGATGTAAACAAAGAAGATGTCATTCTATAAATTATTCAACAGCTGTCAGATAGAAACACTAGGACTCACAGAGATTTTAACTTGCCCAGAACTGGAGTCTGGTTTGTTCCCAACTGCAGATTTTTCCCAAAGAAAAAACAATGTTTTTGAAATTAATCCAGATACAAAATTATTCAAGAAATATATTAATCTTAGATTTATAGCTCATAATTCCATTAGTTTCTTCATTACTTCAACATTTCATTTTTAGCTTTACCTTTTTTCTGCAGTTTTTGATAGTTAATACTAAATAGTCCTAATTCATAAATGTTTTTAATACTTGAACTTATGGAAAGATGAATGCCAGCCTCATAAATTTTCAGCTTCTTTCCACATTTCCATCAGAGTTGATCATTACTGATATAAGTGCATTTCATTAATCAAACTAAAAATGAGATCTATCAAATGTCAGCAATAACTTAGATATGATCTGTTATCTCTTTAGTCACAGCAAGTTATTTCTAGTCTGTTATTCAATATTTATTTGTATTTTTTCATTTCAGTGTGCTAAGGTAAATAACAAAATATGTGAAGCCATTCTAAATTTCCTTGCAACACTGAAAGATGAGAGGTGAATACCATTTCTGATTTTCTTTTAACTTGAGGAGCCTTCATATCAGACATGTTGAAGTTACATGAAACTCAACTTTGAATGTCTTTCACCCATTGAAGGGCTCGGGACAAGATGATTTTCAGAGCTGCCCTCCAAATGTCTGGATTCACTGTTTACATGGGTGAAATCATTCCTATGTGAACCTCAAGGCTATGCTGATAAAATGCATCAACACCAGCAGGAGCAGACAGACCTCAGATCTTGCACCTGCCCACACAGCTGCCTTGACAGAAACTAGTTCCCATCCAAGAGTGGTATCTTCCTATAGCTTAAAATTATCTAAAAAGAGCTCAGAACCACCACCTTGCTCTCACTGGTGCAAAGTCTCTTTCTCACTGCTCTCCTGCTCTACCAGAGTTTTACACTAATTTGGAAATTCATCAAATAATACATGCTGGAAGGGATGTCAGGAGGTTTCCCCACTACCAGTCTCCCCAAGTTAGGTCAGCTTAGACCAGGTTGTCCAGGATCTTCTCCAGCTATATTGTGAGGGGTTTTTTTGAAGTGGAAATGTCACAACACCTTTGAGCAACCTGTTCCAATTGTGTATCCGTGTCTGACAGATGCAGCTGAGGTACCCCTAGCAGTGCTTTGCACAGAAGGAGGTCGTTTGGTACAACTCTAGTTTGTTGTGAAACACTTGTACAGTGCTAGACATGAATGCCAGCTTCATAAATTTGAGGCCAAATCTTTCAGACTTTGTCATATATATCATGGTCATTCCTTCAAGCCAAGGCAGGAACAGCACTATCTAGATAAGAGCAAAAGAAAGTACATGTTTACTCAACATCTCCCTCCACACAGCCATTGCTTTAGCTCCTGTCCATGAATCTAAACCATGCAGATATACCAGAGACTATTCTTAATCATAGCTCCAGGACTGCATGGAGGAGGTAAAGTAGAGATTTTTGTTTTTTGGAGTCAGTGAAACTGTGTTATTGAAAAGATTGTACTTGAACATGATGAAAGTAAAACAGGATCTGAAGAATTTCTAAAAGCCTTCCTTATTGTGAGTCAGCACAGAGAATTTGCTGGCATCTTTTAATTTTCAGTTTTTATACCAGCTCTTACAGGATGCCATTTTAGAAGCAGTTGTATGTTTTTGCAGTGTGGGTTTTTTCCCTAGAGTTTTGTTTGGTAAAACTTCCTGTTTGCCTGAGAGTACACAGACATTTTGAAGATAATACAGGGATGATGTATACTCAGATCTTTAATGCTACTAAATGATGCATTCCATACTTTGAAGTTTACAGAAGGGCTCTAGAGGCTAGGATTTAAATGCCCACCCCAGAAATATAAGACATCATAGCTACATACTTGTGATTCCTGTGCATTGCATGAGGATGATCAGACACTTCACATAACAGCCTCAAATCCAGCATGTTTACCAAGAAACTAACGTCAGTAACAGAATGAGCAGCCTGTCTTTCTCCTTGAATAGCATAGGGCACCTGAGGGGTTGCAGAAGAGCATTGCATTTTTTCTTTCTATTCCAGAGGATTTGCTGAAAGTTTGCTGCAGACAGAGAATTGATTCAGTGGCTCTGAAATAAGCAAGGCTGAAGGCCTGAAACTTCCTGCCCTAAGTTGTTTGCCCAGTAATGGGACTTCTGGATTCAGATCTCTGCTGGAGCAGAAATACAATTATCTTAGAGATACACAGAGTCCAGGCTGTTGTTACTTCTTGTCCTCTTGGCTCCACAAGTTTGGCATTATCATCTGGTAATACAAAGGCACCTATGGAATTCACCTTCTCCCTGCAGCTCTAGGATTGGGTGAAGCACAGGCTCATGACAGAAGGATGGCCACCGACACCACTGTCCAAGGAAAAACTGGGCATAGCTTGGGATTTCACTGCTGCTCTTTCCAGTTTCAGCCAAGAGATATTTTAGCAGATGCAGAACTTCAGTTGTAGGATATATAGAACCTTGAAACTTCTCTGGGACATGACTAGTGAATTTCAAGTGTTTTCAAGTTTAGCTAGCAACTGAACAGATGTTTTCTCATCTGTAATTTTGAACCATGACACCCTGATATTTATCCATATATTGTAGCTGGCACTGAGAGCCTCTCCTGTTCTCCTTATTACAATTACCACTGAAGCTGATGATGTTTGCCCTTTTTATATCACCAAATTCAATTCCTGCTAGCAGCCTTTTAATTAACTCTGATGTTCAGTAGACCAGTCGTCAGAGAAATGCAAAAGGGGATAATAAAATTTCATTTTGCCCATGCTTACTCCTACTGAAAATTATGACTCAGTGGGAGAAGAGGAGGCTGATATGTAGCAATGAATGATTCATTACAAATTTTCAGAACTCTGACAGCACTTATAGTTACATTTTTTTATAAATGTGTTTCCTGGAGAGAATCCCATGTCCAGATCACTCCTTCAGTGCAGGCAGGCTCAGTTTCACTCAAAACAAAGGTGGCCAGCAGCAGCTTCAAGCAAGCTTTATAAGTCTTTCAAATTTCTAGTTTCCTTTGAGATAATCTCGAGAAATTTTGGATTTATGTCCATTTTCCCCAGGCCTGTAGGGGTGGTAAGTAAAGGCTGTATGTGTTTTGTAGATGCAACCCAAAACTAACTTCCGGGGAACTTGGTAGTTGGGTACTAGCAAAAAAAATGAAAACTTATTGACAACTAGGAGAAGGTAGTTTATTTTTTATTGGACTAACTTGCATAGACAGAAGAAATAGGAAAATGTTAATGTACAGAAACTTTGTGTATTGAGCAGAAGGCACAGATTTTAAAGCTGCACAGAAAGTTTAGTTCTTGCTCTTGTGCAAACCAAAAATAAACATATCCTTGTACCTGATAATTTTTCTATGACTTAAATTTTTCTGCCTGAATCTTTTAACCAAAAGAACAGCAGACCTCACCCAGATGATTTCCTGTTGTTCAGTTAAAATCTGCAGCAGCTGAAACAAAGGAGGGGTTTAGAATCTTCATTTAGAAGGGAAAAAATTAAGCAGAAAATGACTAATCTCGCATCACAAAAAGTGTAGTTGAGGTACAATCTGAATACTGACAAGCATCATCTTGTTCCAGGTGCCATCTGCAATTTCTTTACAAATAAAAAGCTGTGGGTGAAAGCCTTCTTACAAGCACCTGCTGCCAGGGAGCTCACCCTGCAAAAGCTGCCCCTGCTCTGAGTCAGCTTTACTTCAACATCCACACTATTGAACAAAGTTGTGAAAAAAGGGGTCACTTCAGGGGGCTCCCAGGTGTTCAATCCTCTCACTCTGGTCCCTCACAGCTGAGTGTTACCTAATCCCTGATCACCAACACTGTTCAGCCCGAGCTTCCTGCTGCCCAGGTGTGTCTTTGGAGAAAACGAACATGTGGCTAGCATGACATAGTTGTAGATGAGAAACAGGTAGGAGAAAGAGCTGCATCTCTGGCGTTTTAAATCAGATTTGGGGTTACAAATCAGCCCAGCTCTCCAAAAGAGCATGAGGCTGCTCCACCACGGGCCAGGAGTGCCTGAGTGAGTGATATTGCTGTGGCTCCTGTCTGCAGGTCTGTGGCCCTTTCCCAGAGCTGGGCAAGCCTTCACTCAGCTGCCCAGGCAGCACCTCCCCTTGCCTTCCCCAGGCTCCTGTGGCCACGGCCTTGTCTCTGCAAACACCAATATCCACCACATCCACCTGGTTATGGTGGGCTCCCATGGACAAGGGTTTCCACCAGTGCAGGAATCACCCCTTCTTTCCCACTTTTCCTACTCCTTGACTACAGTTTCAGTTTGCAATATAGGAAAAATACTACCTGGGGTGATGAATAGAACAGATCACCTTTTCTCCTGTGTTTTCCATTTCTTGGCATAGCTTGTTGTTCTTCTTGCCCTCACCAGGCTGCTGCCCTGTCCTGCCTTGTCCCACCCTTAATCTCTATTTCAAGGAACTGGGGTGGCCCTTGACTCTATGAAGGCAATGTACTTATCATATTTTAATTTTTTTTCTTTATTTATAATCTTTATTTTATATATATATATATATATATATATATATATATATATATATATATATATATTCTAAAGACCAGCATCAGCCCTCCTGTCCTGTCAGCATTTCCGACTTGTCCAGGATGATCTGAAAAAAGTGTCTGAGCACAATTTTTGCAATGTAAATTTTTTTGCAAATTGCGATTGCTCCTGGCTCAGGGGCAATCACTTCCTGGCATAAACCCCAATGATACTGTAAAATTAATTCTAGGGGTGAAAAAAAAAGCTTGTTGCAAATAATTTGATAAAATACATAATTTCTCTTGGGAAAACTAAGCTGTACAGAAATCTGGCATGCTTTCATTCACCTAACTGTAAAAAAGTTACATTTAAAAAAAATGAGCAACATTAATTATGAATGGCTCAGGCTGTTGCAGGAAAAGAAGAGATACATGTATGGAAAATGAAGTTTAACTATGCTTTTCTGTAGCGTTTCTATTGAAATAAAGTATGTTGTTTAGCACATTACTAACTAATTCTTTTGATAGGAAAAAAACATGTAAAAATTATATACCTTATTACCCTACAATGTGTCTGTGATCGTGACTTCTAAAGTTGGAATCAAAAAGAAAAGAGACCTTTCTTACTCATCACTTGGTGTTAATACAAAAGCACCATAAGGAGCAGATGAAACAAACCATTTAAGTTAATATACGCTTGTCAAGCAAGAGGCAGCATGATGGCACGACTCCAGTCTCTCAGAGGAAGGAATTTTTTTGTTCAGTGAAAGCTGATATCTCAGTGAGCCGCCCAGCACAAAAATAGGAAATGAAGCTAAGAAATGCAAAGCTCTTCCATTCCTCTCATCTTTTCTCTTTTCTCCCTGCACCAATAAATTGCTATCTTTAATTTTATGGGAGTATAGAAAGAAGAAAACAAACCATAGCTTGTCATCAGAGCTTGACAAAACTAGAAAGAAGTTTTCTTTTGTTGTCAACATACAATGACAATTTCCACAGTACTGTTACAGGTATCAGCTCCCTACAAATTTTTCTGTCCCAATATAGCTAAGCAATACTTGGGGGACAGAAAGCACTTGAATGCTTTCAACTGAATGAAAACCTATCCCTTGCTAAAGGAACAAACAGCCAGTGGACTGCCAGCAAAGTCACGTAGCAGATTCTGAATTACACGCATGCCAGAGTTCATTTGGATCTCTCAAATTTAAAGGACAATGCTCTCTTGTGTGCCAATCTGTACTTCATTACCTCATTAGGTAAAAATCAAACAAGGGCCCAATCCTCTTTCAGCAGACTCATCTAGTTGAAAACTCTCTAATTTATATTTTCACTAATTCACAAATTCATTAGCTGACAAAGGCAATAGCTCACAAACTCAGTCTCTCAGCCAGTGACAGTGCTGCTCTCACTTTAGCTTAGTAGTACTGCTCCTGTTGGGCCAAAACCTGGGCAGGAGTCAAGTAATCAGCCACACTCCCCCACTTAAGTATAGGCAAAAATTCTGGTAAGTCCCACGCTGCAGTGGGTGGAGTACTGCTACTCTTCTTGCCCCACTGTGAGTGAGGGTAGGGCAAAGCTTTGAGCCTTGGAAAGTCCATTCCCATTGGAAAGTCTAGCATCACAGTTTATTATTAGATAACATGCTTTCAGCATGATGTTAGCACTAACTCTGGACGCATAAAAAACCAAAATACAGAAAAAAATGCAATGACCCTGAGTTTCAACTTAAGATGCAATATGCCAGTTGCAGATGGTGCACAATCCATAAAAATCTCATACCAATGATATTTAGCAATTTTTTTCAATTCCTGGTACAGTCTTGACAGTCTGGTCAGTATAGAAGCAGTCATTTGCTTTTGATAAGCAATTGTTTTCTTACACTTGTTGATTAAAATTTTTAGTTCTTCGGTTTGAGAATGTACCATGTCCCACATTATTCCTAAGAGTCATGTCCAAGTTGCAAGATAGTATTCCAGCAGCAAAAACAGGAATTAGGTTTTTAGTTTCTATAAAGTCATCCTATAAGGTCATTCTATAAAGCCATTATAGAAAACACCATAAAGCAAACCAAATGCATATACAACCCAATTTTCACTTGAGTACAACCATGCAGTGATCACACACCTAGCCTCAATAGCAGTTACTTGAGGCCATATTATTTGTACAAGGGCCTTGTAGCTCTAAGTGTTCAGGGCAGTACCATTAGTGCCTTCCCCATTTTTCATCCATGAGTATTGACTGGGTTACCTTTGCTATCCATGCATTTGGCCCCTTGAATTCTTGAATTTACAGGCACAGTCTCTCTAATAATAGGGAATAGGGTGTGTAAATGGGTTCATTTTCACCCTCCCTACTTGTGGTGTGGTGCTACACAGATCTACCTAACAGACTGCTTTTGCTTGCTACTCCTAAGCTTTGATAAGTGGAAGTTACGATACTGGCATCAATCCAAATAACTGAGTCCTTGACATCACAAGATTCCCATTATGGATCCAATGGGCTTGCAGTCCAAATTAATTTATAATAAAGGTTTGCATCACAACACAAGCAATGGCACTGCTGAAATTTGAAACAGATTTGGGAACATCAGCATACATTTCCTTGAAAATCTTCTGGAGTTTTCTCCAAGGGTTTAAGCTAATTATCAAGATGTCGGTAGTTGCATCCTTGCCATTTTTATATCCAGGGTCTGTTCAATTATAGCTTGTCTGCATAATAGTCCTAGACTGGATACTTAATTATTAAGGATTTCTGAGCTGATAGAGTTCAATGCTCCTGTGCCCAATCTGACTGTTCCTAATCCTCCAGAAAGATTCCTAACTTTGCAGATGTTCTGGTGGGACAGCAGCATTGTTCACATATAAGTACTATCCACTATGAGCAATGGGATTATACTTGAGCTAATGTTGTCCCATCAAACCCAAATGGAACATCCAAAAACTTCAGAGGTAAAAATTGCAAATCTTTTTGGAAATCCTTGACTAACTACTAGTGCTGTACTAGTGGGAATGGGAACCAGGGAAATTTCAAATTTTTTACTGCCCCCCGTGGGATGCAATCTTGATGGCTAGTTGGCTCACAGACTTAAAATGAATTCTAATGGTTCTGTCTCCCAGCAGGCATCACCATCCTTTGTTGCGTTATCTGTTATTTCACACATGTACAACTGCACAAGAGGAAAAACTTACACAGAAGAGCAGGAGCTTCAATAGTGTTGTGATTGTTTTGGGGGGGTCCTTCATAATGTATTAATTTCTCCACCCAAGCACAGGTTGCCAGATTCTGGGAGAGATCTTTCAACAAATGTAAGGTATAGGCAGTCAGACAGATATCTGATTTTTACTACCTCACTAGTGGGTTTTGAATATACTGGGCCTCAGCTGATATCATGGAAAAGGTGTGCTTGATTATACCACATCCATAGGTCTGCTTGATTGTTGCACTGCGCATCAACATTTCTCTAACAGTATCTGAGAATTCCCAATGGAAGGATCAGGCTTGTTTGATATATGAAGGATAATGACTTTCTAGATGTTGTCAACATTCTCTCTGGTGATAACCTCCCACTACAGGGAGTGTTAATGCAGTTCCAAGGAATAGGTACTGTACTTGCTGGATGGACACTTTCCACAGCAAACAAACACATTTCACTCACGTCCAGGATATCACTGGCTTTTTGGGACTTATGACTCGGACTGTATTTACTCTGTAATGGTAAATTTCACTTCCATTTCCCATGTTCCTTTCCCTCAAACACACTGCAAAGTAACCCAGCATTTTCAGAGTAACAGTGGTGAATTCTTGCCTGATGTCCTGGATGCCACACTGAGGTGTTCAAAGCATCCTGCTCCCGTTGGTTCAGAGCAGGAAATTGTTCAAAACTTTTATAAAGTGACCGCCAGTTGCTGTCTGTCAGGATTTTAAAACTTGCATGGCCTCTGATAAATTTATTTCCTGATTAGTGACACCATTTTTTTAAACAACTGGCTTAATCTTTCTCCTACATCCCTACTCTGAGGTCAACATAGTTACTGCAAAGTCCACTAAACTCCATGCCCAAGACAACATTTCTGTATTAATTTATTTTAAAAGCTACCTGACTGGACCTGTTGTGTCATTGGCAGTGTAGCAAAACTTGATGGCAAAACTCTGTACAGGGGGCCTACATGCTGCACCTAAAGGTAGTGTTTTAACAGCCAGCATAGGTGTACGAATAGGTGTTGGCAATGCAATTTTATGTTCCTTCCCTGGGTCAAGGGTTCAGTCCCTGCCAGTCCTTTGTAAGCTGGTAACAGCTTCTTTCAGAAGTGGAACGACAGTGCTTATCAGCGCCACACGCACACATACACTGCCCAACAGTGACCTCCTGTGGCAATGGGAATGTCTCCAGGTCTTCCGACAAAACAGCAGTGCTCAGACTGATTAAAATGTGAACAAAAGGAGTAAATGTTTATAGTGGAATCTGTGCCAGGTGGAAGCCAATTGCTCCCTATCTGCTTCTGGTACATGTCATAGAATCATAGAACCAGAGAATGACAGGCTGGACGATCCAATCTTTCTTGTCAAAGCATTGTCTAGACAAGATGGCCCAAGCACCTCACCCAGCTGAATCTTAAATGCATCCATTTAAGATGTTGGGGAATCTACTGCTTCCTGGGGGAGATCATTCCAATGACTGATTGTTTTCACTGGGAAAAATGTTCTTCTTGTGGTGAAACAGAATTCCCCCAGGAACAGTTTTACCCATTACCCCTCATCCTTTTCATGGGATTCTTGTAAATATGGAATCTCCATCTTCTTTGTGGCCACCCTTCAAATACTAGAACATGGTAATAAAGTCTCCCATAAGCCTCTTTTTCTCAGAAAAAGAACAAACTGAACAAACCTAACCTCTCTTCATGTGTCAGGCTTTTCAGTCATTGGGTCATCTTCTCTGGACCCACTCCAGCCCATACACATATGGTTTGCATACCAGGGACCAAAACTGAACAGTATTCCAGATGTGGCCTGATGAGCGCTGTACTGAATGGGATAATGACTCCTCTGCCTCTGCTGGTGACATGATTTTTGATGTAGCTCAGCATCCTGTTAACTTTCTCTGCACTGTTCACCCACATTGAACTGCTTGTCTACCAGGCCCCCAAGTTCCTTCCCATGTAGCTGCTCTCCACCCAGGTAGATCCCAGCCTGTGCTGCCCTCCTGGATCATGTTTGCCCAGGTGCAAGACCTTACATTTGTCCTTGTTGAACTTCATAAAGTTCTTGCTAGCCGATTCTTCAAGCCTATCCAGGTCTTCCTGCAGGGCGTCTCTCCTTTCCAAAGAGTCCACTTCCCCACTCAGTGTGGGGTCATTGACAAACTTCAACTGAGTAAAGAAATGCTGCTGGAGAGGAGAAACACAAGCCCTGCTGGCTGTTGAACAGTGAGGGCACTGGGCTGACCCTTCTCTTGAGATGGAGAGAACAGCAACAGCACAGGTACCAATAGTGACAGGAGCAATGGGTGTTCATTATCTCCTTTCCACTTCCAAAGAGCTCCTCTCCACCCCCACAGATGAGAGGTCTGGCCACAGCTTTTGTAGCAGCTCCTTATTCTCCTCTGGAGCCAGAGCCCTTCATCCCTATCAAAATGGTGCCAAACACTGCCTTTCCAGGTGACCTTTGGTGCACTTGGAGACAACTCTACAACTGACTCAGGCTTATGCAGGACCAAGCTGGTCCAAGCCAGGGATGCCAGGTTCAAGACCTGCAGTCCCTACTGCTGCTCTTGAGTCTGCTGCTGAACTGCATGGGTACTGAAGGCTTCAAGGTGCTTTTCCTCCTTGCTGCCCTGCAAGAAAACAACGGCTCTGAAGACGTGACCCTGGTGTTGTGTGTCTGCCTGTCCTTTTTCAACAAGTGTCTCTGCAGCTCACACCTGAGGGTGGTGCTTTAGAATATCTCTAGGGCTCTGTTCTGCCTTGGTCCACTTCCCCTGCTGTGACCAGAGCAGGGGAAGAGCAAAAATCTGCCAACAGGGATGTGCCAATGTCCCCTGCCTCAGAGGAAGTGGGGGCTTAACTTCTGCAGGAGGGCTAAGCCAGTTCTCTGAAGCTGAGGGAGAGGCAGTAGCCAACATCACCTGACCCAGGAGGCTGAGGAGCTTCTGGAGGACCAGGAGCATGTTCTAGAGGAGGGGATGTCCATCTGTTGCAGCCCCTGTAGCGCCATTGTGACCACAGAAAGAGGAGCAGGCACCCTGAGGCATGATCCCATCTTGGACTGAGCTCCAAGCGTAAGGAGAGCTTTGGCATGTGTCTGACAGTGTTTACCATGTGGGACAGCTTGATGGAGAATACCTCTAGAGGAGACAGCACTGTGCCAGGCCTGCATCTCCTTCTGTGTTTGTCTCCTTCAACAGTGGGGGATGTTGGGGTTTCTTTGGGCCAAGGCTGGTTCTGCTGGTGCAATGCCAGAGCACACAGTGCATCTCACTCATGGCCTATGGTCAGGGCTCTGAGTGGCCACCCTCTGGTCACCCACCATGGCCATTCAGGCAAAGGTCAGCTGGACCCAACAGCAGGGTCCCCACAGTCTGTGGCATCACACACAGCTGATAGAGAGTAGTGCTGAGGCAGAGCTGGGCCCGTGAAGGTTTCAGCAAAGCATTGTACTGGCATGAACACTTGAGTCTTTTGGTTCTGATCAGCATTAGAGCCTTGCTGCCCCAACTTTCTGCATGGGACCATTTCAGAAATTTGGCTGTGGGCAGAACTGCTTTGAGCCCCGATGGACAGAGAGGATATTTTGGAGAGTGCCCCAAAGGACTGAGCAGTTCAGGGTTGGTGCAAGGAGAGAGAGTGGGGTAGAGCATACGGTAGGACCAGAGTTCAGGGAGAGAAACAAGCAGAGAAAGAGAGAAAGCAGAGGAGACCACTGTCAGTGATAGGAAACACTTGGCAACAGCAGCAGCTTTCCCTTGCTCTTTGTGCCTTGCAGCATTCTCTGTGTCTGCCCGAGCTCCAGGCACAGCAGGAACTGTGAGTTCAGACTGGGCAGACGTGCACTGGATCAGAATGCTGTGCACCTGTCGGCTGCCTCTGAACTCACAGCAGCCCGACTGCAGACTGCTTTTAAAAGAAAAAAGCTAATCACCTGCGGTTTCCATGGTTGTTTTCTATAGGAACTGCCTTCCCATGCCTCTATTCCTCCCTTTTTCTTGCCCTGCAAGAAAAACATTTAAGAGAGGTGCTGAGTGAAGCTCTGACCTTGAGAGTTGTGCAGTCACTGTCATGCTTGCTACTGAACTTTGTTAACTGGCTTGTGTATCAATAAAATCCACTGTCTCTTCTTTTGAGAGTGAAGTGCAGGACTCCATCCATGATGGCAGCAGGAAGGCTGTTGCCAAGCTTGGACCAGGCTGGGGTCCCAGGCTTTACTGGAGTTGTGAGGAAGGGCACACTGCAGAAGTTTTTTTCCTCCCTCCAGCATGTATTCTCCTCCAGTTACCTGTCAAAGCCAGCCAAAAGTTTGGTGCTGATTAAATAGGCCCTGTTATGGCCACACTTCCTTTTCCTGTTGTCTCAGACTTCCTGATAGAGGAAGAGAGTGCCATGGTGGGAATTAGAGTTGCCTTAGTCGTACCTTCCTCTCCATCCATGTCTTGAGTCCTCCTCAAGGGAGTACTGTAAAGAAAGGCCAGTCTCAGCAGTCTGTGTTTACATGTGCTGCTGCAGTCTGATCTCTGTGGCACTGCTCTGTCACACACCAGAGGAAAAGACCACTCATTTCCCTTTCTCATTTCAGAAGGAGCCCTCTGGGGTTTCTCTCACCTCAGGCTGCAGATGCTGGGCCACTGTGGAACCTGAGCCACAGCTCCTGATTGTCTTGAGTCAGGTCCCACAGGGATCCCGGAGAAGAAGAGGGGCAGGTATTGGGTCAGTTTTATCTGGCAATAGATCCCATTTATTTTCCCCAGACTGAGTGCATGGCCATTGTGCTGGGGATACAAACGGGCAGTGGAGCACGGCTGGGGCGGGTGGGAGGTGGCTCTGCTGGCAGCTGGCAGCCCTTGGCGCACATGGAAGGCAGGATGGCAGATGGGGCAGCACAGAAACAGCTCTGTGTGATGGTCAGGGAACACAAATAGTCGAATGGAATAGATGAGACCACTCTTGGCACTGAGGAAGCACCAGGAAAGGAAGCCCTGTCATTAGGGAGTGGATGGGGGCGGGAGGGGGTTGGAAGCCCAGAGAGGTTTTGTCTGGACGGACACAAAAGGCCAAATTGCCAAAAGAAAAGTCAAGGAAAGCTCTGGCTCTGTCAGTCAGAACCAAGTTCAAGTCAAATCTTGTTCAGCCAAAGGAGAGGCTGTAGCCAACCTCACCTGTCCTTGGAGGATGAGGAGCTTCTGCAAGACCAGGAGCGCATTTCAGGGAGGGAATGTCTGAGAGGGAAATGCCTGAGTGGTACAGTCCTTGGGTTTTGGGGGCCTTGTTCTTGTTCCCAGTCTTCCAGTCTTCCAGTTCAGGGTCCTGGATATGCTGAGAACAAGTGCTCTTACTCTTAAAGACTGAAGCTGAGCAGGCATTGAGTACCTGAGCATTTTCCTCATCCTTGCTGCTATGTTTCCCCCCATATCCAATAAAGTGTTGGAACAAATTAGGTAAAATATGGAGAAAGCAAAATAAGCTATGAAAACATTGGGGAAAATCAGGGGCAATTAGGATGAAATTGAGAAAATTGTGGAAAATGTGAAAACTGTGGAAACTGTCAAATTCAAAGAAATGGGGGAAAATTGGGGGAGATTGCAGCAAAGTAGGATGGAATTAGGGGAAATCTGGAGAAAGTGATAAAAATTAGGAGAAATAAATTAAATATCTTAGGGGAATCAGGGAAAACGTATGGAAATTTAGGGAATTGTAGGGGAAATAAAGAAAAACTTGGGGGTAGTGGAGCAAATTGAGGGAGATTAAGGAAAATACTGGGAGAATAAGGAGAAATTTAGGTGTAAAAGGTCAGAATAAGAAAATTAGGAGACATACAGGGAAATAAGGGAAAATTGAGGGAAACTAGCAAAGTGAGGGAATTAGGAGAAATTGGGGAAAACAAAATTTGGCCATAATTTGGGGAAATCAAGGGGAAAACCAGGAAATTTGGGGCAAACTGCAGTATAAAATAAGGACATTTGGGGAAAAACCTGGAAAATTTGGGAAAATTAGGGGACACCAAGGAAATTCAGGGCAAATTGATGGAAATATAGGGAAAACAGGGGGAAACCAAGGAAATTTGTGGCAAACAGGGGGACATTTAGGAAAATCAGGGGGAAAAGAAATTTGGGGAAAAATTAAAAAACTTTGAGGGGAATAAGGAGAATTAGGTGAAATTCAGACACCTGGTTCTCTGTAGGGCATCTAATGGGATGGATGGGGCCTGAATGCCTGGGTGCCCCTGTCTATTCTTAGGTGAGCTTTGGGGGTCGAGGGGGGGAAGGGGAACCTGTGGGGCCAGCCCCATATATGGTTATGAGGTGAAGGTGCCCCACAGCCCCACTGGCGTCACAAGCTGATCGGATGTCAGGGGTTGTGGGGGGGATGTCCCAAAAATATCCCATTGTGGGGGGAGGGAGAGGGAACAAAGGGATGGGAGGAGGGGCACAGATGCCTGAGTTCCCTTGGAGGGGGAAGGGGGGGGTCACACCTGTCCTTTGTCTGTCTGTCCCCTCCCCCACCCCAGGGGGACCCAGGCATCCAGGCGAGTCTTTTGGCTTGCCTCATCTATCCCATAATAAACTGGGGGGGTGGAGGGCAAGGGGAGTTAGAGGGGGCCCCTATGGGGGCTGAGAGTGGGGTATCCTGTGGGTCTGGGGGAGCCCTGTGGGGATTCTGTGAGGCTAGGAGTGGGTTGTATGGAAGGTCCATAGGGCCAGTAGTGGCCTGTGGTAAGGAGGGAAAACCATGAGGGTCCTAAAGGGAAATATTTAGAGGTCCTATAGGGCTGGATATGGGTCCTATAGGACCATGGGACTGGAGACGGGTGTCTGGGAGTGGATTCTATGGGGCTGTGTGCACTTACAGGGATCCTATAGAAAGGAAGTAATGGGAACCCTGTGGGGCCGACAAGGGTTCTCTGCATGTCCTATAGGGCTGGAGTGATGTCTTATGGGGCTGGGGGAGTCCCATGGAGCTGGAAGTAGGTCCTATGAGGTAGGGGGCAGCTATAGGATCCTTGTGGGTGTGAGATATGGGAGTCCCATGGGACTGGTGGAGCTGTATGGGTCCATAGGGGTCACTGGACCCTATGGGGCGGTGAAGGTCCTGTGGGACTACAGAGCAGAGGGAGGTCCCTGTGGATTTGGGGAGTGTACTGTAGATCCACAGGGGTCACCGTGTCCCTATAGGGCAGTAAGGTGGCCCTGAGGTCACTGTGCATGCCCCCTCCCCCCCTCCTGGTGACGCAGCTGCAGGGGGGAGGGGGGGATATAAGGGGGGTCCCCCAGGCAGCGCCTGCAGACCCAGGGGCAGGTGGGGCAGGGGGCACTCGGAGCACCGTGAGGGTCTGGGAGGGGAGTATGGGGGAACTAGGGGCAACTGGAAGGGACTGGGAAAAAACTGGGAGGAACTGGGAGGAACTGGGAGGGTCTGTGGGTGAACTGGGAGGGACTGGGAGGGTCTATAGGAGAACTGGGAGGGTCTATGGGGGAACTGGGAGGGACTGGGATTATACTGGGAGGGCCTATAGGGGAACTGGGAGGGACTGGGATTATACTGGGAGGGTCTATAGGGGAACTGGGAGGGACTGGGAGGGACTGGGAGGATCTAAGAAGGAACTGGGAGGGTCTTTGCAGGAGACTGGATGATACTGGGAGCATCTGTGGGGAAACAGGGTGGGACTGGGATGATGCTGGGAGAGTTTATGTGGTAACTGGGAGGGACTGGAGTGATACTGGGGGGGGGAGGGAGGGTACTGGATAAATCCTAGGGGGATTCTGGAACTCACTGAGCAGTACTCTGTGTGTGTGTGTGTGTGTGTGTGTGTGTGTGTGTGTGTGTCTGTGTGTCTGTGTGTGTCTGTGTGTCTGTGTGTGTATGTGTCTGTGTGGTGGTGTACTGGAGAAGTACTGGCAGGGCTGGGCAGGTATGCTGGGATGTAATTGGACATATTGGGATATACTGGGACGTACTGGGACATACTGTGGGGGGGTTGTTGTGTCCCTGAGCAGGACTGGAACCGCCCTGAGTCTGCACTGTCACCCCCTGACTCGGAGACCACAGAGAGAGGTGGGGCTGAGTAGTGGAGGGAACTGAGGGGTGTCTGGGGAGACTGGGGGTGACTGGGAGGGTCTGGGATGATACTGGGAGGGTCTGTAGGGAACTGGAAAGGACTGGGAGGGATGCAGGAGTACTGGGGGGTACTGGAAGGCACGGGGGTGGGATAAAGGGCAGGCAGTGTGAGGCACTGCAAGGAACAGGGAGTACTGGGGAGGGCACTGGTACTTCCAAAAAGAAACTTGGGATGGAGATGAGGACTGGCAGGAACTAGGAGCACTGTAAAGGAACTGGGAGCACTGGAGAAGAATGGGAGAAGATGAGATCACCAAGGATGGACTTTGGATGGGGCTGACTGGGAGCACTGGAGAGGAACTGGAAGCATTGAGAGGGAACTCTAGATAATGGAAGCACTGAGGATGGACTTGGGATGGGCCAGCTGGGAGGGGTGGGAGCATTGGAGAGGAACTGGGAGCACTGTGGAGGAATGAAGGAGTTAGGTTGACCAGGAGGAAGTGGTAGATGTGGAGAAGAACAGGGAATGATGGGTTCACCAAGGAAAGAGCTGCAATGGGGTCAGCTGGGAGGAAGTGGCAGCACTTGGAGGGTCTGATCCTTCCTACCCCACCCAGCCCTGTCCAGCGCCACCATGCCTGATGTGGAGATGGCTGAATTTGGGGAGGCCGCCCCCTACCTCCGCAAGTCGGAGAAGGAACGGCTGGCTGCCCAGACCCGCCCCTTTGACCTGAAGAAGGACATCTTCGTCCCTGATGAAAAGGAGGAATATGTCAAGGCCACCATTGTCAGCCGTGAGGGCTCCAAGATCACTGCTGAGACCGAACATGGCAAGGTGGGGGGACCCCAGCCACTCCTGGGACACCAGAATATTCCACATGGGACACAAAGAACCCAACCCACCTTCTATAGAACCCAAGAAACATCTAGATCCCAGCCTTCTCCAGCACCCACTGGATGCTCAGATTCCACAGCATCTTCTCTAGAACCCAGGAAATACCTAGACCCTGCTCCACCTTTCCCAGAACCCACTGGACAGTTAGACCCCATCCAACCTCCTCTATTACCCCAGAGACACACAGACCCCAAAACATCTTCTCTATTACTTGAGGGACACCTAGACCTCCTCTGGCTCTCAAGTGAACACTCAGATGCCCAGCTCCCAGCCCTTTGGGAGGGAACAACTGGGGCAACTGCTTGCCCTGTGTTCCTGCTCCATGGGGTCCTCCTTACCTTGAGCAGACAGTGACGGTCAAGGAGGACCAGATCATGCAGCAGAACCCTCCCAAGTTCGACAAGATTGAGGACATGGCCATGCTGACTTTCCTCCACGAGCCCGCCGTCCTTTACAACCTCAAGGACCGCTACGCATCTTGGATGATCTATGTGAGTTGTGAACCCATGAGGTTCTTCAGACCCCATCCAGAACTCAGATGCCCCTGCTGCAGACCCATTGGGCCACAGAGGTGCAAGATATTCCTTCTCCAGATCTCATGGTTTACCTCTAACTGGGATGATCCTTCTTTACATCCCTTGAGCTACCCAAATCCAAGATATCCCCAACCCTTTGGGTCACTAAAAACCACCATGTCCCTTCTCCAGATCACATGGGCCACCCAGAACTGGGACATACTCTCTCCAGACCTCTTTGGTCCCCCATATCCAATATGTCCCATCTCCAGACCTGAAGGGTCCCATCTCCTGACCACAGGGGTCATCTAAACCCAAGATATTGCCTAGCCACAGGAGGTTACTTCTGCAGACCTCTTGGACCACCTGGTAGGGTGGCACCTTCTGACTCTGACCCACCTGCTCCTTTCTCCAGACCTACTCAGGGCTCTTCTGTGTGACCGTCAACCCCTATAAGTGGTTGCCTGTCTACAATGCCGAGGTGGTGGCTGCCTACCGGGGAAAGAAGCGGAGTGAAGCTCCGCCCCACATCTTCTCCATCTCTGACAATGCCTACCAGAACATGCTAACAGGTAGGGGGTCATGGGGACCCCATGACCATATTCCCTGATCCTTTTTGGGGAGCAGGAGAGGTGGGGCAGAGCCAAGATGAGCTTCAGAACCTCATGTTTCTTCTCTTTATCCCACCAGATCGGGAGAACCAATCCATCCTCATCACGTGAGTAATCTCATATGTAAACACTGTCTTAATCCTGCTCACAGCTAAGACCCCCCCACCTGGCACACAGCCCCTCCCCTTCCCTCTTGAAGTCATGCCCACTGGCCAACCCTGTATCACTACACGGTCCATTATCCATCCCTCCCTCCCCAGTGAGTTCCCACCCCCAGCATCATAGCACCTGTATCCAACCATTGCTCTCCTTGGCTACCTTCAGCGGAGAATCCGGGGCGGGGAAGACTGTGAACACCAAGAGGGTCATTCAGTACTTCGCTGTCATCGCTGCCATCGGTGACCGTGGCAAGAAGGAGGCAGGGGCCCCGGGCAAGGTAAGGGCAGTAGGTGGGGCATGACACCCTGGGGTGTGGCCAACATTCTGCCACCTGTCTGTCCAACCAATGACACAATCGACCACCCAAACAATTACTGAACGAAACACCCAAAAATCCAACCAACCAACCATCTATCCAACCTTCCATTCATCTGTCCTATCCCCATCCAACCAACTAACCGTTTCTCCATCCACCCATGGTATCAACACACATCCCTGTCCACCAACCCGACCACCTGCTAAACCTTCACTGTGTTCTCCCATTCATTTAAACCTCACACCCTTCATTCCCTGCACCTTAGTGTGAGAACCCCCCTGACACTGTCCCACTCCATCCAGGGCACCCTGGAGGACCAAATCATCCAGGCCAACCCTGCCTTGGAAGCCTTCGGCAATGCCAAAACTGTCCGGAATGACAACTCATCCCGATTTGTGAGTGTTGGGGGTGGTGTCTGTAAGGAAGAGTCTAGGGGGTAGAGTCTGTGGGGAAGGGTCTGTGGGTTGGGGTGTCCTGGGAAAAGGTGGCCACCTCCACCTCCTTCCACTATTCTTCCAGGGGAAGTTTATCCGGATCCATTTTGGGGCCACTGGGAAGTTGGCATCAGCTGACATTGAGACCTGTGAGTAGGTTGAGGGCTCCATGAGAGGACATCTTATTGTCCACCATGCCTTCCTCTATCTCTCCATCCACCTGTCCATCCTTCTCCTCATGCCACCATCCATCTACCCTTCCATATCCTCAAGCCTCCCTCCATTCATCCATCTGACCCTCTATCTCCTCATCCCAAATTCCACTCCTCTTCATTCCCATCCCAGACCTCCTGGAGAAGTCCCGTGTGATCTTCCAGCTGAAGGCTGAAAGAAACTACCACATTTACTACCAGATCCTCTCCAATAAGAAGCCAGAGCTGCTGGGTGAGCTATGCTCCCAACCTGATGCCATAAATACCTGATCCCACACCCCTTTTGGGACCTGCCTGTCCCAACCTCTTTTTCTCCTTTCAGACATGATGCTGGTGACCAACAACCCCTATGACTATGCCTTCATCTCCCAAGGAGAGACCACAGTTCCATCCATTGATGATGGGGAGGAGCTCCTGGCCACGGATGTAAGATGGGAGGCCATCAGTCAGTGTGCATGTGTCTCTGTGGGCTGTAGAAGATCTTGAACACATTTTTGTCCCACAGAGTGCCTTTGATGTCCTGGGATTCACTCCAGAGGAGAAGAATTCCATCTATAAACTGACAGGAGCCATCATGCACTTCGGCAACATGAAGTTCAAGCAGAAACAACGCGAAGAGCAGGCAGAACCAGATGGCACAGAAGGTTGGGTCCAACCAAGGTTGAGGTGGAAACTGGGGTGAACTTCATGATCCTTCCAGATTCATATTTTCACTTCTTCATCCTCAGAGGCAGACAAGTCAGCTTACCTAATGGGGCTGAACTCAGCTGATCTTCTCAAGGGGTTGTGCCACCCTCGGGTCAAGGTGGGCAATGAGTATGTCACCAAGGGGCAAAATGTCCAGCAGGTGAGTAGGACATCACAAAATATCTTCCTTTTGGGGCAAAATGGTGCCATCTCCAGCAAGGAGAACACCAAGAGGCCCAATCACTGGTGGAGCATCCTTCTTCCAGGTGATTTATGCTGTTGGAGCCTTGGCCAAAGCCGTGTATGAGAAGATGTTCAACTGGATGGTGACCAGGATCAACAATTCACTGGAGACCAAGCAGCCACGGCAGTACTTCATTGGTGTGCTGGACATTGCTGGCTTTGAAATCTTTGATGTAAGCCCTGATTGACTGTGTTGTGTTGACTCCATTGGAAATAGATTTAATCCTACTGGATGGTCAGATGACTTTGTTTACACATGTGTTGACCCTGCTGGGGCTCAGGTTGATCCCGCTGAACATATTAGTTTTTCTGTTGACCCCATTGGCCATCTCCTCTCTCCTTCCCCAGTTCAACAGCTTTGAGCAGCTCTGCATCAACTTCACCAATGAGAAGCTACAGCAGTTTTTCAACCACCACATGTTCGTGCTGGAGCAGGAGGAGTACAAGAAGGAGGGCATTGAGTGGGAGTTCATTGACTTTGGCATGGACCTCCAGGCCTGCATTGACCTCATTGAGAAGGTACCACCTCCCCCAGGGTCTTATGTGGGCTGGGGAAGAGCCCTTTCTGTTGCAGATTGGCAGGAACCCCAAAGTTCCTTGGCCAGTTGGGTTGTACTTGCTGTTCACTGTAGTCAACAAGGTCTCTTCTTCCTAGCCCATGGGGATCATGTCCATCCTGGAGGAGGAGTGCATGTTTCCCAAGGCCACAGACATGACCTTCAAGGCCAAGCTCTTTGATAATCACCTGGGCAAGTCTGCCAACTTTGGGAAGCCACGCAATGTCAAGGGGAAGCAAGAGGCCCACTTTGCCCTTATCCACTATGCTGGCACAGTGGACTACAACATCATCGGGTGGCTGCAGAAGAACAAGGATCCTCTCAATGAGACGGTTGTGG
This sequence comes from Ammospiza caudacuta, assembly GCF_027887145.1. NCBI lineage: Eukaryota > Metazoa > Chordata > Aves > Passeriformes > Passerellidae > Ammospiza > Ammospiza caudacuta. Next base: position 84,415,291 of record NC_080593.1, read on the forward strand.
GGCTCTACCAGAAATCAGCCCTGAAGCTCTTGGCCAACCTCTTTGCCAACTATGCTGGGGCTGATGCACGTAAGAGGAACCCCTTTCCTCAGCATCTGGGGTTCTTTCCACCCTGTCCCTGTCCTATCTCATCCTCTCTTCTTCTCCAACAGCTGTGGAGAAGGGGAAAGGAGCTAAGAAGAAAGGTTCTTCCTTCCAAACTGTCTCTGCCCTGCATCGGGTGAGCGTTCAAGGGTTATTGATGGACCCCAGGGTGTGTGGGCATGAAAAATATGTCCCAGGGCAAGGGATAAACCTTGCTGGGACAGGCTGGGGGGATGTCTTCATTACCTTCATCATCTCCCCCTCCATTTTTCAGGAGAATCTCAACAAGCTGATGACCAACCTGCGGTCTACCCACCCTCATTTCGTCCGCTGCATCATCCCCAATGAGACTAAGTCTCCTGGTGAGTCAGTCCCTGAGGGTTGCTCCAGAGGACCCTGTGGGGCTCTGGCCAAAGGTGGTGGTGGGGAGCAGTGCTCTGGGGCAGGCCTTGACTCACCAGTCTTGATAACCTACCAGGTGTGATGAACAACCCCCTGGTAATGCACCAGCTGCGCTGCAACGGGGTGCTAGAGGGCATCCGCATCTGCCGCAAGGGCTTCCCCAATCGCATCCTCTATGGGGACTTCCGACAGCGGTAGGCACAGAGGAGAAAATGTGGGGATGGGGTGGACAACCCCACTGGGACCGAATTCAGATGTTTCCTGTCCTCTCTGGTCACCAGGTACCGCATCCTGAACCCTGCTGCTATCCCTGAGGGGCAGTTCATTGACAGTCGCAAAGGCGCTGAGAAGCTCCTGGGATCCCTTGATATTGACCACAACCAATACAAATTTGGACACACCAAGGTGAGGTCACTTGATCTCAGTTCTGGTGGTCCCATCATTCACAAGGTTTTCATGGTGGGACCAGATGGACTCTATGGTCCCATCATCTGCTTGTCCACCTGCCCATCTGAGCTCCCTCCATCCACATCACCACCCATCCCTCCATCCTGCCTTCAAATGCCAGCAGCACTTATCTTCTTCATCTTTCCTCAAAGGTCTTCTTCAAGGCTGGGCTGCTGGGGCTGCTGGAGGAGATGAGGGATGAGCGCCTGGCCCGGATCATGACTCGCTTGCAAGCCCAAGTCCGTGGTTTCCTGTCCCGTCAGGAGTTCAAGAAGATCCTAGAGCGCAGGTAGGTGGTGAGATGGAGATGGTGTTGCATCCATGTTGAGTGGAAGCCCTTGGTGACCCACGTCTTGATGTGGCTTCTCCAGAGACTCATTGCTGGTGATCCAGTGGAACATCAGGGCCTTCATGGGGGTGAAGAACTGGCCTTGGATGAAACTCTACTTCAAGATCAAGCCCTTGTTGAAGAGTGCCGAGACAGAGAAAGAGATGCAGGTAGGACAGGGCCATGGGTAGGGAAGGTGGGTGGGTGGATTGAGAGAGGAAATGGTAGGTGGGGACAAAAAGGAAGAAATGAGATTTATGTGGCACCTTTGTGTCTCCCACAGAACATGAAAGAAGAGTTTGGGCGGTTGAAGGAGGCCTTAGAGAAGTCAGAAGCCCGGCGGAAGGAGCTAGAGGAGAAGATGGTCTCCATGCTGCAGGAGAAGAATGACCTTCAGCTCCAAGTGCAGGCTGTGAGTGACCTAGATATCCCAGCCCTATGCTCCTTTTTCATTCATCTCAAACCAAGCTTATCCCTTTCAGGAGCAAGACAATCTGGCTGATGCTGAGGAGCGCTGTGACCAGCTGATCAAGAACAAAATCCAGCTGGAGGCCAAGGTGAAGGAGATGACTGAGCGGATGGAGGATGAGGAGGAGATGAATGCTGAGTTGACAGCAAAGAAAAGAAAGCTGGAGGATGAATGCTCAGAGCTGAAGAAGGACATTGATGACCTGGAATTGTCATTGGCCAAGGTGGAAAAGGAGAAACACGCCACTGAGAACAAGGTGAGGGTGGGGAGACATCTTGACCTCAAACTGTGGAGAACTGAGCTGACTCAAGCCAAAGTGAATAGAGTCTGGTGAAGACCCAAGGCTGGCTGGGTTGGGTTGCCAAGAATCAAGGCTGTTTGGGGTGCCAAATTCAAGCTGGAGGGTCATGAAACCCAAAACTTGGGTTGGATTGTGATAATGCAAGACTGGATGAATTGCATCACCAAGAACCAAAGCTGGTTGTGTTTCCTGCATCCCCTGACTTAGACCCAGCTTCACAAAGAGCAAGAACAACCTCCTGTCTCTTATCCTACCTCTGGTACCAAGCTGGAGGCTGATATTTCTCCTCCTGCAGGTCAAGAACCTCACAGAGGAGATGGCCGGGCTGGATGAAACCATTGTCAAGTTAACAAAGGAAAAGAAGGCCCTGCAAGAATCTCACCAGCAAGCACTGGATGATCTGCAGGCAGAGGAAGACAAGGTCAACACATTGACAAAGGCCAAAGTCAAGCTGGAACAGCAAGTGGATGACGTGAGTATAGTCCACAACAGGCACATAACTGGTCCCTTGGGGTGTGGAAGTCCTTCTGGAGTGTGAGTTTGTGGGGGCTGATGGGTGTGTCTCTTTCTCACTGGAAGCTGGAGAGTTCACTGGAGCAAGAGAAGAAGATCCGGATGGACCTGGAACGGGCCAAAAGGAAGCTGGAAGGTGATTTGAAGTTGGCTCAGGAGAATATCATGGACCTGGAGAATGACAAGCAGCAACTGGATGAGAGGCTGAAAAAGTAAGGGCCTGCACGCTTTCTTGTTCTTTACCTCTTAACACCTCTGCTGAGCACTCAGAAGAATGACTTACTGGTGTTTGTCCCCACACCTAGGAAAGACTTTGAGCTCAATGCCCTCAACGCCAGAATCGAGGATGAGCAAGCAGTTGCAGCCCAGCTTCAGAAGAAGCTCAAAGAACTTCAGGTGAGGTGGGCTTCAGGGGTCAAGCAGAAGGAGGAACTGGTCCTCCCCATTATCTTCTTCATATCTTTTTGAGAAGAACCTAAACCTGTATGCCACCCACCTGAGGTCAGAAGCCCATGGCACATCCCCTGTCCCAGAACCTCTCTGTCATTTATTGCCTTGAAATGAATCATGGGCTCCTGGACAGGTTGGCTCTCATGGGACTGAGCTGAACCGATGGTTTAGGAGTACTCAAAGTATGGGGAGCAGCTTGGATAGAATCATCTGAACTGAGCAGACCACCTGGGTTGAATCACGTTCATTCCAATGTCCTTAGGGAAGTTTGTGCTGAGTTGTCTGTTAGTCCAATTAGAATGGACCAATTGGAATGTCCTCAAGACCAGTTGTGTTCAAGAACCTCAAGGTAATTTGAGGAGGTGGAGTGTCTTCAAATAAGGCCAGGTTGATCTGGAGAGCTCAGATCTTGACTAGGTTGAGAAAACTGGAAGGGATCGAGACTGATTGAGGTGAAGGGTCTACAGCTGGCTGGGTTGAGCTGAAGAGTCTACAGTTGGTTGGTTTGACTTGAATTGACTTGAAGACTCTCCAGTTTGATTGGCTGAGTTGAGTGGAGGAGTTGGGTGAAACCAAGCCTGCTGAAAACATGTTCATCCCCGGAACACAGGCACGGATTGAGGAGCTGGAGGAGGAGCTGGAAGCAGAGCGGACAGGAAGAGCCAAGGTGGAGAAGCTGCGCTCAGACCTGTCACGGGAGCTGGAGGAGATCAGCGAGCGGCTGGAAGAGGCGGGTGGTGCCACATCAGTGCAGATCGAGCTCAACAAGAAGCGGGAGGCAGAGTTCCAGAAGATGCGGCGGGACCTGGAGGAGGCTACGCTGCAGCATGAGGCCACGGCTGCTGCGCTGCGCAAGAAGCACGCCGACAGTGTGGCCGAGCTCAGCGAGCAGATCGACAACTTACAGCGCGTCAAACAGAAGCTGGAGAAGGAGAAGAGTGAGCTCAAGCTTGAGCTGGATGATGTTGGCTCCAATATGGAGCAACTCATAAAGGCCAAGGTAGGAAATAGGCCTCCAGCCATGAAGGTACAACATTTCCACTGCCCTTCCTTTCATCCCAACCTTTTATCTTTCTGCCCTTCCGGCTTGTAGGCCAACCTGGAGAAGATGTGCCGTACCATGGAAGATCAGATGAATGAGCACCGGACCAAGTCCGAAGAGGCTCAACGTATGGTCAATGACCTCACCACTCAACGAGCCAAGCTTCAGACTGAGAATGGTGAGGGTCTTGCTATTCCTAACCCAACTGCCTAAATCTTGCCTAGTGGGGTGGCTTTGGGGTGTGTCCTGCAACTGATTATCCGCCATTCCAACTGACAGGTGAGCTCTCCAGGCAGCTGGAGGAGAAGGAAGCCTTCATCAACCAGATGACACGAGGGAAACTCACCTACACTCAACAGCTGGAGGACCTCAAGAGGCAGCTAGAGGAAGAAGTCAAGGTAGGGCTTTGTTGGGGGGTCAGTGAGGCTGAAAGGCACCTCCAGTGCCAAGGATGTAGTTGGTCTGGGATTGAGAAGTGTATCATAAGCCTGCCCTCACAGCAGGTGAAAATTAATTGAGAGTCCTCAGAAATTCAGTAGTGCTAGTGAGTTACAGGGAGGTTGGATTTGTTGGGTTTGGTTGGATTGGATCGTTGGTAACCAGGTAGCTGGAGTTGGAGAATGCCAGCTCAACTTGATATAGACCCAACCTCTCCTCACCTTGTAACTCTTTCCCCTCCCAGGCCAAGAATGCACTGGCCCATGCCCTGCAGTCAGCCCGGCATGACTGTGACCTTCTGAGGGAGCAGTATGAGGAGGAGACAGAGGCCAAGGCTGAGCTCCAGCGCTCACTCTCCAAGGCCAACTCTGAGGTGGCACAGTGGAGGACCAAGTATGAGACAGATGCCATCCAGCGCACTGAGGAACTGGAGGAGGCCAAGTGAGTCATCTCCTCATGAAGGAAACTTCTGTGGGGCATGGGCGAGTGGAGACTCTTCTACAGTACAAGGATCCAGAGAAAGTATAATAATCTGGAGATGGTAGAGGAGACCCAGAGGAGAGCCTCAGCCAACCAGTGGGTGGAAGAAGGTTTGAGTTGGCCCACTTGGTCCATGGGTCACCACAGCCAGGTTTTCTCCCACATCAGGAAGAAGCTGGCCCAGCGGCTGCAGGAGGCTGAGGAGGCGGTGGAGGCGGTCAATGCCAAGTGTTCCTCCCTGGAGAAGACCAAACACCGGCTGCAAAATGAGATTGAAGATCTCATGGCAGACCTGGAGCGGTCAAATGCAGCAGCAGCTGCATTGGACAAGAAGCAGAGAAACTTTGACAAGGTGAGAGGACCAAGAAATGATGGAAGGAGAAGGGTGGAAGGGGGTAGAGAAATGTGTGAATCAAAAAAAGGCAGGAGAAGTCAAAAAGAAAGCTGAACAGCTTTCAAGGGCCATTCTTTAGCAGAACCTCAAGTCCCTTTCAGGAGAGGATTGGGGAAAGGAGGAAGAGGATGGAAAGAGGGGTCTTCATGGGCAGAGCAGCAGCTGAGCAGGTGATGTCTTCATAGATCTTGTCTGAGTGGAAGCAGAAGTTTGAAGAGTCACAGGTGGAGCTGGAGGCATCGCAGAAAGAGGCCAGGTCCCTCAGCACTGAGCTCTTCAAGCTGAAAAATGCTTATGAGGAGTCACTTGATCACTTAGAGACTTTAAAGAGGGAAAACAAGAATCTCCAAGGTGAGACTGTGGTCTTTCCCTACCCACCTTTTTGTATTCCACCACTTTCCACCAAGTCTGATCGGTTAACATCTGGGCAGAGGAGATCTCAGACCTGACGGAGCAGCTGGGTGGCAGCCACAAGACCATCCACGAATTGGAGAAGGTCCGGAAGCAGCTGGATGCTGAGAAACTGGAGCTCCAAGCTGCACTGGAGGAGGCTGAGGTGGGCCAAATCACATCTCCATGAGTCCCATGTTGTCCAAGTCCTTTCTGTTGCTCACTAATTTCTCTTTGTATCCACCAGGCCTCTCTGGAGCATGAGGAGGGAAAGATCCTGAGGGCCCAACTGGAGTTCAACCAGGTCAAGGCAGACTATGAGCGCAAGCTGGCTGAGAAGGATGAGGAGATGGAGCAGGCCAAGCGCAACCACCTGCGGGTGGTGGACTCACTGCAGACCTCTCTGGATGCTGAGACCCGGAGCCGCAACGAGGCCCTGAGGCTGAAGAAGAAGATGGAGGGTGACCTCAATGAGATGGAGATTCAGCTCAGCCATGCCAACCGTGTGGCTGCTGAAGCTCAGAAGCAAGTCAAGACACTGCAGGGCTGCCTCAAGGTACCCATAAGACTTCTATCCCATAAGCATGTTGACATGTAGTAGGTCCCACCACCCCAGAGGGGAAGAAAAGTAGACCTTGAGTCACTTCCCCACCATTCCCACTCACTCTCTTCCCCCATGCCACCTTGTAGGACACCCAACTGCAGCTGGATGACATGGTACGTGTCAATGAGGACCTGAAGGAGAATATTGCCATTGTGGAGAGGAGAAACAACCTTCTCCAGTCAGAGCTGGAGGAGCTGCGGGCAGTGGTGGAACAGACTGAGAGGGCCCGCAAGTTGGCTGAGCAGGAGCTGATTGAGGCCAGTGAGAGGGTCCAGCTTCTCCACTCACAGGTGAGACATCACATACCTTCAAGGACAGAGGTCACCTCCATCCAATGGATGTGGGCTTCTAATGGGTTGAGTTACCAAGATCTCCAGATCCTTTAAGCCGGCAGAGTTGGAAGGGAGTTGGGGGGCATTAAGTACTGGGGGCTTGAAGAAGGATGGGCCAGCAGATCAAGAGATGCCTCCTGAGATCCTATCCTCTAACTCCAGAACACCAGCCTCATCAACCAGAAGAAGAAGATGGAGGCTGACATCTCCCAGCTGCAGACAGAGGTGGAAGAGGCCATCCAGGAGTGCAGGAATGCTGAGGAGAAGGCCAAGAAGGCCATCACTGATGTGAGTGCCATGGTGGGACCAACATCTAGGACACCTTCCTCTGGAGGGTGATGGAGAGCATGCTTTGGTCCTCCTTCTCTGCTTGCTTCTCTCCTTGTGCAGGCGGCCATGATGGCAGAGGAGCTGAAGAAGGAGCAGGATACCAGCGCCCATCTGGAGCGGATGAAGAAGAACATGGAGCAGACCATCAAGGACCTGCAGATGAGGCTGGATGAGGCTGAGCAGCTGGCCCTGAAAGGGGGCAAGAAGCAGCTGCAGAAGCTGGAGGCTCGTGTGCGGGAGCTGGAGAATGAGCTGGAGGCTGAGCAGAAGCGCCATGCCGAGAGTGTTAAGGGTCTCCGCAAGTCCGAGCGTCGCGTCAAGGAACTCAGCTACCAGGTGGGTAGTCTGAGCTGGTGCTGGAGGTCATCCACTCTCCCTGTGGCCTCAGAGCCTTATGTCCCATGCTGTACATGACCTAGAACATGGCTGACCTGCTGGCCAGAGAGACACTGATAATCTAGACCACCCACTGCGTGTATGCCCGATACTGTAGTGGGATCCAGAATATTGTCTGGGTCATGAGCCACCCAGGCCACCTCTCAGTGTCCCAGCATCCATGGGGTCTCTGCATGATCCAAGACCTCAGGTGGGACCTCATCAGGGCCAAGAAGATACCTTCACAAAGGGAGACAACCCACCTTCTACCCCACAGTTGAGGCCACCCGCAGACCTAGAGAGGCTCCACTCCCCAAGAACATCATTAACTGTCTCCTGACCCTCACTGATCTTGTGGTGATTCAAAGCACAGGTAGTAGGATCATGTCCTGACCCACATGTGTCTCACCCCACAGACGGAAGAGGACCGCAAGAACCTGGTCCGGCTCCAAGACCTTGTGGACAAGCTCCAAATGAAGGTCAAGGCCTACAAGAGACAGGCAGAGGAGGCGGTGAGCACTGGAGGGACATCTGTGGGACCACCCCCCAGGAGGGGACACTTTGGGATTGGGGTGTGGGAGAGGATGTGGGGAGTAGTAGGGGACCCTAGGGTGGTCACGGGGTGGGGTATCAGGGGGTGAGGAGAGTAGGTCAAGAGAAAGTGGGTGGGTGGTGACATGTGGAGATGGTGGTGGGAAGGATGGATGGATGGATGGATGGATGGATGGATGGATGGATGGATGGATGTTGTGTTAAGGAGATGGTTGGGTGGCTGGAAGATGGGATGTCTGGAAGGACAGGTGGGTCCATGGTGGGTCAGATGGAGCAATAAGATAGGATGGAGTGACAGCTGGCAAGGTGGCAGGAGGCCAGACAGAGCTGTATGGGTGCCTCACTGGTGTGCCTGCACCCTCAGGAGGAACAGGCCAACTCCAACCTGGCCAAGTTCCGCAAGGCGCAGCACGAGCTGGATGAGGCAGAGGAGCGTGCCGACATCGCCGAGTCCCAGGTCAACAAGCTGCGGGCCAAGAGCCGCGACATTGGAGCCAAGGTGGGACTTTCCCCTGCCCTACAGCTGCCTCATGGCTGCCCCACAACTTCCTCATGTTCACAGTCACTTTTTCTCATTCTCCATCAGAAGGGACTCAATGAAGAGTGAAGCTCTGGACCCCCAGCAATATCCTCTGGACCACCAAGTGGCCCACCCCCATTCCCAGCCCCCTAACCTTGGTCAGCCAATAAAAAGCATTGAGCAGCATCAGTTTTTGTGGGGCTGTGTTTGTGTGGGGAGGGTGCGGTTTCCCCATGGTATGGCACACAAAAAGATGTCTGTAGCCCACACAAGATCACCAACCAGTGTGCAGCACAGTGTGCCCCACAGCATGATGCAACCAGACCCACAGTGCAATGTGATGTGAACCATGAGCTCGACCTTGAGCTGCTGCCTCACAGTGTGTCCACTGTGGGGCAGATACTCTATCTGCCCCATGGTGTTCTGTAACCTCAACCTGCTCCACAGCAGCCTAGATCCATGTGGGGGGAGACACATCTGGGGACAGATGTGAGAGTGGGGAGGACCCCAGGATGTGGCGGACAGCATCTGGGATCCCCACATGAGGGACAGAGCCTCAGTGGACCCCTCGGGCACGTTCTGGTTCCTGAGGTTGCACCTTCTCCTGCTGCAGGTGCTGAGGTCCCTCTGTCCTGGCCTCAGTGCTCCCCTAGCCACCAGCTGTTCTGTCCCACTGCACCCCATGTCCCACAGCCCCCCATTCCCTACTGACCTGTCCCTCCATTGCTCTGGACTTGCCATCTATCACCCACTACCTCTTTGCCCACCAGCCCTGCGTCCTCCATCTCCCACAGTCCTTCTGCCTTCTTAATGTCCCCCTGGACCCTGCAAGTTCTCTATGTCCCATTGTCCCTCTGTCTCCTGCCTGTCCCTCCCCACCAAATCCTCTGTCCCTCCCCCATTCCCCCTCACCCTCCCTCTCGCCGTCCATCTGTCGCTGCTCCATCCTCCCGGTCCTGGCGGCGCCGCAGGAGGGACCCCAGGGGACCCCGGCTCCCCTCCCCCGGCGAGCTCGGGCAGAGGGAGGGTGGGGAAATGTCTCTGTGGGGCCTTATGGGGACTCTATGGGGCGCTAAAAAGACTCTATGGAGATCTGTGGAGACTCTCTGTGGCTCCATGGAACAATTATGGGGCTCTGTAAGGGCTCTGTGGGGCAGAGGAAGGGGTCTGTGGGGCAGGAGACGGGGATCTGTGGGGCAAAATGGGGAGGTGGGGACCTCCCCGCCCGCGGGAATGTGTCACCTCGCGGGAACACTTGTCACCTCCTTGATGACAAAGTGGACACGGTGTTCGGGGACTGCTGCCAGACCCCCCCGTCCCTCAGACCCCTGGCAGCCCCACGGCGCCTCACTGGAGAGGAGGGGACGAGATAACAATCTTCCCCCCTCTCCGGTCGTGTCCCAATATAGACCTGGCAGGGCAGAGCTGTCACCACCCCACGGGTGACAGGACATTGGCCAGGGACCCAGGCATCCCGGCCCCATAGGCACCCCCTCCACACAGGTCCCTGGAGTCCCAGCCCCATACATCCCCTCCATGCACAAAGAACCCAGGGCGGCATCTGGGCTCCGTAGATCTCACGCACACAAGAAACCCAGGCATCTGGGACCCATGGAATTATCACAAACGCCACCAAAGCGCCCTGGTCCCCAGAGATCACACACACACACACACACACACACACACAAAGGACCCTGGCACCTAGGCTCCCTAGTTCCCGCCCCCTGGCCCCCCACACCAGAGTTCCAGACATCTGGGCTCCACAGACACCTCCTACACAAGGGACCCAGGCATCCAGGCCCCCTAGCCCACCCCACATCCCACCCCCACAAGGGGTCTGGACAGCCCTTGCTCACCCCTAGAGCTCTGCCCCACAGATCATCCTGGGTGGGGTGAATATGTGGGTCCTGGATGCCAGAGTCACTGGAGAGATGCCACCTTGTGGCGGGGGAAGCGGGGGGGAGGTGCCCCCCTCCTCCTTTATCAGCCACCCCCTCCCCAGGAATGCTCCTCCCCATCCCATGATGGTCTATAAAGGCCTTGGGGCTGCGGGGCTGGCAGAGGTGTCGGCGTGGGGCAGAGAGGGAGAGGGTGGGGGACATAGTGGGAATGTGGATATGAAGGGCTGGGGGAGGAAATGGGGGGCTATGGGGTGCACAGGAGGGTTATGGAGCATATGGGGATCTATGGCACACAGGAATCTGAGGGGGAATATGGGGGACAGGGGGCCTATGGGACACATAGGGGTTCTCTGGGTGGTGGGGACCGGTGGGGTACACATGGGGTTATGAGGCAAGAAGTTATAAGAATCACTGCGAGGAACTGTGGGGGAAAGAGATTTATGGGGACACAGCAATCTAGGGGATACCGATGGTCTGTGGGGCACCCAGGGGGTCTATGTGGCACCAGCAGGGCTATGGGGTGTATGTGGCAAAGTGATCTATGGGGCATAAAGGGGTCTATGGGGCAAAGAGGGTCTATAGGGGGCAAGGGATGTAGCCCTACTCACCCTCTCCATGTTCTTTCAGCTTCCTTCATCTTACCTGCTAGATCCACAGACTCCAGGTGAGGGTGATGCTGTGGGGCAGCATGGGGATGGGTGCTTTGGGTGGGGGGAGTGGTGGGGCCATGCTGCTATAGGGTGTGTGTGTCGCTAAAGGGTCTGCACATCACTACAGGGGATCCATATTTTGCTGTGGGGGTCTGCGTGTGGGGCTGTGCAGGACTCTAAGGTTCCCTGCATTGTTATAGGGGTCCCTGCATTGCTATGGGTCTCTGTGCATCACTGTAGGGGTGCCTGAATCATTATGGGGGTCTGTGTGTGGCTATAGGGGTCTTTGTGCTGCAGGGGGCCATGCACCATTCCAGGGTTGTGGGGGTGCCTGCATCAGTACAGGAGTCTGTGCATGGGGCTGTGCATGGGACTGGGGTCCTCGCATGATTATAGGGGTCTGCCCACAGCTACAGGGAGTCTGTGCAGTGTTTAGGGCTCCATACATGAGGTCATGAATGGCTACAGGATTCTGTGCGTGGGGCCATACTCACCTATGAAGTCTTGTACGTCACCATTAGGGGTCCTTTAATGGTTAAAAGGGTCCCTTTAATTGTTATAGGGAGTCCCTGAATCACTGCAGGAGTCTGTGCAGGGGGCAGTGCATGACTACGTGGGCGTGCAGAGGGCTACAGGGCTCCCTGCACATCTATAGGGACCCATGCATGGGGCTGTGCACAGCTGCAAAGCTCTGTGTCTGGCTCTGGGGTCTGCCATAGGGGTCTGGGCATGGCTCAGGGGGCCCATGCACGGCAATGGGCTCTGGCCAGTGGGGCTGTGTGGGGCCATGGAACAGGGGGCAGGACCCTGTGGCCACGGGCTGGCAGCCCCCGGGTGATGCAGGGTCCGTGTCTGTGCGGGGCAGGATGGCGGACGCGGTGCTGGCAGCGCTGGGGGCGGCAGCGCCGTTCCTGCGGCCCGGGGAGCGGGAGCGGCTGGCAGCGCAGACCAGACCCTTCGACCCGCGCAGCGAGTGCTTCGTCCCGCACCCCCGGGAGGAGTTCGTGCGGGGCCGGGTGACGGGGCGGCAGGGAGGGGAGGCCACCGTGCAGACTGAGCTGGGAGAGGTGGGCAGCTGGCGGATGGGGGGGTGAGGGGAGGGGGGCAAGGGGCCATGTGGGGCAAAGGGTTAATGGGGGTGAGAGGGTAATGGAGGGATGGGATAAGGATGGCAAGGGTTGATGGCAGGTGGGGGCATAGGGGATAGGGAATGACAGGTGCAGAGAAAAAACGAGGGGTTTGGGCATCATAGGGTATGAGGAGTTAGTGGGAAGTAGGGGGGTGAAGGGTTAACGAGGGAGGAATTAATGGGATGAAATTAATGGGGGAGGAGTTAAAGGAGGGAGGGGGGTTGAAGGTTTGGGGGAGAGCAAACGGAGGAGGGGGAAACCAGGCTGATAGTGGTGGGAGCTCTGACCCATTCAAGTCTCACAACTGATGGGGGGTACCCTCCAAACCTTAGGAGAGGGACCCCTCTCAACCCATTAAGGAATCCTACCAATGGAGCACCCCTACACCCCAAGGCATGGACATCTCCCAACCCCCAGCCCCATGTCTCTCCATTGCCCCCAGACCGTGACGGTGAAGGAAGCTGACATTCACCAGCAGAACCCCCCCAAATTTGACAAGATCGAGGACATGGCGATGCTGACCTTCCTCCATGAGCCTGCTGTCCTTTACAACCTCAAGGAGCGCTATGCCTCTTGGCTGATCTATGTGAGCCTTCCCACAAGCCCCTGGAGCACCAGGGAAGTAGGCGAGGCCTTCCCCACAGCCTATGGGGTAGATGGATGGAAACTAGTGACCCTTCCCTAAAGCTCTTGGGATACCTAGTACAGATGTGGCTTCCAGAGAATCTATGGGCAGCCTAAAACCTGGTGTGGCTTTTTCATGGACTTTGGGACACTTAGAATGTGGTGGCTCTTTCTCCAGCCCCCTTGGGCCACCCAGACAAAAAATAATCCCATTTCTAGACTGCCTCAGCCACCAAGACCTCAGGTGTTGCATCACCTGACCCCTGTGGCCACCCAGATCCAAGATGTCACTTCAATAGCTCCCTCATAAGACATAATATGTTCCATCCCCAGATCCCTTGGGCCCCTGACAAGAGGTGTCCCATCTGTGTCTCAGCCTTCTGCATGTTGTGGCCACCCAGACCCAAGATGTCCCTTCTCCAGACCCTTTTCAGACAAGATCAGGACATTCCGTCACCACATCCTGTGGGCCACCTAGACCTAGGATGTCCCCACCTGGTGGGCTGGCACCTCCTGGCTCTGACCTGCCTGCCGTTTTCTTCAGACCTACTCGGGGCTCTTCTGTGTGACTGTCAACCCCTACAAGTGGTTGCCTGTCTACAATGCTGAGGTGGTGGCTGCCTACCGGGGAAAGAAGCGGAGTGAAGCTCCACCCCACATCTTCTCCATCTCTGACAATGCCTACCAGAACATGCTGACAGGTAAGGATGTCCTGTGAAGACCTCAAACTAGAAGACCCCACTCCAATAAATGGCTCCTGACTTAGAACTGGTTCTCACCTGGGAGGATGGAGGATCTCAGCCTCAACCCTAAGACCCCAAGTATGTTTCCCAGCTTCATCCCACCTGACTCTTCTTTCTTTTTGGCAGACCGAGAGAACCAGTCCATCCTCATCACGTAAGGCCCTGCTTTGCCCAGCCCTGCCCCAGAGCAGTGGGGTGGGATGAAGGACCCATCAGGATGTTATCCAATATCTTACTGTTGCTCCCCCAGCGGAGAATCCGGGGCGGGGAAGACAGTCAACACCAAGAGGGTCATCCAATACTTTGCCAGCATTGCTGCCATTGGCGACCGCAAGAAGGAGGTGACCAATAGCAGCAAGGTGAGTTCCTCAGTCCATGTACCCTTGGCAGAGAGTGTACCCCAGTGGTATTCACACCCAGCATTGTCCCACCCCATGCAGGGCACCCTGGAGGACCAGATCATCCAGGCCAACCCTGCCTTGGAGGCCTTCGGCAATGCCAAGACCCTCCGCAACGACAACTCCTCCCGATTTGTGAGTGCTGGGGGTGGGTTGTATGAGGAAGGGTCTGTGGGACAGTTTGTGGGACAGGATCTATGGTGTGGGATCTGCTGCATGAAGGCAGCCACCTCCACCTCCTGCTACTGCTTTCCCAGGGAAAGTTCATCCGGATCCATTTTGGGGCCACCGGGAAGTTGGCATCAGCTGACATTGAGACCTGTGAGTGGGTTGAGAGCCCAGTGAGAGGCTGTCTTGTAGTCCATTATCCATCCATGGACTTATCTATTCATGGATTTATGCATCCATCCTAGGACTCGTCCATGTATGAACTCCTCCATCCACCCATGAACTTCATCCATCCACCTAGGAGCTACATTCATCCACACATATCTCCCTTCTTCCCTTCATTCAGTTGCCTCTTCATCTCCATTTCCTTATCCCACCATTGACCTGACCCTCCACCTCCAATTCTTTGTTCCTCCATCTCCTTGTGTCTACCTCCCTCTCTCCCTCCTTGCCTGCCTCCCCTTCATCCATGTCCATCCCTTCATCTGTCTTCATGGTTGATGGATCCATCATCTCATCCCACTGTCCATCTGACCCTTCATTTTCCTCTCTTCTTCCCTCCATCTCCTCATCCCACCATCCATCTCTCCACATCTCAATCCATCTCCTCACCGCAACCTCCATCCTCCTTCTCTCCATATCCACCTCAGACCTCCTGGAGAAGTCCCGTGTTATCTTCCAGCTGAAGGCTGAGAGGAACTACCACGTCTTTTACCAGATCCTTTCCAATAAGAAGCCAGAGCTGCTGGGTGAGTAGGATGCTTGGCCTTGAGTCTTCTACCTCCTCTTCTCCAATTCTCCACTCCTTCCTGGGGCAATTGAGGATGATTTGGGGCTGTTTAGCCAGTGCAAATGCTCAGTTTTTCTCTCTATCCTGGCCCCACGGAACAGAGATGCTTCTCATCACGAACAACCCCTATGACTACAGTTATGTCTCCCAAGGAGAGGTGACTGTGGCCTCCATTGACGACTCTGAAGAGCTGTTGGCAACTGACGTAAGTGGTGGAGTGGGCAGGTGGACATCCCCGTGAAGGTGGATGGTTGAGATAGTAGAAGATAGATAGGTGGAGGAGAGGAGGAACATAGGGATGAGAGGTGGAGGATAGGAAGGGTGGAAGATGGTAGGTTGGTGGAGTGGGATGATGTGGGGTGAGGGATAGAAGGTAGGACAGAAGGCAGGGAGTGGAGGAGGTTTTGGATGGAGATAAAAACAGTACTTAGGTGGGGGAGTACTTAGGTGAACAGATGTGTCCGTGGGTGAACAAGTCCTTAAACAGATAGATGAGTCTGTGGATGCATGGATGAAGTTAATGGTGAATGGATCAGTCCATGGATGGATGAATCCATAAATGGATGAGTCTATGGATGGATGAATGGTTAGAAGAATCCATGGGTATGTAAATGGATGAATGTAGTCCTCGGATAGATGGATAGATGTATCCATGAATGGATGGACAGCTAGATCCATGGATTCATGAGTCCTCACATGGATGTACGGATGGGTGAATCCATAATGGGAGAGTCCATGGGTGGATGAGTCTGCAGATGGACAGAGGAGTTGATGAGCTGGAAGGGCAGAGAGACACAAATGGTGGCCAGCAGAGAGCCATGACCACAGCTGGTGGCAAGGCCCTCTCCCTATCACCCAGAGCGCTTTTGATGTCCTGGGCTTCACAGCTGAGGAGAAGGCTGGTGTCTACAAGCTGACAGGTGCCATCATGCACTTTGGCAACATGAAGTTCAAGCAGAAGCAACGGGAAGAGCAGGCAGAACCAGATGGTACTGAAGGTGAGTGGGTACGGAATGACATAGGTCTTGGGGTCACCAGAGGTCTTGGGGTCACTTAGGTGGAATCTGACAGCACGTCTTTTTCTTGATGCTCTGCAGATGCTGACAAGTCAGCCTACTTGATGGGGCTGAACTCGGCTGATCTTCTCAAGGGGTTGTGTCACCCACGGGTGAAGGTGGGCAATGAATATGTCACCAAGGGGCAGAATGTCCAGCAGGTGTACTACTCCATTGGGGCCTTGGCCAAGGCTGTATATGAGAAGATGTTTAACTGGATGGTGGTGAGGATCAACAACTCCCTGGACACCAAGCAGCCAAGGCAGTACTTCATTGGTGTGCTAGACATCGCTGGATTTGAGATCTTTGATGTGAGGACTGAGGGGGTGGCAGGGTATTTGTCCTCTTGGGGGTTGTGTTGATCCTCTTGGGTGTTGAGTTGACTTCATCGATACTACTGGGCGTTCTTTTGACCCAGTTGGGGCTCAGGTTCACCTATGGATCTCATCAGGCATTCTGTTGAATGCCAGTTAACCTCATCTTCTCTCTCCTTCCCCAGTTCAACAGCTTTGAGCAGCTCTGCATCAACTTCACCAATGAAAAGCTGCAGCAGTTTTTCAACCACCACATGTTCGTGCTGGAGCAAGAGGAATACAAGAAGGAGGGCATTGAGTGGGAGTTCATTGACTTTGGCATGGACCTCCAGGCCTGCATTGACCTCATTGAGAAGGTACCACCTCCCCCAGGGTCTCGTGGGGGCTGAAAGGACTTCGGGGGGAAGGGCCCTTTCAGCTGGAGCCTGCCAGGGCCCCAAAGTTGATCAGCTGGGTTGTGCTTGGTGTCCTCCACCACCACTTTTCTTCCTAGCCCATGGGGATCATGTCCATCCTGGAGGAGGAGTGTATGTTTCCCAAAGCCTCAGACATGACCTTCAAGGCCAAGCTCTTTGATAATCACCTGGGCAAGTCTGCCAACTTTGGGAAGCCACGCAATGTCAAGGGGAAGCCAGAAGCCCATTTCTCTCTTGTCCACTATGCTGGCACAGTGGATTACAACATTATCGGGTGGCTGGAGAAGAACAAGGATCCTCTCAATGAGACAGTGGTGGGGCTCTACCAGAAATCAGCCCTGAAGCTCTTGGCCAACCTCTTCTCCAACTACGCTGGGGCAGATGCTGGTGGGTGAATGGATGATGGGGTGATGGAGCAATGAGTTGATGGAGAAGACTACTGTCTACTAGTCCCCCTCTTTCCTGTGTTACCCTATCCCCCTTCTCTCTAGGTGGTGATGGAGGGAAGGGGAAAGGAGCCAAGAAGAAAGGTTCCTCCTTTCAGACCGTCTCAGCACTGCATCGGGTGAGTGACCTACATAGTGGACCCGGTTTGGGGCAATGGGAGGACAATCTCCTGAGTAGTGAAAGACCCCTTCAGTCCCACAGACCCTCTCTTGCTCTCTCATTAGTCAGCTTCTTCTCTCCTCCCTCCCTCAACAGGAGAACCTTAACAAGCTGATGGCCAACCTCAAGACCACCCACCCTCACTTTGTCCGCTGCATCATCCCCAATGAGCGGAAGGAGCCGGGTGAGCAAAGGGCAGGGCTGAGGGCAGGGAGAAGGGTGGTAGGTGTGGCTTGTGGCTGACACCACCCCTCTGACCCACTGCCAGGTGTGATGGACAATCCCCTGGTAATGCACCAGCTGCGCTGCAACGGGGTGCTAGAGGGCATCCGCATCTGCCGCAAGGGCTTCCCCAATCGCATCCTCTATGGGGACTTCCGACAGCGGTAGGCACAGAGGAGAAAATGTGGGGATGGGGTGGACAACCCGACTGGGGCTGACCTCAGGGTTTTCATGTCCTCTCTGGTCACCAGGTACCGCATCCTGAACCCTGCTGCTATCCCTGAGGGGCAGTTCATTGACAGTCGTAAGGGCGCTGAAAAGCTCCTGGGATCCATTGACATTGACCACAACCAGTATAAATTTGGACACACCAAGGTAAGGGCACATGGTGTCTCCATGGTCCTACCACCCATGGGGTCATGTGGACCCCATGGTCTCACCACTGATGTGTCCACCTGCCTATCCACCCCACCATCCATCGCTTCATTCTCCCAACAACCCATCAACCCATCCATCTGTCCATGAACTCTTCCCAACCAATTCACCCTCTTGCTTGCCTCCTTCGTCCATCAGGTCTTCTTCAAGGCTGGGCTGCTGGGACTGCTGGAGGAGATGCGGGACGAGCGGCTCTCCCGCATCATCACCCGCATCCAGGCTCAGGCCCGAGGACAGCTCATGCGCATTGAGTTCAAGAAGATCCTGGAGCGCCGGTGAGAGGGGAGGGGTCTTTCTCCTAGAGAAGGGATATCTGGTGGGTCACCAGATTGGTGGTGTAGTGACATCTGTCTTACCATTCTAGGGACTCACTGCTGGTGATCCAGTGGAACATCAGGGCCTTCATGGGGGTGAAGAACTGGCCTTGGATGAAGCTCTACTTCAAGATCAAGCCCTTGTTGAAGAGTGCTGAGACAGAAAAGGAGATGCAGGTGAGAGGAGGTGATGAGGCAGGCAGCTTGGGATCCAAAATGGATTTGGTGGGGTTGATGGATAGAGGGGATTGGATGTGGCTACTGGTCTCCTGGGCTTTGCTTTAGAACATGAAGGAAGAGTTTGGGCGGCTGAAGGAGGCCCTGGAGAAGTCGGAGACCCGGCGCAAGGAGCTGGAGGAGAAGATGGTCTCCATGCTGCAGGAGAAGAATGACCTTCAGCTCCAAGTGCAGGCCGTAAGTGAGACTGCCCCAAAAAACCATGTCAGGGGGGTGACCAGCAGCCCTCCAGGGCCATCCTACTTCATCTACCACTCCAATACAGGAGCAGGACAACCTGAATGATGCTGAGGAGCGCTGTGACCAGCTGATCAAGAACAAGATCCAGCTGGAGGCCAAGGTGAAGGAGCTTACAGAGAGACTGGAGGATGAGGAAGAGATGAACGCCGAGCTGACAGCTAGGAAGAGGAAGCTGGAGGATGAGTGTTCAGAGCTGAAGAAGGATATTGATGATCTAGAGCTGACTCTGGCCAAGGTGGAGAAGGAGAAACATGCCACTGAGAACAAGGTGAGGGTGGAGAGAGGCCTTGACCTTAAGTTGTGGGGATTTGGGTCAACACAACCTGGTAGTGTGGAGTTGAGGAGATCCAAGGCTAGTTGATCTGGGCTACACGAAGACTCAACATCCTTTGGGTTCTCTACCACTGCAGTTGCCTCATTGGCCAAGGACAACAGCAGCATCACTCAGCTTTGCCCTACCTCTGGTACTAAGCTGGAGGCCTAGTGTTTCTCCTCCTTCAGGTCAAGAACCTCACAGAGGAGATGGCTGGGCTGGATGAAACCATCGCAAAGCTAACAAAGGAAAAGAAGGCCCTGCAAGAATCTCACCAGCAGACACTGGATGACCTGCAGGCAGAGGAGGACAAAGTCAACACCCTGACAAAGGCCAAACTCAAGATGGAACAGCAAGTGGATGATGTG
The DNA here is from genome assembly GCF_027887145.1 of Ammospiza caudacuta. Taxonomy (NCBI): domain Eukaryota; kingdom Metazoa; phylum Chordata; class Aves; order Passeriformes; family Passerellidae; genus Ammospiza; species Ammospiza caudacuta. The sequence goes on from NC_080593.1 coordinate 84,434,666, forward strand.
AGTGTGGTCTGGTCCTACCATGAGTAGTGCTAAGGCATTTTCTGGGGCAGATATGATGGAAAACTGAGGTTCTCCCCTTTTCCATGTTTCCACACAGCTTGAAGGCTCCCTGGAACAGGAGAAGAAGGTCCGGATGGACCTGGAACGGGCAAAAAGGAAGCTGGAAGGTGACTTGAAGCTGACCCAGGAGAACATAATGGACTTGGAGAATGACAAGCAGCAGCTGGAAGAGAAGCTCAAGAAGTAAAACTGGACCTCTTTCCTCAATCTAAACTGGGGCAAGGGCAAGGACCTCACTGCTAACTGCTTTCATTTGCAGGAAAGAGTTTGAGATCAACCAGCAGAACAGCAAGGTTGAGGATGAGCAGGCTCTGGCTCTGCAGCTCCAGAAGAAGCTGAAAGAGCTGCAGGTGAGGGATCTATTCTCTGCTTATTTGGGCTGGACTGGAGAGCCTCTGGCTGGTTGGGTTGACATGAAGAATCTCTATAGTCTCTATCTGGTTAGGCTGAGTTTAGGAGTTTCATTTGGTTGATGAATGTTCAGAATGTCTGGCATGAACTGAAGTATTTTCAGCTTACTGGGGTGAGTTGGGTTGAAAAGTCTCCAGCTCAATTGGTTCAGTTGAGCGGAGGATTTGGGTGGAGCCAAGTCTGCTGACAACAGCTCCATCACTGGAGCACAGGCACGGATTGAAGAGCTGGAGGAGGAGCTGGAAGCAGAGCGGACAGGAAGAGCCAAGGTGGAGAAGCTGCGCTCAGACCTGTCACGGGAGCTGGAGGAGATCAGCGAGCGGCTGGAGGAGGCGGGTGGTGTCACATCAGTGCAGATCGAGCTCAACAAGAAGCGGGAGGCAGAGTTCCAGAAGATGCGGCGGGACCTGGAGGAGGCTACGCTGCAGCATGAGGCCACGGCTGCTGCGCTACGCAAGAAGCACGCCGACAGTGTGGCTGAGCTCAGCGAGCAGATCGACAACTTACAGCGCGTCAAACAGAAGCTGGAGAAGGAGAAGAGCGACCTCAAGCTGGAGCTGGATGACCTCAGCTCCAACATGGAGCAACTCATAAAAGCCAAGGTAGAAAGAGGCCAAGGTGGAAATCCTGTCTCCACTATGGGCATCATTTTCCTTCTTCATTCCTTCCCTCCATACTTTTCTCCTCCAAGGTGGGCATGGAGAAGATCTCTCGCACCATGGAGGACCAGGCAGCTGAACACCGGGCCAAGTTGGAGGAGACACAACGAGTCCTCAATGACACCAGCACCCAACGGGCCAAGCTCCAGACTGAGAATGGTGCGAACCCTCACCCATCATACCCCTCACTCCACATCCTCAACCCCTGCCCCACATCTTCAATCCTTGCTACACGTTGAAAAGCTGCCCTACCTCTGCAGGAGAGCTGTCCCGCCAGCTGGAGGAAAAGGAGGCCCTTGTCTCTCAATTAACTAGGGGCAAGCAGTCATACACCCAGCAGATGGAGGACTTGAAGAGGCAGCTGGAGGAGGAGATGAAGGTGAGGTTTGTGGGATGGCTGATAGGGTCTCCAAGAGGGCCACAAGACAAGGTGCCCTTCACCCTCATAGCGGTAGCACCAAATGGAATTCAAGTTCAGGCCAGTTCAGGGGGTGGTTGCATCTAAGAGTGGTTGAGTTGGGTTGCATTAGTCTAACAGCTGAGAGGTTGGGCTGAGCAGGTCAGTTCTGAAGCAGCTGGGTTGGTCTATGGGTGGTTGGGTGGCACTGGACGAGGAGAAGTAAAACTGGGCCACACTAGAGTATCTTTAGATTGCTCTGGGTCTAGATGTGCTGAATTTGGTTGGAATGATCTAGAGAAGGTTTGGCTGAGAAATACCAGTGCTTACTGAGTTTGAGGACATACACATAGGTCAAGTTCACCTACTCCTTGCCTCTCCCTCCCAGGCCAAGAATGCACTGGCCCATGCCCTGCAGTCAGCCCGGCATGACTGTGACCTTCTGAGGGAGCAGTATGAGGAGGAGACAGAGGCCAAGGCTGAGCTCCAGCGCTCACTCTCCAAGGCCAACTCTGAGGTGGCACAGTGGAGGACCAAGTATGAGACAGATGCCATCCAGCGCACTGAGGAACTGGAGGAGGCCAAGTGAGTCATCTCCCCATGAAAGGAAACCTCTATGAGGCAGGGAAGAGTGCATACACTTCCACTGTAGAAGAATCTGGAGAAGATATAGGGATCTGGAGATGGTGGAAATCCAGATCCTTGGCCAATGAATAGGGAGAATAAGTGACCCAACCCACGTGGTCCATGGGTCACCACAGCCAGGTTTTCTCCCACGGCAGGAAGAAGCTGGCCCAACGGCTGCAGGAGGCTGAGGAGGCGGTGGAGGCAGTCAATGCCAAGTGTTCCTCCCTGGAGAAGACCAAACACCGGCTGCAAAATGAGATTGAGGACCTGATGGCAGATGTAGAGCGATCAAATGCAGCAGCAGCTGCATTGGACAAGAAGCAGAGAAACTTTGACAAGGTACAAGGACACCTTGGTGAGACAGGAGCAGACGGGAGGCACAGGGATAGAGGGTGACCCCTAGCTTTGCTCCAGATCTTGTCTGAGTGGAAGCAGAAGTTTGAAGAGTCACAGATGGAGCTGGAGGCATCGCAGAAAGAGGCCAGGTCCCTCAGCACTGAGCTCTTCAAGCTGAAGAATGCCTATGAGGAGTCACTTGAGCACCTGGAAACCTTCAAAAGGGAGAACAAGAACCTCCAAGGTGAGACTGTGGGACTCCCCCTGCCCACCTTTTTGTATTCCACCACTTTCCACCAAGTCTGATGAGATCTTATCTGAGCAGAGGAGATCTCAGACCTGACGGAGCAGCTGGGTGGCAGCCACAAGACCATCCACGAATTGGAGAAGGTCCGGAAGCAGCTGGATGCTGAGAAACTGGAGCTCCAAGCTGCACTGGAGGAGGCTGAGGTGGGCCAAATCACATCTCCATGAGTCCCATGTTGTCCAAGTCCTTTCTGTTGCTCACTAATTTCTCTTTGTATCCACCAGGCCTCTCTGGAGCATGAGGAGGGAAAGATCCTGAGGGCCCAACTGGAGTTCAACCAGGTCAAGGCAGACTATGAGCGCAAGCTGGCTGAGAAGGATGAGGAGATGGAGCAGGCCAAGCGCAACCACCTGCGGGTGGTGGACTCACTGCAGACCTCTCTGGATGCTGAGACCCGGAGCCGCAACGAGGCCCTGAGGCTGAAGAAGAAGATGGAGGGTGACCTCAATGAGATGGAGATTCAGCTCAGCCATGCCAACCGTGTGGCTGCTGAAGCTCAGTCCCACCTGAAAGGAGCCCAGGCTCACCTCAAGGTGGGATTACCCACCTATAAGGAGGTCTTCCTAGGACTCTGAGCTGTTGGCTTATGTCCATTTTATTTACCCCAACAGGACACCCAACTGCAGCTGGATGATGTGGTAAGAGCCAATGAAGACCTGAAGGAGAATATTGCCATTGTGGAGAGGAGAAACAACCTTCTCCAGTCAGAGCTGGAGGAGATGCAGGCAGTGGTGGAACAGACTGAGAGGGCCCGCAAGTTGGCTGAGCAGGAGCTGATTGAGGCCAGTGAGAGGGTCCAGCTTCTCCACTCACAGGTGAGACATCACATACTTTCAAGGACAGAGGTCACCTCCATCCATGGGTGTGGGCTTCTAATGGGTTGAGTTACCAAGATCTCCAGATCCTTAAAGCCCTCAGATTTGGCAGGGAGTTGGGGGTCATTACATACTGGGGGCTTGAAGAAGGATGGGCCAGCAGGTCAAGGGACACCTCCTGACATCCCGTCCTCTAACTCCAGAACACCAGCCTCATCAACCAGAAGAAGAAGATGGAGGCTGACATCTCCCAGCTGCAGACAGAGGTGGAAGAGGCCATCCAGGAGTGCAGGAATGCTGAGGAGAAGGCCAAGAAGGCCATCACTGATGTGAGTGCCATGGTGGGACCAACATCTAGGACACCTTCCTTTGGAGGGTGATGGAGAGCATGCTTTGGTCCTCCTTCTCTGCTTGCTTTTCTCCTTGTGCAGGCGGCCATGATGGCAGAGGAGCTGAAGAAGGAGCAGGATACCAGCGCCCATCTGGAGCGGATGAAGAAGAACATGGAGCAGACCATCAAGGACCTGCAGATGAGGCTGGATGAGGCTGAGCAGCTGGCCCTGAAAGGGGGCAAGAAGCAGCTGCAGAAGCTGGAGGCTCGTGTGCGGGAGCTGGAGAATGAGCTGGAGGCTGAGCAGAAGCGCAATGCTGAGAGCATTAAGGGTCTCCGCAAGTCCGAGCGTCGCGTCAAGGAACTCAGCTACCAGGTGGGGCTCCTGGGCTGGCCCAGGTCAATTCCTGCCCCTTTGCCATAGGGCCTCATATCTCATGCTGTACATGACTTCAAACTTGGCTGACCTGCTGGCCAGAGAGACACAGGCTGTCTAGAGTTGATATTCGACCTCTCACCGCATGTATGTCTGATACTGCAGTGGGATCCAGAATATTGTCTGCGTTATGAGCCACCCAGGTCATCTCTCAGCATCCCAGGATCCATGGGGTCTTTGCATGATCCATCCCCTGACCTCATCAAGGGAATGAAGACATCTCACCTCCTGCTCCCACAGCTGAGACCACCCACAGATCTAGGGAGGCGCCAATCCCCCAGAACATCATTACATGACCCTTGTACTTGGGTGGTGATTCCAAGCGCAGGTAGGGTCAGGGCATGATCCATGTGTGTCTCACCCCACAGACAGAGGAAGACCGTAAAAATATGATCCGGCTCCAAGACCTCGTGGACAAGTTGCAGCTGAAGGTCAAGGCCTACAAGCGACAGGCAGAGGAGGCGGTGAGCACTGGGCAGGCAGCCGTGGGACCACCCCTGCCCCAGAGGGGACAGTGTGGGTTTAGGGTGTGGGACAGGAGTGGGGAGTAGCAGGAGACCTTGAGATGAGGTGGTCAAGGGGTGGGGTATTAGGGGGTGAGGAAAGACAGTTGGTGATGGGATTGAGAGATCATGGTTGGATGTGGGAAGGAAGGAAGTGGTAGAAGGAAGTAGCTGAAGTGGCGGAAGTGGCGGAAGTGGCGGAAGGAAGGAAGGAAGTGGCGGAAGGAAGGAAGTGGCGGAAGGAAGTGGCGGAAGGAAGTGGCGGAAGGAAGTGGCGGAAGGAAGTGGCGGAAGGAAGTGGCGGAAGGAAGGAAGTGGCGGAAGGAAGTGGCGGAAGGAAGGAAGTGGCGGAAGGAAGGAAGTGGCGGAAGGAAGGAAGTGGCGGAAGGAAGGAAGTGGCGGAAGGAAGGAAGGAAGGAAGGAAGGAAGGAAGGAAGGAAGGAAGGAAGGAAGGAAGGAAGGAAGGCTGGCTTGAAGTTTATGTGGGTGGAAGATTAAATGGATGGATGGACGGATGGATGGATGGATGGATGGATGGATGGATGCATGGATCATTGAATAGATGGTTGGGTGGTTCAAAAATGGAATGTCTGAAGAAACAGGTGTTTCTACTGGGGTCAGATGGAGCAAGAAAAAAGTCAGGTGTATGGGGGGCAGAGGGGGTGGCAGGAGGCCAGACAGAGCTGTATGGGAGCCTCACTGGCGTCCCTGCACCCTCAGGAGGAACAGGCCAACACCAACCTGGCCAAGTTCCGCAAGGCGCAGCACGAGCTGGATGAGGCAGAGGAGCGTGCCGACATCGCCGAGTCCCAGGTCAACAAGCTGCGGGCCAAGAGCCGCGACATTGGAGCCAAGGTGGGACTTTCCCCTGCCCTACAGCTGCCTCATGGCTGCCCCATGGCTGCCCCACAACAGCCCCTTTTTCTCCTCCCTCAGAAGGGACTCAATGAAGAGTGAAGATCCGGATCTCCAAGTATCCTACCTGAACTTGCCGCTGTCCCATTTAGACTTCCAAGTGCCCAATTCCCCCTAGCCCCCAAGCTTGGAAAGCCAATAAAAACCATTGAGCAGCCGTTTGTGTGGGGTTGGATTTGTGTGGGGAGGGTGGGGTTATCCCATTGTATGGCACCCGTAATATGGATGGAGCCTATAGAAGTTTCTAGTAAATCTGAAATTTATGAAGAAAAAATTTATGGGATGTGGAAAAAGGGACAGGCCACATGAGAGCATTGTCAGAGCATTCAGGGATGCAGCAAGGAAGGCCAAAGTCACCTTGGAATTCAATCTGGCAAGGGATAACAAGGTATCAGCAGCAAAAGAAAGATTAGAGAAAATATGAGGGCACTGCTGAATCAGATGAGATACCACCTCTGTGGAGAAGGACCTGGGAGTCTTGGTGGATAACAAGTTGACTATGAGATGGCAGTGTGTCCTTGGGGCCAGGAGGGCCCATAGTGCCCAGAGTGCATTGGGAAGTGTGTGACCAGAGGGTCAAAGGAGATGATCCTGCCCCTCTATTCAGTCATAGTGAAGCCACATCTGCTGTGGCTCCAGTTCTGGGCTACTCAGCCCAAGAAAGACAGGGAGTTACTGGAGAGAGTCCAGGAGGCCATGAAGATGATCTGGGATCTGGAGAATCTCCCCAGGGAAAGAGACTGAGGGAGCTGGGCCTAAGTCTAGAGAAAACTCAGATGGGATCTCATCAATGCATGCCAAAGGTGAGTGTCCAGAGGATAGTGCCAGACTTTTCAGTGGTGCTCAGAGACAGGACAAGAAGCAATGGCCATAAACTAAAACACAAGAAGTTCCACCTCAACCTGAAGAAGAACTTCTTTACATTGAGGGTGGCAGAGCACAGGAACAGGCTGCCCAGGGAGACTGTGGAGTCTCCCTGTCTGCAGACATTCAAAACTCAACTGGACATGTTCCTGTGTAAATTCCCTAGGTCACTCTGCCTTGGCAGAGGGGTTGGACTGGATGATCTTCTGAGGTTCCTTCCAACCCTAAAAATTTCATGGACTGCCAACCCATGTGGACCTGGTGCACCCCACAGGATGTTGCAGCCCACCCCACATGCAATATGATTTCACCCATGGGGTGTACCTCAACCTCAAACTGCCTCACTGGGTATCTCAACCTGCCTCACACCAATCCATGTCTGGGAAGAGATGTGCCTGGGGGCACATATGGGACTGAGAAAGGGAGGGTCCCCAGGAGGTGGGGGGCAGCATCTGGTACCCCCACATGTAGCAGAGAGCCTGGGTGAACCCTTCAGGGACCTTCTGGTTCCCGAGCTTGCAGCTTGTGCTGCTTCTGGCCTCAGTGTTCCCCTAGCCACCAACTGCTCTGTCCCACTGCTCACCATGTTCCATTTCCCCTGTGTTCCACTGTCCTTCTGTCCCAAATGCTTTCAGCTGTCTGGCCTCTCCATTGATCATTCCACCACCCCTTGTCCCAACAGCCCTGTCTCCTCCAACTTGTTATCCTCCATTTCGCACTGTCCCTCCATTTCCTCCTTGGGCCATTGTCCCATCATATCCCACCATCCCTATATGCTCTCTACCACTCCATTTCCTCTATGTCCCTACACATTCCACAATCTCTATGTGCCACTATCTGTCCATCCTCTCCACATCCCAACATCTTCACGACTCATCATGCCCCCATTCCACCATCCCTATGGCCCTCATCTCCTCTACGTCTCACTATATGCTCCATGTTCCATCACCCCAGCACTTTCTTCACGTCCCTCCATCCCTCCACATTCTCCCACTATATCCCATCATCCTTCCATGTTCTCCAGGTCCCAGACATGGAAAGATGAAGAAGCAGCACTGGTGGATAAAGTGGCTTGCCAGCTCCAGGAACACAAAGAAAATCTCAGAGCAGGATATTTCAAGGACTCAAAAGGGTTCCAGCAGGCTTTCAGTATATGGACGGGCCAAAAGGCAAAAATTAAATAGTACAGACCGGTAAATGCCGTGCAATAAAGGATGGATTTTGTCCAACTTTCAGCTGGGATGGAGTTTCTCAGTAGGGGCAAGGTCCGGGCGGGCGGTCACAGTGGGAGAGCGTCTTTCCCTCTTTGGGAGGAAGGCGTCTTGGCACAGCTCCCGCCGCTTCCCGAGCCGGGAGCGTCCCCCAGTCTGCTCTGCGCCCCGGCTGCTGCTGGCGGTGGCGAGCAACGCGCTGAGCTTCAGCCCGGCAGAAGAACGGGAAGAGGGAGGGAGGCACCGCGGGCCGGGATGCTCCGCTCCGCCCCGGCGGGTCCGGCTCCGCCCGCCTCTCCCCTTGGGGCTCTGTCCCGCCGCTTTCCCGGGGGTGCGGGTCACCCCTCGGGGAATGGCCCCTGGCTCTCCGGGCTGCGGACACGGCGGCAGCGGGGACCCCGGACAGCGCCCGGGGACGGAGCCGCCCGGGAGGAGCGGGCTGTGCCTCTGCGTCCTGACCCCGGGGAGCGGCAGCGCTTTGAGCTGTTCTTGGGGTTGGGTGTGGGCACAGTCAGAGCGTGTGTGTGTGCCAGGAGCTCCTCAGCGAGCTGCTCCTGGAAGTGCTGTCCTTACAGCGACCGAACGGCATCAGCTGAGGCTGGAGTCGCTCCGGTAAGTGCCTGTGCATCTTTTATGGCACAGGACCTCGTACTGGCTTTTTCTTATGTATCTGCGTTCATTCTCTCATTTTGAACGATTTGTTTGTATTTGCTTTTGCTCACTAGAAGTTGAGAAAGTAATGTATGGAGAAGTAGGGCGTTTGGTGTTGTTTTTATAATTTTTTTTTTATTTTGGGATCAGGTTTTGTTTTACAAATAAGGACCTGCCAATGGGCAGCTACTGTCTTTGCTTTTAGATAATACATGTGAAGGAAAGGAAACCAAAGGCTGAAGTGTCTTCAGTTGTCTCATGTGCCTTTCACTGCTTTTGATGTGTCTTTGGAAATAGTTTTCTGAATAAAGACGCATGATCCTCTATATGAGAGCACATTACAGAAAACTTGAATGTTGTCTCAGAACTGAAACAAAAGTGTTTTGCATCTGATCTCTAGAAATGGCTTGTGCTACATCCCCCAGAATAAGCAAGCCTTGTCTTTTTTCTTCACGATGAAATATGGCACCTCCTTCGTGTTCCAGGTGGGCTCAATTTGTTAAGTTGCCTGAAAAAGGGATGTTATCAGTTAACTTTTACCATAAATATTTTCCATTATTGCAGGACAACAATACCCCATGGCACTGAAACAACCAGAGAAGAGCCCACTTCCCTCCCAGATTCTGGGTCTCAGTGACCTTCCAAGAGCTCCCCATGAAGTGCCACTGCCTGGGTGCCACAGGAAGAGGATCAAAGAGACTGATTCAGCCTATGTCAGGCTGGCAAAGCAAGGAGGCCGACCTGGTGAGCATCTGTCTTGCTTCTTTGGTTTTCCTTTGTTTTCTTTGGCTTTGCTTGACTACAGTGTAAAGTGCTCGTAGATGCTACAGAAGGATCCTCTGGACTTTTGAAATAAACTTGTGGAAAAAATGAGGAAACTAATTTATTCCTGACAAAACAGCAATCTGAAAACAAAGGTAGTGCTTTTGCTACTAGATAAGAAGTGAGAAAAGTACTGGCTTTTGTCTTTTTCTCTCCAGACCTACTGAGGCACTACACTCCTGTGGTAATGAAGTCCCCTCCAGCAGCATATGCTGCCCCTGACTGGTTCACACACTGTGCCAGTCCTGCAGGGATTGAGAAGCCACGGTAAGATTGCTGGGGCCCAACACATCTTGGCCTCCCTCTTCACCTGTTAACATTTCTGAATGCTTCTGTACTAGAGTGCAGGATTTGTATACCTTGTACAAACAAGCATTAAATCTTTGCCTGCAGGAGCTGTGCTTCCTCTCTACCAGATTTTATGGTTCACAGAGAGTTTGTGGCTGGTGACCATCATGGTAAGAGTTATGAGAGAAGAAGAGGGCCTTTTGAGTTTGATACAAAAAATGTTTGGCAGCGGGAAGCTGAGGACAAAGAAAATGCAGAGAAAAAGAAGGTAGGATGGAGAGATATGCTGTGATGATGCTTTATTTGTAGAGCTTGTGAACACATCTCTGTTGCTTCTCAGAGGAGGGAAGCTGCAATCCACGTTTCTGTATTCCAGAATCAATTTTTATATTGCAGTTAGAGAACAAAAAGAAAGACGTTTTCTTAAGTGCTGCAGGTGTAGTGTGAAAACCAGAAATGCAGTTTCCCATCACATTAAATGGTATATATACGTCAGTATAAATAAAAAGCAGCAGTTCATTTTTATCTTATGCTTTATTTCCCCTGCAATTCATTCTGGGTGAAGAGACATCTTGTTGGTTTTTTTTTTTTTTTTTTCCCTATCATAGATTTAAGGCACTGAAAATAAAAACTTGACCTGCTGCTGTGCCTCTTAAAGGAATTCAACTAGGACCGAGAGGAAGTTCTCTTCCTCACTCCCTTACTTAAGAACCAATTATATTCAGTGCTCTAAGGGTCAAAGTTAACTCTGATAAAAGTAATTCAAGCCCATGTGCTGACTTGTAAAGTGGAACTGAGGGTCATTTCAACTTTGAATGAAACTGGGTCTCAACCAAACTCCACCAGTCATGTACTTTATTTAGGACTAAATACAAAATGAATGTATGTTATATATTCAGCTCAGATTGTGAATATGCTGAGGCACTCATATATAATCTGCACTATTCTCCTGGAAGCTGAAGTTTTGCCTAAGGCTCTAAAACTACCAAGTCTTTTTCTGTAAGTTTAGGTGCCTGGGAAGACAGATTTTGTGTTGGTATGTTTAGCTCTACTTCCACACCACCAACTCTCATTTGGCTGTGCTTCACATTACACTGAAAGTGTATCGTGTATCTTGGAATATCACATGGTGCTTCTTTCACAGCTACTTCTTGAATATCCTCTTTTGAGAAGTTTCTATCCCATGCTCTTAGGAGCCTTCCAAGTGAGACAATGGAACTAACCCTACCAAAGAGTCTCAATTTTAGTTTTTCACCATACAACTTGTATGTTGAAAGGTAAGAATAATGTATTCCAAAACACCACAGGCAAATTTCTAAATTTCTCATTTATTTGATTTCATGATGACAGCAGCAGCAAGCTACCTCAAGTATTTCTGGTAGTATGAGACTGAATGTATTGAAAATATTTTTCAGTCCAGTGTGACTAAGCAGTTATTCAGAAGAGACATGCATGATGCAATTGTGGAGTTAAATCCCAAAGGGCGCACTTAGGAACAAGAGCAAAACCATTTAACCTCTTTTGCTTAGTTTGGAAAACATTGCTCCCAAGTGGGCCTTTGCTCTGAAAGTTTAAGCCTTTATGCTGCTTTGTTCTGAAGTATTAAAATCTCTGCTGGTCCTTGTGGTTATTGCTGTGTAGAGAACTGGAGATCCAGGGGACCATTACATGGGAATTTTGCAAATCAGCAGAGTATTAGTGCATGAAGGATTTGGCCTTTGTGCTCATGGCAAAGTAATGGACTTCTGGCCCAGGGAGAAGCAGCCCATGGAAATCTCACAAGGCTTACTAAGACCAAGTACAAGGTCCTGCACCTGTGATGGGATAACCCCTGTTATCAGCACAGGCTGGGGGATGAGCAGATCCAGAGCAGCCCTGCCCAGAAGGACTTGGGGGTGCTGGTGGATGAGAGACTGGACATGACCCAGCCATGGGCACTCACAGCCCAGAGAGCCAAATGTGTCCTGGGCTGCATCCAAAGCAGCGTGGCCAGCAGGGGAGGGAGGGGATTCTGCCCCTCTGCTCTGCCATGGTGAGACCCCACCTGCAGGGCTGCATCAGCTCTGGGGTCCCAGCATAAGGAGAGCAGAGAACTATGAGAGGAGTTCAGAGGAAGGCACAAAGATGACCAGAGGAATAGAGCAGCTCACCTGTGAAGAAAGGCTGAGAGAATTTGGATTCTTCATCCAGGAGAAGAGAAGGCTTTAGGGTGACCTATTTGTGGCATTCCAGTACCTGAAGGGACCTGTGAGAAAGATAGAGAGGGACTTTTCACAAGGGCATTAGTGATGGAACAAAGGGGAATGGATTCAAACTCGAAGAGAGTAGGGTTAGACTAGATGTTAGGAAAAATTTCTTTACTGTGAGAGTGGTGAGGCACTGGCACAAGTTGCCCAGTGAAATTGTGGATGCCCCATCCCTGGAAGTCTTGAAAGTCAGGCCGGATAGAGCTCTGGGATATCTGGTCTAGTGAAAGATGTCCCTGTAGCAGGAGAGGTGGAACTAGATGATCTTTAAGCCAAACTATTCTGTGATTGAGTGATCCTTTTGCCTGTGCATATTATGGCCCAGCTGGGTTGGGTTGAAAAAAATGTGAACTTTAAGAAGGGAGGTCTGTAAGGGTGGGAGGTCAGTAGGAGATGTCATCAGAACTTGCATCAGCATTTGGAAATATCCCTGCAGCACCACCAATAAGATTGCTCCTTCATCTCCAGACTCCTCTCTTTCAGGCACTTGTCTGAAATGTCTGTGTACAGATGCATATGTACTTAGCTATGTATGTGCTGCTGCAAAATGGTTGCTCATCTGAGGCCAGGATTTTACCTCAGAGAGAGATTTGAAATTTTGTCCTTGATCACACAGCAGCCAGGATTTCATCTAAAGGCTTTTATCTTACCGTGCTGGCTGCAGATATCCATTGTTCTTCATATACTAGCCAGACACAGTGCATATTCTATGTCGTGTTTCTTTAATCTGTATTTATAATAAACATAGTAATTTTTACAGTATATTGTTGCCATCTCTTCACAGAGGGAGAAAACACTTTAAAGCAAGAAAATGTCCTGTGTAGTTTGTAAAAAAATGCCCTGTGCGGTTTATCTGGGAAAATTGATGGCTGCTAATAAATAGACTTGTCAAAGGGGAAAATCCCCCTCAGCTGTAATCATTGAAGTGTAGTGGCACAAGAGTCTGCTTTTAATGCTGAATTTGCCCAGCAAAGTAACAAAAAAGCACCTCGATGGATTGCAGGTGCCCTCCAAAGCCAAATTCTGATTTGTTCCATTGCTACTTTTGTTGTTAATTAGTTTACTTGAACAGTAGGGATTGTTTTGATCCCTGCAGTATAAGCTAGCCTCTCATTTAATGCCAAGAAAGGCAACATTTAAAAAAAAGCTCTTGCTTGCAGCTTTCAAGACTTTTCTCTTTGTTTTCCTCTCCCCTTTCTTTTCCTTGACTTTATTTTGGACAGTTTGAACCTTTTTCTGTCTCTAGTCAAAATCTCTCTGGCTTCTGCTCTCCCTTTGTCCTTTAATTAACTTTTTAATTACTAGAGCTCCTTTCCTTGTGCTTCTGTTTGATGCCAAGAGGGAAATCTCATCTCTCTCCATCTGCTATTTGTTTATCCTGACTATCAAACTTTGTGTTTCTGTGTTGAGCATTTCTGAAATGTAAAGCACAAGTAGGCTGCTTCAGCAAGCACTGTGAACAAACTTGAAGAGCAGTTCTGAGCAGCTAACGTGGTTTTTAACCTCCAGGCTGGACAAAGACCCTCCTTTTCATCTCACATAGCTGTCTCTGATATCACTGCATGCCCTTGCTGATCTCATCTCATCTTTGACAAATGTCCCAGTCTGACTCCACTGAAGTCTGAAGGGGTTTCAGCACTGACTTTGCATGTGCTTGCATTGACATCCTGGCTCAGAATCGGTACAACTGTCTGCCCAGGCTTCACTTTCTTGGAGATAATAAAAACCACATTCTCTGAACATTCAGATCTGCTTTTTCTTTGTGCCTTCCCAATTAGTTCATTGATTAGATGTGTTCAAAGGCCATTATACTTTTGTTTGCTCTTTCCATACTCGCTGCGCACAAGCTCCTTGAGAAGTCCTTGGTGCATTTGCATTTTGGAATCTTCTCCTTACAGAGATTTTCATGGGTGTTCTGTAGTGTCTGAAATCCAAGTGTGACTGCTGTTCATGCATCTAATTTTTGCACTTCATATTTTTTTGCTCTGTTAACTGTATTGCAGTATCTATGTCCACATAGGTGGAAAGTATTTTTATCTTTAATGTACTTGTAAATTTACAGAGCAATACATTTCACTTTTAGTCACTCTGTCCTGATTTTTTTGTAAATAACCTGCAAATAACATCTCTTATTCCATGGGGCACTCTTCTGTGTTGCATGTTTAAAAAAGAAAATGGTCAAATAATATGTAGGTTCTAACTATAAGGATATGTAGGTGTAACACAAAAACTTTGTTAATAAGCTTTGAAAATTCTGTGCTATCTTCAGGACTTCCCCCTTTTCCACTTTTCTTTGTGCAGTGATGGAAGTTGTAAGTAGTTTTTAAAGATGTTTTGGGTTTTTAAAACTCAGAATTTCTTAGCAACTATTAGTGGAAAATATCTGGGAGTTGTTAAGGATATTAATTTCATGCTTTGATTTGAGAGGGAGGTAAGTTGACTCTTTAGTAGCTGTTGATTTTGATCAAAGTTAAAATAAAGAGCTTTGGTATGTATTGCTCATGTTTCTCCACTACTTATTGGTTTTCCAATTTTGGGGTCTGGAGTGAGTGTTGTCTTTCCCTGGCTCTCTAGGTGTCATCTTTCAGTCTTTTAGTCAACACTGAGTTTCTTTACCTGTCATTGGAAAGATGATAAAAGTAAAATAGATTTTTTGTTGTAGGCTTCCCTATATATATTATATATATATATATATATATATATATATATATATATGTATTTGTTTGAATATCAAACCTCTAATTAATATACCACAACAGTTTTCTTATTATATAGGATGTTTTATGCTTTTTATTAAAAACAAAAACCAAACAAACTAAAAAGGAAGTAGCAATTAAACCATGAGTTAATTTCTAGTTTTCCTGACTTTAGTAAGACTGGTCTGTTTTCATATTCTTCATACGGAGAAATGGACTAAGAGGAGAAGTTGCCATGGATAAGTTTGAATTTGAAGCTTAATTTGAAGTGTACTGTGAGGGAAAGGCTTGTGTAGAGCACATTCTGGAGAGAGCAAGCAGCTAACCTCATGTAGAATAACTAACTAAGGGACTGCTTTATCTTTTGTTATTCCTCAATAATCCATTACTTGTACTTAATGGAAATAATGTAGATAAGACATGGAAATTTGAACACATTTAGGCCTTTAATATCACCCTCACTTTTGAAGGCTATGCTATCATATAATCTTCTTGTTCATTTTTTTTCATAACTCCTTTTCTTTGAGCTAAGATTTCTCTAACACAGGTAAAGCTTCCACCTATAAGCCCTAAATATCCAAGCAGAATGCCAACTGTTTCTACAAAGGAATTTAGTGGAGAAAATAAGCTTTCCTTGCCACCCATGTAAGTAGTACATTTATGAAAATCATTGAACACCTAAGCCTGCAACTATTCGTGTATATGAGTAAAATTGCTCCCTGTGAAAATGCAGGACTTAGCAGATATGTGTATGGTCCTTGTGAATCTTTATTGCTATTAAATTTGCTACTATATGTGATGCTAAAATTGTTTTAAAAGCTTCTGAAGCAACTAAAATAACAGTACTTTAACTCAGAAAATTATTCTATATAACTTTGTGTTAGGAAAACTGAGCATAGAGTGGCACATCTTCATGTAGCTGATTTTTTTTGTATTCTAGATTGGGTTTTTTCTTGATACTAGTGAACAGGTGAAAATGATAATCTACATCGTCAATTCTGTTAGTGTAGGTTACAGAGAAACAAGTAGGATTGACACTTTAAGGAAAGACATGAACTGTAGCCTTTATAAGGTCATACAGAGCAAAAATACTCTCATGAACAACTGAAAGAGATGGTTTAAGCAAATTTTTATGTCATTTGTGATGTGATGTAATCACATCATCAGCTCTGTGTGCACAGCTGAATTGTTTCAACATACTTTGTCTGAAAAATTTATTGCTCAGTCATCAGTAGTCCTAGTATGTTTTAGAACTATGGTAATGCTGCCAAATAAGTGATTAAACTGTCAAATGAATTTAACAGAAAATTTGTAACATAATTTCACTTTTGTGCACCACAGAATGAGTACTGTCAGTCTTTTTCATTTACACATTCTTTTGCACATTTTGTCTTTAAGACAAGAACTGTGCAAGAATTATACATGTGAAATTCCAATGAAACAGATGTCTCTTCTCATGTAAATTTGAGTACTAAATCAGGCATAGTTCTTTGCTTTTGTTTATTTTTGGTTTTTCTTCTTAGGTGATTACACATAGAATATATGTTTTGTTATTTATAAATAAATTATAAGGCTAGAAATCGTTATATTTTAAAATTGATGTTAAATTAGAAATAAATTCTAATATAACACCTTCTCTGTGAAAAATATGATTTTTCCATCTAGCACCCATTTCTGTTTACTTTTGCTTTTATTTTCCTTTAATATGTTTGTATTTACAGGCCTGCTGAGAGAAAAATTGAAGCAGTAAATTTTAGCAAATTAATAAGTAATGGTTATGGGACTGACTGGTTGCAGCAGTGTACTGGATGGGAAAAAAAGATTGAAGAAACATCAGAAAATAGTGATGACTCTGAAGGTAATGTTATTGAAAGCTGTTTCTTTTAAAATGAGCTGGGCTCTCGAGGTAACAGCAGAGGGCAGCCTCAGTATTTGTGTGGCTCTCTGAATATGGTGAGACACACTGAATTATTGTGCTTACTTTACAATACTCTATGACCAGCTAAAGAAAGGAGTGCCCCTGTTTGCAGTCAGTGAAGGCAGGCGCTTTCATGGACTTTTTTCATCTCTACAATTGCAGTGTGCTCTGTTCCAATCCAGGGCCTTCTGTGTTCTGATCCAGGGGCATCTCTGTGATGTGTTTCCATAAAATGCTGCAGAGACACAGCCATCCTGCCTAAATTTAGGCAGACTGTAAAATATGTGTTGCCTCCTTGTTATGAATATTCTTTTGCTCCTAATATTTTTCCAAAAGCTTCTGTCACAAGTGTCATTGATACTCATGTTTAAGAAATAGAGCACTGCTTGTAGAAATTTGTCAAAATAAATATATGCACATTGTTAAAGGCAGTGGAATTTCAGCAGTTTAAGAGAAAAAAGTTATCCAATGTCATGCTTTCAAACCTTACTTTATCATGCACAATAGTAATAGCTGTGAAATACTTCACTTGGAAACAAATATAAAGGTTAAAGGGTGGGAAAATTTCTCTTACTTCTGTCTAAGACTTTTTGCTTTGATAACCATGTTGGCTCTATCAGTTTTCTGTAGCAATGTTTGGAAATGCTGTTGGATCTCCCATTCCATTTTTTTTTTAAATTTGTTTCAGGGAATCCTTTTGTATATCTTGGCCTTGATATATTAATGTATGAAAGTCTTAGAGGCCAGGTATTTTAATTTTTCTGACACTTCAGCTCTAAATGAAGTGTCTAAATGAATTTTTGTGTCTTCCATTAATGTATCTACAGTGTTGTTTTTTTTTTGTTGTTGTTGTTGTTTTCGGTTTTTTTTTTTTTTGTGTGTGTGTGTGTGCAAAACCTCTTCCTCCAGGTGAGTATCAGGAGAAAACAGGGAACTAGAAGTTATATGGTTTTGTTCAGAAGAAAAAATGTCATAAAACTACGGGATGAAGCCAGATCTCGGTCTGGATCTGAAGGAGAATGCATAACCTTAGAAGCCACTTTTCAAGTTAACTTAAGTATCCAAACTCTGATCATACAGAGGATGCTGCTTTGAGAGTTCAGTGACCCAATAATTCAATCATGAAGTCTAAAAGTGCTCTTCCTTAGCATGAAAGAAAATCTTGAATATTCTTCTTTGTTTTCAGATTCTATTCAACTTTCTTGTGTGCTGACATTTTTCTTTCCCATTACTCTGAGTAAAATTAAAGGGGATTTCAAAATCTCAAATTTCCTTAATTTGGTGATAGTTGATTTCTTAAAATGTATGCCTCTAATGAGACATCTGAGATATAAAGAAAAGTTGAAGATTTTTCAGAGTAAGCATGAAATTGGTTGGGTTATACCACTTAGGCAAAAGAGAAGAAAATGGGTACTCTGTAAAGGCTTCTGAAAAGTCAGTGTGCTGTATAGGTTGACATATAGATACATCTAATTTTTGAGTTGCTTTTATTTTTCTTTTTTTTTTTTTTATAGCGTGATACCTGCTTTGCTTCTATTGCCTCTGTTTGCAATCATAGCTATTCCAATTGAGATTGATTCTGTATCACAGTGTAAAAGGAGATTGCTTTTAATGCTCTTAACAATATGGTTTCATCCAGATGTGTGTCTTCCTTCAGTTTTGACTGTGTCCTTTTCATTCTTTTATGGTGATTGCTGACGGTAGGGCTTTTACTTTTTTTCCCACTCGTGTACTTTTTTCTCTTCATCCAAAGCAATTGGCAGCATGAGCACCTTGCAGCTCCTTTTTGAGATGGAGCTTTCTCTGTTCTTACTTGCACAGAATACATAGGAAAGACACATCAGGAAGGAGATACAACCCATTCCATATGTAAATCTATAATCCCTTTGTTTTGGGGTACAGATTTGCAAATTTCTTAAGTAGCTTGTATATCTTGTTAATTCAAAATTAAAAGTAGTGGAATTTATGTGTATTTTGACATGAGGAAGAAACCAAAAATTTTAGCTGACCTTTTTATTAATATGGTTGAAGTTACTCTGTGAACTTTAATATTTTTTTCCTTTTGCAGATTCAGAACACTCTGAATCACCACCTGCAAGCAATGAGTTAAAAGCCACCGTTTCAGGGATGTAATAAGTAACTTGAAAGATTCTTGGGGAAACTAAAGCTTTGTATTGCTTATTTAGCCCACTATTTACATGTTGGCTAGATTCTTTTTGTAACTTAACGCATCCCTGATTGAGATGTTTGCGAGATGGGTGAACTTCCTTGGGCTTGATTGCAGCAAATTTTGAAGAACCGACAACAGCTGTCAGTGCTTAGTCCTAGACCTTTTCTTAATGTAATAAACAAAGCTAAGCTGAGGTTTTCTCCTGCACAAGACTCCTGCTGCTTTGCTGTTCTCAAACAGGATTACCATATTGCTGCTGACTTGACTAGACACAGGCATGCTATTGATGTGCACAAATCAAGTTTCATTAGTTAAGTACACTGTACTCATGAATTATGCCACAAAGAAAGGTGAAGGGGAGCTGCATGGTATGGGATGAAATGTAGATAGAAAGAATTGAACTGGTATAGATATTTGCAGTTAAAAAAGTCAATCTTTCACTGAAAAGAGTGCTTCTTCATCCCAAAAGCACGTTTGAACAGCCACTCAGCTTTCTAGGACAATTCTATTGCTGTGCCTGCTGCACAAGAACTTGTTGATCAGTCATAGTGTTCAGCTACATAATTAGGGTCTGGTGGCATTTCCTGGTATAGTCTCATAGTATAGAAGCTGAATCATGGATTAACAGTTCTATGGACTCAGCTATCTATGATGTTAGCACTTTCAGCTGTTAAATAAAAAAAAAAAATCTATCCTGAAGTCTTGACTGCAGCAAAAATATTATATGCTAGATCACTGTGTTTATTCGCACCAGCAGAAGTTTGTACTTTGAAATAGCAATGTATAAATGTACTTTAATATTTTGAAAAAGTTAAGATACACTGATATTTCAATATCTACTTGGATTAGGATATATCCCTGAAATCTTATTAATAATGAAATATTGATTATAAAGTCCACTAGAAAGTGGGTGCAATTTCATTACCGTGCCTTTTGTTAATAGCATGGAAAGCAAACTCTTAGTTTTTAGACTTTCCTCTTCAGAATTACATTCTGTACATTTTACACCTTTGAATCGAAGTCCTGTTAACTAGATTTCTTTGAACAGAATGTTTAGAGTATTTGGTTTAATACTGTTTCTTTAGAAATTTCATGTAAAAATTGATTGGAAATAGGTAAACCATTGCTAATCTGAGCCCTCAAAATTTTCAGCGAAATCTAGAAATTTTGCTGTTGATGTTGTTAGACCTAGCACCTGAGTCCATCTTTGCTATCCATTATTTTGAATAATTCAACTAAATTGTATTTTAAAAAATAAAAGGCTAAGACATATGCAAATGCTTAAATGTACAGTTATTGGGTGCAAATTTTTCTAAATATAAAAAAAGCTTACATCAAGCT
This sequence comes from Ammospiza caudacuta, assembly GCF_027887145.1. Classification (NCBI taxonomy): domain Eukaryota; kingdom Metazoa; phylum Chordata; class Aves; order Passeriformes; family Passerellidae; genus Ammospiza; species Ammospiza caudacuta. The sequence goes on from NC_080593.1 coordinate 84,454,670, forward strand.
GTAACTTTAGTGGTGTGTGAGATTAATTACCTTGTATCTGTTTTCACTTACAATTTGTGTTGTGAATTATATCCAGATACATTGAAACCACTAATTTTGAAGTGAAAGCAGAGCTTTTGGGGAAATCCAGTTTTCTAGGCTACCCTTATCAGGGGATGCCAGCGTTGGAGCCCATAGCATTAAAACCTGACCAGTTGTGGTGTGTTGACTTTGGCTGGACACCAGGTGCCTGCCAAGCCTCTCTATCACTCCCCTTCCCAGCTGGACAGGGGAGAGAAAATAAGGTGGAACAGAACTCATAGGAGTGACTCCAGTAAAGGGCAGCAGAGGTGGTGAAGGTTTGAGAAAGTAAGCTTGAGGATCAGCTGAAGGAGCTGGGGTTGTTTAGGCTGCAGAAAAGGAGGCTCAGGGGTGACCTGACCACCAAGTGCCTGAAAGGAGTTTGTAGCCAGATGGATGTAGGTTTCTCCCAGCCAACCACTGACAAAATGAGAGGAAACAGCCAGGGGAGATTGAGGTTGGACATCAGGGAGAATTTCTTCACTGAAGGGAGGGTTAAGCATTGGAATGGGCTGTCCAGGGAAGTGGTGGAGTTACCATCCTTGGAAGTGTTCAAGAAGCAGCCATACATGACCGTGCTATGGCTTTGTTGACAAGGTGGTGCTCAGCTGAAGGTTGGGCTTGATGATCCTGGTGGTCTTTTCCAATTTAAATGATGGTCATTAATGTGTATTCAGCTTTCATTAGTCAAGCCAAGGAGAGCTTTGATTTGCACTGATGGTCAACTGAATCTGAATGGATCACAGTTTGAATACTGCAAGTTAGAATATTAACAGCCTGAGATTTCTCTTCACAAGAATAGGAGGATGATTGTGGAATCTGTGCATTCAGAATAACAGAGAGCTGCTCCAGACACATAACCTGCCTGTTCTCCAAGGGACATGAAGTCAAAGTGGTGTAACAAATCAGAAAGCTCCAGCTGAACCCAGGGGTGGAAGTGTGCTGCTTGAATTCACCTTATCGCAGTAATCACGTTGTTCTATTTGCTTCTGTCAATGCAGTCATGCAGTTGGCAGTTTTCAAAGCCATCAGCAGTTCCATGTAAAAGTGGTGGAAACTTCTGGCTTTCCATTTCTGTTTTTCAGAGAAATGCCAAAGTCAAAAGCTGGGTATTTATTACGAAATCTTGCCTTATTGTTTGAAATGCTGAAACATTTGTTTCATTGTCTTGTGCTCTATTTCTGCCCTGAATGCCTTTAAGTAGTGAGAGTTTTTTCTTTTTTTTGAATACTGATTGCTTTGCAAGCCCAAAGATAAAACAAAAGTGCAGTTACATTTTATGAATTGCATCCAAGATACTGAGTATGTGAATGTTTCTAAAAGAGAATTCCAGATAAAGATTTAACAATAACTTGTCAGTTTAGTGACTGGAGACTAATTTTCCTTTTATATACTGCCATTTCACTGTAGTGAACTCTAATATATATCTAATACACAATTCTAACCACTTGTGTCTTTTTGGACTAGACTACAATACAAACATGCCTCCAAAGATCAAGGGTCCATATTCATTAACTTTCTTTGTGTAGCAATACAAACAAAAATTCAATTACCCCATTTTAGATGCTTCTGAAGCATCTAAAATTCCCTTGATTTAGGCTTATCTATTTCTTAAATACTATTAACTGTGATGAATATGCAAGCTGAGTTGGAAAATAGGTAGGATTAAGCCCAATTTCTTTCTGTAAATAAATAGCTTCATATTCTTGCTCTTTCCTGCAGATATTTTTTCAGAATGTAGTTATATATTATGCTATATTGTGGGAGAAAAAGCATGAAATAGAAATAAAGAAGTTCAGTCTTAGCACATTTTGTCCTTCTATTAATAGCTGTCATGATACAAAACATCCAGAATAACTGAAAAATCAAAATGAAGTGGGTAAAACAGCTGCAGTGAATTATTTGACCAATTGACTGTGAAAATGGTTTATGGTGAGCACAAGGGAGAATACATTTGATTATGACAGACAGCCTTATTTTCCATAGCTCAAATTCTCACCCATGCAATAGAAAAACCTGAAAACGGACACCAGTCGCATATTGTTGTTATTACCCCAGTATGTGGCTGTGTATTTTTCACCCTTCTAAACGACATTAGTATCCTTCCCACTAAAATACAAAATGGAATGAAAACCCAAACACTACACTACAAAACCAGGAAGCTAAAACAAGATTTAAAGTTTTTTAGTGAAAACTGAGAGCAAAGGTTACTACCAGTTATTAGACTCATAGAAATGCATAGATTATTGAACATTTCAGACAAGGTCAACTATAGTAACCTTATTATTATATACAAAAAAGCAATTTACATTGATTCTCTTAATATATAGCTGAATGGAAAATTACCTGAAATCTAAAGCAGACTTTTCTCTGGATCCTGAGTTGAAGGGGTAGGTAATATTCCTGTTTAAAGGAAAAATTTATTCCAAAGAATTAAACACTCTTCTAAGGTGTTTGTCCACTCCTGTAGCTTGGAAGTCTTGACATATATTTAAAGAACAGGAAAATGGGAGATGGATTAGGAACCTGTTCTTCTGTTTCATCCACTGGAAATCTAAACAAGCTGAACAGATGACGTTTTTCTGAGTTTGTTGAGCAATTCCTCTTGCATGTTGTTCATGCCTAGAAATGCATCTGTGCAAGGAATCTCTGTTTCTTATATTCCCATTCAAAGTCCTTTGGTGTGAGATAGGATATGAATAAATTTTACTCTAAATGCCCTATACATGATTTTTAAAAGAAATACATCTCAGCAATGCCTTATGCCTAATGTGTTTACTGTGCCTTCTGTGTCCTGAGGCACAGAAAGTTCTCTACCATGAAGATTTTGGTTGCTCCATCTCCCAAGTACTCCCTACTATGACAAACTACAGAGTGGTTCTGGTGTGAAAACTTACTTTTAAAATTGCATTGCAGGATTGTGGGTTTGGTGCTTTCAGTTACTGAAACAATGAACATGAACAATGTTAAATTTATGCTTCCAGTAGCCGAAACCGTCTCTGCTCTTTTCTCGTACCGCGTTTGCTGTGCCCACATGTCCATGAGAGTGGGAATATGGTGTGTGCACACCGACCGACACACGCAAGGACAGAGAGACACAGGCACCGAGCCGACTCTGCCATCCTTGGCCGACACCTGCATCTGTATCTGTATCATCTGTGTTATAAATTGTTATAAATGATCAAATTGGGGGCCAAATTTGTAAGAAAATTTAGCAATGATTTATTAGATTGTCAGCAAAACAGAATTTCGAAAAACAACCACCACAGCCAAGAGTCAGTGTCGAGCCTGGGTTTCGGTGCTGGGTGAACAAATGGATCTGATCCCTGAATGTCAGAGTCTCCCCCTGTTCACCTCGACTGCTTCTCACAGCAAGCTTATATACAGTTTATTTTGCCCGGGGCAGAAATGACTGAGTGTTTCTTTGTATCCCTTCACATGCAGAACTGGGGCCATACATGTACAGGGTTAGACAAAAGTCTGGTTCTAGGTGTCCGGATGATGTCATAGCACTCCGGAGAAGTTGGCATTCACATGTAAAGGGTGGCGCCGGTAGTAGATGCAATCTTTGAAGTGCAGATCACTCTTGAGTGCCCCGGACATTCCAGGGAAGTCAGTCATCATGGCCCAGGAAGGTTCCATTCATACATTAACAGACTTGATATAATCTTAACGTTGTCCAGGAACTAACGTTGTCCAGGGTGGTCAAAAGACATAGCTTGGATTTTACAATATTTTATACATAAATAGCATGAATTATCTCCACCATATACTACATAAATGATCAGTCGTGAGCCAAATTGTCAAAAATTGCGAAAAGATTTATTAATCTTTCTGCACGACTGAATTAAGGTCTTTGAAACCACCACAGCCAAAGAGACAGCTTCGAGCCTGGTATCGGCACTGGGTGAACCTGGATCCGGCCTCTATCACATCGGATCCTACCCCCTGCACGAGACCTGCTTCTTATGGAGAGGTTTCATACGGTTTATTGTGCCCGAGGCGAAGGAGTCCCAGTTTCTTTTGTTACTCTTCACATTCATAGCTGTTTCTTTCAGTATGCAGAGCTGGACAAAGATCGTCTCCAGGTGGAGAGTCAGCGTTGATGGGCTCCGGGGAAGCCGTATATTCAGATATATAGTTCTGGCGTTGCTGGCTATCTTGATTGATGTAATCTGCAGAGCGATGATCGCTCTGAGGCGGTTTCCGACGACTCGAGATACCGATGATCATCGCCCTGGAAGCGTCTATTCTCACGCTAAAGCGTCGAACGTTATCTTAGCCGTGTCCGGGAATTCTTTGGAATCTGAATAGACATCTGCTCTCTGGCCGTAGGTGGTCAGAGACACGTTTCGGATTTTACAATCTTTATAACATACACTCTTTAACAGCATGAATTATTTCTAACGTATATTACATCTGTATCTGTATCTGTACCTGTATCTGTATCAGTATCTGTATCTGTATCTGTATCTGTATCTGTATCTGTATCTGTATCTGTAATCTCCATGATAAGGTCCTCCCGAAGGCCGGTGCCCTTGGCAGCAGCTCTCCCGGCGATGCCCGGAGCCCCGGGCTGCACCCCCATCTCTCTCAGCATCACCGCCGCAGCCGCTCGCAGTGCCCGCCCCGGATCGCGGCGCTCCTTCAGCCTCCCCGGCGCGCAGGGAGTTAACGGGGCCCGGGGCGGGGCGGTGCCGCCGCTGGCGGGATGTGGCTCGGCCGGGATTCCCGCAGCCCGCCCGCGAACAGCGAGCCGCTCTCCGCGTTTCCCAGCGGCCGATCCCGCTGCCCCGGTGAGAAGCGCGTCCCGCCGTGCGCCCCGGCAGCCGCGGCCCGCTCCCGGGCGGATGCTGGGATGCCCGCCGTGTCTCCATCCCTGGACGGCGGGGGCGGAGGGTGGGCAGGGAAGCGGGGGCGGCGGCGGCAGGCGTGGGTCCGGGCGAGCGCTCCTTTCTGCCGGCGGATGGAGCCGCTTGCTCGGTCTGCGGAGCCGGGGGAGCGCCCCGCCAGCAGCGAGGGGACCGGCAGGGTAAAATCGATTTTGCAGCTCTTCCTGATGATGGACGAACACTGAACAAGAGCTTTTCCGGCTGAAACCATTGGCTGTGGGCTTCCTTCAAAAATAAGGGATGGCAGGGGGAAATGAGACATGGCAGTTATAGTGGATTCTGCGTGGGTTTAAAGCACCAGTCTGAGGATTTCGATGCGTAGATGATATATTAGGAAGAAATCTTTAACTCACTGTCTCGCTGAGTACGGTGAGACACTGAAACACTTTGCCCAGGGAAGTTGTGGATGCCCCATCCCTGGCAGTGTTTAAGGACAGGCTAGATGAAGCTCTGAGCAATCTGATCTACTGAAAAGTGCTCCTGCCCATGGCAGAAGGGGTGGAACCAGGTGATCTTTAGGGTTCCTTCCAACCCAAACCATTCTAGGATGTGCGCACACCTTAACACAGGCTGTGCCCATTCTTTATCTGAGCCCTGCTTGGAGCACATTATTGTTGAGCATCAGTTTTAACTTTGACTGAAGAAGACTGCTGAAACTTTTGACATGTCTGTAAAAATTTCCATTTGGTTAGACAGCGTGAGAGTTTTGTGGTTTTACATTAACTGGTAGCTTGTCAACAACTACCTGATTGCTGTCAGGGTCTACCATGGGAAAGCTGCTTTGTGCTCGCTCCGTCCTTCAATTCCTGCCAAGGCACCTCCAGCTGGGTGCTCTTGAGGGGGTAAGCTGGACCTTTGGACTGTCAGAACGTTGTTCTCAGCTTTTTGAAGTGTATTCACTTGTGTGCCTGTGTACCTTGTGTGCCCGTGTCAAGTGTACCTGTGATTACTTAGGGGATCAGAACCCAGAACAATTAAAAATCTTGTGGATGCTTAATACTGTGAAAAAGAGATGGATGAATATCCTTGGTTTATTTGCAGCCATTTTTCTTCTTGCTACATGAAAATCATTTTCCTGTTTCTTCTTCCTAGCTTCTAACTCCTCTTTATCAGGACTCGTGGCACTGCAGGAAGAAATGATGTATTTTTCCTGTGATGTGTGTGGTATGTGGTATTGCCCAGCAGTAGCTGACTATACTTCATACCACTGCAAGGAAGTGTTGTTGATTGTAAATGCAACTTTTATACTTCCCCTCCTTGATCATAGATGGTTGCATACTTTTGGTATACCTAGTACCTGCAAATTTGGGTCTACTTAATAAAGGCTGATATTTTCAATGAAGAAAATGAATTGTCCTTATAAATTTTAATACATTTCCATTATTCAGTGGCTTTTAACTGGTAGGTCTCTTGTTCATTTTGTTAGGTTGGGCACACTTCATTAGAAAAATCACATATTATGTAATTCTGTTGCAAGATCAGTTTCTTCCTGTTTCCTTGTGGTGTAATCCTGGGGTTTTTAAGGATTACAGTCCTGTCTCTGTTATAATCTCTGTGCTGTCAGGCCCTTCTTAATGGAGGGTAGAGCAAAATGTTATGATTCAATACTTCCTATAAGACACTCCCAGAAAGTACCAACTTCAGCACGTAGCCTTAGTCACTTCTGAAAATAATAACGAATTAATCATCCTATAATTATAATTCTGTCCTCAGACCAGCAGGAAAGCCTCAGTGATACATTTGTCTATTTAAATGTAAAGAAGAATGCAGCAGGGAGAAGGTTTTGCATATAGGTTAAGGTAATGGATCAGAAAAGAAGGTATTCAGGATAGAGGATAAGCTGAGAGCTGTGGCTTTTTGAAGCTGTGTTTTAGTTTCTGGCTCCTTGCTTTATGCTGAAGTGAAAGCAAAGGGAAAGAAGTGCTCTTAAGGTCAGTAGGAGGAGTTTAATGCTGAAGTGAAAGCAAAGGGAAAGAAGTGCTATTAAGGTCAGTAGGAGGAGTTTAATGAGGAGGATATTATGAGTAAGATGCTGCCTGGGCTTGGGTTTCAGGTGTCTGCCAGGTAGACCTGAGCTTTGGAGACCTGGAGCTGGAGGTGGAAGGGGCGTGAAGCTGGTTCAGCAGTCGCTGTTGTTGGCAGGTGTGGAGGAAAGAGGGTGAGTGATTTAGCAGTGAGACTTGCCTCTCTGTGGCTGGTGAATCTGCAGCTGCTCACCCCACAGAACAGAGGTAGTGGTGAGGTGGGAGTTGCAATAGCAAGGGATTAATTTAGGCTTGGGGGTTTGAAAGTGGTGATGCTCAGCTGTAAAAATTGTAGATGATAATTTTGCTCTTTTTGCTCCAGTTATAAAAGCTGTAGTGTGGCTGGATTATTTGGGGAATTTAATATTCATGGTAGTTGTCATCAATACAAAGTTTCTTTCTCTGTTAGTGCTTCCAGCTTTACAGATGGGACTATTCTGATGCACTTATATATATATATATTTTTTTTTTTTTTAATATAATTCTAGGTATAAGACATACATGGCTCCTGGTTCCTCAAATGAGAAGAAATCTGATGATGGACAGGCTTCAAAGTAAGATTGACAAATGAATTATTTTGTCCAAGTTTACACTTAAATTTCCTCCCCAAACTCATTACACACTCTTTTAGTTTAAGATAAATTTTATGATACTAGTGCCAAGTATCCAGTAGCAGATCTTTTGACAATTGGATGCTTTATTGCTTTACCACACCTATACAGAGGACTTTGCTGGTGAGCCATTTGAACTTCTCTCAACAGTGAATACTTCAAAGCAGGGCGATGTTTTCATTTATTTTTATTTTAATCCAATGAGCTGCTGAAATGCTGATTTTGGCTGCTGCTTCAAGAGTTCAAACAAATATTTCAATGTGTTTCTCTAATTCTTACTTTAAGCTTATTTTACTAAAACCTGCTACATGCTTTTTTTGTCTGTGGAATTGTATTTTACTTACACCCTTAGAAGTTGTAGGTGCTTTACAACAGATTTAGGGAAATAAATATTCTGCTCCTGAGCTTTGCATGCCAAGGATTTTTATCAAGCAAACTTTGCCTCTCCTGTAAATCCATGGCATTGATCTTACATACACATATCTAGATGCTAGTTTTTATTTCTCATTTTACCCCAGGGTCCAAGTCTGCAATCAGATGTGTGGATTAGCTGAGCAAGTTGGTGACAGCCCCTCACTGTGTTGAGGCTGTGGGTCAGAGAATGCTATTGGTGGGCTGTGATATGAAAAAGTGGAATATAGCTACTGATGAGGAAGGAGGTTGTGCTTTGGCCAGGCATGAGAACAGTGGTGTTGGCACATATCTCATTAATTCCCTTGAACTTTTGTTAGAGGCCTTGCCTTTCCCTGATTTATTTCCTGGAGAGAGGCTTTTATTGCAAGTGTTAATTAAAAAAATGTTTTTTTTTTCCAAATCATAGCCTATCCTATTTGTATGTGACAACCATTCCAATGGACATCAGATACTGGATCTGCATTAGTGAGTAGCCCAGTAAATAAATGTAGAGAGTCCCACAAAACTGAACAGGAATAATTCAGGGGAGGCAACCTAGAAATTCTGCTAATATGAGCTGGTGAATTCCTAGGTTGTCTGTGTCTTCATGACAAGCCATAAACGTGCTCTTCAGTTCTCCCTGAGTCAAACAGGTCTCTTGGAAGGAAGAACAAAGGCAGCCAAAGAATTTGGTTCCACTTCAGGCAGGATTTGTACGAAGAGAGGCAAATGGAGACCATGGGAGATGGAAGGGAATTCCTACTGAAGGGTGAATGGACTGGCTGCCTGGGTGGGCAGCTCTTTCTGTTGCTGAGGGTGATTGTCTGTGGTGGGCAGGGACAGATAGGGTGGGTTGGCATGACACCTCTTTCCTTGGTTGTGCAGCTGTTACTGGATAATTAATGATGCTGGAGAGAGACCATCAGGAACAGAAGAAATTGCTATACTCAGAATATCTGGGTTGGAACTATTTGGTTCTGAGGAACAGTTCAGTGACCTCAGCACGGGCATCTCGGCAAATGTAGATTTCCTTCATCCTGCATAGGTAGATAAGGCATAGGAAGTAATGGAAAGCATAGGTCCTTTCTGCCTTATCTCCCTTCTGGAGAGGCATTAGAAGGCAGATAAGATAACTTTGTGACTGAGACCATCTAAAATAGTGCTAAACACCTCTATTTAGCCTTCAGAGTTGTTCCTAAGTTGTCCTAATGATTTTTTGAATGAAGTCCAGTTGAAGTCTTTTGTTTGTCTCCTCTGACAAAGCAGTTTGAATTTGCTGAGCCATGCTGTGCCTCCACTGAGCCTTCATTAAATTATTAAGTCATCTTCTTGTGTCTGGAAGCTATTTACTGCTTGATTTCATCTCTCAGAAATTACTTTGAAGTACTGGCCAGTGTTCTGCTTAAGCTTGTTGACTAGTCTTTCCTACCTGTTTCAATTCAACTTAAAACATCAAGCACAGAAAGCAGACGTTTTATAAATCATTCAGCTTGTTTAGTTAGTCCACTATTGAATTTTCCATGAATGTGATCCCACAGGCCAAGTAGTTCAGGTTTCCCTCCTTGTCCTGTCATTTGCCGTCTCTTCAGACAGATTAATTTTTATTTTTCTTTTAAGATGTGTCATTTCTTTACAAGAGGCACTTAGGAAGAAGTGAATTATTTTTACCTCTTCTTCTCTTTTCCTTTTTCTTGAATATTTTTTTTCAATTCTATGGTTTTCTCCTTGCTTCAGATCTCCACTTTTGTCTTTTGTTTTTCAGATCCTCTGTACCCTTGTTATCAGTTTCATGCCATAGGGTTTTTTTTCTCCTGTCTGTATGACAGAGTAAGACGAAGTGCCAGAAATCTAGTTTGTGCTTGTCCATAAAGCTGAAATCATCCTGTCCTTCTCAGGTGGCTGACAGAGTTTCAGTCAAAACAGAGGTCAAGCTTTGCTTCTCAGCTTTGCTATAGATTGCCTGTATAATATGGTGGGTTATTGACCATTCCCTGGTCCTGCTCCCATTGCTCTGCTCACCATAAAGACCTACTATGGTACCCAGTTTTAATACTATTTAAGAAAATTAGATAAAAATTAGGTAAGGATTGCACTGTTGCAAATGCATCTGAACGTCTGCGCTTTTCTACAGCAATTTCATCCTGTGTTTCTGGATTTAGGGTTTCTTTAACACAATGTACAAGGAAAAAATATAGAATAATTTGTATGTGTGGCATTTCCCAACTTTTGACTACTTGACTTTGAAGAATTGTCATCTGTTCAATGTTTGTATATATTCTATATATATTTGTATATATTCTATGTGTTTCACAATGCTGCTCTCATGGTAGAGAGAATTTTATTCATCTCTGCAACCCTCACCTGGAGAAAATGAAAGAAGACATCCTGTACCATTTTGCTCTTGGGACCGGTACCCATGATTTTCCAACATTGTTTGGGGATGTAAAGGTGAGATGCTTTGGTTTGTTCAGCAAGCCTGAGCTTTTCTGCAGAAGGTGAAAGTGTAGCTGCCTTCAGAATAAGACTAAATGTGTCAGTCTACCAGGAATACAAAAGGGGAAAAATTTTGTGGGTTCTTGTGATTTTGCTATCCAACAGAGCTGAGGGTAATCATTTTTGACTATCTCTTTTCATGCAGTAAAAAGACAAATGTTATAGGGTCTATTCAGATACCACTTTTGTTTGTTGGGTCTTCATATCAATATTTGTCTTTCATTAGTTTAAACAGGGTGAAAGCATTTGAGTCCTGTAGACAGCTGAGTTTTTCCCCATAATTCTTCTTCATGGCATTTTAGAATGATTAAGAGGAGCACCATATCTGGGGATAAATCTGTTCTAACTGAAGGCGTTTGCATACTCACATTGTTCTTTGCATGTTCTTTGACACGCGGAATCACGCAACTGACTTTGTTTTGTTGAACCCTGTCCACCCCAGTTTGTGTGTGTTGGAGGAAGCCCTTCCCGGATGAAAGCTTTCATTGCCTACATAGCAGAGGAGCTGGGGCTCGGGAGCCCCGGGTGTGACTACCCCAACATCTGCGCGGGCACCGACCGCTACGCCATGTACAAAGTGGGGCCTGTGCTGTCCGTCAGCGTAAGTGCCTCCCTCCTCTGACACGGGACATGGGCCAGTTTTGATGCTGCTCAAAGCAGAAAATTTGAATGCATGTTTCTTTTAAATACTTCACAGTCCTAAACAGTGTGCTCAAAATAGTGCAGTCAGATAATTAAGGATTCTTTTTAGCCGTTTTTTTTTAAAGGTAAAATCTCTTAATAGCTTTGCTCCCTCTTGCATCCCTTTTTCCTCAGTGTACAACTGAGGTGTTGCAGGAATGGCCTCGCATATTTTTTGAGCAGTTCCTGTTGTCTCATCCTTATTCTGTACCCTGAAATGGGGGAAAAAAGTCACTTGGTGCATGCATGTGGAGTATTGCGAAAATGTCTGTACCACACCCAGATCTATGTATCTGCAATGGCACTGTCAAATGTGCTTAAGAGTAGTATTCCATGGGACTGGTGGTACCAACCCAGGTATGCATTTTAAAGAAATTCATAGCTTCAATTTGTAGATAGAATTACATGCTTCAATTGCAATTGCAAAACTGTAGTATTATTTTGCACCCTTTCTTGTAAGCTGTAATTATCAGAGTATTGTGCAAGCTAATGTGGATTTATATTTGCTGAATGTCAAGACTAAACCATGGTGTCTGTGTTTTGAAGAAAATTAACTATTCACTAGCCTTTCAGGTTGGTGGAAAATCAGAGTGGGGTTTTTCTTGTGTTTAGGAAATGCTCCGTGATGAAGTGCTTTTGTCAGCTATTGGGAAAGGACACTCTATACTTGTGAGAATGTAAATGTCCTGTAATTCATGATTTTTGGAAATACTGTATTTCATCCACAGTCTGCCAAAGCTAGTAGGAGTCTATTTGTAGGCCCTTTCAGTATTCTTCTGTAGACCCAGAGGTTGGGGTTTTTTTGGGAGTGAGTTAGGTGGCATTTGGGAAAACAGCATCAGGCAGGGGATAATGTCCAGCTGTTTCTTCCACATATATTTTGTGTTGTGTATGTGAATGTGGAATATTAATTTTTATTTCCTTTTCAGCACGGCATGGGCATTCCTTCTATTTCAATCATGTTGCACGAGCTGATCAAACTGTTGTATCATGCCAAGTGCTCCGACATAACCATCATTCGCATCGGCACCTCTGGTGGAATAGGTATTTCCCCTCTTGATTTCTTTCTTCCTTTCTGCAAACCAAAGTGTCTTTGCAGGAGAGTAAAGCATCTCTCTGCATGTAAGATACTAATGGTCAGAGCAGTTTTCCACAGGAGATGTTTAATTTTTATTTTGTGATTTTGAAAGTAAAGGCAATGTCTGCTTTTGCATAGGGAAAATGCACTTAAAGATCTGACAATGTCAGAAGAAGGACATTCCTGTCCTGTATGTAAAATATAAGAAGTAAGCAAAAAAGGAAAAAATTCATTATTTCAGAAATTATTTGTAATAATAAACTGAAGCAGCTAGGCATGGACAAAAAATTCTCTTGGTGGATTCAGAGGCAAAATCCTCACCTTTAAGATAAGCAGGGTTGGGTCAAGATGTATGTTTCATATCTGGAAACCACTAGTTAACTGCATTGTGAAGGGATATCTATTTCCTTTTGCTGCAGGTCTGGAGCCAGGCTCAGTGGTTATAACTAGGCAGTCTGTCGATGCCACCTTCAAGCCTCAGCTGGAACAGGTTGTTCTGGGAAAGACAGTAATTCGCAGCACCAACCTGGATGAACAGCTGGCTCAGGAGCTGATGCAGTGCAGTAAAGAAATTGGTCAGTTCAATACAGTCATTGGAAACACCATGTGCACTTTGGATTTCTATGAAGGTAAGTCTGGTGATAGACTAACAGAAGAATATTGGTAAGCAGCAATAGATAAATATTGAGTAATATATAATATTAAGCTTCCAGTTCACTAACAGAATGTGTTCCCTACTCTGGCTTGTCTCACAAATCTCAATTAACCCATCAAGCATTGTACTTAGCAGTTGGCTGCATCAAACTTTTAATTTTGTGGAGATTTCTCCCCAGCTTTAATAGATCCTCTGAAGTACATATAGTCTACTATACACTTCTCATGTACCTGTCAGGTGTATTTGTCACAAAATTTTGTGATTTATTGAAGGATCTTAGGGGATTAGAGGAGTGGGAATTACTTGTGAGTTGTTTAGAGTTGGTTTTCTTTGCACTGGTGAAGTATCTAAAGCAAATATTTTATGAAAAAAGAGTTGGAACTTGTTTTAGTTTGAGCAAAGCAGTGATCAGACAACCAAGATAAGTTGCTGAGTTGTGTCAGTGCAGCTATGTAGGAGACACAAACGGACAAGGCCTATTTTGGACAAACATACAGGCATTCAGGTGCTTTTCTGATCTCCCAAATCTAGATGTTCATTCAGAAACCTTGTGAGAACAGACTGTAAGTGGCACCTCGTCCCACTTTCTCTGTCTGCTGCTGAGTAGGTGACAAATGATCTTCATCGATGTGCTCCAGCTTGGGCAGAAGCACACAGTGTAAGTTTGTGTATCTCAGGCACCAGCCACAGGTGCAACCAACACTAAAAATGTGTCAGGGATGTTTTCAACTCATACAGCAAAAGCTGAGAACAGGATTGAGGACAAAAATTTGCATCTCCCAAACCCAAGAAGAGACTGAGTAAAATACAGTGTATTTCAAGTCTACTGCACTTAGCCTGCTGCTGTCTTGTCTGTAGGTGATGTTCTTAAATAATTTGAGTGAATTTTTTCTCAAAATTTACAACAGTAATAGCTAGTTAGCTTAAAAGACTCTAAATCTCTTACTTTGGAAAGCCTCTAAGTAATAAAATGTTCATCCTTTTAAGGTAGAAACAGGACAGCATCTTTAAGCCTGGTAGTTTTATTAGACAGCGATTAAACATATTAAAAATACAGCTCTTTCATAAAACTTAAAATTTCTGGTGGAATTTTGGTACTTGTACGTGTGGGAATGTACAACATACATTTTCCTGTTTGTGAATTTGAGAATTGAAGATGAAGAAGACTAATTAAGTTACCATGATTCACCAATTACCACTAAGTTACCATGATTATAAAGAATACAAATAATATGTATACGCTCTAGCAATAGCTAAGAATCACTTTGTCCTATTTGTCTTATGCACAAAAATAAAGTCGTAGTAAAAGCTGAGTACTGTATGGAGGAGACTGTAATAACTGGGTGTTTTCAAAATTGAATTTGGTCTGTGATTTCATCACTCTGAAATTACTTTCTAGGACAGGGCAGGTTGGATGGTGCAATCTGCTTATATGATGAAGAAGAAAAGCTGCAATATTTGAAGAATGCTTATGAGTCTGGTGTGAGAAACATTGAGATGGAGTCTTCTGTATTTGCTGCAATGTGTAATCTCAGTGGTGTCAAAGGTAAACTAACTTAGTCACTTTATCCTAGCTATAGGAAATTTTCTGTGTTGCAGGGGGTTTGTGGCTAAAAACTGCAAAGGAATGTTTACATACCTTCTGCATGTATACGTATAAAAGATATTTCTGCCTCTAGTTTTGTTTCTATCATTTTTTTTTTGATTTGCATCAGTTTTGTCACAACTTATCATAATTCCTCATGCAGTTTTTACACAGTTTACTTCTGTCATTTGCTATTTCAGCCCATGGCAACCATGTAAATCATTAAAGTACGTAATTACCCTATGACATTCATTTATTTTCTCCAGTTAGCTTTGAAGTTTACAGAAAGCAACTGCTTAGTTCAAGCAATCAGATGTTTCTCAGATCTGTATATATGTAACTATACTCAGTTTCTATACTTTCATATCAAATGGAACACATAATTATTTTCTGTAGACTTAAGACTATGATTTTTAAACAGTTGAAGATTTTTAGTAGCATCATGAATAAACCATTCCAAATCATAAAATGAGTTAAATTTTTTTAATGCATGCTAAATAAAAAAGGGAAATTAAAAATATAATACAGTATCTTTCTTCTTACCATATTAACTGTCTTCTCTCACTTTCCTTAGCAAGGAATATGCTGATTTAAAACACTGGTGTTTCTCAAACTACTTTTAGATTGAGGAAGTCAAAATGATGAAATATAAGCAAAAAAGCCAATGGTTATATCAAATACACTGAGTTCTTACTGGCTTGAAAGGGATTAAAAACTCAGCCAGTACTATCCCTGAGCAATTCAGGAGGCCTTTGGCTGTCTCTGCTTTGTAGGTCTCTAATATGTATTTACTGTTTGTGCTCTGCAAATTGCCACTGGCAGAAACCCCAGACAGAGCAGAGTTACAGGGTTGGGTGACAGACCTGAGCTTGAGTGAAAGGAAGGGTTTTGCCTTTGGGGCTCTGATGGCTGAAAGGCAGCACGTGAGCCTGAGATGATCCTTGGGGTCCTCATGTGCTTGCAGTGTTCCCTGTCCATGAATGTGGAGGCAGCTTATCTGCTCCTTCCTGAGGGATGGCGCTTCAGCACAGGCACTCAGGGCAGGACTGCTAGAACCTTGTGCCAGGCACTTCCTGCCAGGCATGTCCTGGGTACTTGTGAAATGTACTTCCTATCAAGGAAAACACAGGAATTGTGATATAACAATAAGTGTCTGCAGCTGCCTGAGAGCTCTGTCTTTATTAGTGTAGCAAGCGGTTCCCTTAAACTATTTCTACCTTGTGTCATCCACAGCATGCTAGTCCCCTAGCATCTCATAGTATACTGCACACTTTTTTGGGGTTTGTTTTCTCTTGTATTTCTGTTCTTTAAATTGTTTGTTCAAATGCTTATGCTTTTGGACTGTAAAACCTAAGAGTGTCATTCCTAACTAACGCTATCTTTTCATTTCTAGCTGCTGTAGTGTGTGTCACTCTTCTGAACCGACTCGAGGGGGATCAAATCAGCAGCCCACACGATGTCCTGGTGGAGTACCAGCAGAGGCCGCAGAAGTTAGTGGGATATTTCATTAAGAAAAGTCTTGGGAAAGTATGAAATAGCCATCTCATGTTTTAGAGAAGGAGAAGGCCCTTGTACAGTTCTGGTCATGGTTATGACTTCTGTGCATTGCAGGTCTTTTGCCTCAAAGTAACTCACAGCATTCCGTGTGTCAGTGGAAGTTAATCATTTATGTCGCTGCTCTTTGGGAACTGAATGTGCTGAAGGACTTCACTTAAGGTTTGCTTAGTTATGCATTGCTGGATAGAAAACTCACTTTTCTGAGAATTTAGAAAGCAGATCTGTTGTGAAGGACAAGGCTGTGATAAAACATAAAAAAACCTATTTAACTCTGCTGTAAAGGAAAAACTAGAGAGAAAATCAAACTTTAGGGCCAAGTACATGCATACCAGCAAATGAATTTAAAAATTTGAATAATTTTCTTGTTCTTATAAAAAATTATATGAGTTATAACTGTCTTTGTTGCTTCACTTGTAAATAAAACTTAAAGTGAATGCAGTTTATTTTTTTTTGCAGAATTTGACAAATAAACAATACTATTTTCATATATTAAAATTTCATGAAATTGCAAAGTGTGGGACTGAAGTTTCTAACCATTAAGCACTTGACACTGAGCTGTTGAATGGCTGTACTGCCTCGATATCAATCCAGCAATATTTTAACTAAAGAATTGAATCAATACCCAGGAAATATTTATGCATTAAGTAATTTTGCATTAAGGTATAGTAATCTTTTGCTGAAACAAGACTCCTGCTTATGAAGAGGAACCAAAGGCATTCAGGAGATGCACAGCACGTTCACAAGCCTATATTGTGGTAGCCCTTTTCTTTTCTTGCTTTTACTTTGTTTCTTTTTTTTTGTTTTTTTGAACTGATATTCATCTCCATTCTCAGGATGTAACACTGACTGTTGGAATGGTTCTCAGTTTTTCTGAAGAACTGGAGTATACCTCTTAGTGCTACATGCCATCAAAATCCCTTCTGCAATTGCAGTTTTTTCCACTAACATTGGCCTAAGTGTTTGGGATTTTTTTTTTAATCATACTCCTTGCTGCTTTGCTGCTGTGGTTTGAATGTAAGTACCTGGTCAGTTAAAGAAAATGTGTTTGTCTCTTCTTTTTTTTTCTTTTTTTCTTTTTTCTTTTCCTTCTTTCTACTGCAGTGGGGGAGGGTCCAGTCCTAGCAGGGGTCACAGATCAAAAAGTCTGAATAAACTCTCAGAACAGCTGTGGCTGACCCAGCAAAATGAGATTTTCTCTGTGAGGATTGCAGTCTACAATGCTGTTAAAAAGCACAAGAATTAGAACTGTAAGAGAGGGATGATAGTAGTAGGCACAGTCACCAAGTGACAGAGACTGGAAACAATGTGATGAAAACATTAAAAAAAGAAGGGTGACTCATGAACAGGAAATTTCCAATGAGGATCAGTCTCCCTAAATTTGATGAGTCTTTAAGCTGGAAAACATATTAGTAACTTTTACAAAGTTACAATCTAGTCTTCTGTTAATTTTAAAGCCACATTTTCTTATTTATGATCAGGATATACAGTGAAGGTAATTTATCAGAGAAAATCTTTTTTTCCCTAAGCTTAAGGCAAGGAGAGAAGTGGGAATGGCCCCACATTTTGTTTGAACAGTTTTGCCTTTATTAAAAAAAAAAATAAAAAATTCTGTGTTTAACTATGCCTGGTGGTTGCCTAGGCATTGTGTGAAGTCTGTGAGGCCCTTTGGGAAACATGCAACAAAGCACATCTTTTCTCTTCAAGGTCCTGTTCTCAAAACAGCAACAAGGAGATAAAAAACAAGATCACGTTAGTGCGTGCTGCACTTTATGATGAAGGAAGTCTTACACCAGATTGACGGGCATGGGTTTGGATGAGACAGTTTTCTGTTGTATAAGAAATTCTTAATAAGAAGTATCTAAAGAGAAAAAAAAAAAAAAAAAAGCTTTACCTAGGAAACAAACACTTAATGTCACTCTGTGAAGCTCTGGGGAAGCATGTTACTACAGTTGTCCTGGAGGTATGAATCTAAAATGATGTGATTTGTCTTTTTAAAGGAAGGATAGAGTGAACCTGGAAAATTGTTAAAAATAATTATTTTAATAGTGTGTGCTGTTAAATGAAACCAAAAAGTTTTTGTATTTACAGTCAAATAATGTAGGCGCTTCTATTCTGAGAACTCATATGAAAACTCTTATGTACTGTCTGCTAAAATACAAATGGTCTTGTGGCCTCGCCAAGCTGGAGATAAGGCTCATGCATTCATGGGATGAGGCAACTATTGTATTAAATCAATAGCCAAGACCCTGGCAGAAGCCTCTGAAAAATGAGCCATTAACCTTTTGCCCGTATGTCCTTCCTCCTTCCCACTGTTCCTTAGGACACTATACATTTCTTTCTTCTGGGCTTCCCACCACATGGAGTAAAGGGACATATGAAAGCTTAAAATTAGAAATCAAAGGATACCAAGTATCCTCCTGTTCCTGCTGTTCCCTCTCCTCTGATGCTGTGTTCCTAATGCAGGAGGTCACTCTACAGACACATCTGACATGCAATAAAATACCTTTCCTGACTTCAGAGGAAACTTGCCAGAATGTTACCCTGATAAGAACAATTGCATTTTCCCTTATGACTGCAACTGGACAGGGAGATAAAGAAGTGAGTCACTTGTGTGTATCCCGCCAAGAAGTTACCTTCCTGTAGGTTTCAGAGAGTTATACAATATTTACAGGTTTTATATGCAAGTCAATTGTTCAATATATCCATTATCATTCTTTCTGTAGAACATGAATCAGGATTTGGAGTGGTGATATTTTAAAAAACATATATGGCATTACATATATGTTCAATATTACATAATGCAGTGTCTCCTAGTAGATTTACAAATTCTGCAAACTCCAGAAACTCATTTCAAATCAAGGGCCTGCTGTGGTTCTCTATGCCATCCTGTACCTAGCAAAATACTATACAACCCATTTAATCCAGGGCTCAGAAGGGATAAAAGCAAAGAAGGAATGCATAAGGTATGAATAGAGTGGAAGCAGGAAGGGAGAAAAAAGTGGTTCCTACCAATGGTTTGTTCTGTGATTCATGGTGCTCTGGCTTATTCCTACCATTTTATTAAAGAAATGGTTGAGATCATAAAGAAGACAGGCTATAATGTAATGGTTTTACATTTGCAAGAGATTGAAAAATAGAGCAGGAACTCTGTCACTTCAAGGAGTGCATTTTTATTTTTGGCATCTTGGTATGTTTCAGAGAAGGATTTTCTTTAAAGGAAGGTCTGAGAAATTCTGAAAAGGAACATTATGGAATTACCTATGTGCAAAAGTGGTTAGACAACAAATTTTTTAACCTGTCCTTTAAAAACCAAGTGAAATAATTTGATAATTTCAGTATTTATTGAAAATATATGCATGCAATAGGCAACACATTTTTTAAACATTCTTCTTTGTACAGGATTTTGCAATGTGTAATGTGTAACAGAACTGGATTTTTTTCAAGTCAGGATCTCAATATATACTCCTAAATAAAATGTTATATGGTTGAATCAGGGGTGGTTTTAATTTCCATTGTCAGGACAGGTGAAAGAAAACCAAAGCAGCAAACTGGGCTTTGAGGATTGGATCTGCGTGCAACAACTCAATACAAGAAGGCACAGTAGTGTGATTTGATGTTACTGTTGTAGTTTGCTACAAAATGTTGAGGTCTGCTTTTCCTGAAAGTTTCTCAGTCTTTGAGTGACTAAAAGTAATGTTTTATCCTTCTAAAATAATTACCATTTAATATTATACTCCAGAGTATGGAAATTGGATTAAATTACAAGTCCAATCTGCTGAAGAGAAAGGAGGTTGCTGAAAAGAGCAATATAAAATCTGAAACTCTGTGGTACAATAAGAAGAAAGAGTAATGCTGACAGGTACAGTGCTTTTGCTTGGGCTACAAACAAAGTGAAGCAGCAGCAAAAGAGACAAGAGCTGGTTTTACATGACACATGAGCCTGATTCCAGATGCTTCTTCTTGGTGCTGAGCTTGTAGCTGTGAGAAAATTTTCAATTTCCTATCAGTCTGTAATTTTATGAGAGAAAACTTCTTAGAGCTCCCCAGAAGCTCAAACTACCAGCCTCCTTGGGAGATTGGGTCTGTTTTGTTGGTTTAACACATAGCTCCATTTTAATCAGCCCCATTATTTGACCTGGCCCACAACTAACATTTTTCACCAGGCCCCAAGTTTGCACACACAAGGCGTCTCCCAGGAAAGATGCTACTAATTGATGCCATCCTGCAGGCACTTTGTCTGAACACAGGTCTGGCCCATGTAAATATTTACAAGTAGTATTCCTATTAATGTTAAAAGGAAAGCCTTGTGATCACTTAATAAACCTTCTGAAAGAAGTGGTGGGTGGTGAGAGGAAAATAGGTTCCTTTGCCAGATTCCCAGCCATCGTTCTCACATGATTTGACTGCATTCCTGTCCATACCAAACAGTATTGTTGGCTCCCAGGCTTCAACCTATTTAACATATGAAATTATGTTTCTTTGAAAGTGCTTGCCAGCCTACTCTAATTACATTGGATTAAAACTCCAGGCTAGACGTGGCGTGTTGATGGTATGATATTATAAAGCAGTCAAGTTTTAAAGCCAGAACTGGATGCTGGCAGGAGCTTTTCTGCCTTTTCTGCTCCAGTGATTTTGGATAACTTGTATACTATAAAAGTAATGTTTTGAGTTAAAACTGAGGCAAAGCCTGCTAAAGATAAGCAGAAGCAAAAAAAAGGGCAGGTCACCCTGCCTTGTACTTACTCAAAGACCCAATTCTGAGCCTGTTTTTGTTTCCATTCCAGAAGGAGTGAGTGGAGCACATGATGAAATCCACGCCTTTCTAATTTGCCCTGCAATACTCGAGACATTTCTGTTGACTACAGCCACTTTGTCAAGGAACCCCGAAAACATTCAGTTAATATACTTGTTGTTTATAGCAAAATAATTATATTGTTAATATAGATTTTTAAGGCTGGTACTTGCACGGGATACTGCTTGATGCTCTTCTGATGAAACCTAAGGATTCAAAAGAGCTTCCAGGATGGCAGCAATATAGTTGATCCATCTTTCCAAAAATATTTATTACTCCTTTGATATTTTCCTGCCTCTGTGTTTCATTTTCATAGTATATCTTTTGTGCCAAGGGTTTGGTTTGGGGTTGGGGGGTGATGGTTTGATTTAATAATTCTCATATTTCTATGACATTCAAAGTAATACAATCAAGCTCATAGAATCTGTGTCTTCTAAAATTACTTTTAGAAGAAATTTCCCAGAATGTCACTGCAGCGATTGTTCTTGGTGGAATGGATATCTTTTGCTTTCCTAAATTTCATTCTAGAAAAAAACAGGTCTGCCACTGGAAGACACCAAAAGAGTGTCTCCAATTCAAAAGATTGAATTTCTATAGGTAGTGAGAGACTTCTCTAATGAAGTAAGCGACAAATGAAGTCAATGTAACTTGATGGTGAAAGGTGTTTTTTGGTTGAGTGTCTTATACAGCAGAAGGGGGAGTCAGTAGTTCATTAGTACTGGACACTAATTGCATACAAAATAGTTGGTTCTGTGAAAATAGTATGCCACATTTATGAGAACGTAATTATATAGAGCATAATAAATTAACACATCACAGTTGGATGGGCAGAGATTTTGCAGAAAGGCTTGTTCAAAATAATTTGGCAGATGATTCATGCGAGCTGCTTTAGCTCACACGCTTACAGACAGGAGCTGTCTTCTGTATCAGGTGCTTAGATAAGGTGCATGTAATTCATTATGCTGAGTAATTTATAACTTCCTACGAATCACATTCTATAGATTCTGCTTCCTGGCTTTCCAGAACAGTTGTATTAATTAATTAACTAACAGTATTTCAGTTTTAGTTTCTGAAAAATATTTGTTTAAAAATGCATACTTCTGCTGTGCACAGAATCTGCATCACTGCTATCACAGAATGTCACCTTTGATCCTAGCAGGAAGAGTGACTGTCCATGCTCTGAAATATCAGGCGTTTTAGTACAGCTTGGCTGAAAGTAGAAGTGCCACCCAAGTGTGAGGTGGAGCTCCTTGGTAAGGTATTAGTTAATCCTCACTCAAAGGCACATATGTGCTTTAGGTCATTCAGGTAAACATTAAACTATTTGGTTTTTTAGTATGTCCTGAGGACTTTCACATTTCTATTTGAACTAAATGATTACTTCAGTAGTTTTTCAGTCTCAGAGCAGAGGATATAAAAGGAAATCCCACCATATTTGAGAAATGAAGGTGTTGTGCTCTGCCATGACTTCATCTGTGATTTCTGCTTTTTTGGGAGGGGATTTTTACCAGTATGTAAAATTGATGAATTCAGGACACCTACTTAGTCTGTTTTTTTCTCTATTCCTTGAACCATGGAAAAGAAAAAAATTAAACCAGAAATTTGCACCATTTCAAATAGAGACATTCTAACAGACTAATCAGTCAGTTTCCCAGGAAGTGGAGTAACTAAGTTTAGAATGTGCTCTGAAGGGCCAAAACTGATGCTGGGTGACCCAAATCCAAAGCCCGGGAAAGGGAAGCTAAGGCACCAAATACTAGCTGATCCTCATCCCATAGAAACCGGCACAAATAATTAGACCTGCAGATGTGCAGTTCTCCATTGCAGAAGTAGTAGATTTATTAACTTTTAAAATTGATGCCTTGGCTTAAATCTAATGGAAGTTGGATTCCTCTTTGTTGACTTCTGTATCCAAAAAGTTTTTATATTTTGAGGGATTTTACTCTTAATGGGGAAAAATAGCTGTGGATGTTAGGGTGTGTTTTTCATTCAATAGGAATATATTTGTAGAAAGTGCAGTGATGCAATTTACTCAGCAATAATAAGAAATTAAGAATATTTGTTCAGGCATCATTCTGTCCTCTCTGTGTGTGTGTGTGTGTGTGTGTGTGTGAATCATTACTGAGATTATAGGTGGTTTGAATTACCTTATATAATGGCTGTATTGTGTGTCTCCCTTGACCACAAGAGAGAGCTTTTGGGGATCAGATTCATAGGCAATTCATTTGTGTAGAACAAAAAGAACCCCAAAAGTTTACTCCTCTGCTCACAATGTCATTCCTGGTGGGTAGGGTGGTCATCCTCTACATCACCAGATTCCTGCTGGGTCTCCCACTGGTTCTGCCACCACAGGTCTGCACTCTCCCCTTCTGCAGAATGAATTGCTCTCCCACCTCTTTGTTGAAGGAACTGCTGCTGTAAGACTGATTTTCATCCCAGGTGGCATGTGGCAATTAATTAGCAGATATTTTATTGGAATATTCCCCCTCTATGTAGGTAAAGGAGAATGAAATGAAATGTCAGACATACGCACTCCACAAGAGAAAATTCAACAATCATCTGATGAGGCATTGGCACCACTACAGTGCTAGATGTGAACTTATAACGATGTTCTAGAAGCAAACTGACATTTTTAGGGCTATGTCGTGAAACAGAGTTATTTTCCTATTTATTTTCCTCCTATTATTTTTTTTTCCAAAATATAAGCATCTGCAAACAAACAGACATAAACGCTAAAGTGACAAAGAGTCACAAAACTTTGCAAAAAGATAAATGTGTGTTACATATGCTTTCTCCACCCTTTCATTTTTTGCATCCATTTTTATTCCAGAAAAGTAGAAACAAGAGCAGAATGTATGCTGTGGAGTAAAGCAGCCTGAAGGCATTTCTATGAACCCATCCCCTTACTGTTCATTGCACTGAGAAGAAAAACAGAAAGATGAGATTCCTCAACGAAAGCAAAACAAGAGGCAGAAACATAATCTCATCATTTCTGAGGAAGCAGGCAAATCTCCTGCACTATTCATTTGTGCTGGAATTAATCAGCTTCTGAATAATACGTTTGGACTGCTTGGTGAGATGATTCTGAGCTAGAAAGTCCACTCTGCAAGTGGGTGAAGGAAAGAAAAGAAGATATGGGGAACGCTATACACCAATTCAAGGCTCTGTTCTGGAAAAATTGGCTCTGCCGTGTACGGCAACCGGTGAGTGCTTGGAAATAATTTAAAAAAATGAATATTTAAATATTTTTAGTACCTGGAAATAATAATATTAGTATTTAGTATTGAAGAGAGTGTGTCTATTGATTTTCCCTTTTCACTGCAGATTGTTAAGGACAGGCTGGCTGCAAGTGGTTCTTGTTTTGCCTTTTGTTACCTAATTCTTGAAAACACAAGTAGAGAATATGTTGTTTTAGTTCTAAAATGGCTGAATACAGCATTGCTCCCCAATTTGAAAATGAGACAAATGTCATAAAAGTTTTGAAGAGCCACTTCTTATCTTTTAATAAACATTAGATACTAGCAGTGCTGGTTAGCAGTGGCAAGGGAAAAAATCAATTTTCTTCACATTACAGGTGCTTATAGGTAATAAGAAAGCTTGCATGACTGTGATCAAAGTCTCGATACAGGGAATGTATTGTGTATTAAAAATTGTAAAAACCTCTACATTTCCTTTCTTATCTGCTCTCCAAAGCCTAATTTAACCTTTCCAATTCCAATATGCAAAATTATGTGGCAGCTGCTTCAACAGAAGTCAAAATTAAAATGATGAAAATTAGATGTCTTTTACCTTAACTGTGATGGAAACAATCTTTTAGGATAGAAGGAAGTGAATTTTCTCAAGTCAGAGAACATTTTTGTGGGGAAAAAAGGTCACTTCAATTAATAGTTTCACACAGATTTCACTTGTCTATAAAGACGTGAGGATTTGCAGTGAAGCATGTTGGCTGCTTTGAATAGGATTCTTTCAATTAAATAAGCACACAGCTTTCCATTTTAGAAATATTTAGCCTCAATAAAATAGTGATTTAGAGAGGCATTTCTTCCCCAAATTAATGAAAGTGATGTTTTCTAATATAAAATATACTTTTGGGGGAAGGATGCTGTTGGTCATATTCTTCTCCATGCCTGAAGAGTTCTTATGTTCAGTCGGGGTGCATCAAGTGGCTTCTCTGTATCTCCCGTTTTCCTGCATGTGGATCTATTTCTCCTCCTGTTCTGTGTGGTGTTCCCTCATATATTTCTGAAGGAATTAATTCATATAAGTAGTAAGTTTGTCTAATTGATAGATTTCCGGAATAGAGAACTCAATGAGGAGCAGACTTCTCCAAGCCAGGAATTACAAGGGTGATCCAAAGCAAACTTCGTTCTGCCTGTTGAGAGGCAGAAGCTGCCCTGGGGAACTTGCACAAGCTCCTTGTGTGCTGTTGTGCAAGCTCTGAGCTGTGAGCTCTGAGCTCCATCTGCAGTACGGGAGGAGAAATCCAGGTGCATTGTCCACCTGCGCAGAGGTGGTGAGACCCTTGTGAATCTGAAAAGAGAAGCACCTCCTGAAAGATCTGATGTGCTTCAGCTCTGTTCCAAATCATATAGATCTGTCTGTGTAAGACAATTTTCTCCTCATGGCTATTTATCAGCAGTTAAGGCTGGAAGAGAAGTGAGAGAAGTTGAACTACCCAAGTGTCCTGAGTGCCATGTGACATTAGTCCATATTACACAGTGAAGGGTGCAGGGGCTGTGGCAGATGTGTGAGTTCTGAAAGGAACAGTTCTTGTGACTGAAATTCAGGCTGGCATCAGCACCTTCTATCAACATGATTCAAAGGCAGGGAAGGCTCTTTGGTACATTTTCACTTGTTGGAGTTTGAAATTGCAGTTGTGCGAAAGACACATTCGCATTCCTGTTTTCAGAAGTTTTTACTTCAGAACTACAGATTCTAGAAGCTCAGGAGATACTCACTACCAGGCAAATATACTACTCTCATTTTCTATCACTGCATTTCTTAACTTCTGTTTAAATAATGTTTATTGCCATCCAAATTTGTAGCTAGGTAAAGGATGAAATGTGATTCCCAAATTCTGATGCCCTAATTTAGAGGACAAATGGAATTAAAACCAGATGATTTTAATCAGCTCTGTTACCAAAACTCACCATTCCTCCAAGGTGCATCTCCCCAGAATGTCATGAGCGCTCAGGCTCCAGTTCCCCTCAGTGCCTGGGCAAAGCAGCTGTGCAGGGACTGCAATCCTGCAATGTCACAAATACTCTTTCCTTGGACCTTCTGTGGGTACTTGTCCTATTTGAACACAAGTAAGCCTTATACAGCAGCATTATTTTAACATGTTTACAACAAATAACTTACTTCTTAAGATCAGTTTTGCATGCTTAATGCCTGCAGCATGCTGGTGGTTCATTGTGTCC
This sequence comes from Ammospiza caudacuta, assembly GCF_027887145.1. Classification (NCBI taxonomy): domain Eukaryota; kingdom Metazoa; phylum Chordata; class Aves; order Passeriformes; family Passerellidae; genus Ammospiza; species Ammospiza caudacuta. The sequence goes on from NC_080593.1 coordinate 84,480,911, forward strand.
TCCAACCTGTTGTTTCCTCTGCAGTTGCCTTATCAGTTCTTATCCCAAATTCCTGTCAGCAGGAGCAGCAGTCCCTATCCAAGCTGAACCCTCCTCTCATGGACTACGCCAGAGATGGCAGGGCTGTGTTTGACCCTCATTCCTGGCTCAGCCTTAGCCCTGGCTCACCTTGGAGGTCTTGGATCCCAGCAGAGCCTGCTGCCTCCCTGGGGCACTGCTGGCCAGGCCCTTCCCAACAGGCACCCTCCTGTTGCTCTGGCACCACCCTGCTGCTCTGGCACCCTCCTGTCTCCCTGCCCTTCAGGAGCAGCTGGCTTGGCTGTGCCCTGGCTGCAAGATGGGCTTGTCCTCAGCCCCGAGGTGGCACCAGGGACCCCAGCCTGTCCATGCCCTTCGCCTGTAAACCCCTCTAGCTCTGGCCTCCCACCCCACACCTGAATTTCTTGTGGGACGGTCCCCTAGCCACCGACTGTGGGCTCTTATGGTGGTGGTGGTGTGTGCCCCCAGGGATAGCTGGACAGCTGTGTGCCCCCTTTCCAGCCCCTTCTGGGCAGCCTGGTGACATCCCCTCCCAAGTGTCCTCTGCAGTGCTCCTTCCCTCAGCTGCTGCAGCTGGCTCCATTCCCCACAGAGAGCCCAGGGACATTCTGCAGCAATGGCTCTGCTCCACAGCAAGGCCCTCCATCTGATCCCAGGCAGGAGGAATGGGGATGAATATGCCAAGGAGGGGAGGATGCTGTCAGGGTCTAGGCCTCTGCTAAGTTTAATGACTCTGAGCAGCCCAAGCCAAAATTGGGTTTCTGTGCCCTCCTGCCTGGGAGAAGTCAGAGTCATACTGCTCTCTGGCTCAGCCCTTGTGCTTGGCCACTGTTTGGCTTGGCCTGCTGTGACATTGACCAAGGATCTGGACTCCTGGTTAAGGCTGGCTGTGATGGCAGGCCTTGTCCTGCTCCCCATCTGGGCTCCCTGGGACGGGGACCCTGCCCAGCTGGGTGGCACTGTTACACAAAGATCTCTGCACCCTGGGGAGCAGCTGGCCCTTGCTGATACCTGAAAGATTGAAATAACCATCTCTACTTTTATTAGATTGGCTTCTGTACTGTTTTGAGTGTGATCAGTTTAGATAAATGGTGATTTCCCTAAATTTCAGGAAACCTTTAGTTCCTTGTCTCATGTCCAGCACAGATGTCCTTCTCTAGAGGGAAGACTCAGCCACTGGATATTGTTCTTATGTTATGGTTCTTAGGCATTTTTCTGACATGCCCAAGTTTACTTCTGTGATGGGATTTGGTTCAACTCTGGCAGTTTAGAAATAAAATCCCCTGTATGCTCCAGAAAAGATAACAGCCCCTAATGGGAGACCTTCAGTGTGGTTGTCACTTCTACTGTGTTTCTGTCCCTATTCACACTTTCCTAATGCTGTTATCAGTGAATCTAGGAGCCTTTTGAAACTTGGCTGTATGGCTGTTTCCTCCTTTCTGTTGCTGAAAATTAGCACAATTGCTTTTCTTGGTGTTTCTTTTTCTTCCTTCCAATCCATTTGAGAGTTTGTGCCCTCTCTGCAGAGGCATGAACGTGCTCTGTGTATGTGCACTCTGCTCAGAGAAGACAACATTCAAAATCTGAGCCCTGCTGCATGTTGGCTTGTGTGCCTTGTCCTTGTGGCCCTGGAAATGGGAACACTGGGATATGAGAAGTGTGGCTGTGGGCAGCATCAGCCCTGTTAGTTTGGTCTCACTTGGTCTTCCCTCCTGGAGATGGCAAGGGTGGATTTTGGAGAGTATTTGAGTGCAGGTGGCAGAAAGTGTGTAATGGCAGCAGCCAGGGAGTCAGGGAAGGACAAAGAGGTATCTACCAGGAAGGGCTCAGGCGAGCATGAAGAATTTCACCAAGGTACAGGATGCTGCTGGCTTCTTAGGAGGCTCAGGTATGGGAAAGTTGAAGGTCACCATCACCACCTTGCCAGTCTTTGTCTTGACCTGAGGAAAGTATCTACAAACAGCATAAACTGAAATGAAAACTACTTTTCTGTTCTGAAAGAAGTGCATTCCACAGAGTTATAAGGATTTAAAATAGAAGTTTCAGTTGTTAGCTTGCTTTAATGGTCTTGTTCTTCCTTAAATAGTTGTAGGGAGGATATTTATTGTTTTTATTATAAAGTAAATGACATATGAATTTTAATGATTTGTTCCCAAACCCTATGTTCTATAGACTGATGTTCTGATTTTCTTCTTCAGGTCCTCTCTCTCACTGAAATACTGTGGCCATGTGTACTTTTCTTGATTCTAGCTGCCATCCGCTTCCAGGAGCCCCCAAAATACAAGGAAAACTGTATGTTTGCTTTGCTTGTGTTCTATTTTGGTTGCCTCTACTTGTAGAAGTATTTAGCAAACACTAAACACATCCTAAGAAGGGGGAGTTAAATGTAGTGGAGTCAATGAAAGAGTCCTACAGTGGGATTCAATCTTGTCCAGCTGTATTTATGTAGGAAAGAGGTGCTAAGTTTAATATCTGATTGGTAAGACAACTTTTAAACATCAGCTTTGGAGTAAGGGAGATTATTTGGGTTTTAGTTGTATTTATTGCTCTCTATAGAGTAATGGAGTTTAGATGACTGCCTCAGAGGTGGATATTTACAATTAGACAAGATGAACCTTATCCCTACTCACTTCCTAGGATTGAGAATTTATATGTTGTTAAATTCTTCCATTTGCTTTAACACTTCAAAACTTATGACTCCCTCTACTTTATAAAGCTATTTTTGCTTTTATCTTGTCAAAATATAACTTCATTTAGAAAAGAATTCTTTATGATACTATAATCTATTCAGTTTATTATTATGTTATTCACCAATGCCAGTAAAATGGGGATAAACCAGCTTTAGCTACATTAAAAATCAGTTTGGTGAAACAATTCTAGATCTGTAGAGTGAACTATCTGGAGAGAATGTAGCCTGCATTATATATGTTTACTTTATGGAGAGCTGTGGATAATTCCAGAGATATGGAAAAATGGCTGTTTAAAGGGTCTTGATTGATGCATGTTCAATTGCTGAACACCTGTTCCTTCATTTTTTGAAAGCCTGTGAGAAAAGAGGAAATACCACTTTGTGCAGAAGTCTATTCCAATCTAGGTCACATGATTTTGGGGCTAGCAACCACATGATACTGCAATAATGTTACTACCAGGAAAATTAGCTTTTCAAAGATTGCTCTCAAGTGTCACATAGCTTGTTGTCCCAATCTGACACAGAGGTTACTCATTTTCTGTGATGACTGAGTTTTTCTTAAATGAGACACCTGACATTGATACAACTTCATTGCTTGCAGGTGACAAAGAGGATTTTTAGGATAAGGAAGCACAACATGATGGTACAGCTTGCAAATGCAATATCACTGGTCCTATTTCTGCTGCTGCTTGGTTTCAGGTTACCTAGAAGCTCGTGATTTACCGAGTGGGGGCCTTTATCCCTTCCTGCGGAGCCTATTCTGTAACGTGGGCTCGAGGTGCAGGAATGCCAGCTACACAGCGCAGAGACACAGCCGCTCTGGGTGAGTTACGGGAGCGTGACAGAGCTGCCACCACCACGCTGCATCTGCTTTTACAGAAAGGCAGGTTCTTGCTGCCTTCTAGACAGGAAAAATACAAGCAATGTTACTCTGTGCTAAAAGCTTCCTTCAGTGTTCTTATGACTGCAAAAGGTCTAAGGCCTTAGTTGTACCTCTTGCTAATTTTTGTTTACGTTTCTTGGGCATTTCATGCTGGATTTGGCTACTGAACACTCTTTGGGGTTGGAATTGTATACCTTGTCATATTCTTTCCCTTTTGCTACTACCATGTCAGAGCATACTTTTATCCTTTACCAGAGAGTCTTTTATTATATGTGAGTGAAGCAGAGTACCAAAATTATATGTGGATTTAAACTTTGAATAGTTTGGGTGGGATACGTAGTGGGATAAGTGAACCCAGAAAAGCAAAACAAGAATAACTTTCGTATAAGACCCACAAAAAGCCAACAAGGAATAGCAGAAGTTCTGTAATAAGAAAGAACTTGGAAGAAGTTGCCCATTAGAAGTCCTTGTCACAGGATCCATGAATGCAGAAAGAGAAAAAGATTAATCAGAATTTTGAATTTTTCTTTAAGAAATGAAGTAATTTCATCTACTCCAAAAATGCTTGAGATGCAAAGACACTTATGCAAACTGGCTGAAAGATATAGTCATAAGCAGCCTTTGAAAATATATAACAATAAAGTCAAATTACAGTCAGCTAATCAGAATATATACATTTACATCTAGAAAATTTATACATTTACATTCCTAGAAAATTGATAATATCTATCAAAAGATCTTAGAGGGCTGAGCCAGGTGTGCCAGAGTATTAAATATTTATGGTTTATTATTGTAGAGGTTTATAGGTAGCAATAAATTCAGCATACAGCAAGTTGGAAAGCTTCGTTATCACAGTAACAGGCCATAATACTCATCTGTTCATCTAGATGGTCTGCTTCAGTTATTATTAGAGAACTGTTGATTGAACATAAGACCATGCAAAATAAACCTTGTTTATGGGCAAACACGTTCTACATAAGGTAGAATTTGTTTCTAGAATTGAAATCTTAATAATTTAAGCAGTATTAGTCAAGATGCATTATTACACAAGATACTTACAGACAAAAATACCCCTATTAAAATTCTCCTCTGCCTTCTCCTCCCACTAATACAGTTAGAATTGTTACATGACCAGTGAATTTCCAGTCCTTTCTCTGGGGTTATGCACACCTTTCCACTGGCACTCTGGGTCATGTAAACAGCTACAGATGGATGAAGATGGGGTTGTTATGGCAAGTCATGATAGACATTACTTTGCCTGGAGGAATGTGGTGTTGATGGCTTCTTTTCTCACTTGAGGGTGGACTTGAGGTCACTTGTGTTTGCTAGTGTGCTTTTATACCTTGCTTGTTTCCATTGGTCTGCAGCTCTGGGATAAATTCAAATTTATGTGGTAAACCAGAATGTACATGATATCTTTTACAAATGTTAGCTACATCTTGTTTTTTTCTTGATGCTTGGAAATTGGCTTTGTCCAGCTACAGGTCTAAATTTTAACTAAACACTGGTGACTTGTTTATGGCCCTCAGAGCCTGCCTGTGCCCCACCTCTTATCAACCCAGATGCTCCAGTATTATATTCCAGTGCAGTTCATCTCTGTCCCACCTCTCAAGGCCTCATCTATTATACTGGGCCTGTGTTCTTCGGCACTGCTTTGTTAGCCATAAATATCTCATTTTGCACTGAATGGTCACTTGCACCTTCTATCTGTGTAAAACTATGATGGTGTTAGGCAATCACAAGTGAAAACAGAGCAAACTGCCAGAGTTGTCTGGCCAGGAAAATAAAAAAAAAAAAGGTAAAGCAAACCCAAGTCAAAATGAAAACAAGTTCAGGCAAACCAAAGGTGGCCAGCCCCTTGCTGTGGTCTTTCAAACTCAGTACAAAGCTTGTGCCTCTTACTTGCAGTAGAAATTCTATATTACTGGGTTAAAGAGTTACCCTAATTCTAGCCTTTAAAAAAAATTCCCTAAAAGTATAGCTTTTTTTTACATCACTAGTTCAGATGCCATCTAAATGTGTTAAATCTCTAGAAACTATGAACTATATTGACTGCTCTGCATGATTATTTACACTGTTTTGACTGAACTGCCCAAATTATGTTCCAGCTCAATAGAAAATCAGAAAAGAATTTCCTGGAGGCAGACTTAGACCTACTTAAGAATCAGGGAAATTATTCAGTGGCTTTCAGTTATTCAAGTGAAAAATAAAATGCATGCATGTATCCATATTTATGCACTCAATAGGCTGCAGTGAGTAGCATATAGCCTAGGTAAGGAAAAAGACTAAAAAGGTAGGATGAAGTTCATTCTGAGGTCAGCCTGTTCCACCAGGTCCATCAGTATAAATTAAATCAACCTCAGGGTTGCTCTGACTTATGCTGGCTGCCAACAGCCTTAGGAATATAGAGTGTCATTCTGATCAGTCAAACATAACAGAATCCAGTCCCTGTTGACTGGAGAGATGGGATGTCATAGGAACAGTAATAGCAATTATCTTCCCTTCAAGGATATCAATTCATAAGTCTGATAAAGGAACATTTTTTATGTCAATAATGTAGTGTTTATTAAGAGAGAGTCAGAGACTGCACGGTTTGCATGGACACTTGACCATTTTTTTCACAGTATGGAGCACTTTGGTGCTATCACTTTGAAATGTAGTAGTTGTCTTTGGGAGGAAGCAGTTCTGTGACTACTGCTGGAGCTTCCATGGAATCCATAAACCACAAATAGCCATTTGTCAGTGAGCAGCACCCTCCATGGTGGGGCTGAGCCCAGGGTGAAGTTATCCTGCTGCAGGCCATGCCCTCACAGATGTGTCCCTGTCCCTTCAGGCAGCAGCCTGTGATATGGTGAGAAGATGAGCCTACAACCATGTTAACTTTGATTTGCATTAAGATTTGCCACTTCCTCTGTTGCTTTGGAAAGCATCTAATTGCAAGAGCTCTGTGGCTTTTCTCCTTGCTCCTTTTTCCATCCACTGCAAAAGCTGTTGGCTGGCAGCAGCTGATATGATTCCCTAGCCTGATACACGCCCCCCCCTCAGACAGAGCAACAAGGAAGTATTCCGGAGCTCCCGTGGCAAAGGACATTTTTCCCTGCTCTTTCCAGAATGTTCCACCCCCCACCTCATCTTAGTGGAGCACAGTGTAAAACTGAGAGCATGAAAATAAGACAAAACCCACACAGCCATGGGGTCCTGTGGCCTTACACATTCCATGAATGTGCATGGAAACATCGTGATTTCCCAGTCCTTTGGATTCCCGGGCAAATCTTGCAGAATATGATGGGATTTGTCCTTGCAGTCTAGACTCATAGATCTATGTTAGTTAGACTTTTTAAGGACCTAAAAGAAAATTAAGCTATTCTCAGACTTAGAACCACAAATATCATTAAAGCAAGACTCTAAAATGTCATTTCAAAGCACATTAGTTTATTTCTCTCTATTAGTTTGTTTCTCTAAGCACATTAGTTTATTTAGCTACAGGTGGTAGCAGCCTGAGCAGCCTGACCCAGTAGATGTGGTAGAAGCCCAGGTCTGTCTCTGGCACCTCTGCTGGATGTGCCACTTGTACCCACGTGGTAGCTCTGTCTCCTTTTGCATCTGACTGGGCTCCTGGGCTCACCCTGCCTTGTTGGGGCTGTCTCTGGAGCCTATAACACACTCCTGTGTCTGCCTCAGGCAGCCTGGGGGACACTGTCCCATTGCTGAGGCATGGACTGTTCCAGGGTTGTCCCAGCTCCTAGCTTGGCCCCCTCCTGGAGCAGCCCTGCTCATGCCTGCCCCTTTCTTCTCACTGTTCTAAACTTTTTGCTTTATCACTACTCGCCTAGATTCTCCAGTGGAGGAGCATCAGAAGAGCTTAGATACAGCAGCAGGTGTGGAAGAATAAAATCAAGGAAAGTCTAAGCATCAGCAAAAGTCCTTGTGTAAGAATTGCTTAAAGGGTCAGATTTTTCTTTAGTGACATACATCTTCAAATGAGAAATAGTTCTTCAAGATAGCTTATGGCTGCAGCAACTTTCTGCAATATAAACTCTGTGGTCTGGGCAAACTTTTGTAGTTGCAGGCTCTGTAGCTGAAAAACATAAGCAGTTTTTGTGACCTTGCTTATAGATTGCCAGAGTTGTGGAGAAAAGGAAATTGAAACACGTTTTCTTAATTTAAGAGCAAATGAAGAAAAATATGTTTTTTTAGTTTGCTATATATTTTAGTCCATTGCATTTTAGGAAGGTTATAATTGTATCTACATGGAAGAGAAAGATCTTTATGTGAAAGACACACAGTATGTTATTGTCCAGCATGTGTACTGGTATTGATGTCTCCAGGCTTATAATCCTGATATAGTGCAGAATGAAAGCCAGCTGGGGCTTTGCAATTTTAGAGAGAAATTATTAATGTGGTGACAGGGGTGAGGTTGAAAAGAGTTTGCTGAGATGCTTTTGAAAATCATGAGTCTAAAAGGCATTTCACATCATAGCTGAGTTCTCAGATGAACTCTGAAGTGTTCTTGTTGTTATCAGGCATTTCACATCACAGCTGAGTTCTTAGATGAACTCTGAAATGTTCTTATTGTTATCCTGAGTAACTGAGTAAATTGGACAGAATTAATGTTTCTGAGTCATGGCTTTAGGAAATAACAATTGCTTTTACATGCTCAAAGAGATGCAATTTTTTGCTCTTTTGCAGTATTTTGTCACATTCAAAGTTTGTACCAATGTATGTCTTTAGTTTAATTTCTGTTCTCACAAATGTACAGTTGAAGGAAGAGCTTCCATGGACAATAATGCAATTTTATATATACATTCCCCAACCCCTTCTACTAACACCCCAGTTCTAATGATGTATGTCCTCTCCTACAAATTACTGCTTCCTCCTTTTGTCCTTTTTATTATCCCTTGCTTCCTCTCTTTACTGTTCCTAGCAACTGCTGCTAGGAATTTCCTTGGAATGGCTGCTGGACTTCCTTTACACATTCACACACAAATGAGTTAGTGCTGCCCTCTGCTCCAGCAAGCACACTTTGAAGGCTGTTTGGGAGAGTAGCAATAACACAATTAAGAACTTTTATTGGCACACTCACTGGAAATTGTTTGCTTTGACTGTCTCTGTAGCTGGTTTTAAAGTGTAGTTTCTTATCTTTCTGGCAAGATGCTGACATCTTCCTGCAATTTTGTGTAACCTGTGCTGAATTAAGAGATCAGTAGTAACTTGTAGCACTCTAATTAGGAGCTAAATGTAGTCCTCTAATACCATGCTGAAAATATATAAAATCCTTTAATCTTAACACAGTTATTAAGCAAGTAAGACCTCTGTAATAATTTAATGTGTTTCATAAAACTGAGCCTGATAACCAGTGTCATGCCTGTTGCCATTTCCCCTTCAAAAAGAGGCTGTGCTCAGATCCAAGAATAGTGAGAGGCAGGTCTGTGGCAATGATGGCCAAAGAGGGTCACAAATGGCAGCTAGCTGACATGGCAGCTGACCTGGAAATCCCCACAAAGCTAATAGCTCACACAGCTCACAGCCAGCATTCCAAACAGCTGCTCTTGGGCTGCTGAGAGGCTTGTGCTTAGGAAAGTGGCATTTCTGTGGGTCTTTCATGTGCTTGAGAAGGCGAATGTGCCTTCTCTTCTGTAATAGCTAGGCCTTATGCCTTGGATTTGCTTTTTACCATGCTCCAAATATCTACTTCCCCCTAGAGTTTCTCATCTCCCTCTCCACTTTCACCATCAACATGATTTCCCTGCACTTTGCCCTGTAGCTCTTCAGAGCCGCCATGCTCCAAGTGCTGTCTGAGGTTTTCTTTAATATTTCTAGTCTGCGTCTTCCCAGTCTCCTTTCCCTGGCCCCACATGCTCTATGGGACCTTGTGGAGGTCCCAGTTTTCAATTTTTCTGGGTCTGGATTGAAGGCACTTGAGATGGTAGTTCATGTTTGGACTCAGGTGTTTATTATTTCTTTTCACTAAAACAGTCTCATTACTGTGAGTTTGGCAGCTTTGCATTAGAAGGCACAAAATGGCTATCAATGTCTTGTTACAAGCTCTTTTAAGAGTAAACTATCCAATTAAGAACTGACACTTAAAATATTTCCCCTTTTAACCCCATAACTGATGCTAAAGAGCCCACAATGCAGACTTTTATGCCCAATTGCAAAATGCCACACAAACCCACAAAGAAGACGGAAGAAGAAGCATGAAGAAGAAACCCAGGACGACACCCTGTGCCATCCATCTTGCTTCCATCCACAACATACTAAAAATCCCAAAACATAAATTCCTCACCAAGTGATACACCTGTGTTATCTAATGGGCTTCTGCTGTGCATCAAACAAGTGACTAAAGCACATAAAATTAGGTGCCAAGAGAATGCTTTTATATTGTTTCCCTGCTGTTTATCAAGCCAAGCTTTGCAGATCCAAGGTGCAGCAGAGTTGGTGATGGGGATAGAATGGAAAGAATTACTGATTGCTTCCATCACTGCTATCTGTGCCCCCTGCAGCTGGTAGGGAGGCCAGGCAGCCCCAGAATCCTCTGGAGACAGCATTGAGTCCTGCTGTGGGCTCCTATGTGATTAAGGCCTTTTTCCCCAGTGCATTGTTGTTTGGAATGTTTCTGAAATGAGGACATTTGTAGATGGAGATGCAAGGCTTGGGTCTAGTTTGGAGGGCAAACAATGTGGGTTGAAATTCTACACTCCTCTGAACACTTTTTATTTTAAATTATTTTCTTTGGAGAGTTTAGTTTTCAATTTTATGTTCAGCAACTATTGGGAAAAAACCCAACACAACCACTCTCTCCAAACCCCACAAAAAAACCCCAAGACAACCAAAACCTGTGAAAAATCCCATGGAAAGTGAGCTAGAGTTTTGGTTTTTTAATGTTCTGACTGTGGCTTCTGTTATTCTGATCAAATGCTGGCGTCTTGTTCATGCTCAAAAAACAGAGTGCTACGAAGATTTCAGTATGTAGGTAGTGTTTCAGTTCTTTGCCAAACACAAGTATTCTCAGCTGTCTGAAATTTTGGGCACTGGGAGTTTCTGTAATATTGGATTTTATGAGGTGATTTTCAAAGACAACAGCTAAAGTGCAACTTCTAGTCTCCCAAAAACCCACCTTCTAAACAACAGAAAGCTGCTTTTTAAAACTCCATTTAAAAGGGAAATATATATGTTGAGGTATTGTTCCGCATTTAGCCCACTAAAATTTGAGGATGGTGAAAGACAGTGTTGTCTGTTGGCTAAGTTGGGATCAAAATAAGCTGTACTGAAACAATTAAGAACTTGATTATTTTAAGATGAAATTTTCTTTGTTTCCCTTAATCTGAAGTTGCAAACAGCTCTGGAAGTGTCTGAACAAATGAGGATTTGGGAGGGAAGGAAAGAGAAATAAGAGAATGAGCAAGTGGTGACTGATGGCTTTCTTTGGTTTGTAAATTGATCTCATTAGGCTTTTCTTTCAATAAGTAAAAATTGTGGTGAAAGCAAGTACTGGCATATAAGCTCGATGGGAAAGGAATGAAACTCCTTATTATATTTTTGTAAATGAGACAGGACAAGAAGCAATGGGCAGAACTGACAGACAAGAAGTTGCACTGGAATATGAGGAAGAACTTTACTGTGCAGGGGACTGAGCACTGGGACAGGGTGCCCAGAGAGGCTGTGGAGTCTCCCTCACTGGAGATATTGAAGAACCATCTGGACACAATGCTGTGCCGTGTGCTCTGGGATGATCCTGCTCGAGCAGGGAGGTTGGACCACATGACCACTGTGGTCCCTTCCAACTGGACTCATTCTTTGATTCTGTGACAGTTAATTGTGTTTTTGATGCAAAATAGTAATGATTTTGCTAGACAGGTTCTAGCTCTTAAGATAATTTGAATCTCCTATTAGATAAAACAGAATGCAACGGCCTAGTAACATGCTAAATATAATTATTCCCTTGTTTATGGTGTTTTAGGAGGGTCTAAGTAATTTTGTCCTGTAAAGAGGCATTTAAACGACTCTGACTTCTGGTTTTATTTAAAAGTATTGTTAGGAAATTGTGCTGTTGAGTAGTCACCAGATAGCAATGTGATAGAGATAACAGAGATAACATTTACCAGTGGTATGTCTGCAAGTTAAAATAAGGAAAAAGCCAGTAGTAAGAATAAAATACTCTTTTTATCTGTTGCTGTGTATTTGAAAAAACAAATTGTTAGTTTAGATGCAATAGTAAAGCTTGAACTTTCTCATCAGAGAATTGCCACCAGAACACATGATAGTCCAGGGGAGAAAAGTTGAGTGTGTTCAGAAATATTAAAGACTTTTTGGACATGTCTGTTCTTGGCTGCTGCCACAATTGGCATAAGTGACCTCAGCAATTTTTCATTGCCCACTTTCCTGAGGTTTTGAGACCCAGTGCTGCAACTTGCATGTTAATGAACTGCACTAAATAGAAGTTGTATGAATACATAATTGTTAAAAAAAGTATTAGAATACCGCTGTGAGTATATACACATTTTTCAGTTACTTGATTTCAGTGTGTTACCTGTCCCTCTTTTTTCTGTCAAAAAATAGTGCAAGCCCTCAAAGTGGTCCAGAGAGAGCCACTGGACCTGATCTGGACTTCATGGAAGAGATAGAAGAACTTGCAAAGGAATTTATTGATACTACAGAGAAAGCTATGGCCTTAGAAAAGCTATGGGAAGAAAATTCAAGGCTCTCAGGTAAGCTGTGATTTTTCTAAAAATTAATTTCTTTGCCTATTGGTTGGTGATAGACATCAAACAAAAGAATAGCTTGATCTTAAAAATAAAAGTAGGCAACTGAAATTTTAGCTGATCTAAAAAAAGCCACTTTTATGATTACCAACATTGTGGCCATCAAAATTATCAGAGAAAAAATTTAGCTTTCTGAAACTGTGCCCTTGTATACTTGAGAGTTATGAAAACAATGAGAGGAAAGCTTAAAAGATAAGGATTAAAATCAGAGTATAAGGTTACTTTTTCTAACATGCATTCAAAAGTAGTTTATGAGATTTAACGCTCCCCCCTGTATTTTTCTGTTGTACTAAAGAGTATAGGAATGGAAAACAACAGTATGTCACACCTGGTGACCTTCAGTCTTGCACAGAAAGAGTGAGACTGGAAATAGCAGGGTCGGGGTCTCCTGTTCCATTTCCACCCATACTGCTGTAATATTTGCCCAATTATCCCATCATAAAAAATCCCAAACAATATTAGAGGTAGCAGCAATTTTAATTGAATAGTTTAGAAAATACATAAAATTGGATACACTTGAAATATTGACAATATAATTTGATTAAAATAAGGGAAAATTTGGTTCCAATAACAGCGCATAAGCAAAAGATAACCGCGGGGTACAGAGTGCAGGGTTCTGGGACTCTTGCCACCTCATGCACAAGCTTGCCAAGTGAAGATTCCCCCCTTATATGCCATGTGCCAATGCCATCTCCTCCCATTTTCCATTCATCACACTTCTACCTCTGCCCTCATCACCACCTTCACCGTGCATGCTCCACCATTTGTTTTGATGGTCGCACCACTTTTTGGGAGTTGTTTTCTGATGAAGGCTCTCCTCTTCCTCGATGTCCTTTAATTCACCTTTGGGTTACACATGTGCACCAAGCTAGTATAATGTAAGCCAAAACTAACATAATATTATATTTAAGCATCAAAGCAATAAATCTCATATAATTAGTATTTTCCTGGGACGCAAGCAGAATTTCCCTTCTTTCTGTTAATTTTTAGTAACTGTTATCTCTTGCATTTTCCTGCCTTGACCATCTGCAGGAAAAGGGGGGGGGTGTGGAACCTCTCCTCTCCCTTTCTTTCTTGGCATTACACCTTTTAACTGTTTTATTATTTCCAAATATTAATTACTGTATCAATATTGATTACTGTTTCAATTTTGTCAGCACGAATCATACCTATTTACCACGCTACACAGCCTTGTTGCTGTACCAGGGGTCACTGAGCACCTCCCACTACCCTGTGTCTCTCTCTGAGTTTTCAAGCAGAAAGATTTAGGTGAAATCACAGTTTGCATGCCTGGCTTCTGGTAGCAAGGACATTCATGTAGTGTTGGCATGATGCTTTTGCCTCAAAAAAAATTGACAGTAAGAAATGTCTTTTAAATTGTTTTTGTGATTGCAGTAAAAGTATTGGGAAGCACAGAAAATCAAATGGACCACTTTCTTTGGGTACTAGCTGCTTCATGTGCTTTTACTTTTCTAGAAATGTCCTTTGTGCACTGCTTGCTCTTATTTACAATATATATTCTTCTAAAGCTAATAATGTTTCTTTTTAAAGGAAAATATTTAATTTTACAGGGCTTCATAACATCACTGCTTTTCTTACTGTAAGTATTTTTACAGTCTATTTCTAGAATACAGTTCTGGGATTTGAGGATCTTTATTATAATGGTTACTTAAACTCTGTCAAGTTTAAGTAGACTATCTTAAAAAAAAATGTTTGAAGGAAAAAATGGTGTCTCGTAAATTTGATATATGTTCAATGGTTTCTAGATTACTTATTTGAACAAGTGTAGATTGTTAGTAGCTAAAATCCACAACTATTTGAAGGGCGTTTGTTTATTAGAAGCAATTTAAAGGTGCATCTATCAGATGTATTTTTTTCCATATTTGATTGATTGTTACTGCTATTTCATGAAACCTAGATTTCCTGTTTATAACTTGAAATTAGATGGCAATTTTAATTGCTCATAAGATCTCATTGATTGAAAGGAGCCATATCAATATGAAATTTCATTTCTGGAATGCAATATAGAATAGAAAGAATGTATTTCTCAACATTAAGAAAATATTAGACTTGACAGTAGATGATCATTGTTAAAAACAGAGCTTGTATATACACAAGAGTCTTTTTTGTATAAGGCATGCTTATGTCACCATTGTGCAAAAAAGCCCTAGTGAGACATTAATTTTGAGTAGCAAATATTGTGTAGTCCTGTGAAAGAAGTTGTTTTATCCCAGGCAGGTCACCTTTAAAGAGCCATTCTTTTAAGTTGTTATTTGAGACCCCTACAAGCCTTGCAAAGAGCTGTGAGGCAAGGTTGGCAAGGCCTGGGCAGTCCCATTCATTGCAGGGCTTGAGAGCTCCAAGATAATCCTTCCCTTGGTTACATCTCTGAGCAGAATGACATGCCTTGGCTTTAGTTCCAGCTCCATTTCTCCATCAGAGCAGGGAGACATATCAGAAACAAAGCCTCCATGAGCTGAAAATACCACCAAAATAATGTGATATATTGACAAATCTAGAGGTATGTTTTCACATTCAGAAAAATATTATGAATGTTTTAAACTTCAAGAGGGTCAGGGAAATAAAAGGCACCTTTTTTTTTTTATTTATTCTGGTATTGGAAGTGTTGCATGTAATTTTTATTTTTTTCCACCTAAAGATGGATTTGAATGAAGCAGAAAAGATTATTTCTAGAGCAGAAAATCTGTACAAGCAACCATATTTCTGGAACCTCCTGCATTCACTCCCTCATCTTGAACTGAACAGCTTATATACAGAAGATGAGTTAGCTACCATAACACAGTTTCTAAAATTTATTCAAAAGTAAGTACTTTCACATTCTTGAAAGTGCTCTGTTTTAAAATTTTCTCTGGAATTCTTGTTCTTTTCACTGTGTACTTAATAAAATAGGCATCCCTTACATTGTAAAGAGGCTAAAATTTTCTTCTCATTACCAGATTTTGCTTTTATAAAACTTGTTAGGAATTTTCACCCAGACTGATTCCTTTGTAACTATGTTTTGCATCTTTGCCAAACTCAACAGAGATGCCCTAGGAGTCTTTGTTAAGCAGCTCCATGTTAGCAATACCTGAAATTATGAAATGACTGAAAAGCCCATCACATAATATGACTTTGAAACTTGTAATATATTTTGGGAATCTTTGAAAGACAGAGCATATACATATGAATATAAGAAAATAATAGTTTTGATCTTAATCAGATCTGAGTGTCTGTAGCTCTTGGTCTGTATCAGGAAAATTACTCAATTTTGTTTCCTCAGCCTCTTGCTGTCAGAATAGCTTTAGGTCCTCTCTTGCAAGAAATGAAACAGTAAGAAAAACACCCCAGAGACTGTTCTGAATCAGGTAAAGGACAGCTGGGTTCAGAGGGAGACATAGAATGAAAGCATAGACCAAGACACATATCAGCAGGAATTTTCAGTAAAATAAGGTCATTATTAGGTGAAAGATGGATATGTGTTTGCCAGGGTAGGCAGTTTGCTGTAGTAGGTTGATGAGCAATTGTCACTGTAGTCAAATAACACAGTCATAAAGTAAGAGAAGCCCTCTGAACCTGGGTGCCTGCGCTAGACTGGCCATGCACCTCATCAGCCTTAGACCGTGGGGAAGCAGGAGCTCAGAGATAATGAATGAGAAATTACTGTGCTGTTCTGCCATCCTTTATCATCCCACTGTACTTTTTTTAAATTAAAAAACAAACCCAAATCAAAGAAAATCCACAAAAACAGCTGTCCACCCAGAGAAGAAGGATATGATGGCATAACTTTTTTTCAAGCTGGGAAACAAGTTTCTCTTATAATATGTGGATTACACCTATGTTGGTGCTTGATTTTTAAAATTTAATTATTTTTCCCTTATGCCTGAGTAATTTGTAACCTTATTTCACCTTGTTCTCTGAGCTACTAACATGCAAAACTACATAGGAGAATCAGATGTTTACCTATGGGTTTTGGTCTTTTCATTTTCTTGGGGTTTTTTAAGATTTCTGTGCCCTTCAGTGACCAAATTTACCCTCATTAATGCAATTTGGAAAGCAAAGCACAAAAACCAATGCTTGTTTCTTGACTAGTTTCATATTACTATGCTACATTCTAGTGGTCCTTTCTAAGGAAGAATTAAGCCAGTAGAAAGGTTCTGAATTTACATTTCTGACTTTCAGGTCTGTACCATGTTTTGCTGTGTCTCTCAGAGGCACTTAACAAAACTTTTCACATCTATCTGACCAGCTTTGGGGTTTTATGGTAGGGGTAGGGTCTTTTTGGGTTGTTTGTTTGTTTGTTTTCCCTTCTTTTTATGAATGTTGTAAACTGATGGCTTACTCTGGAAAATGAGATTCTTATTTGCATAATGTGATTACTTGGTTGGAAATAGCTGGTAAATTTGAAATAAATTTTATGTAGTAAGTTACAGTGTCATTAACACAGAATTTTTTTTTCACAGCTAAGGTGACAGAGACTTGTAAGAATTTCAATAGATATATTTTTATCAATGGATTCTGTAATGCATTTTGCTTAATCTCTTGTGAGAATAAGTATTATGTTGCTTTAAAATTTTTTTCATTTAAATTGGTGGGAAGTAAAATATAAGTATTCTGTGTTGATTCTGCCTTGTTGTGAGGATAGCAGAGAATGTTGGTGGTACTTTGGTCTTATTTTTCCACATTTATTTCCTTTTTTTTTTAGAGGACATTGGTCCTCTCAGGACACATTTCCTTAATGGAAATTGACTGATACACTAACTGTAAAATTTCAATTTGTGTTTGAGATACTCTAACTGTAAAACCTCAATTGTTTAGTTGTTCAATTAAACTCTAATTTCATAAAACATCAGTTTTTCAACAGTAAAAAAAAGTATTTTATTATTCAGTTGCTTGAAAGTTGTCTCTTTCCAGCAAGTTCTTTCAGGTTTTTTGGTGTATAGAGAGCTTGATTTTTGTTTTATTTTCCACTTTCAGTACCTTAGCATCACTGAAGGATTTAGCTATGATGCCACTGGGCCAAAGTTTCTATGAAACGGTGAAAATGGCACTGAATTTGACTGCTGCATCAGTACAGGATAGGAGCTTAGAAGGTAAGAAATTTGCTTCAGATTATCCTTGAACTTCCTAATAAGCATTCTGGAAATATATGATAGTAACTGCTGGACCTTCTGCTACATTCTTGATGTGCAGAGACTAAACTATAGTTTTGTACTGCTAACATACTTCTCTACTGATCTGCTTTTTAAATACTGATACTGATTATTAAATTTTATCAGACTCTGGCAACTATCAGATAATATCTAATACAGATACTATATTAGACCAGTTTATCTGATACTTTGTTTATCAGATAGAAACAAAGCATCAGATAAACTGGTCTAATACATAGTGTTTAGAATGATCATGGTTTAGAAATGAATTTTAGAGAGAGACTAAACCAATGCAAGGGACAATTTCTTCCATTTGATAGAAGGACAGCAATTTTCTTGGACATGCATGTTAAGCATTATGACTGGTTTACTTTAAGCTTCATTCTTCTGTTCTCATAAATTCTGCTGTCAGCTGAAGGGGGGTTACATTTCTCCATCTGCTGCTTCACCATGGAAGATGAGTTTTATTGGAGAAGGTAGGCTGGCCCCAGGAAAACAAGAAAAGGTCAGGAGCAAGTTTCATGGGCAAGCTGAAGCACACAATGTATAGGTGCAGCTGTCTGCTTGGTGTGGAAGTCAGGCTAAGAGTAATAGGCAGTCTAAATCCCACTTCACCTGCAAAAGTGAAGGCTGATGTAGGACAAAGCTGATGTGCTGGATCCCTTGTACAAAAGATGAACTTGATTTCTCTGGAATTTCTGGTATTTTCCCAATGCTCTCACTCTCACTAGTGGTTCACATCCAGTCAATACACACACCTTGCATGCCTCTGTGCAGTTCAGAATGTCACCCTGCTGAGTTTGCTGGCAATTGCTGTGCAGGGGCATCCCACCATCAGCATATCAGCTGCTGAAATGCCATCACACTGACTGACCTTACCACTAGTGCAATCATGGGTTTTATCCTAGGTAAATTTGTGTTCCAGTGCACGCATCCTGCTGTCCTCAAAAAAGCTGGGAACATGGTACTTGGATCACAACAAGTGAGAACCACCAAGAAACAACATGAACAAAAGGAATGAATTACATAAACAAAAGATTTCCTTTCTTTCAGGTTTTCAATACAATCTTTCTTTTGGGGATGTTTTGTGGAATCCGCTTGCTGTGAAAGCAGAACTTGAATCCAGGTTTGGTTTTGATGGCCCTCATGTTGAGAAGCTGCTAAGTTATACAGCACAATTAACAGAGGTAAATCAGTTGAAAATTTCAGTGTCTAACTCTTCAATATTTCTTTTTTATTTGTACCCTGAATGTATTTTCTTGTGTTACGGAGTCTTAGTTTTGTGCAGCAGCTACAAGGTTGTTAAATATCCTAGCTTCATTCCCATCAAATAAAAGACTAGCTTTAGCTGAAATCTGTGCACATGAAGATATTGATAGGTCCAGTTTTATACAATAATGAATGCTCCTCTGAAGTAACAACTGTGTATGGCAGAGTCCTGTGTTTATTAACCAATCAAGTAGAGACTTTTGAGGATTGCTTCACTAAGCTTTTAAACCCAAATCCTTGATTTGAGTCTGACAGGATTAGCTTGTCTGGCAGCACTTGTCATCTCATTTGCTGGACAAAGAATGCCTGTCTCTTCTGTGTGTAAATTAAGGGAGACCAAGAGTCCTTTCTTCTCAGCTGTGCAATCTTGATATGAATGTACTAGACTGAGTTGTCTTAGTGGTTCTTAATCAAATAGCCTGTGATGCATCACATCTAGAAGAAAATCTCTTTCTTCAGATAGGGCAACCTATCCTCTAGACCAAGTTGTCTGTTGTGGTGGTCTGGTTTGGCTGCAGAAAACTGGAAACAACGTTTGAATTTGTGCTTAAGTCCACAGTTTCTTTAATAGAACATGTTGGTATTTATGTGAAATCTGTTTGTTCTTTGTAGAGCAGTACAGTTTAGAGTTATACTCCAGAAGAGCTCATTGTAAAAATAGCGGATTTAAACAAATGGATACATTATTAAAAAAACCCTTGACTTTTGAATGGCCTTTTGATGAAATATCAGTGATGCTCTGTTTGGCCAAATGAACTGCATTCAACTGCAGCTTGGTAACTGTGGCTGACTGTGAAATCCCAGGCTAACTCACTTGGTAACTATTTAAACTAGTATCTCAATGTTTTGTGCTTGTATTAGAACTTTGAAGACCATCAAAAACTATGAAAGCAAATATGGAAGCCTGGATAATATTTGTTTGGAGCACTTCAATTCTGTATCTAACACCCCTTTTTGTTTGGTGTCAAAACACCAGCAAAACTTTTTATGAATTCTCTAGTCAATGTTGAAAGGAGCAAGAATGCAAAGCATCTCAGAAAGGCAGTACCAGAATTAAAATGTATGGCATTATTTCTGTAAGCTTTAATAATTATAGGCTTGGGAATATTTAATTATTCATATCAATTTATTGGCTTGGGAATATTAAATCATTCATCACAGATTTTAAAAATTAGTCTATGAAGAAAAAATTCTGTTGTCTTGGCCACTCTCTCGAAACTCACCAACCTCAATTTAAAACTGCTCTGCTGCATGTAATCACTGGTTGAGATACATCATTGTACTAAGTGCTTTTTATATCAGTAATTTTTGTACTTGTGAAGTTGTTTCAATATAGTTATTCTACTATAAGGGTGCTGTGTCATAGTCAAATTAGTTCAGTACCAGCCTGCAAATTACTGTAGAAGTAGCAATACTAGTGTAGCTACAAGGTGAAAATTCCTTGCATATACAAATCTCATCATTCTCATGCTGTATGAGCACCCTAATGGGGCCACTGGTATTTTATACAGCAACCTGCTAGTGGAGTACTTTGAAGTATGTGCCTGGGAATGAGAGGCTGGGTTAGATGGGCTTTGTTCTTGCTGAAAAGGCTAAGTGTTATTCTTATTTTCATTAGATAAGTAAGTTGATAGGAGAGCTAACATTCAGCAATGCTCTTGAAATACTCATCAATTTCTTGTGTCCTTGCCAGATTCCCACAGGAGAGACACTGGAGCAGTTTGTGTGCTCTGCTCTGGCTCTTGTCCAAGAAGATGAAGCAAACAAGGAGAATAATGGAGAGGGCTGTAATTCTGCACAGCATGAGGCCAAACTGTATCTTGTTCATGCTGTCAGCAAGTTCAAACTCTATGCACGGGTAACTTTAATAAGTTAATAGTTTGAATTCCTAATTTTAGCATGTAGGTTGTCAGCAGTAACTCAGTTAAAAAAAAAAAAAATCTAAGTTCTCTATAAAATTGTTTCAATGAACTTTCTTGCTAATAAAATGAAATAATCCTTATAAAGAATCATTATAGTGGAAGTATAATCTATCATCATGTGCCCACTTAATCAGATTTTCTCATTAATGGAGATTCAGA
This sequence comes from Ammospiza caudacuta, assembly GCF_027887145.1. Classification (NCBI taxonomy): domain Eukaryota; kingdom Metazoa; phylum Chordata; class Aves; order Passeriformes; family Passerellidae; genus Ammospiza; species Ammospiza caudacuta. Next base: position 84,501,784 of record NC_080593.1, read on the forward strand.
TTTGAAATGTAATAGGGAATGTGATGAGATATGCTACAATGCAGAGACCTGTCAGAGGAGACTGTTTACTGTTCCACCTGAGACTGAATGTTGAACAAAACTGAAAATTGACTAGACACCTCCACTGGTATATAATTAATTTTTTCCCCTCATTGTCTCTGGCAATGGTGGCTGAAGCAAGATAAAAGTAAACCTCCAGTAGAGCATCTTAAAATTCTCATCTGTCAGAATAGCTTGCCATGCCTTCTCTGTAATGACATATGTGTAGTTGCATGGACAAAAGAATTAAATATCTGATGTTTCCTAAGAAAAGCACCTAGCTACCTTAACATCGGTATTTGTTTTTGTACTGAAACATCATATTTTTATCCATTAAAAAAGAAGAATAATGTATCAAGCTGGTCTGGAGATGTTTGCAATATTATGTAAAGAAAAAATGTAGATCTTCCTGTGTATTTCCTCAAAAATGTGATCTTTGAGGTTTCCCTGCTATATGATGAAGTATGAGGTAGGAGGTAATAATTCAATGTGACTGCCAAAACGAATGCACTAATCTCTGTGTAGGAAAACCCAGTAATAATTTCAGTCATGATTTTAAAACTCTCAGCATGAGTTGATGATCTTATTATGGGAACCAGAGATATGTAAGCTGCTGGCCACTGTGAGTTATCTTGGTGAACATAAAATCTCAGTATATCTCTTGGAGTAAATCAGTTATATTCACTTGACATTTAAAAGAAAGGTAATGGTGAAGAAAAGGAGAGCAGTCAGTAGCTTTGGCCAGGCCTTTTAATGCTTATTTCTGGACTTTACATTGGGAGCATACAGGCTTCATCATCTCTGTGTTATGGGGCTCCAAAAATGTTAAGGCTGCTATCTTCCATCATATTGGCAATGTAGGCAGAAGTTTGGTAAAAGAAGCCTGAGTAATCAGCTGTGGAGGTCAGCTTTTGGTTGATTTCAGCCTCAGTCCATCTTTTTTCCTTTCCTTGGTCTGCAGGCAAGGTCAGCACCACATAGAATGTCAGCTGTCTGTGTGCTGTAGCCTGTTACATTGCCAACTTGCATGCCAGTCAAAACTGTATTGAAAGTCAACCTTTGTCACGTCAGTAATTTCAGAGTCTAGACAGGTTGTAAGGGAGAAATTTTGGTATCATTGTTGATTGTGTGAATTTTTAACAACATGCAAATTCTGTGTACTGCCTAAGTAAGAAAGCTTTGATTAATGAGATGTTCTGTTTTGCATTCAATCCACTAGGTACTTGAGCAATGGCTCGACAGCAGCAGTCTCTCTCAAAATTTCCTTTTGGAACTTAGAAGAATCGTGGCTAATTTAATGTCTCAATTTTTAGATGACAGGGAAGACAGGAAACTTTTTTCAGAGATAAATACCCTGATCCAGCAATGGGATGAGAAGGCGAATGCCTATTTTTCAGAAGGATATGTTCCATCTCATTGGTAAGTTATACTTCTCTTTCTGAAACTTGTCTTACAAAATTAGATCAACCTGAATATTGGTCTTACTTTGCATTTAATTGATTTCTGGTTTTGTCTGTTTTGCGATTTTCTTTTTATTCTGTAGTTCAAAACCTTGTATACAGTCAAATAATTGTGCTGATGCTTATATATTCTAGAAAAGAAATTAAGTTCATGCTTCAGAATATAGCTTCCTACAGGTTCAGCAGAGGACATGACTACTACATGATCAGGACTCATAGGAATCAGCAGCTGTGGATAATTGGCATTTTGAACTAGGACATGAATCCGTTATATTGTTCTGCAAACAAAGTTGAATTCCCACAAGTAGTTGGTGTGACTCACTGATATTTCTCATGTATAGCAAGTCCAGTGCATGTGAAATATTTAGAATTTTTGTTGTAGAGGTCAGCTCAGTTGTGCAGGAGATCTTGTAACAGATGCCTTCATCGACAGCTACAGCCTATGGAAAACAGAATTTTAAACACGTAGAATTAGTTGTACATATGAAATTTGCCATCTCATCTAGGGCACTCTGAGTCTGTGATTTCTTTTGATGTTTTTGAGCTTTCATTACAATTTCAAGTTCTCTGTTTGGTTCATGACTTAATGCAAATGTAAACACTTTATGTGAAGATTTGGCTGTAAGCCCTGGACTTATTAAGAATGATATGTTTTGTCAAGCTGTTCAAATATTCCTGCTCTGGAAGGTTCTGCAGAGGAGTTAAGCTGTACATAAAGGGAGTTAATGTTTGTCAGAGTTGGCAGAGCCTCAAGAAAGGTCTATGGCAGAGCACAGGAACTGATAATTCCCTCTTTCTAATGGCACATTGGATGACTTGCATCACTTCCAGGAGATATAATATTGGCCTCAGTTTCTCATTACTTGTAATTTCTTGTCAGCTAGGAAGAGAGTGATTCCATTATCAACTAGTAAGAGAGAGATTGCAGTCAAATTGTTTAAAAATTTAGTAGGATGTTTTGAAATTTGGTTCTAATTTAGGAAAGGAAACTGCTGTGCTGCTGCAGTTGTAAGCAACAACAAAGTATTTTTTTTAGCAGTTTTATTCTTTTGTTTGCAGTGCACAGTGTTTTTGTGCTCTACCTCTGTTGATTACAGAGTCTGGAGAGAAGGAAAATATTTTTAAGGAGAAGATATTTTAAGCTTGAGGCTTCTACATTCAAAGACTTTTTTCCATGCACCTCCTCTTGACAAATCTTACAGAGCTAGTAGTTGTTTTTTCTTTTGATAAGTAATACTGACACAATAGAAACACTAGTGGGTGCATTCCAATTTTCACTGTGATTTCATGTTTTTTGTAGATATTAAAATAGCAGTGTTCAGCTACCAGGCAGTCAACTGGAATGTTTTGTTAAGTTTCAATAATTATAAGAAAACAAAAAATTCTTTACAATTCAGGAAAAATTAGATGTTTTGATCTATTTTATTGATACATTCATTTCTGTAAAATAATTAGTCTGTGGAACATGAAATCTTTGTTCTTTTCAGCAGCTGAAAATGTGATGTACTCAAAGGTGTTGGACTCCTTGTGGCTTGCAAGTTCGATTATAAGTACTGATAAATGCACAATTTTTTCACTACTGTCTACATTCGGGTTTTGATTTGAATGAGGTTGTGACTTTCCAGTAGAGATTTTTTTTTTAACATTTTTTGAAACCCAAAACAATTGTCAAGTTTTGCTAATTCAGATTTTGTGGTGATTAATTTGTGACTGCTATTCAAATTATATTTGTAATTTCCTTGAATTAAGTAAATAAACCTAGATTCTAAAATTTAAATAATATATAGTTAAAAATTCTTGGCTGCCTGCTAGGTAACTAACAAAAAAAAACCTTACGATTGATTAATTTTTCAGGATTTTGACGTCTTTCAAAGAGTTTTTGAAGACAGAAGAAAACTTGAAGGTTTCTGATGAAAACAAAATGGATCATCTTTTTCACCTTGTAGAAGTCCTAGAAAGAATGATAATGTTTGATTTTGCAGTTTCTTCAAATAAGTCTCTAATTGAAAATGCCTTGAATAATGCAATTATATGGATAAAAAATTTTGCTGAGGGGGATGAATCTGCCACCAATTTCTCACTTGCGGTTTCTGAACTCCATAATGACCTACAAAAAAATTTCCAACCTCTTCAGAGCATCTGGACAAAAAAGAGGGCAGAACTTTTCTGGCGTATAGTGGAAATCGTATTCCATGAACTAGATTCTAGGCTTTCTCTCTTGAGTCAAGTAGAAGAGGGAGAGGTAATTGAGACCCTATCTAGAATTTTATCTTCCATTACAGAAAATAAAATCTATAACAGAAGTATGGTGTTGCTCAAAAAGATCCTGAGTGATTGGCCAGAGTTAAATATTACTGCTTTGGACGATTTAAAACATTTTAGTGAACAATTCCAAAGAAATCTCTATGAAGTTGGATCATTGTCTGGTGATCGTGTCAATGTCTCATTTAGCACAATTCCTGGAGTGAGTAATACTTCTTCTTTATTGCTCTCCAATCCAAATTTTATGTATAAGGTACAAGAATTAGGAGAAATTGTGCATGATTTCCTCAAAAATATCCAAAAATTAAACAGTACTATTGTGGCCTCACTTGTTCCAAAAATTTTCTCTCTGTACCAGAATGATGATCTGGTTTTAAATATTAAGAGCAATAACACTCTGTTAAAACTTCTTTATGAGGCTTCAAAAAGTATGTCATCTTCTCAAGTATGGCATGATTTGCAAAATAAGGAACTAGTTTTTGATTTTCTGTTTGAAACTTTTGATCTGCTCTGGAATCTCACCAGTAAGTCTCTCTGTGAAAAATTACTATTAATTTACAACTATACAGAGTTTCAAGCACAGTTTCTTGCACAGAATGGAAAAAAAGATATACAAGTTGTTTATGACATTCTGAGCAGCCTTAAAACTTTATTTATAGATGACGAGTTCCAAACAGCTCTCTTATGTTATTTGGAAGACTTTCTTGATCTCCCTCCAGAATGCCTGGGAAATAATGGGTGCATTGATTTCTATCTAGCAAACGTAAGTTCAGAAGAGTATTCAGTAGAGGTTTATGACTTAATTCTGCTTCCATTGGACAGTATCCTGTCTGATGTAACAAACTTGGGAGATGAGGTAAGTGTGCCTTCTGCTTTGCACTGCACTTTTGCATGGCTTCAGGCATGGACAGAGATTTTTGAAGAAGCATCAGAAATCTTAAGTTTGAATTCAACCTTTTTTGTCTGCCTAAGAGATGATTTGGCATATCTCTCTGAAAACCTTTTAAATGTAACTCAAGATGAACTGTGCAATAATACAGCTATGGCTATTGTTGAAGCTACAGGAGCAGCAATGAAGTTTTTAAAAGCTGCTTTTCAGGAACATGGCAATTTAAATGACTTGAAAGATTTTGAGACTTTCCTTGTTAATTTTCAAAGAGTAATTAACAATGCATTTGAAGTCACAAACTTGCTTAAAGATAGCAGTTTAGAAAGTGTTTTAGAGACAATAGGAGCTGTGATAACTAAAATGCAGAAATCTATACTGAAGATTGTTAATGAAGAGTTTTTGAATTCTTGGCTTGATGCTTTCATCTCAGGAGCATCTGTGGGAGAAGATAAGGGTGCTGGTGTATTTTCCATTGAAAATTCCCTTTCTACTATTCTTAAGCTCTCCCAAGAGGAACTTGAAATTATTCTCACTGAGATAAATGACACATCTGCTTTTTTAAAAAGTGTACCTCGAGACAAATATATGGCTTGTATCAGCATTTTCCAGAATATTACCAAATTAATTTTGGATAATAGTCTGAAAGACATAAGCAACTTGCAAACAAATTTTTCATCTCATCTTAACTCCTTTCTAAACTTTCACAGTACGATGGATGAAGCAGAGGATTGTAACACGTGGATATATGGATTAAGTAATCCCACTGAAAAAAACAAGTCACCTTCTCACCTTGACAGTGCAAAACATATTTTATTTCTTCTTCAGTCTCTGGGAAATGCTGAGACAGATGCTAAGCTAATGAATGTGATGGACTTCATTAATTTGGTTTTTAATTTGACACTCCCTGAATGTTCCTTAGGTGGTTCTGATGTGGTTTGTGCAAGTGTTTATTTCAATATCATAGCAAAAACTTTGAAATTTATTCTCCCCGAACTGTATGTCAAACATGACATAAATGTGCTTGAATTTATTTTTAAACTTTTAAATAATTCTGGAGAGCAAATACAAACCGTTATTAGTGATTTAGTTGGGAGCTCATTGTATATGTCAAATGAGACCCATTTTAGTCAGTCGACCCGTGGTTTCAACAGAACTTCAAGAATGCTCCTTAATCCTTTTCACCACATTTCTCTTATATCAGTGGAACTCTTGTCAGAAATCCAAAGTCTTCTGAAAAATAAAACTTTTGACTTCCAAGAAAACAGCACCTCTCATTTGGACAATGAGATTGAACCTTTCTTGCACGGGAAAAATATCAGTTTGCTGATGGAGTTCTTTCAATATATGATTAGAAAACTTGACTCAAACTTGCAAAATGAACACAAGACATTTCCTCAGAAACTGATAGAAACAGCAGGTCTGAATATTGAAATGGTAAGGAAGGCACTTGAACTATTCAAGTCTCCTACTTTTGTCGACATTCCATTAAGAGATGAAAAGGAGCTTCTAAATCATATGGTTGCCTTGGTGCAAATCATGAGAAACATGGATGTTGAGTTTTTGATAAGTAGATTCAAACAGGTCCAGGAGAACCTAGAAAGTTTCTTTAAAAATATCAAACCTTTTAACCTTGAGAACTCTGGGTTAGGTACCTTAACAGACTGGTGGGATGCATTTGAGAACATATCATGTTACTGGAACCTGACTGGTGTACGCCAAATAACACAGCTTTTTGAACACGATGAGCTCTACAATACAGAAGATGTGTTCAACCTCCTCTTTGATGTCATCAGCCTTACAGAAAGATTGGCTCATGGAAATGTTACAGAAGCACTAGCTGAAATATATGCTTTCATACTAACTCAGGAAGAAAAAATGCCAATGTTTACTGATGAGGAGTTCTCTAACCAAGTAGAAGATCTTCTAACGTTGCTGGAGATGTTGGCAGACATCTCTGATAAACCTGAAGAGGCCTTTGGTTGTTTTTCTGCAGCATTCTGCTGGACTCTCACAACAGCAACACCTCAGAATGATGCCACTCTTAAACCCTGTGACATGCTGCACACCAATTCTACTTTGCATTACAATGCTGTCATGGAAGTCATTAAGGAGCTTAAACTCATCACTTTGGATGACAGTTTTGCTTGTTCTATGGAGGACATTCAGATGGATATCACTCGTAATCTGACTTGCTTTTTTCATCAGATTAAAGAATGGAACTCTATAATTTTGAAGTTTTCTGAGCTCCATCATATAAATAGCTCAGTTCTCAAAGAGCTGCTAGATTTTTGGAATGAGCTATCCCTTTATGCTGTGCCACTGCAGGTGAATAATACACATGCAATCAATTGTTCTTCTACACCAAAGAGCCAAATGGCTTTACAAATCGTAGAAACTCTGGGCAGCATTTCAGTGTCAGAAATGGAGATGGCCAAAAGACTTCTTGAACAGCTGGATAATCTTTATGATGGCCTAAGCTGGAACAGAGAGTCAAGAACATCGCTTAAGAGTGTTCTTACTAATGTTAAGAATATGACCAGTGAAGTTTCCAGACTTCTGAATACTGAAGCTGTTCTTTCTTTTCTTTCTGCAATTCAGCCTTTAATGACGCTCTCATCTGTTGGAAACCAGACACATGCAATGCTTATGAAAATATCATCTTTAAGTGGGAACATCAATCTAACTGACAACTTTGAGAACTTCTTGTTTCCTGTAGTTACAAGCGTAGAAAATTTATTGGTGAATTTTAGTGTTAGACACTTCCTTGTGGTGATAGATCAAAGGTTTCAATTACTAAAGTTGGCCACTGGACAGTCCTCTTCAATGTCTCCTGATGTCTTACTAGAGCAGTTTAAGACATCATCTGTAGATGCCATATCAAGAAATTTTGAAGATCTACAAGACCTTGTGAATATCATTCTATGTGAGTGTAACGATAAAAATTATTCTAAAATGATGCATGCTCTAATTTTCCTTATAACTAATGAAAGTTCATCAAATGACCTACTGTTGGCTGTCAAAAATATTATTGCCTTTCTGGAGCTATTCCAAAATAAGTCTAAGAAGGACTATACTGGTATGTTATTTGGGGACAGTCATTTTAGCAGACAGAAATTGAATAATACTCACCCTGCTTTTTCAGTCTTGCTAAACAGCCTCCTTCACATAATTGCTGATCTTGATGTTGTAGAAGAAGCTTTGTGTGCAAACAATACAGAGCTTCATAAAGTTGACTTCGTTGATTCATTTTTTTATAATGCACCGTATAGAGACACTTCTACTCTGTCCCAAAGCAGAACTCTGGAGATCATGGAAGAGATTTTGCAAGTAATATTTCAGTCCACTGCAGAACATGACAGGAATAAAATAAAACTCTTACTAATGAATTTACATAAGGATGTAATGGCAGAACTGAGGTAAGTGTTTTACATGTAGTCATTTTGGAAAGTGTGCTGACAATGACAGAAGGGCTCTCTGTTTATGAACAGCTCAATCAAAACTTTTATTAAGTTAATTAGTGTTTCATTTCAGATTTGTTCCCACTTATGTTGTTCAGACCAGCTGTATTGGTGTCAGAACACATTGTATGGACTAGATTATTGTGTTTAGTTTATGTTTGCAATATGTGTTTATTCATATGTGTTGATACTTGAATTGGTTTCTTTGGAGCTATTATAGAAACAATTATTTGAAGATACTTGTGTTTTAAAATCCTTGCAAGCCTGAATACTGAGCCCCCACTAATTGGCAGGCAACAGCCATTTTTGCCTTTGGAGCTAAATGTTAAAGAATGCTTGGGCCTAATTCTTTGTGGTGTGAGTGGAGTTTTTTTTCTATAGCCAAATACAGCTATACAAAGTTTCTTTAACTTAAATTTGTTGATGTCTTATGGCTATTGAGTTAAGTTGTTCAGTTTAATAAATGCAGTGTCTGAAGGAATCTTGAGCCCACAATCATATTTGCCTGATTACACAGATCAGATGTAATTCAGAAGCAGAGGAAACAGCTTCAGATTTACTTTATAAAAAGACTGCTGGTCTAGAGTTGCTGCATTTAAACAAAATTGAATGAGACACAAGTTGGTTGCTCCAAACAGCTCTAGGGTGTCTTGCTGGTGGGGCTACTGGTCCTACTGACATAAACCAGCTGAAAAATGGCATTGTAAAGTTGATGCTGTGATCTGGTATTTTGAGCTTTATGATTAATTTTATGTAAATACATTAAACCATTGTCCATCAGGGCCAATTATTAACCTAATCTGTTGAAAAATATCAAAAGCAAGTACTAGAAAAGTGGTTTATTTTCCCTACATGCTGGTTATCTGCTCTTTACCATCAAGTGAACATATTCTGTGGCCTCTCAGTACTTCTGAAGCCATTATGATTTTGCTTATCTTGGGAAGGTGTTTTCTAGCACTCCTAGGGTATGTTTTTTAACATGGAAGTATTATATTCTGATTTTGAAATTGTTCAAACAAATGTAATAACTGTTAATAAACTGAAATCCTCGTGTGGTTCATTGAAGACTGTATTTGTGCATTGTCACTTGAAATTTTTCTGTGGTGCCCTTGGAATGAAAATAATGTTTTCTTATTGATATTTCTACAGAGCATCTAAAATCTGCAACATTCTTCAGCAACGTTTATACCCTGAGAGTGTCGTACTATTGCAGAAATTGCAATTTACCATTTTGAATATTCTCAAAATCTTTTCAGGTTGGTTACCACAGTAGTGACTCTGGGACCCATGTGTTAGTGTTGTCAGTTAAGGCTTTACTCTAAGCAAACTTTTGTACAAATAAGGTAATTTGGGCGATGCCAAGCACAGCAAGCATACTGATGCCTGGAAATTAAACCAACAGAGGCACACGAAGAAATCTGATACTGATCACACAAAGGAAACATTCTTTTCTGGAGTGTTCATGTAGACTTAAAATCCCAGGGAAAGCAGGAGACCTTGCTGCTCCTCCTCAGCTAGTGAGCTTAGACAGGTCACAGGGGTTTTTTTTAATGAGCCAGACTTGCCACAGGGCAATGTGTATTTGACAGTAAGGAAAAATGGGGCAAGTATTCAAAGGAAGTAGCCTCTCTCACTTCTGGCCTTGTCACACCAGTGAATTGGCTACCTGTAGCTGAAAAACTTCACCCTCAACAAATTGTTCAAATTTTAATGTGTTACCTTGTTTTATTCCTTATGTGTATGCTCCCAAGTTGTTTAAATTTAAGAATTTAAGAAAGGCTAAAACCTTTCAATATAGATATTGACCTGAGTATAAATTCATATTATTTCTTTGGGAAACAAAAGCCAGTGCTTTTCAGAGCTCATATTTTAGCCAACTATGCCCCAAATTGTTTGTAAAGAGCAATTAGGAGACATTAACCTGCCCTTCTAGGGCAAAGGACGAAATCTGTAATGTCTTATGCCAAATTAATTTCCAAAAGAGTGTAAGATGTGATTACAACCCAGTTTTGACTGTCTTCTCCACTCTCCTGTGAGGGATGTAGTTCCAAAGAGTAAAACAGTAGTGCTGTTGAGCTAGGATAAGTGATACTGCAATTGTGTAGCCAGGTACCTGTGTTCTGTGCTTGACCTCTGATGAACAGTCTTTTTATTGGGAGAACTGAGATTAGGGAACTAAATTTCTGTCATTGTCAATTCAATCCTCTGTTTATGGGAATGTTTCATAATGTTTCATTTGTTACAGAAAATATTATGAAACCTAATGAGAAAAAATGAAAACTGCTTGATTTGGTTTGATTTGAGGAACAGTATTGTGTTGCTTCTATGAGCATGATCAAGGTTTGCTTGTTTTAGAAGCAGTGTTTAATGTTTATTATTCTTCCTACTTGACTTAAGAAACAAACTTAAGGAAAAAAAAACATAGTTCTAAAAATTGCCTTGATACTGAATGAAAATGCAGCAGTGAAGTCAAATTCCTTCACCACTATCCCATGTATAAACCCACTACAGACAGCAGGAAGGAGGCGTTTTCCAAGGATATGGTGGCTTCAAGCTTGGGTAGAAACAGTCTCCATGGATGACCAGGGAGACAATACTGTCCCCCTATATGGGTTCATTATCCCAAGCTATGGAAAATACCTGTGTAATGCTGTTTTCCTCCCCTTGTAGTTTGGGTTTGAAAGTTACTAACACCCAGGTGTTCCTAGAGGGAAATAGCATCAGGGGAGCCTGCCCAGGGAAAAGGTAGATGTGGTTAATATACTCAGCTTCTCACAGTCATGAGCTCTTGCTCATGAAGAGCAAAAAGGAAATGGTCTTCTCTGGTTCTGTAGCAGGTAGGGATGCTGTCATTACTGATCATAAAAATGTAATGGAGAAGAGTAACTGAAATTGAATCAAACTAGCCTTTCTTGTCCTCTGAAATGATACATACATTTAGTTAGAAATATTTCTCTGTGCCTTAGCACATCAAATATTCCTTCCTTTTAACAAATTTTCTTTCCCTTACTTGTTGGCCAACTTTAAATTTGATTTCAAGTTGGTTTTTTATCTGATTAAATCTGGACATTTTCTCTTACAGAAGAACCCATTGTCTTTAGCAGCATTTTCTGTGCCATTACAAAGTGTAAAGACGGATTAATGAGTCACTTGCTCTTCGCTGTCTTGGAAGGCATTGCTGTGGTTCAAGATCACTATCAGGTCTGAATGATTCCCTCACCTACAAGTGTACTTTACAGCATGCATTAAACTTCAGAAACTAATGAAAGTTTCCTTTTTCCCCACTGTCTGAATGACAAGTCCCCACAGTGGCTATACAAACCCGAGGTTTAAACAGGTATAGCTCTGATAATTCTGATAGAGATACCCAGAAGAAATTCCTTAAATAAGCATTGGTGAGCTTTACAAGCTGAAATTATGACTTTAAATTATTAGAAATCCAGTAACTAGGATAGCCGGATTGTCAATCAATGTCAGACAGCAGCCCATTTTTAATTTCTTTAAATTCCATCATTCTGCTAATTTAATGAGTTATAGTACATTTATACTTTAAAATCTTCATAGGAACATTTGTAAAATTAAAGTAAGAACAAATAGACTTCTTAGCCAGAATAATTAAGGCTAAAATAACAGTTATGATTACCAGTTGGGTTCAGTCTGTTTTTCTTTAACATGAAATTGCTAGCAGGTGAGAGTAATGTTTGTCACATAGAGGCTCATCCAGAGCTGGAAACAGGCCTTTGGATAGCACACGTGTGTACACAGGCAAATGTGCTGTACACAGATAAAAGTACTAAAGTCATGCTTTTTAGTATAGAATCTGTCTTCTCTTTATTAAATAGCTCTTCTGCTGTGTCTACCTGGACATTTTTCTGATACGAACAGCAATGTGTTAAACAAGTGACAAGTAGCATCACTCAAAGCAGACTTTTGCAGGCCAAATGCGTTGTGTAGTCACCACCTTTCTATGACCTACTACTGTAAATATTAAAAGCTTTGCAAAATTAACATTGTAAATATTCATGAGAAAACATAGAGCTGCATACTATGCAGAGCATGATACATGAAAAACTTTGGATATGAGGATCCAGATATTTTGGTTTGTTGAATGAAAACAGATGTTCAAAACAAGTTTTTTGGAAAAAGATAAAATGGTCAGACTAAAATTAAAAAAGGAAAAAGAACAACTCATTTAATTTTGAAACAAATTTTAAAAGACTGGCATTTCTATTAGTGGATGACTATCCTTGACAGGCTAGTTCAAATTCCCAATCTGATTGTTTCCAAAACTCAGATATTTGAAAATTCCTTGCTTCTTGAAAACATTTATTTCAGTTTCAGTTAATCATACAATGACTATGAGAATATTATCTTACTCAAATTCTCATTTGAAGCTTCAAATCATCTAGTTGCTGAGAGCTGCCACTTCTAGCTGTAACACAATTTCATGAATTTACTAACCATGTGATCACTGTGTTCTGCAGGATGCTGGAAGATACTTGACCACTTTCAACAAGGGAGATTGTGAGAGTATGGCATATATAAACCAAAAACTTTCCAATGATTTGGAGAGCTTTGTGGGAGCTTTGCAGAATACCAGCAGTGACAGCTGTGAATGCCAGCTAATGTTGGGGAATGTCCAGAGACGACTGCAAATGTAAAGTCTTTCACATTTTGGTGCCCCATGGTTCCTCATCATTAGTGACGTTATTCTGTGCATATGTCTGTGTTCTAAACTAAGTGATTACAGGAGCGATACTGTCTTTTTAAGCTTTATTCATTTAGCTTCAAATTCAGTGGATAAAATACAGAAATTATTTAAGTAATTTAGAATAACTGGATATTCCTAAAAACCCTTCCATGTTTTTGCAAAGAACTTGCAGAAGATCTTGCTGCTCCACCAGCTGAATGCTTTGGATCACAACTAAGAAAATTTTCAATTTCCTCTGACTCAAGTTGGGTCAAAATTTTGATACCAAATTTTTTTTTATTTATAGCTCTTTTAATGTGGCTTTTCTTCTCGAAAGCTGATTATCTTTTTGTGAAATATTAAGCATGCAAATCAGTTCAGCAGTTCAAAGAGTTAGAAACACAGTACAGTGATTGTAAACTGATGGGATTGAAGTCCAAACAACTTCTGATTGTTATTTGCATGGGGAAAGCCATTAGATTTTAAGTAAAGCTGCTACTACAGAGTGTTTCAAATTTGCAATCAGCTAGAAGTAGACATTGTTATAATTGTTGCTATACTGGTTTGACCACTGGATTGTTTTCAAAACAGGCTTGAATGGTGTCTGTGAATTACAGTAATAATACCAAAGAACTTGAGCCTAGAGGCTGTTCCTAAACACCATGGGCTCATATCCAGTTTTGAAGAGAAAACCATATTTAATGTGTGCATACACTTTATTATTTAAATTATAGTTAGATAGATTTCTTTTCATCCTGAACTGCAGTGATTTGTATCTCTAGGTTTTAAAATTGTGTGTTCAGTGAGAAACATGGAAGTGAGATATTGCTCGACCTGCCCTTTTCTGTAAGCTGCTGTTTGCTAGGGCCCTTAGTCTTTATGGGAATCTATCTCTACATATGTATATATATGAGTTGCACATGTGTATCTCTACATATGCAGCCTCATTTAGGCATGAAATATGATGACCACTGCACTGTGTAAATACTGCATGAGAGCGTCTGTAGAGGTGCTGACTGTGTGCACAGTGTGTGCACAAAGAGCACAGTGGGACCCTATTGCCTCTTTTAGTCCTGTTTCACTGTTCATGTTTGTCTTTATACATCAAAATGCCAATGATTTGGTTCTGATACCTTGTGACATTAAGGCTATCATTCCAGGGTGACTGAAAATTTGGAGCTACAATTGTTGGAGAACCCAGCAGCAGCTTTCCTCAACAATTTTAATCTTGTGAATGGTGGGTTCCAGTTTTCTTCACTTTTGCTATAAGTGTAATTTTGTAGGACAATAACTGTTTCTTTGTTTTTCCAACTTCAAAGGGATACTATTTATTACTACACTACTACTATTGACATAAGGCAATTTTGTCATGCACAGTGAATTGAATTGAAAGGATACAATCTGTAGGAAATCTAATTAATAAATTTGGTGCTGTTGGTACTATTTTCTTTCTCTTCCAGCTGTGAAAGTCAAAGATTTTGTGCAGAATATTACTCGGCTGAGGCTGGATATTGGTTCTTCTGTCAATATTTCTGAAGAAACTGTCAATACCCTTTTGGAAGCCAGTGTCTCTCATTCAGAGGTAAAAGATCAAAAAGAGGTGTCAAATTACTGGGTTAATCTACAGCATGGTGTGCCAGCTGAAGCAAAACAAGCCATTTTGTTTATGTGGAATCTTATATTTCCACATGAAATACTTTAGGAGTTTTAGGACTTTAAAGTAATATTGTGATGCATTAAGAGATCAATTTACAGTTGTGCTATTCCTCTAATGCCACTGCTTCATTACTTTCAGCAATGTTTTACCCTCTTGTGCTGATGCAGAATTGGAGCTTTGCTGTCTTGGTATTGTAGAAAAGATGAGGGTTTATAGAGATATCATTTTGTATCTTACCACCTCTGCTCCTTGTGGTATGGAGTTGTCTTATGTGTATATTTTTTTAATTCCTTTGTCTGTTCCTCACTGTTTTTACATTATCTTACCACTGTATTTCTTTACTTTCACTTTGAGGTGTTGACTTTTGAGTAAGTTTTCTGTGGGAAAGGCTGTGTGTTACCATTGCTTTTTCCTGTGATCCCAGTGATCAGTCAAAATAATGAGAAATGCCAGCTGCCTAACAGGTTCCCTCTGCTGTGAGTTACTGTTGAAGAGCTGGGGATGCATTTGGTTAAAATTGATCAGCTCAGTCAAGCAGCCACTGGGTGTCAGTGATGCTCCGCTTGCCGCAAGCTCTGTTTGTGAAAAGTGCAGCATTAAAAAGGCATTTCAGACCATCATAACTACTTATAGATGATTTGTTCTTCTGCTTCTGTGGCAGTGTGACTGCCTTTATTGTTAGCTTGTTATTGTGATACCACTAAATGGTAATGAGAGAAATCATCTGAAAGCAATTCAGTTAAATGGGTTTCAGTGCACCTTTGATCCTTTGGAATAATAATGCTAATTGGCTGAATTGTCAAATTACTTTCCATCATTACTTTTTGCCAGTCTTATGCAGAGCTTAGATATATACACACATCTCATATTTGGATAATGATGCAGAATTTTTTGTTTGCTTAGTGCTTAAATCCTCCCCAGTCCAACTGGAGCATTAAAGGCCCATGTCTCTTACTAATTATGAAAGCTGCACAAGTACTTTCTAGAGTTGTATTTTAGGCATGCCTATTATGTTTATTGTCTATAAAGCCACTGTCTGATAACCTAATGATAGCTATAGGCCCATTGTAGCCCTATATTTCTGTGATTATATACTACTACTGTGCTTTCCTCTGGAACAGTAAGAGTAACCCTGGGAATTTTTTTGTGCTTATTGTATTTACCCATAATTTCTGCCACAATGTTTTGTGCTGGCCATGCTCATTGTCAAGTGATGAAATTATTTGAAATCACTTAAAACCTGTAACCTGAAGACTATAAGTGTTCATTTACTGATTGTAGGAGTTTGGATTAGCTCTGGTACTCAGAATGCTGCAAGGAAATTTAGAAGAACTTAACCTAGGGGAAAAAACATAGAATGCGTTAAAACTGTATATCACTGAAATGGTGATATACATGTGACACACATTTGAAATTAATTTCCAATTGCATCACAGTCAAATTTCCTCCCCAGCAAGAAGTCCAAATCAGTTTCATCTTACACCGCCCACAGAATTATGTTGGCATTCTGTTCCTTGAATGCACCCACAAAAAAGTGAATCTTTAAATACATAGAAAACCTTGTAGAATCACAAAGGAAAAATTCTGTTCCAGGTTGAAAATCAAGAAGTCTAATGATTAAGTTGAAAAATAAAATGGTCATAGGAATGAAAGAGTTAAACTGCATATCCTGACTGTCTTGAAGATCCTCTTCCTGACTGGGTGCTGTTAGCAGCAAGAGATGCATTCAGTGGAGGTGGTAGAGGCAGATTTTGTCCTAAGCAGTACAATGGATTCCTGTTCTGTGGCTCCTACAGGCTCCTAAAAAACTTGCAGTTTTTCTGGACTTGTTGAAAATGGGTAGCTAAGAGCTCCTGAGATATCTGGGCTTCAAGCACTTCAAACCATTGTCCAAGAATGCTTTATTATAGCCTCATCCAGGGTCTGCTGAGGCCCTTTATCTGCTATTAAATAATACTTTAAAGCAGTGTTTAACTGAGAAATGTGAGCTGGCTCAGAGCAGATATTATGCCATATAGACATCCCCAAGTGTTAAATTTGTGTGTCCTTTGTAAGAAGGAAGGACCATATTGTTTCATGTTAGTGATTCACACACCTAGATTTTGATCTTCAGGTGTTTCTGCAGCAGAGGTGTATATCTGCTAGAAGGAGTATACTCAGCATTGTAAATATGCCTGCTTATGGTATGAATGCTCAGGAATGAATGATTGACCTGTGAAAAATGAAAGCAAATCCTTATAGCAAATATACTTCATCTTTTTATATGTACAAGGAGTATAAAGTAGGAACATAGCAATCTGATATGAAGTTGTATGGTTTATTATTTCAGGTCTGTTGGTGCCTGCAAATTATCATGTTACTGTGACACAAATTTTCACCTTATTGACTATAAAAAAAGGTGATGCATTTCAGAGAGAAAAAATTTTAATGTACATATATTGTGATAGGTTCTTTACAGTGCCTTTGTGGTAGCTTTAACTGGAAGATGTGATGAAGAACTACTTAGCCTAATGCTAAAGCTCCCTGAAAACAATAGAACTTCCCTGGTAGTGGAAGAATTATGCTCTTTACCGGCACTGGACTTGTATACCATGTTTGTGTTGATTATACAAAATTTGAATGTCCGTCACATCATTTACAAGGTAAGTTTTTTTTGGAAGGTAATGTGAAACATACAGGTAATAATTATGTTTTTTTCTTCAGATGTTCTTTCTCCTTGAAAGCAAACAGAAGACATATGGTATCTTTTATCTTTGTTTGGCTCCCCAAATAGAACAGTTGAAAAATGGATCTGATAGATGCTTCCTCGGAAAATTATCACTGAGGAGTTAATTACAAAAGCTTTGCAGAAAACACAGGAGGTCAAAGACATATTTTTAATAATCTTTAGCAGAGTTTGCAGTTCATGCAATTAGTCACTTCATTATTTGTAAGAGTGGAACACTGATCTGACAATATTTGAACTAAAACCAGCATAGGTGCTCACATCACAAGAATGACAAAACTATTTTCTAGGAAGAATTCATAGCACTGTGGATGGGGATGTCTGCAGCACAAAACTGTCTTATCTGTATAACTATAGATAATCTGTAATCTAGTGTGGATATTCAGTGAGATAATGGTTTTATCTGTAAGAGCAGAATTATTGAATGGATAGTTAGAAGACATTTAGTTCAGTTCTTTTGGGGGTAATTGATTGACAGAACATAAAATCTGATCATGAATAGCTGAAATATCCTTATAACATTGTGAGGAAGAATGGCTTGTTCTAAAGCCATAGGACTCTGATTGTATTCTGGATGTTTCATGTTTTATTCTGGCTGCTGCATGCTCAGTTAAGCAGATTAGGTAAAGAATTTTAAAAATAAGACAATTTCCCACTGTAGGTAAAGATGCCTGAGGGGAAAGAAAAGACTTTACTTCCTGAATTATCTGCAAACCTAGGGAAAAAAAATTAGAATAAAATAAGCCAGTGCTTATTCTGATGAGTGTTTCTACTGAGATCTACAGAAACCTAATCAAATTCTAGCAAAGAGTAAAAAATGTTGTCAGCTCATCCTAAATTATAATGGAAGTTCACTATTTTTTAGCAAAACAAGATTTTTTTTAATGGGTGTCTTTCAATTTTTTCTCTTAACTATGTAAGGCTGAGGAGAAAATCAAGCAGAGACATTATAGTAGGAAGACAAAGGTGGATAAAATAGATAATCAGAGGGAGCGCTGAAACTATATAATGAGATTATATTAGTTTTATTATTTTGCATAGACAGGTAACAATGAATCAATTTGTATTATCATATCATCTAACTAATCCCCAAAAGCAAAGGGAACAGAGAGAAAATCCATAATGACAAATTTGCATGGTGGAAATAGCAAACAGCCAATTGAACTTAGGTCAAGTAGGTAATAAAATGCACACAATTATTTTTGGCATGAAAAATTCAAAGACAGGAAGAGTGTGGCAAGAAAGTTAGTTACTGTAGGGGTCATATTAAGCAATAAAAGTGGTTTCTAAATTTAATTTAAGTTACAAATTATTTTTAAAGTATGAAATTATTGCACTGAACATTTTTAAAGTGGTAAAGGAAAAGTTTCTATTTTCACTGAATTCTAAAAGGATAGAATGTTGCAGGTCCCATTAGCATCTTGTGTTGGAAAGCTCTCTTCAACTTGGCAGTTGTAAACATGTTTTCTGAATATTAATTTCTGTTTTGTCATAAGCCAGATCCAACAGTAAATTACAGAGAACGTCTCTTCAGCTTAATCTGAGAGTAACCGGGGAGTTATATCAAAAGGAGTTTTGTTAAACATGGTTTGTGGGAACATTGTATTATCATTTTTGGAAAAAGACTGAATAATTTTGCATGCTTCATTGGAAGGTTAACATTTCTTTCTAACTAGAATTTCCTGTTGTGTTTTTTTTTTTCCTTCTTCTCCAAGGTCCAGATACCCCCTGAGGTAGGCAATGTATTAAATCTGCTGCTGGATGTGGTTTCTAGCATCAGTTCACTTCTCAATAAAGTCCAACATGTCATGGAAAAGCTTCCAGTGTTCCTCCAAGGAATTCAAAATATTGGTGTGTTTGACATCTCTGCATTGCAGCAGGTATGTGGAGGATTTCAATATGCAAAATTAATTCCCCTTGTGAAGTGATTAGGTAAGGATATGTGCTTAGTAAGGAGGCACGCTAATAGAAGTTATTTCCTAGAAAGTAGGGAATGCTAAGAAGAGTCCATAAACCCTAGGAAGATTCATTTGGTCTCTTGCAAGCAGTCTGGTAATTCTAAAACTAGCGTTATGTTGTTTCTGTCATCTCTTTTTTTGTTAATTTATGAGATTCTAGTCTAAGTTACCTCAGTGTTTGTCAACTGACTAACATTATCACTCTGTGACTTGGAGATAGCTAGCCAGGTGTTTTCTGCTAATAGTGTGTTTTTGTTTGTTTTTGTAAGAGCAGACCGTTATTTTTTTACAATAAAAAAAATTTCTTTTTAAAAGAATATGAGTTCAAGACAGCCTATGCAGTTGTTCTATCTGCCTTGTGTTTCTTTTCGTGTCACCTAAGGGTTTGTGTGATAGTTCTGCTTGACATATAAAAAAGTGGCATGAGGTGTGAGTGAGGGTATTTCTTTTGTCTTTGCCTTTAAGGGCCATTGCTGAACGCACATCTACAGAGCTAGCACTGTTGTGGATCTAGTGTTAAATGAATAATCAGAAAGATTTCTGTCTCTAAGCAGGTTCCAATTCCATAGGAAGACCTGCTGACCCTCATGGCATTACTTTTTGGGTTTGTTGTCCTTTGTGGAAACCTGAGGACTGAATCTGGTTTAAAATTGCAAACCTCTGAGAGACCCCACAGTGATAGATGGTGCAATCTGGTTTATTGCTAGAGTACAGAGTAAACACTGCCCTAAGTACTATTTTCCTTAGTGATACATTTTTCAAGATCTTCTATTTTGTGTGATAGAGACATGTTGAAAAATGCTGTTCTGGTGCATCTATCAGTTTTGAACCTCTCTTTTTGGGGTACCTCTTTGGCTGCTGCAATTAATGGTGACTTTCACCAGACATTTGCCTTTTTTTCTCCTTTCCTTAAACTAGCTCCATTTGTGTCAGACTTTCCTTCCAGTAAATGAAATATTCCTTATGGACTAAAATCCCACAGTTCCTTATTTGATAAAAGAACCTCTCAAAAGGTGCTGCTCAAAAAAAGTTTGCAAAAGAACAAATCGAACAGCAGAGGGCCATCTTCTCACAGTTTTAAGCTTTGCTCGATGGCCACCCCTAATATCCCATAATTTACCATAGATTTAACCTTGGAAGTTTTGTTCTTTTTTACTTCTAACCTTTTTTGATCACTTTTTTTTTCACACAATTTTTATTTTCTAATGTTTTGCTAAATGCCTTTTACTTGTGAAATTGCTGGGGTTTATTGGTCACCTAATAATTTGTGGAAGATAAAAATAATCAGTGCCTATTTCTTTTATTAATAAGTTACATTTTTGATTTCAAGGGCTCTTCTGTCTCCATAACTTTTTTTTTGTAATTTTGAAGACTAGTAAAAGTTTCCCTTTTTTTAATTTAAATTGATTTTTTTTATATTTTCCAGTAAGTTTTAATTATTATTATTTTTTGCTACTTTTCTATAGTGGCCAAACCCGTACTATTGAGTAAGTGCTCCTCTGAAGTTCGTATATTGCTTACACACTTCCCTCCTTAAATGTTTTCTTCAATTTCCAAAAGAGCCCATCCTTATGTATTGTTGTTTTCATAATTACCAAGAGCAAAGTAGTTCAGTGACATTGAAAGATTATTAGATAAAGAATGTAAATGTTTTTGGTGTAAAATATGTGGACCTTTGTCAGAAAGCCATTGAGGTTAATTTAAAAAAATACTTCTATAATGAAAGAGATAATAAAGTAATTGTCATCTATCCATACTAATCAGCATAGATTTCTGCCTGAAAGAAAAACTGGAAAGGAGAAAATAACTTTAATATATCTGTAAAATGTGAAGTTGAATTGAAAAGGTACATGTATTTTCATAAAAGATGATGTAAAACCTATCAATATTAACTGGAATATGGTGCCAGGTTCTGCTTTTAAAAACACTGAGTGAATGGATAACTCCCTGAAGAAAATCACTGCTGGTTTCAATAATGATTTGTGCTTGTGTTTTGCTGTTTGAAATCATTCACTTATATTTTCATACCTAATTTTTTGGATGCTTGTGACTCATCAGCAGATCAGCTGCAGGGCACTTCCTGAGTTGCTAAATGCTGTTAATTGTGAGAGGTGGCCTCACTCTGTAATCCTGCCACTAACTTGAACAAATTCTCTGTTGAACGTATCATTGTGGAACAACCTGTTGGGGTTTTAAATGAACAAAATTCTGCCTTAGGTTTATTTGTGGCTACTATGTTTATTCTTGTATCAAAAATGTTCTGGGGCATTTTTAACTTCTCTGGCTTGCCCATATATGCATGGAAGGCCATTTGTTTTGATAGGTTCAAGTGACCTATTTTAGCATTTGGTTTTTGCTTTAGCTTTTTCTATCGGGCTCTCAGTTGCCTAAGACAGCCTAGCATTGTTTTTTATGCTGGTTTAAGGGTAATCCTGAATGTCTGGAAGAAGAAATGTGTGCATTGTATGAGGGGTATTACAACTGATGACTCTTGTAGGCTGCTCATTCTTGTCTATACCTACTGAAATGACTTTTCTAAACTTGCATTCAACTTTCTCATAAGCTGCACAGTTTTGTCTCTTAGATGATTAAGGATGAGTGATATACTGAGGTGACCTCCATTTTATAGCAACTTCTCAGGATTTCAGTTGATAAATAAGATTTTGCAGTGGTTATCTTTCTATTCAACTTGCTTTGAATTAAGCATTTGGTTTTTTGCCACATTGGGTTCTCATCTCCTTTTCTCCTGCAATGCCTTCCAATATTAAATATAGGTAAATTTAGGCAATTTGTTTCTTTCAGGGCTCATAGGAAAAACACTAACAACTTCTTTGTAATCCTGTGCTTTCTTTCCTGTTAACAGGCTCCCTGCAATATGAATGCCATTTTTTTCACCACTATTATCCAGCAGTTGGATTAATTGATGATTAATACTTTCTGGAGCATGAACATTAATTGTTTGCTAGAGTTCACCTAAACTGTCAACTTTTAACATTTTGTTGAGAAAGGAATTGCCCTCCCACGTAAATATGTTGTGTTGGTCAGGCATGATAATTTGAGAATGCATTAAATTTTACCTCTCAAATATTTTTTGTCTTTAATGTTCTCTCCTTAAATATCACTGTATATCTTGCTCTAATAAACATCAGAACCAGATATTATTTCCTGGATAATTATACTTCTCATTCCTGAGTATGCATGATTTTTCTACTTTTCAAATAGTGCCATCTAAATTTGATAGGTTTCTGAAAACTATTTAATCAAATCAGCAATTTTGCTATTATTCCCTTGATTCTGTCAATTTCAGGATGAAAAAGACTTTGTTCTGTTTATGTTTTTTTCCCAAGAATTAGGATTATCTATTTGTCTGAATTTATTGCCCTTAGCCCTATGGTTTCATCAAATTTTGAATTATCTTTAGGGTCCTTGTAGTTTTCCAGGAAAATTGCATTATTTTTTCCCTCTCTTTCTTTCTCTCTAATGTAATGATCCAGAATGTATTTTAGATTTATTTTTTGAAAGCTGTGTAGCCCAATATGACTTTGAAGTCTCTTTTCATGAATAACTGGTATTTCTATTCCATGTGAATTTGGTTTTATTCATAACATTTTTTGGCATACAGCTGTTCTGTTAGGTCAGAAGCTCATATGCTATGAAGTTTTTGCCTCTATTTTAAAATCCAGTTCCAGATAACCTTTTAATCTTCCATACCAGCTTTCCTCTTCCATGACTTTGCTACTGTGGCTTGCTTAACTGATTAGTTTGTAGGAGAGGCTGGTTGTTTGGATTTATCAGTCTTGATTACAGCCCTGCTTTATACAGTTAAAACTAGATCAAAGATAACCCTTTTTTTTTTTTTTTTTTGTGAGAGCCATACTATATATTCCTCATACTTTATCAAAGCCAAATTTAAGAAACATATTTTTTTGAGTCGGTGGATATTTAGTTGAAAGACAGTAAGTAGATTCAGCCTGTTAGTGGCAGCTTACCGCATAAATATTCATTATTTCAATTTCAAATTATTTTGATTGGAACTGGAATTAATTAGCACATTTGTGCTCTTTGACTGAAATAGGCCTCATTTATCCCTCTAGTGCAAATAGTCACTAATAAAGATTCATAACCAATTTTATACAGCATTGTGCATAAATAAAGTTTATTTCTCCAGTGAAGCCCATGCCAGCAGATTCATTCAAGGGCTGTGGATGATTTTATTATGAAATATGGGTATTACTTATTTACTTTTCTCTGTGCTGAAACTGTACGCTAAAAGTAAGATTTTGGGAGCAGCTAACACTGAGCTTTAAAAGACACTTACTAATATTCCTCCAGGATTACTAAAGAAGCACCTGGCACTTCAATAAATGCATTGATCAGGATAAACTGTTTCTAATAGCGCAATTTCCAAACTGTCTGTGATTATGTCTTTATGTAAAGTGCTGTATTACTTTGAAAATTGACTCTTCTGTTTAAAAAAATTCCAGCAATAGAATGCTAATTTTTTCTTGTGCCGAATGTCTGTGTTTGATGTATCACAGTGGTTTTTCTACTTGCCAGTTGTGGAGTCTTCAAATGATGTCTGATAGTGTAGTTATGCCTTTCTTGACAAGCATCTGCTGCAGTAATGAGTACGAGGCGAGCCAGTGCATTCTTCATTTGCACCACAGCAGCAAGATGCCTTGCAGTTGTGTCCTCTTAGAGCTGTGCACCTGTACAGACTTCCATGAGATATCACTTACAATCCAAGCCCATTATTTGAAAAGTGGAGCTGCACAGAGGATGAGACTATTGTTGTTCTTCTTCCTTTTTGAATGTGGTGAATGATGGTGCTTAAGCCATAAAAGCAGTCAGATTGCTCTGTCTCCTCATTAGATGTATGCTAGTCATGAACAAATGGCAATAATAAATGCTGGTATGACTCAAGATGTGCAAAAACTGTAAGCACATCTAACAAGTTAAAAGATGTACTTGAAAAAGAGACTTTTAGGGCATCTGCATATTTTTTTTTCTTATTAGCAACTGTCTTCACTGTAAATGTTCGTAGCAAAATGTCTTTGGTTGTTTCTGCTGCCTTTGTGACACAGGAATAATCTACCAGAGGAGCACATTTTGTGAAAATTGGCATTGGAATCAGGGTATCTGTCATCTAGTTGTCTTGATGTTTTCAGTCCTTTTCTGCCTAACTGCTACACAGTGTTTTTCTAGTTTCAGTGTGGTACATTATGCTGCTGTCTTTCATTGAGTATCCTGACAATTAAAACTACATTACCTTTCCCCACAATAATGGTGATCAGAAGAATAGAAATGAACACAGCAGGACCTCATCCTAACAGGCTCTTTCAACAGTCTAATTTTGTCAATCTCCTTAGACGTCAATATTGACAGAACACCAGGGCTACTCCTTGAAGCTACTTAAAGCAACTTTGATTCATCTGTGGTTTTTGTTCACTTGTTCTAGTTTTTGCAGGGTGGGCAGTTCAGAAGTTCAGCTGTTGGATCCCTGGATTCTGTAATCAAGGCAGTATGTAAAGAAGAATCTTCATTTTTCAGCAATGCAAACCTGTTCATAGACATGCCCAGAATCATGGGACTTCTGGAGGAAAATATGGCAAAATATGGCATTCCTGAAGACTCAAGTAAGAAAAAAATCTGACAAGTAGCAGTATGAATTCAGAGTTAAGAGTAGTTTTTTCCACTTAAATGGAAATGTATATATGCTCACTGATATCTCAGTTGACGCTGTCATCTTGAGCACAAAGTGTTGATCAATAAAAGTTAAGTGGCTATGACATAATTGTGAGTGAGACAGAAGAGATTCTGTTTTTTCTATCTTTGCAAATAGTAAGTAAGAGCGTTCCTGTCTTTGAAACATTTTTGTTAACATTTTTAAAGCACTTGGTATTAAAAACATATCTTTCAGATACAGGATTGAGAATTTATTGCTGCTTACCTTTCTTCGGTGAACACAAAGCTGTGGTATTATTGAGCAGTAAAATATACAAACCTTCTGGATAGAATGAGTTTTTAAATGGTTGATATTCCTATTCTGTTTGTCAAGTGCTCAGAAAAATCCCTTAGCTCTCATATAGTTTCACCTTTGCTCCCTTTCTTCAATACAGGTTTGACTTACCCTGATTAATTTTAATATTGTTAATAACCTTGTTAGTGCCTTGGGTGGCCCTGTGCAAGAGAAGAATACAGTGATAGAGTGTCACTAGGGAAGCCTCTGTCATCTATTGGTTTCTGCAGGCAGAAATTGCTCCTGGCTTGGCTGGGACCCTTGGGAGGGAGCCAGAGCTCTGCTTTGGCCTTTTCACTTGCATGTGTGGCAAGTTGTGGTAAGCAGGCAGCTCTGCTTTTCTTTCCTGTTGGAAGAATGAAGTCAGCTGGATTAGACAGATTGTTTGGAACTTGGTCTCTTCAAAAGCTGTTTAGGCCAGAAGCACTGTTTTATGATTTTTTTTTTCAGTTGTCACAATTCTTCTATGCTTTTTACCATGGGGCTCTGCCATATTTAAGGCATCAGTTAGTTCCAACTTTTCCATAAGTGAATTAATACTGTTGCCCATATTTCACTAATTTGTAAATGGAGCAATGGAAAATGAAAATTAAAAACAAAAATTAAAGCCACAGAAACTTGTTTCATACTGCTTCACACTGATTAACTTATATGTATCTTGCACATGCCAAATACTTCCTAATGACTTTCTGAAGATCACAACAAACCCAGATTAGCAAGTCTTCTGTGTCCTTAGTCTATTGACATTTATGTCTGGCTAACTTCTAGGCTCTTAATTCTTTGCTATTGTTTAGCAAGGATCGTGTTTACTAATGGTTGTTTCATTCAAGAAAGTAAAAATTTGGGCATAGAACTGTTTCTTGATGAAACATTTCTGACACTTCTTTCTTTAAATTTTTGTCAGGAGTTTAAATGGTTTTGGCCTAGTTTTCCATCATGCAGGAAGATTTGTCTTCTTTGAGGAGTTAGTTGATATTATTTAATATTTCTTCAGAGCACTAGAAACAGGATATTTTGAAAACACTTGTAATAAATAATAAAACCCCCAAACACATGAGTTGGGCATAAAAATCTAAATGTTTCTTATAGGAACTCATTGCCTTTATGTGAGTACAAAATGCAGTGGGATATATGGAAACTATTCCTTAGATCCTAGTTCTGAAGGATATACACCCTAATGCATTAGTAGCCCCATGTGATGTAGGAATATGATTTTTTATTAAGGAATGGAAAAGAAAATTGATTAGATTTTTCAAATCAAGAAGTCGAGTGCCATGATAATTTTTTACCTGTCTTTTTGGCAGGTTCTTGTAAGATTGTACAAAAATGAAAGCCTGTATTTCTGTAGGGTTTTGTATATTCCTACTTCTTTCTTATGTAGGAATCTAAAGCTGCAGAGCAATGGAGGGTGTGGAAGGAATTTTTTTTCTCTTTCAAGGTGACTTTTCCCTCTGAATTCACTTGTGTGGGCAGAGGTTTTGCATATACCCTTCTGCTCTAAAATGCACTAATGTAACACTTAGGACAGACGGATTCACAGGCTGCTTTTCAGAAATGTGAGGAACTCTTTAGATTCCAATTTTTTTCCTATTCATTGTTTAGAGTTCTGCATCCTGAACACTATCATAGACTTTGTTTAAACAATTTCTATAGGAACCTCTAATGATTACTTAGCGGCAGTTGCATGGTGCTGTTACCAAAACACTCATAACAGTTTTTGGCATGGTGCTGTGGTAGACTCTGAAATAAGCCTCAAGCTTTTATTTGAATAAAAAAATGTCAATCTTACATGTGAATCTGTCTTTGTTTTTGCAGGTCCTTTTTGCTTGAAGCTTTATCAAGAGATTTTGCAGGCTCCTAATGGAGCTTTGCTATGGACTTTCCTGAAACCTTTATTACATGGGAAGATACTGTACAATTCAAACATCAGCATGATTGACCTGGTGATGGAGAAGGTGAGTATCAAAAAATGTCACTATTTCTGTGTATTGATTTTGTCTTTGCAATTCGTTTTAAAGGTCCACTTCTTTCAGGGTAGGCAGAAGCAATTGGATAATTGCCTTTCAGAAAAATAGATCCACCCTGCCCCCTGAGCCCTTACCTGTTTCCAACTTTAAACTTAATGCTTCTCTTAACTTTTATCCTACTTGTTACAGTGGTTCAAACTCAGCGTGAAAAGCAGACTTTTGCTCAAAGTCCTTTAAAGCACGTATAGAAAGTTTAAAAAGAACAGATTAGCATGCTGAATCGAGGTGTAGGGTGCACATATTCTAGGGAAGCTTTTGCCTTTAACATTTTCTTATCATGGGAACTGTAATGGGGCTGCATGAAGACCCGTGGGAAGGGATGGCCCCAGGGAAAAATAAAACCCTGTTCTTAGGGAGTCATTGAGCTGAATTAAAAAGAAAAAAATCTTAAGTAATCAGTAGTTCATCCTCATTGATTGTTTCTAACACCAGTAGCTGAGTGACCAGTCAAAACTGAGGTGCTGTAAGTGTGGATGCTGATGATGGTATTCAAGAGTTATACTATCTCTGCAGTT
The DNA here is from genome assembly GCF_027887145.1 of Ammospiza caudacuta. Lineage (NCBI taxonomy): Eukaryota > Metazoa > Chordata > Aves > Passeriformes > Passerellidae > Ammospiza > Ammospiza caudacuta. Next base: position 84,529,483 of record NC_080593.1, read on the forward strand.
CTGCTGTGGTTGATTTGCTTTCTTGAGTGGGGTTGTTGACAATGACATGTTTCTTCATGCCTAGCTTAGAGGCACTTCTGTAAGAGAAGGGTTTAAGACTTGTTTTAGATTTCTCTGCAAATTTTGCATTCATCTTCTAAGTACATGACTTTTAACCTGCAATATTAGTTATTGTAAGAATGGAAATTTGGAAAAAAGAAATTGCTGCTTGTAAGGGGCACACAAAAGGACCATAATAACTTTAAATGTGGTGGTAACTATATTCTCTTTAAATTGAAAACTTTGTGGTATTATGATTTGCATTTTAAAAATATAGCAAAAAACTAAGCCAAAACCCCCACTGTAGATAGCAGATACTATGTAGCTTTATAGTTTCTGCTCTGAATTGGAAAAAAGGATTGAGTAATGTCATGCTTTGCAGTTAAATAACTTAATTTGGGGAATATCAGTTATCGCTCTGTAGCACAGTGTAATTAATTTAAAATTTCTAGTCAGTTAAAAATAAAGCTGTTCTTGATGTTTCTAGATGGAAATTTTGTAAAAAATGAGTTGTAAAAAATGATAAATATTACTTATGTTTTTGAACTTATATTCTATGTTACAATGACATTTAGAATATACCACTTAAAATATTTCCACATTATTTTGCCAATTAACATGCTAAACCTCCACTCTTAAAACTTTCTTAGATTTCAGAATTATTGGTCTGCATTAGTAGCATCTTTATTTATAACTTTGCATTTGTTATTTTCCACTTCCCTCATAACAAGGGAATTTTAATCAGGAGGTTACACTACAGTGAGTAGTTCAGCTATTTAATCCTTGAGTACTTTTGAAATTCTTGGCTGGACATTATCTTTTCCTGGAAACTGCTTATTGTTCACTTTGTTAAGTTGTAGGACTTTATTTTTTACTGCTGCTTCAATAAGAAATTATCTAAAGTGTTCTGTGTGAGGAAGGCTTCTGACACAAGAACTTCCCAAATGCCTACATTCATCAATGAATGAATGAAATAGCAAAACTAGTTTTAAGTGAAATAATAATAATAATAATAATAATAATAATAATAATAATAATAATAATAATAATAATAACAAATATAATATTCCTTTGTGCAATACAGACTCAAGTTAAGAAGGATTAAGCTCTACTGATACTAAGTCCAGACCTTACAAGCTGCTTGGTATACTAGTTTCTAGTGGTGTCTGAAAGTTTGATCTCCTTGTGTTCTGGTGTTAAAACTAATTGCTCTATCCTGGGGAGAAAGCAATCTCCCAGACTGCCTGTTTGCCACCCTTGTAGCCTTCCTGGTCTCCTTGATCTTGTCACCATTGTGCCTGGTCTGGGGATTTCATTCCTGAGGTTTCTGTGTTACTTCTGATCAGAAGAACTTATTCAGTCTACTTGACAGCAGGATTTGGTTTAACATTTAGGATCACTTTGTCCTTAATCATTATGAATGATCACACTTTAAAGTGGAATAGGGATTCTCATAGAAGTTGAATGCATAATATTTTTCAGATAAACAAAATTATGTGCAAGGTCTCTTTAGAGCGTTCTGTGTTGCAAAGAGGAAGAAAGAGCCACCAGAAATTGTTTTCTCATGTTGTGCTAAGAGTGAGATTTTGAAAAAGGCACTTAAGATATTATGGTAGAAATTGTATACTTTCAACAGGAATTATTGCAAAAAGCGTGGTCCCAAATTGGAGTTTACAACTCACTGCAGACACTCTTTGCTGGAAAATGTCACAATTTTTATCATAACAACTATGCTGGATTGTTCTTAAATGCACTTCTGTGACTGATAACACCAATTTAAACAAAAAGATTCTGCAATATTTTCTAGTCTTGAGTATACTTATGATCTGTTTAAAACAGGCTGGAAAAAAATTGCTGGTTGTTTACTAAGAGAGAAATTGTACCCTGTGTTTGACTGGGATAGAAAATATTTTGTTTTACTCAAGTCTTTCCCTGTGAGAGTATTTTGAAAGAGATTGATTGATCAGTTATATTTATTGTCCAAACTGTGCTTCCAAATTTCAGTTTTATTATGTACTCAGTCAAACTAGTTTGAATAAAAGACCCAAAACTGAGAGGTTTTCTTTTGAATATGTCCCAACTTTATTTATTTTTTCTGTCTTTCTCAAGCACCTCCACGATACTCTCTATGAAAGAGACATTATAAAATAGAGAAGTCTTTGTTGAAACATACAGAGCACAGGAAAACTTTCATTTGCTTGGTATAGAAAAAAATATGCTTAATTTCTTAGGTAAAAAAAAATTAAACATGGATATTCTTACTGCTGACTATCAAAAATGGAATGGAAAGGAGTTGCACAAGATCTAAAGCATGCCACTTTTTTCTGTTTCTTAGAATTTACTGTGCACATCTTTCACTTCATTTGTTTCCCTTTATTTTTTTTTTCCCTAGGCTAATTTCACTTTTGGTTTTGTGGAAAGCTTGAGGAGTTATTCTGAGACATGGCTTAGAATGTCTGAGGTTTTCAAAACCAGTGGAAATGTCCTCACAGTCTCACGACTGCAGGTTGGTGAACTGTGGGAGATCTTTCAATTTTCCAACTTTTTGCACTTTGATCTGTATTTCTACACATGCTGATAGACTTTGATCTGTATTTCTACACATTCTGATAGACTGTATTTCTATACATGCAAAATCACCCATATATGTGACTTCAGATTTTAAAAGAGCTGAAAAAGAGGCAGATTTGCTTTATGTTATGAACCTAGAAACTGATGCTGAGAAACTTCTGATATGAAAATACTTAAAAACAATATTGCCTCACTATCTCCAATATTGCTCCAGTATCAATGAAAAACAGGAGAAATAAAATGGTGTTGGTACTTGTTTGTTCATTGCTTATGTTTGCCAGAAAGATATGAAACTGCTGAAAAAATTATGAGGGAAATATGGACTATAAAAGAAAAACATTCTTCTTACTGAGGTTTTTCCATTGTACATATCTGTGCCTTCCTCTGTCACCTCTCCTAAATCTCTTCCCTGCCTCCCTGCCATTTATTTAAAATGCATGATGTTAAACTGTTAAGAGGGAAAGACATGGACAAGCTAAATGACTTCTGCAGTGTCATGTAACGGAATTGAGAATTAATACAAATGTATATTTTGTATTTTCTTAGAGAAGATAAGCCTGAGGTAACATCTATCACTTTTCATTTCAGGAAGCACTGCAAAACAATTTTGTAAAGCATTTCATAGAAAGTAATTTGGATATCAACATGGAAAAACTCCTCAAAAAAATGAAAGCATATGGTGCGTATCTGAAAGTACAATTAATGATTAGCTTTGTTAGACTTCAACTTAGAACTACATTTAGTTGAAATTGAATATTTTACTTACATCAGTGATACTTGAGTAAAGCAATAAGAGACTTTACCTTCTTGAGTTAGTCTCAAATGTAATTGTCTGTTTTCTTTTGCATGACTGGATAATTTGAATTTCAAATATTGAAACAATATTGGTAACAAGTCAGAAGTGGGAAAGCGCCATGGGAGAGTCTCAAACATATCATACATACTTAAACGGCCACAGTAGCCACAGTTACATTAGGTAGAAGTATATTTTTGTAGTAAATTTTGAAAGAAAAAAATAGAAAATGAGATTGGATGCAGTGTGTTTGATCAAAAACAATCTGTATTTGTTTTCTGTTTATTCAGAATCAGTTTTGTGGGGTGTCCTTGAGCCTCAGAAAAGCCTGTGAGAGGGTTATAACCAGGGAGCTGCACTGTCAGTAGGAAGCAGCCTGGGTCAGTCCCAGCCCTGGGGATGGGAATGGTGCTGAGGGCAGGACACCATCCCGTGGGAAGCAGTGCGGGCCCAGGTCCACAGTCAGCTGTGAAATGGTGGGAGCTGCAGCCTGGAGCAGGACCAGGCCCCGTGCCAGCTCTGTGCAGCTCTAGTGGGAAAGGAGTGGCCCTGATTCACTGATCTGCCTGGCAGCCTCCCCCTGGGCACAGCCATCCCTGGCTGCTCCTTTTCTGCGATGATAGTGACCCCTGGCAGGAAAACAGAGACCCTCCAGGGTTAGATAGACAGCCCAAGGGAGATGGTTCCAAATGGAGGAGAAGGGGAATTATTATTTTGACTGATTTGGGGTATTTGAGGATTTAAGTAGGAGAAGAGAAAGGATTATGCTGTAAATTTATGTTACTTAATGATTTTATAAGAATTTGATAGCTGAAAAAAATTCAGTATATCCAGGTTTTAGCAAGGTAGGTGCACGATCATTAAAATGCTCGCCAGCATGTTCCAGGAGGAAAACTCTGTACTGAAGAAGATTCCAGTGTCACTTGAGAAAAGTTCATGATTTTGAGAATCAGAAAGAGACAAAAGTGGGATAAAATGCAATAACAGACAGTGTGACATCATAGACAAAGGGAGCAGAGTACTTCCCAGAGCAGGATTGAGGTAGAAAGGACAGATCTGTGTGGTTTCAGGTCAGTGCCTGTTAGGATCATTTATGAGCCAAACAGAAATCTGTTCCAGTCACTTTCTGGAGGAGGGCAGTGATGAACTCTCAGGCACCCCCACAGAGGAACTTCGTGACCCTCGTTGCTTTGAAAAAATTGACTTTACAGAAATGTAAGTCATTAATTCTGCTTTACAGTCAAAGAGTTAAGCCTACAGCTAAAATAAATACATGCACCTGAAATACAATTTTACTGTTTTTCAGAATCTGCCTCTAGGCAGGGGATGGACAAAACCCATGGAGGCGCCTGAGAGCTTGTAAATGAAGTGTGCTCTCAGTCTTAACTTGTACTACTGCCCTGAGCTGGTGCAGTCGTAGTTGGTGTGAGCTGGTGTGGCTTTTCTTTAGCAGACAGCTGGTGAGATTTAGTAGAAATTGGCATTAGTTTGAAGGCTTTCTTTGAAGATTGGGACTTCCTGTGCACTCTTTCAGTAAGAAAAATGGCAAATGGCATCCGGAATTCAGACTGGAAAGAATCTGGGCTCTGTGTCCTGCTTAGGCAAGGAACTCAAATTCAAATCTGCTTTGTCTTCAGATGATTTTCTTGAGCAGTGAATGGCCGGCTAGTCTGGATTGGGCACAGCTCACCACTTGAGGTGAAGATGGATCATAATGCAGCTAAAAACCAAGCTTACACAATCAGAATGTTGGAAAGATAGGATGGAGGAAAGAACAAGTCTCTTAAGATTCAGGGAGTGCTGGAAACCTAGCTATCTAAATCTATTTGTTGAGTAATAGCTGGATTTTGTTTGTGTGGACCTAACACTGAGAACTACAAGATAGGTTGTGGACAAACAATATTCATTAAATAGATATCATGATCTCTGGAATTATCAGATCCATCTTCACTGACGCAGACAACATCAAAGAAATCTGTACCTGTGTTTCTCAAGCTATAGCTTTTTAACAGAACTAAGGACATTTAATAATATGTAATAAATGTTTAATAGTTTGGATGGTCAAGACAAAGTATGGTTTGAGTGGCTTGTGAAACTAGGATTTCCTTATTTTAAGGGACTACAATTGGTAAAATTAGCATCATATAAAAACTGAAAATCGATAGGGGCTATAGATCACAAGAGCATTTATGCCTCTGTGAAACTGATCTCTCCAAAGCACCAGAGCACTCCTCTGCATTTATTATGCCTCTTTGTATAGATTCATTTGGTTGTTTTACTTCTTGAAAAATGATATGCACTCTTATTTCCATCTTAGCTTGTGTACTCTTTGTTTATTTTATTGGACCATAATCATGTCTAACTTAACTGTAAACCTGTTCTTATGTTTGTTTTTAAAAATTTTCATTAATCTTATATTGCATCAGCTGTCCAGTCCTGTAATTACCTTGCTTGCATCCAGTTAAAGCCTTGAATATATCCATGTTAATGGTTTTACCACTCACAATCTTTTTAATTTTCATTCAAAGCTCCAGCTTTCTAAAATCTCCTGATCTCTGTGATTATGTCTTCTAACTAAAGCAAATATCTTTTATCACATCTATACTCACATACAGATGACTTTTAATTATCCTCAAATACAAAGTCCTTGTCTTGGTATCGTTTTTAATTTCTCTACAATGATATAAAAAATGTTAACAGACTTAGTGGTGGATTTTTCTGTGCTACTCCTGCTGTAAAGTGTCATGGACAGAGTGGATAGATGTAGACCTCTTCCAATGTCTCTATAAAATCATCATATTGCAAGACCTTGCAAGGTTATCAATTTCTAAAACTGTTTAGAAGAAGTACTGTGTCATGTTTACTCAGGTGGAGCAAGGTAAATATTTAGGCTGAAGGCTAAAAAGCCTGTGTTTTTCTTTTTAATCCCTTTACTTTGTAAGATAGCTGTATGTGGGCAAGGCAATTGTTTTTCTCTATGCTTGCTTCGCAGCCCAGCAACTTGGAATAATTTCCTACTGATCTTATATAAACCCTGACCCACCAGCACTTGTGAGCTCCTTGCTGGGCACAGTCCTTACAAACCCTCAGGAAGATCTGGGAGACAATTGTGCTGCAAGTTCCTCTTTTAAATTCTTACTTGCTGAGTCTCTCTCTTGTTCCTCTTCTGTGATTTCTTCCAGATATGAATTTTCTTTTTTCACTGTCAAGGGCTCTCCTTACAGAGGGAAACATGTGACACTGTGTATAACAGCCGGGAAAGTAAAAAACAAGACCAAAACCAGCAGCTTTCCTGTGTGCTACCCCTCTGCTGCCCTCATTGTAATGATGTAGTTTTGTGGGTATCTATAACGCAGGGAACAAACAGCTGTAGTGCCATCACTGAAAACTCTGTCACCACCCAAATCTTCTGATACCTAGAGACTTTCTTCTAATTTCTGACCAAAATTTATTTATTCCTGATTTAATCTAATTTATTCTTCCAGCAACTTTTTATTTTTACTTAAACAGCACTTCTACCCAATGGTTTTACATAAACCATTTGTATTTTCTCCCAGTTACTTAATGATAGGTTAAACAAGCTGAGTGAAAGATGAGGGCTGACTTCATGTTTTAACGAAATATGAAGATAATAGTGAACACAGATTTGCCAAGTTTTTCTTTCATAATAGTGACATTTATAAATGGGAAAAACAAGGTCTTCAACTCTATAGATCTTGATTTTTAAACACTCATGTAGATTGCATTTTTTCATGTATATGTTATTTCTATGATGGAGAACAGAAGTACATTAAGACAATATTTTTTCCACATATATTTATGTATACCACGCTCCAAGCCAACAGCAATATGGATGTTATTTCTTACACTAAAATATTCAACAATTTAACTCATGAGAGAAGCTTTTCTTAGCTAATTATTGATTTCAAATTAAGGTCTTGTGTGTGTATATATCACTCAATGATAGAATGCTTTCAGTAGGAGGGGACCTTAAGAACGATATAGTTCCCTTCCCTCTGCCCCGGGCCACCTTCTGCTAGACCAGGTTGATCAGAGCCCCATCCAGCCTTGCCTTGAACATTTCCAGGCTTGGGGCATTCACAGCTTCTCTGGTGAACCTGTTCCAATCTAAACCTACTCTCTTACAGCTTAAAGCCATTCCCTCTTGTCCTACTAGTATATGCCCTTGCAAAAAGTCTGTCCCCAGCTTTATTGTAGGCCCCCTTCAGGCCACATTAAGATCTGGAAGGTGCTATGAGATCTGTCTGGATCTTTCTGTTCTCCAGGTGGAGCAACCCCAACCCTCTCAGCTTCTCTTCATACAAAATAATGCATGTAGGGTTCTGTATAAATACATACACATATAAAAAAATGTATATGAAAACCCTGCCATTCAGGCTTAATGTTAGGAATATTCTCTCTAATGCTGTAAAAAAAAAAAAGGGGCAGCATGGGTGTTTCCTTTCTTGTCCTCCTCAAGGATAGCCATAAATAAGATGTTTATTATCTCTATTCTGTTCTGGTTTCTCTCAACCTATGAATTCACCTTGTCATTGTTTGCCTATCTTTTGAATTTTAGACTGTCAGTTCCTCTGCTTTTTCTCCTTGTGCACTTTACCCTTCTCACTGTTAACCAGGCTTCTTCTTCAGACTGCTTCATACATTTTCCACTTATCTGCCTTTCTATTGTAATATTTCCTGTGCTGATGCTGAGTCATGTCTATGATCCGGGATTTGTCTGTCACCACTCTTATCATAGGAGATCATCACCTATCCTTTTTAAAAGATTGTATCTTCAATTGAGTGTTGAAAAATTTAAGATGGAAAATTGTGCTGAACATTTTATAGCCTTGTTTATTACTCGAGAAATTCAGATATTTTATTAAATCTAGATAGCCTGTTTCTAGCTCATGCTATCCTTATGATTATTCTCTCAAACACAAGGATATAGCATTATCCCTACATTTTCTACCAATGAATGAAGATCTGAATTCCTCCAAAGGCTGTTTTTAGAAATCAGGTTTTGATTGAGGTAATTGCTCCTCCTGGATCCCTAGTAAAAATGAAGGGATTATTAGGCTTTTTTTCAGATTCTTTTAAATGTAGGACTCCTGTCAAAATGCTTATGCTCTATTTAGCATGGTTTTTGAAATATTCACAATATCAAGGAGAAAAGAACTAAATATTATGTTGCTAAATGAGAGATTAATATGTATTATGATATCTGAAGTTCAGCAATTCCTTTGTATTTGTGGGAGTAGCTATGGAAATGTAAGAAATGGTTCAAGGGTGTGGGCTCTTTTTAGGACTTTGCTAGAATTTGTTACATTTTTATTCCTCTGAAATGGAAGGAAAGAGTAGCTGAGGCCTTGTAAAAGCCACTGAAACATGAACTGCACTTCCACAAGTTCACGCAAAAATTCCTATTTCTTTTAATTTTTTTTTTTTAAGTAAAATGAGTATTTACTCTTATAGGATGTACAAGTGACAACACACCTTTCTGTTCTGATCATTAAAACTAAGCAAGTTCAATTTGTTCCCTCATCTTAGAAACTATGACGAGCAAGATGCTTAACAGCTCAGCAAGTAAACAGATTGACCTGTTGACACAGCTTGTTGTGAATATATCTTCCTGCGTGTTACTGGACCGGTTCCAACCTTTTGACTCTATAGAGAAATTGGAGGAGAAGGCTCATGAACTCATGCAGGAAAATAATCTTTTGGCTAGTAAGTACCATATGTGAAATGTATTTTTACAGAAAATTTCAGACTTTGTATTTGTTGTCTGTGTTTATTGATAAGGTAGGTAAAGGTCACACAGTTTCAAAGAACACATTAAATCACATATAATACAGTCAACATAAAGCATATTTGAATGCTGTAATGTAAGCTGAAAAGACTAATTATATTGTTTTAACTGTGGAATGGCCAAATGAATGAATCTTATTCGTATCAAAATGTTTAAAAGAATGGTCATAAATATTTAAAGAAGAAAAAGATAAAAAAAATGTGGAATATTGAGGAAACGTAACAAGATGCCAAGGTTATCTAGTTTACTTCCTTTCAAAATATATTTTTTCTATTCTTGACTTTTCAAAAAGGAGGAAAGGAAGGGGATTTTTTAAGATTTACTCTTAAACCAACCCCTCAGAGAAATTTGCTTGTTTATTCAGAGTAAATAAGTTCTTAAGGAATTATTTTCTTCCTTGGGATTATGCTTTTTTTCCTGCATTATTATGCTTATTGCTGAGAATCAATTAATTTTACAATAGATTTTAAAAGGCAAAAATTCTTATCCCTTAACATATCCTCTTGTCTTGCAGAAAATGTTGTAGATTGCATGTAGTATTTCCAAAATAGAGGCCTCCTTAAGTCTATAAAAAGTGTTCCACAACATTTTCCCTCTGTCTTTTTGGATTTTTTTTGTCCCCCTTATGCCTGTAAAGTGTATAACAGAAGACATGAGAAAGCACTTGTTAAGAAGCAAACCGTTCAGTCTGGAATCTCATGCTTGTTTTGTGATCTGCACAGTACCCTGGCAATTTCCACCCTCTATCAATATGAAACAAACAGGCTATACCTTGAGACAAGGAAAATTTTTTGGAGTGCTTTGGAGAAGGCAAACTATTTGTCTCTCTAAGGAAAGAAACAGACAGATAAGTCTTGGCCCTCAGAAAACTGAATGATCAAATTATAGTTTCATTTTTCTTCCACTTACCTAGGGAAGGGTCATATTCTAAGTCAAGACATTTTGTGTATTTTTCAGTACTTTGGCCTTATTATCTCCTCATGTTATTAGACATCAAGAAGATGGAGTTCTAAGGAACGTAATATGTCCAACATGTCAATGTTATATGCTCTGATGTAGGCATACATTGCTTTCCAATGAAAGATGTTAAACTGGAATTGAATTTTCCTTTCTTTTTTGTGGTCTTCAGAGCCTTCATAGCTTCATGGAATGTCTTAGAAAATCAACTGTTTGTGTAAATGGAAAAATGAGATCAGGTTTGCAGTAAAGTATTCTGTTGAATTTGCAGGCAGTCTCGACATAGGAAGAGATGAGAATCTTAACTTCATGTTTCACAAGGCTGATTTATTATTTTATGATATATATTATATTAAAAGAAAATTATATATTAGAACTATACTAAAAGAATAGAAGAAAAGATTTCATCAGAAGGCTAGCAAGGAATAGAAAGGAATGATAATAAAATCTTGTGACTGCTCACAGCCTCGACACAGGTGGCTGTCATTGGCCATCAAGTAAAAACAATTTCACATGCTGGGTAAACAATTCTCCAAATCACATTCCAAAACAGCAAAACATGGAGAAGCTGAAGCTTCTTAGCTTCTCAGGAGAAAAGATCCTAACAAAAGAATTTTTCATAAAACATGTCTGCGACAGTATTCTGTATTTTATTATATTTCAGAGAACCAGCTGGTAGGTAAGATATCTCTTCCTTTTCCCAAGGAAGAAAAGGGCAACATTTAGCATTTATCAGGAAATCCTAAAAAGTCTGGATAACACAAAAAGAGAACGCAAGCAGTTTCATGAATTTGGCTTCATCTTTACAGCTACATATTATGCTTTCATCGGTTTGGTTGGGGTTTCCTTTCCTTTATACAGGGCTAGAGAAAAAAAACATGCAAATTCTGCTGTGCTAGACTAGAACTTCTGCAATTGACTTGAATATTAATATCAGAATAAATTTTAGTGGGTTGGTGCTGTTTACTTTGTCATCTGCTTATGAAAGCTGTTGATGCTTTGATGCACACATTTTATGGCTGCTGCTTCTGCTGTGGAACTGATATCAGTCCTCCAAAAAGGGCTAAATGTGGATGCAAAGAAAAAACTGCAGCTCAGAAAAAGACAAATCACCTCAGATAAAAATGATTTTTACGAACCCATTTATCATGTGAATCATCTTTTACATTTCATATTCATGAAAGTGAAAAATGTGTCTCTGAAACCTGCCATTTTTGGGCTTGGAATCAAGAAAGTTTGGAGGCCTGCTGTGACAGATTAATGCATCCTATATCACATGATAATTAGCCATGAGTTAGCTATGGAAATAGCATAAATTATATAAGCTTAATTATGAAGCTTCCTTTCTTCTCATGTCAGGTATCATCTTCAGTACACCAGAGGACAAGAAGCAAGATTCTAGCAATCTCCTTCCAAGACACATTTCATATACAATTAGAACTAGTGTTCTCTACAGCATGAGAACAGATTTGATTAAAAATCCAACATGGAAATCCCATCCCCACAAGTTGCCAGCTGATGGGTTTAAATACAACCATGTCTTCATTCCTCTTCAAGATATGATTGAAAGGGCAATTATTTCAGCACAGACTGGGACAGACACCTCAGAGACAGCAATTCAGGTGCAAGCCATGCCTTACCCTTGCCACACCAGTGATCTGTAAGTAAAATTTCAGCTTTTAAATTTGATGATTATCCTTGTTAGATTAGTTCTAGAGAACTTGGAATCCTAGTATGTTCCCACTTTTCAGCGGGTGAATATATATCTCTGCACAGTCTTGACCAAGTACATCCAATGCCAGAGTATTACAGCATAGCAATTACTGCCCAGCAGCTGTGTTTAACATAACATGTTGAACAATGTTTGTCTGGCAAAAAACCCCTTACAAAATGCTTGCAGCCATAGTGCGGAGTAGTCTGCTGGACAGTGGCTGTGTCAACATAGTGTGCAATTAAATTATTGTAAGAGATCCCTTTTAAATCTGTAGTTGTCCTGTACACAAACTTTAATTGGTTGCTTGAAGGGTGAAGTTGATGAAGCAAAAGTGTAGGGTTGTTCTCTGTAAAATCATCAAAACATCCCAACTATTAGATTTAAAAATTAGGCAGTGGTAACTAATTTGTTAAAGTGGAGTAAAAATTGACTGAGTCATGTTATTCCTCGATGTCCAAATATATTATTTTGCCATTGACACAAATCTGAATTTTGTTTGGCTTTGAATGGAGCCCTAAAGAGTAATTATATCAGCTGTATGGTATAAAATACTATAATATATAAAATTAGTACAATAATATTGTACCAGTGCATGCATTTATCTTGTTACATTAAAAAAAAAGTAATTCTAACCAGATGAGGAATAAATTTTATTGTTCATGTCAGATGTTATTTTGAGAACAGTTCCAGTATTAACCCATTAACATTCTGCTAGAAAATAATTTACCTTTGTGGGCTGACAACTCTTCATATTTGTTCTTTCATAGATTCTTGAACAACATAGGGTTTTTTTTCCCACTTATGATGATGTTAACATGGATGGTTTCAGTTGCTGGTATGGTTCGTAAGCTGGTTTATGAAAGAGAAATTCATCTTGAAGAGGTAAGAGGCAAATTAACCTCTGAAAAGAAAATTTATTAATTTAGGTGCACTGAAATACAAAATTTGTGAGGTACTTTTAAGTACTCATAATTCAGATGGCTTTGTTTTCACTTGTTTCCTCTGGGCAGTAGGCTCTAGTTCTAACTGCCAACTCAGTTTCAAAACATTATTTGAGCATCAGTATGCAAATATTGTCCATGAGACAAAAAGCAACAAGCAAAAGTTGAAGCTGGAAAGTGTTATTTGGGAAGGCGTTGTGATTAGAATGATTTTTGTTTTGGATTCTTTTTCATATTTTGCTCTATGTAGTCAGCAATGATAAAACTACCTAAAATAAGTTAAGGGTTTGTTATAAACTGTGTAATTATCAGAAATAATTGCCTGCCAAAAAAAGGGAGGCAATTATTTGCTCCTATCAACAGCTAGTCTTCACAGGTGCTAAGCATTTGGAAGGACAGGGTCCTTGTGATATGTTTTATATAGGGATAAATACACTTTTTAAAGCAATACACTGATTTCATTGTATCAGCCCAATTACTGCTTGAGTATAATTTTTAATTTAGGGAATTATTAAGGAATTATCTAATTTCTCTAATCATTCTGTTGTAAGGTAAACTTTTTTAATGCTCCAAAATATTAAATCACCTTAATATTAATTTTGAAGGTCTTATGAGAACAGCTTCAAAAGTTTTATTAGCTTGTATCCAAAAGCACATTTTTAGAAAAAGAGGGATGTACTTCATACCTGGCTAATTTTTTATTTGCCAGGTAATACATAAAGGTTACAAACTGTATACCTCTTTCAGAAGAGTAACAGGCTGAGAAAAAAATATTTGTATATATATTGCTATGGATATTCTCAGTACTTTTTAGATTATAAAAAGGCAAAATCCTAGCTGGAAGAATCAGTAATATGACATCTGTTTTTAAAACCCTATGCAAAAGAGAGTTTAGGTTAGCATGGTGATTCCTTGTGCTTATGTGTGATAATCTCAGAGCCCGCCCTGCTCAATAACATGTCTGATCCAGGAGAGAGCACAGCACAAGGGCAAAGAAACAAGAAATTTGAGGGGAAGATGAAATCCTTTGGGAAGATGGTAGTGTCTCAGTGACAAAATGTTTTGCTTAAAAAGGAAAAAGGAAAAGGAAGTTTTTTTCCTGACTTCAGCTCTCTATGCTCTGTTGTCCTGCAGTATATGAAGACAATGGGTGTGTATCCAGCCATTCATTTCTTTGCTTGGTTTTTGGAGAATGTCATTGTGCTCACAGTAAGCAGCTGTGCTCTGGCCATCATTTTGAAAGCAAGTGGTATCTTTGCTTATAGCAATGGCTTCCTTATCTACCTTTTTCTCCTGGAATTTGGAGTTACAGTCATCATGTTAAGCTACTTTTTGGGAGCGTTCTTCAGCAGCGCCGATACAGCAGCTCTGTGTGCCAGCCTTGTTTACATGATCAGCTTTTTACCCTACATAGTTTTGTTGGTCTTGCAGAACCAGCTGAGTTTCACCAACCAGATTATAATGGTAAACATTTCTTCTTTTCTAATTTTTCTCCTCCAACTACGCTGTGAATTTCTATAGTTTCAAAACTTCAGACCATAATGTATTTCTTTTTTCCCACGTTTCTGTTTGCTTTTATGATTATTGGAAATAAATCACACTAATAAATCTCCAACTGAGAAAATATTTAGAAAGTAGAAAGGAGTGAAAAATAATGTGCCAGAGCAATTTTGTAAATCTACAGAAAATATCAGGAAGTTGCATTCCTTATACTCATGAGTTCTCTTAATGTCTTGACTTCAAAATATTTGTAACATTGGTGAATTTTCAAGATCAGCTGATGACATTTCACTTCTCAAAGTTGTTATTTGTTTGGAAAAAAACTAGTAAATCATTTCCTGTTAATATAATTTGAGAATATATCAGAAATTTGTCCAACCATCTAATCTGAGGTATGTGTTTCTCTGATGTAGGTTCTTTCAAGTCCTTTCCTGTTCTATGTATTCTATAGCCTGTTTTATGTCTTTGTACTGTCCTAAAATACCACATCCCTGAATGTGACATCAAGTATCACCATCATATAAAGAAAACCATATTTCGCACATTATGGCTTCACTATTTCAAAATAACCCACTAAATTAGGCTGGTGGAATGATTAATACATTGTTAAAAAATGCTCATTTTTTCAGTGTCATTTGGTCAGATAAAATAACACTTTCCAGCATTAATAACTAGGTCAGTGGAGCTCTGTTAGGTGGAGCAAATACTACTAAGGTTTGTCGGGAAGTATGGTTAAAACATAAAATTAAATAGCAACCATTAGCCTGTGTGGAGGAAAAATAAGGTCTACTTAGTTTGTGCTTGATTTTAGTATCACAATATATTTTATTTCATGGAACTTGTTAAGAGCATGTTTTTATTTGATGTTCACATACTCTTTCTCCTCTGATGTTGCAGTGTCTTCTGTCTACAACTGCCTTTGGGCAAGGAATATTTTTCATTACATATTTTGAGGGCCAAGAAATAGGTAAGGTCTTTGGTTAGGAGAAAAGCTTTGTAATTATTATTTCAAAAACTAGAGTTGAAAATGTTTTTCAATCTGTTCTGAAAAAATCTCTAATAAATTAATAAGCTGGATAAAGTTCAGGTATATTAATGGATGCAATCCTTTTCTTTTTACTGTTATGGCAAGAACAATATACATGACAGTGGATGTTTCAAATTACTGAAAAATTGTCATAATGGTACAACAGTTTTTAAGAGTGGAAGAGACAGTTGCAGAATATATTACTTAAATTTCCCACCAGACGCTTCATCAAAATTACTCATCTTTATTGAAGGAAGGGCAAAATGTGTTTTGGGAGAAACAACTTTCCTTGACAATTGTGGAAAAAGAATTGTAGAAGCAATATCGTGATCCACTGTGCTGCAAACAAAGTAGCATTTGCAGTTTAAAAAATGCAATTTTAAAAATAAATTTACAACTTTGTTACTCTTGTTTTCCATTTAGCAGAATGGTAGCTTTCTGTAGCAGTAGTGTTTGCACCTTCTTTTTTCCTTTAGTGTCTTCTGCAATGTAATAATCTTATGAATCAATTATTCAGTGAGTTCATTCATGTTTACTTCTAAATGCAGTAAATGTACACTATGCTTCTTAGTTAGAATTCACAGATTTAACTCTCCAGATTTAGCATTATAGAAATTACATTAAACTTTGTGTAATCCTTTTCTTTATATTAGCAGAGTGGCTTAGAGACTGATTCATTTTGTCAGTGTTGTAGTTCTTTTTCTTTTGCCAAATTAAGGGCCAGCTAAAACTTCATAAACAACCCTTTCAACATCTTCTCTACATTTTCCCAGCAGCAGTGTCACCTGCTATTCTAAACACAGGCTTGTAGAGGCATAGAAATTTTTTTCTGTTCATTAGGATTACTGTTATTAGCTATGGTTTGTCTTGTGCCAGTGCTTAAAGGCCCAGAAGTTGATGTGTTTGTGATCTTTAATGCTGTGTTGATCTAGCTTTGACCTTTAAAAAAATCATTATTATTACTACCAGGAATTCAGTGGGATAATGTGCACCAGTCAACGGCACAAGGAGGATACATGACCTTTGGATGGATGTGCTGGATGATGTTCTTTGACTCCATTTTATATTTTGTTGGTGGCTGGTATTTCAGCAATATTTTTCCTGGTAAGACCATGGGCTTGTTCTTATTTCGTGTTTTTGAAGAATTTATTTAATATTATTCATCCATTAATGTCTTCACAATGTAAACATTCAGTCACCATAAGAAACACTTATTGTGGCATTGTCTTTCTTGGTTTCATGCAAATAAAACAAAAATATGTATTTTTCTGAGTTATGGTTCTGTTGTGCAAAACTGTCTGACTTTCTTTAGGGACTGGGAAACAACATCTTCCTAAATACATGAATACTGAGTAGTGCTAACACATGGACTAGAATTTGTAGCCAGACATGAAATATCTTTTGTTTGCTGATGGGTAGGACAAATATTTGATAGAATTAGGAATTTATTGGATCTTTGCAGTAAGAGAGCTTAGTCTAGAAGCAAAATTTCCTGGAAAAATGGTGAATCTCCTCTCAGTACTTGGGCTGAAACCCATGAACAACAGCATGTTTTCAGATCAAAAAAACTTCAGACGGCACAGTCACTGTATCTTGTTCCCAATCAGTCCATGGTCCAGTGTATAGAGAAAACAAATTCATTTTCAAGTATATTTTCAGAAAGTAGTGGTGTGGTTATTTAAATTTTTTCATTAACCAAGTTTTATAAGTCTTATTGAGTTGATTGATGTATTTTTAATCATGGCCTCATGACTCACTGTATGTTTTACCTTTCCTCTGATGATTTACCTTTCCTCTGATTTGCATATGTCGCTTTTTCTTCTGGCTACTTTATATTTCTTTGTTTATTAAATTAAAATTAAATTTTGCCTTGAAAGATAGGGGTGAGTGGAATATGCAATTGAATTTAAAAAAACTTTATCTTCAATTGACACTTGCACTTCAGTGTCCACGTAATGACACTCCAAGCAGAGAGAGTGTGTATTATGTGATGGGTAAGTAATGCCAGAAAAGATCAGGCACTGCCAAAGATTAGTTTGTACACAGGATTGTGTTTTTGCCCTTTTTGTTTATGTGCCACAATAAGTGTTTCTTTTGGTGGCTGATTTGGTTGATAGTTGCAGATATTAATGGAAGAACTGGTGCAATGGACTATTTTTATAATTTAAAAAAAGGCTCTTTCTCTTGGCATGCTATTTGGTGAATTTTCTTCCCTATGGGTTGCAAGATTATTATAGGTCTATGATTCTGTTACACTTTGAAGCTGATTTGGAGGTGGGGTAAAACATCAGTGAGGCTTGATTATTTTATGGAAGGACCTGGTTTTATGACCAAATGACTTTTTTACACTTTATTAAAATTTTTAAGTAAAGAAATGTATTGGGGCTAATTAAATGGCGTAACTGACTCATTGTAAGCAATAATAGGACATTTTAGTCTACAAACAGATGCAAAATGACTATAAATTTTTCAACAGTTTATATCATAATTCTAACATAGGAAAATTTGGGTTGAAGAACCGGTGGTGCTTTCCCTTTACTGTTTCCTACTGGAAGAACCTGTGTGGTACAGAGAGAAGCAAGAGACATTATCTGAATTCTAATATGTTTTTCTTCAATGAAAACTTCCAAGAAAAAGGTTTGTAGTAATAGAATTTGAACAATGGTTTTTTTTTCTGAATGATATGCTAGTCATAGTTAATCTGCTTTTATCATTGCTTGGTCCTGTATTATATGTTTAGATCTTTTCCCTTTCTCTCTTTCATTATGTAGTATATACTGTGAATATTATATAGTAAGTGTTTCATTTTGCTACCCCCTGTAATGATTGATTTATTTTGTGAAAACTATTGAACAGAAATATTTAAGCAAACTCTTTGAAAGATGTAAAATAAGTATCTCTTGGGTTCATCCTCTCCCAGTGTATTGCCACTTTGGATTGTTTGGATCTTTTGGAAGCCACTGAACCCTTTCGTACTCTCAATGAATCCCAAACGTGCCGGACTTTATTAAATTTTTTAAAAATTTGCTTCTTGTTTCAGTGGAAAAATTAACTTTGTTCATTTCTTTACCTTCTGTTTCTAATGTCCCTCTTCTATAATCACTGTTCTTTCTGTCTCTACTTCTTAGCCTAGAAAGCCTTTGTCTAGAAAGCTGCTATTGTAACTAATTTTTTTTCAGCCTCGAGATAATTTCACTGCTCTTCTACATATGTTCACTTACTTACAATTCATTCAGATTTTTTTACCTTTTCCTCTCTCTCCAGTCCCTTTGAGCACAATCCCACATTTAATTTAGGTTTTGGAAATGAAGGAGTAAGTCACTCTCACCTGCTTTCCATCTTGGGCCTTAGAACAACATGATGGGTTGTTGTACTTATTTTGGGAGTTACAATATCTTAGAAATTATTCAGTTGTCTGCAGCATAGGTGAAGAAGATGCACTTTTACATACAGGTGTCTCCTAGATTGGAGAAGACTTCAAAATGTCTTGAGGTTCATTTTTAACACCTGTGGAAAAATTAGTTGTATGAGTTTTGTCTGAATTTCTGCAATTTGGAACCACTCCATTTTGTTAAGACAATTGTGTTTGGTCCTTACATAAAATGAAAATTTCCAGTGTTTCCTTCTGGGTTCAGCACATAATGTGCAGAAAACAAAGACATAAACTTCTCTGCCTGACCAGTTTTAGTGTGGTTTCTGGCTCAAGTTATTCAAGTGATTTCCTCATGTCATGTGGTTGAAAGCAAATTGTGTGTGAATGGTAGCACTGTCTGCAGCAAAGGAGCTTGCTGTCCTTTAAAAGAATTGTGTGCTATTGTACTGACAATGGGATAAATGCAGCCACAAAGAATTTTCTAGGAACAGCAAAGTGACTTGTTTCCAGGCAATTTCTTCCCTTGTTCCATACAGCACAGGTAAGGGGCTGGTCCCAGGGGCACGGAGGAAATTTAGGAAATCAGAGGTGTGTGAGGGAAGAGCTGGGAGTGTAGGTCCTACCAGCTGGAACTACAGCTGCAGCAGGGCTGGCTGTGACCAGGGTGCTGTGCTCCCTCTTGGAGATCCCCTTTGGAGAAATCCCAGGGTAATCAGTTTAGTGCTTGCAAGCAACTTGGAGCCCTCCCTCTTGAGTTTTCCCTGAGCTGCACTGTCTGAGACCCCTCTGCACTTGAAAGCTTTTTTGTTAATTTGAAGGAAGGAAATTTAGGGAACAGCAGAAAGGTTCCTAGAAGAGAGGTGCATGGGTGGGAGATCTCAGTAGTGTCACAACTGCTGGTAGTACCTTGCTAGCAAGCGACCTCAAGTTTAGAATGAATTTTTGACAGAAGCTTAAAATTGAGTGTGAAAGCAGCAAAACAACTTCTTCAATCACCGTGTGAACAAACTAATCTTTGAACTAATTATGTTTTTCTTTAAATTTATAATTTGATTTATATTATTCAAGCTTTTCATGTAGAGGATAATTCTCTGTTCTTGTAATGTTTGCACCTTATTTACGTAAAAGTATTGCAAATAATATAACTATAAGCCATAAATATCTTATGTGTATGTATATGCAAAAGAATAATTCTCTCTTCTCATAATTCTCAGGCATAACATTTGTTTCTTTGGACCAACATTCCAATCTGGCTTGCCTTAGCTTAAAAATAAAATAAACCCACTCACTGCCAGATCTCTAAGTAGTAATGAGTCAATAAAATATTAAACATGAATAATGTAATGGGGCTGCTGGTTGACTGTGCTGGAAAGTAGTGCAAACCTGACATGGAAAGGAAGGCAACTTCATTGGTGTCAGATGGCACCTCAATTTCCTGAGGATGTTACCTCACAGCAAGAAGACTGTTGGATACCTGCTTGCCTTGAGCACCTTGAATTACGCTCGGACTAGGCTGCTCCTCTGCATAGTTTCAGAGATCTGTTTTGCTTGGTTGACTGAGGGGAATTGAGAAGATTAACTGCCTGTGCCTGTGAATGTTATGTCAATGTTGTGTGCCTAAAACTGGATGACATATATGAAGTAGCTTACACAGTTAGAACATTCTAATGCTTATAGGCATAAAAAAAATCAAGTCATGTTGTATTTTTTTACTAGAAATAAAATATAGCAACTATTTTATGACTTTATAAAGACATATGTAGACATACACATAACTCGGCGTAACAAATGGGCCAAATTCTTAGCAAATATAAATTGTCATGGTACCTTTCATTTCAGAGTAGTTTGTGTCAGTTCAGTCAATTAGAACATCTGTTCTAGGCCATGGTAAATGGTAGCAGAAGTTATTTTGTTATTCCTTTTATGCACAAACACATTTTTAGATACAGCAACGTGCTCGTTCTGCTGCTCTTCCCCACACAGACCCCGCAGCTCAAGGCTGGAAAGTCCCTTGCACTGAAGGAGGCTCCACCATTGGTGTTGTGCTGCTGTCCCTCACCAAAGAGCATGTGGATGGTCAGAAGGCTGCTGTTAAAGATCTCAACCTCACTTTCCATAAGGGCCAGATAACAGCTCTCCTGGGACCGAATGGAGCTGGAAAGACAACAGTTATGTAAGCCTGACTTTTAATACTATTACTCTGATCTCAGCAATGCTTTTTCAGTTTGAAATTTTGTGAACTCTTTGCTGTGCTTCCCCCACCCCCCCCAATAAATATTTGATAAACTCCCCAAAGCACATGGAAAGTGAAGGTTGCATATCTACGACAAAAGGAATGTAATGAGTAGAGAACGGAGTCCTCTGTGCCACTAGAACCATAATGTGATATCCCAGGAACAGCTTAAGCAGGACTTGGGCATGTCTGGATGGAGAGTTGAACACATCTTGAAGGAGTGTTCTTTTTTGGAATTTTGTGGTGTTTTTGTCCCTAGAAGTTGCAGGGGATTTCTTTCTTGGCAGTTGATCAAAAATTTAAGCAATAAAATGAGAAATGACCTTAAAAAATGTCTCAACTAAGAAGCTTATGTTTCTACCTTTCTGTTAGCTATAATCAGCTTTCGTCAAGCCAGTGACACAGGATGGGACCTAACTGGGGATACTCCTCACAGAATACCCATGTGGAAAAGGAAACAATCACCTGTTTGATTTGACTGGGGAAAAAAAAAAGATTATGCTCTGGAAGAAGGGAAATTAAGAACTCTTGAGATCATGTTCAAAAAACAAAACAAAAAGCACACCAACAAACAAACCAACCAAAAAAATCCCCAAACCTAAAAAGCCACCAAAAGAAAAAAGTAGCTAAATCCAAACCCAAAACATTAGTCATGTCTCTATAATTATACTTGATTGAATTGGTGTTGCTTTAAGGATGCCTCAGGATATCTAAATGATGAGCTCATTGCATGTTATCTTGCTGATTTTTTATTTTCTTTCCTAATATCAGATCTCTGTTGACTGGTCTGTATCCACCAAGCTCTGGCACCATTATTGTTGACGGGAAGGACATACGGACGGAGCTGGCTGCCATCAGGACAGAGCTGGGTGTTTGTCCCCAGTACGACGTCCTGTTCAACACGCTGACGGTGCGAGAGCATCTCCTGCTTTATGGGTCCGTGAAGGCACCCGCGTGGACAAAAGAACAGTTGGATGAACAAGTCAGTGGGTGAGTTTTCCTTCCTTTCCTTGAAATCTGTCAAGTAAATTGGTAGTGACTGCTGCAAGCCACCCAAATAAAAAAGAGAAAATACAAAACTTACGAGGGAAAAACAATGGAAGATGCAGGGTTTTGTGAGTTTTTGTCACATTTCATGTTCTGTAATCATGACTTGAAAATAAATTTCCTAGACTCTAACTATTACATGAATATATTTGTATAGGGAACTGTCACTCTTTCAAAACCTGGTATACACAACCATCAAATAATGATGTTTTCACTGGAGTGGAGGTGCTTAGCCTTGTAAAAGTTGCAGGGGTTCCACCTTATGCTGTCTGCCTTACCTCTATCCTTGACGGAGAAGCAGATAGAAAGAAAACTGCTCTGCTTACCCCGAGTTTTTAAATAAATCAACAAAATGACTTTATACATTTCTTATCCTCTATTCCTTCACTTGCAGCAGAAGGAAATTTAGAAAACCAGGAAATCCAGGTAAAGGCAGTGACTGCTACAATATTTTTCAATAAGCCACCTCGTTTCCTTTGCCACATCCAGCTTCAAATATTTTTAATAAATGATGAGGTTTAAAAATGAAAAACACAATAGCAAAAATAAGTCAGAGCTCTGACGTAAACTCTGAGGATTTGCCACTTGTCAGGTGATAAACATTTACTAGTATTTTTGTGCTGATACTTCTTCAATATAGGACTAGATGTTAATTTTTCCTAGTGTTTATAAAGTAACTAGTAAACTGTACAAGCTGAGATCTGGTTCATTAATAGCAAACTGCATTTGTTCTACTTCAGAAATAAAATATATGCTTTTCAAACGGTGTGGCAGTGTTAATAGTTTGTGTTTACCTTCTGATTCATGCTAGACTCTGCGAAACACTAGGCATTTCCATGCTTCAATGGAAAAAAATGTCAAGCTGATGGGACTCTTCCTTAAGTGTACAATCAGGCATATGCAGAGGCATTTGTGGCAAAGTGGCTTTCCTGTTTGGTAGCAGTCATAAAATCCTGTTACTTTTAAATTTGAATCTGAACAAACTCAGGTGTTGACACCCTGTTCTCTCCAGAAACAGCAGAAGGAATTCTCTAGAACCACAGAGAAAAAACAAATTTAGTAAATGGTTTAAAATTGATGCAAAATAACATTCTGTATCTTAATGTACCTAGTCTGCTGAGTTGTAATCCTAGCAGCAGCCTGTCATACTAATGGCACATGAGAACACTCAGAACTCTGCAGGCCTTGCTACTAAGAAAAATTATTTTTAAAGACAACAAATGCTTCAAAAGACTTAAGAGAAATTAGAAAAGCAACAAAAGAATGAAGCAAAAGCTTTTTATTAGCTAAAAAAGCAGGCTTCTAAAGAGATTAAGAATAATTTTTCTCACTATATATCTATAGAACAGCTGTTAAAATGTGTTTTCTTAAAAATGAGATTCTCTCAGGGTAAATGGCATTGCTTACAGACTGCATACTCACTGAAATGATTCAGGAGTTTAACTTAGGACTGTTGAGCCTTCTATGTCTTTCTTGCCAAGCTGATAGCAGCTGAAAGCTCTTAGGTCAGTGACTGTATGCTCAGCGTGATGAAAAATAAGTTAAAGGTCTTATAGTGTTGCCTTTATTAATCATGTTTCCATACCATGCTCAGATGCAAGACCAACATCTTGCAAGGGCGAGGGCTGAATTGGAAACATGTGTAAGATATCTCCCAGTCTTTAACATAGGAATTAGATTAAATTTGATTAGATAGTATTATTCTACCCAGGGATCTCTAATCAGTTTATTTCCCAAAACTAGGAGTCTTTATCATTATTTAGTGGGGCAATAATCTGTAGTTTGCTGAAGTAGTTGGAAAAATTAGTATTAATTTTATTATCTTTAATTTAAAATTTTCCTTTAAAATATCATTTAAAATCTGTGCATCTGAGGATGATAAGCTTCTATGCTTTGTAGGTAGATATTTTTTTTCCTATTTGTTTTTGATACCAAAGTATATCATCAGACAGAGATAGTGATTTTATCGCTTTCCTTTTACAATGACTTTTCAGTACTTGTTCTCTGAGTGGGCAGAAAGTGACTAGAAAAGCATTTTCAAAATTGGTCCTATTTCTGTATTCCTATTTCAGAGCTCTGGAAGATGTGGATTTATGCCAGCATCAGTACAAACCTGTTGGAGCCCTTTCTGGGGGAATGAAAAGGAGGTTGTCAATTGCCATCTCCTTTATTGGAAACTCAAAGACAGTTGTTCTGGATGAGCCCACCAGTGGAGTAGATCCATGTTCTCGCCGTAGTATCTGGGATGTTCTTCTGAAGTACAAAGCCGGTACAAAGTTTATGTGCATTGTTTGCTTCTTATTTTCTTTTCTGGATTTTTTTTTCCAATAAATTTAAACTGGATAGTCAAAGTGTAGTCAAAATATTATCGGAAACGGAATACATTAATTTCTGAGGAAACATTAAGTTGCTCTTGGTAACTTTAAGGCAAGTCAAATGGTATTACAAGAGTTATCTGCTATTGCACAGAAAGAGACCCAATCTTAAAGACTGAGCTTAGTCCTAAGTCCTGTCCTGAAGTTTCTCCCCTTTCTTCGGCTTCCCAAAATTACCTTCAGATTTCCATTTCCTATTTTGCATATACCTGTACATAGAGGCTTATATACTTCTAATTAAAATATATTCATCATCAGTCTGCTACACTAATTCTAAAATTGATTGTGGGAAGCAAACTCTTCAGCTAGTGAGCACTCAATTAGCTGTAATAACTCATGTTGAGTGATCCATTGAGAGACACTGCTGCGATGTCATTTTAAGGAATTTCTTAAGCTTTTAAAACAGCCGGAGGTTCTAAAGCCTTAATACTCTTTGCTATGGATAAAACAGGGCAAAGTAAGTTTAGAACTGAATGTAACTCAATCTGTGATTCTGACAGCATATTTCGTTTGTGTAGTTAAGATTTTAAAGAGTCCTGAAAATATGTTTCCCTAAGGCTAAAGGACCTTTGTGGGGGGTTCTCTAGAAACGAGGTTTTGTGGACATGTACCAATCTTTGCCATACAGGTTGCACTCTGATCTTTACCACTCACCATCTCGACGAGGCTGAGGTGCTCAGTGATCGCATTGCCATCCTGCAGCGAGGCCAGCTGAGGTGCTGTGGCTCTCCCTCTTATCTGAGGGAGACATATGGCCAGGGACACAGTCTGACACTCATAAAAAAGGTAAGTTAAAAATGTGCTGTACTGAACTGGAGAGTCCCTGCCAAGTACATTTTAAGGGAGATGTATGTTCCTGCCAGCAAGTAATATGTTTAGTAAAATGATTATTAGAGAATGAGCAAAACATGTTTTTGTTGGCTTCCTTGGTTGTTTTGGGTGGATGGTATAATTATTGCTATTTAGATGGACACAATGGCATCTTTGAAAATGGTATCAGTATTTAGCTGAAAATGGGCTTGTCTCACTGTCCTTTATTCCTGGGAGGTAGTCTCTTATCCCAACTGTGATGCAGTTTCATCAGTGGAAATTTTCCTGCATGAATTCTAATATTGAGACCAATACTTCTGGTAATATTTATTTTTTTTCTGCATGATTATCTTTTTTTCTTTATAGCCCTCTGTGTTTGAAATCCAGGACCCTGAGCACATTGTTCAGGTCACTTCTCTGGTACAGACCCACATTCCAGAAGCCTTCTTGAAAGATAACAGTGGAACTGAGCTGACCTATGTGATCCCAGAAAGGGCAGATAAGACCTCTTTTAAAGGTCTTTTCCAAGCTTTAGATCAAAGCCTTCAGCATCTACATGTGACTGGCTATGGCATTTCTGACACAACTTTGGAAGAGGTACTTGTAGTTTTTCTGTGTAATGACATTTTCTTGGTTAGAGAATCTTGATTGTGTCTTTTATGTTGCACAATTTCTTGTGAGAAGCACATTTTCAAAAAAACTTGAAAACAAGCACAAGCAAACAAACAAAACCTCCCAAATCAGGTAAAATCTGCACTGTATGGTTTTACTTTGCTGTTAATTTCAGCACCCACTCCACTATGGCACATTTTTTTCTTTTAAGAATCTAATGTGAAGACTGATGAACTGCGTAACCCTTTAATGTTTTTTTCTGCATTAACTTAAGGGAAATGTAATGTGTCACTGACTTTGAGAAGCAGTGTTGTCCTAAGCCCATAGCATTGGAACAAGCTTTGGGCTTTCAAGTCTGGTGATGCAGCTCAGGAGGATCTTTGGACTAAAAAAAAAGAAAATGCCAAGAATACATTTCAACTTACTAGTTCTGAAGCTTAGGACTTAGCCAAACTGTGTGATGAAATACCTAAAGAATATTTTCTGTGTGTACTGGGAGACAAAATCTTTGATATATGTATACATCAACAAAATATTTTCATATACGTATACGTCAACATATACACACACATATATGTACATGTATGTGTGTGTATATACTAAAAGGATCAAGGGAAGAGAGTCTGTTATGCATCCTCATAATTCTAAATTTAGCTCAGTGTAAATAGCCATGTCAGCAAGAAGATATTTCCCCTGGACTCTTTTTATCACATCTATTATTTCTAAAAAACAAGGTTCCCTAAACCACCGCTATCCAAGTACTGTACTATAGATCCTTTAGAAATAATTTTTTTTCACTTCAAGTGATGATAGGAGACTAATGTCTCCTATCATACTTACTTTGCAAGTTTAATAAACATTTTATTTAATGTTATGAAGTAAATGAGATTCCTGCAATACAATTCTATGAGGCAAGCAAAAAAAGATTATAAAGTTTTTATTTTCATATAGAAGATGGATGATTAACAGGGTACAAAGAATAATATTGTTCACTGCAAAAAAATTATAGATTTGGAGGTAATGTATATATTAAGAATACTTTTGGGTTCCATCCCCATGAGATAACACAGGACTTTCCAGAACTGACATGTATAAAGTAAATGTGAAGTTGTCATGGATATGAGGAAGATTCCTCAGTGAGCTGAATCTGTGACTCAGTGGAGAGCTTGCTTTTGGCTGTTTTGTGAAGGGGAAGTTTAAAACATCTTTAAATGTGGTATTGGATATTAATGTATCATTCTTCAGCTTGAAGATTTAATGCATTGATTTGGGTTGATTTCTGTTATCTCTGAATCCTCATCATTAGTTGTCATTACAACCTCAATTCTCTATTATCTTATCTAAAGCCTTTTTGCATTGGCAACTAAAAGGATAGCATATAATAACACTATTTAGTCTATTCAAGCAATTCAATCTGGAAACAAAGAGCCTTGGTCTTAAAGAAAGAAATGTATTATAATCTTTTTATCCTTTTTTTTGTTCTCTTATACACTCACTGTTATTGTTTTTAATTCTGAGGGACACTCACACTCTCTAAAAATCCTATTCAGTGAGGGAAAATGGACTTCCATTCATATTTCAATGGACTCTTGAGGTGCTAACAAATCAGTTTCTGACACCTTTAAATCTCACTAATATTATATTTGCTCAAATTTAGGCTTTAGATATATTTTCCAAACATTTGTATTTGTATATTTTATAAAATTTGTAATGCAAAGTGTTGATAGAACCAAAAGGAGAGTAGAAGGGTAGTTAATTAAATTAAACATATACTAAGAGCTCTCTGGAGGATGCTGTTTCACTTTCTGGCATCTCTGGAGATTTCAAAGCTTATTGCTTTCTTGTTTTTCTTTGAGGGGAGAACAAAATGATTGTAACATCTTTTCAAAATCAGATGCATCAAAATTTGTTAATTGAGTACTGTTTAAAAATTATTTTCTTTGAAAAGACCTGAGAGTTTGTATTAAAACTTTCCAGGGAAAGCCATATACCTCATTTAAAATTGTGTGCACCTTCTAGTGAGATGCAAGGTGCTCCAACACATTCTGGTGGTGGCACAATCACATTAATCTATCTCTCTGTAATATTGTCATTTGGCCAGACTTTTTTCCTCAAGGACAAAAAGCACTTTTTGTCCTTGACAAGGACAAGTCCTTAGTCAGATATAGAGATATAGACTCGCTAGTTAAAACAGAAATTAAACAGAATTTCACAGAACATTTTGAGTGGGAAGAGACCCAGAAGGGTCATCAAATCCAGGTCTTAAGTGAATGGCCCATGCAGGGATTGAACCCACAACCTTGCTGTCATTAACACCATGCTCTGAACAAGCAGGAATTGCTGAGGCATGTGGGGAAAAGATGCTCTGCTGAGGTCTAGAACACACCTTCATTTAGATGTAGCAAGAACATACTGTCTCTGTCATGGTGCCTAATCCTGACTTTTCCATACCTGTGTTGTTCAGAGGGTACTCACTCTGCTAATAACATTGTGAGGCTAATACCACTTCTGTTCACAATATCTGATGCAACATGAGGTAAACTATCATACCTTCTGTACAATGTAGTCCCTAATGATTCCTATCCTCTTAAGAGGATGTTTGAAAACTGGATACCATGGGAGGACTGGGCAATGCAGGTGGCCTGCCTTTATAGCTACATCAGAGTATGTGTCAATGAAGCTGCAACAGACATAGGATGTATTAGAAAAGCATTTGGTGGGTTTGTTTATTTTTTTAAGGTATAACTACAACCTCTCTACAGTGACTTAATGAGATTAAATAAGAAAATGTGTCTGCAGCTATTTTGGCACTGAAGTAAGCATATGCAGACAACATTTTGTAGTGTAGGCACTGTCCTAGCTACAGATGTGTAGTTACTTTGTGGTTTCACCAAGTGGTTGACACACCTGAAGGACAGGATGCCATCTGGAGGGTGCTAGACAGGATCAAGAATTGGGCTTGTGGGAATCTCTTGGGGTTTAACAAGACCAAGTTCAAGGTGCTGCCCCTGGATCGGGCAACCCCCAGTATCAGCACAGGCTGGGGATGAACAGGTCAGAGCAGCCCTGCCCAGAAGGATTTCGGAGTGCCAGTGGATGAGAGACTGGACATGACCCAGCCATGGGCACTCACAGCCCAGAGAGCCAAATGTGTCCTGGGCTGCATCCAAAGCAGCGTGGGCAGCAGGGTCATGGAGGGGATTCTGCCCCTCTGCTCTGCCCTGGTGACACCCCACCTGCAGGGCTGCATCAGCTCTGGGGGCCCCAGCACATGAGGGACAGGGACCTGTTGGAGCGAGTCCAGAGTAGGCCACCAAGGTGAATAGATGGGTGGAGAACCTCTCCCATGAGGAAAGGTTGAGAGAGTTAGGATTGTTCAGTTGGAAGAGGAGAAGGCTTTGAGGTGGCCTAATGGTGACCTTCTGTACCTGAAGGGAGCCTATGAGACAGAGAGACACTTTTCACAAGAGCATGCAGTGAGAGGACAAGGAAGAATAGGTTTAAATTAGACATCAGGAAGAAATTCTATTTTGTGAGGGTGGTGAGGCAGTGTATTGGGTTGTCCAGAAAAGCCCTGGATGTCCCATCCTTGGAACTGTTCAAGACTAGGCTGCATGTAGTTCTGAGGAATCTTGTCCAATGGAATATGTTCTTGTCCATGGCAGATGGGTTTTAAATAGACGATCTTAAAGGTCCCTTCAAACGCAGGGCATTCAGTGATTCTATGATTCAGTTGTTGCAGTTTAGTTGGGTTTGCTTGACAGAATTGGTGTTCATAGCCATCAGCAAGCAGGTCCAAGAAAACAAATTAGAATGTGGCTTTAGACTGTCAGGATCTGCCTCCAGGGGCTAATACAGAAATATCAGGCCAGAAATTTCTGGCCTAGCAGTTGTTAATAGCCAAAGTTGTTCCCTGAAAGCTGGCAGGTAACAAATGCAATCAATAACCACTGTTAAATGGCAATTATATTGACTAAGCAAAATATGGTTTTTGTAACAGTCAGACCTTAGAAAGTCAAGAAATATCTTTCAAGAGCTATAAAGTACTTCACATTGACTGGGTTTTATTGTCTATTGTATAAGCTCCTTGGAAACAAGGAATTTTTTGTTATAGCTGAGATCAGATTCTTTTGTGGGAAGAAATAAATGGTTTCTTAATGATTTCTGAAAGTTGCACTGTGGGTATAATCTGTCTTGTGGCTCAACCCAAACAGAGACGAAAGAGCAAAAGAAAACTTTCATCAAGACAAAGAAAAAATTTTGTTGTTCTTTTTCTGTTTAATTTGAGATGCTCATGGTACCTGTATTTTCTGTAAATTTTTCTTTTTTTTTCTTTTTACTTGAGGTTCTTAGATCGCTATTTAAATTGCAGTTCACGTTAAGATAAGAAAATGCTAATTGTGTTTTTAATTTGAGTTTACAAGAAGTGGGGAGTGTGTGAATAAGGCTCACTATGAAAGCTTCTGCAAGGCTGAGGTGCAGAAAAATGAAAGGCATGTCTGTGAAATTCAAACGGCTTTATGTGGACAGAACTGTGAAACAGGTTTAAGGAAGAAATAGTAGGTTGGACACATATCTGTTAGGGAAAGCGTATATACCATTTAAATAGATCTCATGATTATGAAGTTGGTGAATTCTGCTGGGTGTTTATAATTTTAAGTCCCTTCTGACATGCATTCTCCTACTTTAGAAAAATCAATCCTTTCAATTTCAAGCTAGTGCATATTTTTAGATTGTTGCTTTTATAGAAAAGGAATTTCAGTTTTTCTCATGGCGATTTAAGGTAACAGGATCCTATAATCTCTATCCACTTTGGGGTATGTGTGGAGACCTTTGTTCAAACATGGCTCATAGAAAGAGGTCATGAAAATATACAGCTGATGGAAGGGTAAAAGGCAGCTGTAAGCAGCAATTCTCAACCCTGTTCCTGTAAACAACAAAGTTCTCAGGCACATTTCTGTAAACAGCAGAAGTTCTCAGGCTGTTTTTTAATAACAAGTAAATATTTTGTCCTTGGATAGTCTGGGAAAGCAAAAGTGACAAACATGGAGGCCTTGAGAACCGTTCATAATAGGATGAGAAAACAAGTCTTGGTCTCAATAACAAACCACAGGTATTGAAAACAAAAGGAGGGGTTGATGTGTAATCTGTAACCAATGATGAGCTCGGGTTTTGCAATATGTATGAACTTAATTAACACGGTTATAAAATGTGCATGGTGGATCAATAAATTGGAGTTCGATGCTCATCAATCGGATGGTCGTCTCCCTTCACTTCTTCAGGTATGCACACTAATGTTTTGCTACAAAATACACATTGTTGCCCAGTCTCCTCTGCAGTATGAGTTTTACAAGACTTTGTTCACCTCACCTTGGCTGTCTCTGATGATTGCCTTGTCCTTTACATGTCTTTCAGCAACGTTATTGTCCATGTCCTTGCACATATCTAGGAACATTTTCTGAGTGTCCCTAGACACTGTGAATTCCCTGAAATATGTAGCTTCTCAGATCTGTAGGAGTTTGTACATTAGGTTTAGTTCTAGTTGTGTCCATAGATTTCTAGCTGGAGCATTAGAAGAGAGTTAAGCTCTTTCCTTGGCAGAAACTGCAGTAACTGAGTTCCAGCACATACCAAATCTTAGGGGCATAAAAAATCAATCAAGGGCAGAAATTCTATTGAAAAATCTTCGCAGATGGTAGTGTTCATGGGTCAGCAATATTTGCATGGGTGTTTTTGCATCTATTGACATGTATTTCATTTCCTTTATCCCCAAGATTTTCAGTAGTAATTTCTGGCTGTCTGGATGGTTTAGGATATATATATGTGTGTGTATATATATATATAATAGTTTTAGAAAATTGATTCTAAAGTACTTTTTTCTACTTTCATGAAAGGTTTTCCTGAAGCTGCTGCAGGAGTCAGAGAAGATGCCCTGTGTTCCACAGGCAGCACATGTGGACCATACAAATGGTGCTGAATCAGCCTGTAAGTACAAAATTATGTGCCTTCTGAAGCAACTAGATTTATAAAGATCAAAAACACAAATGTAAGCATGCATGAAGATCCCAAAAGTGAGGAATGTGCAAGCAAATGGAGAATACTTCTTGCTACCATCTGGTAATTTCTTTTTTGTGTGTCTGCCTTGGGAAGTAGTTTTTATATGTCTGCTGTGATTTACCTCTATCCCTTCACAGTCATCTTCCCACCCATGCATGTACACATGCATTCTCTCACTGCAGCAGCATTGACTTATTGCTTTGTACCAGTCCCTGGAAACTAATTATCCTCTTTGTCTCATACTGAAAATGGATAAATATTACAGACATATACCACAGATATAAAATCCCTGCACTCTAAGAAAAGTGCATTCATGTTCATACACATACAATTCAAAAGAAGAAAAAAAAGAGCTGGTTCCCCTCGTAGTAAGAGATAATTAGTTTTCTTAAGTGACATGTTATTTTAGGTTCCTTTACATCTTGCTGTAAGAAAAACCCTTCATACTTTCTCTTTTTTTGCCCTGCAAGCCTGGGAGGAGGTCCTTCCAAATGCTTCTGAAAATGCAGGAAGATTTTTCTGCTTTAAAAATTCTCTTCATAAGAAGAATCACTAATCATCACTAATGATCATAAGGTGATGTCATTACAAAATCCAAGACTCAAGTTCTCTCATGTCAGTGCCCATCAAGTTGATGAATGTTTTCACATTGGTTCTGGGATTTTCATGCATGTATACTTACCCTGTTTCTGTTTGAAGATTGACATTTAGATTATAGTTTTCTATGGTTAGATGTCAAGCACTTTG
This sequence comes from Ammospiza caudacuta, assembly GCF_027887145.1. Taxonomy (NCBI): domain Eukaryota; kingdom Metazoa; phylum Chordata; class Aves; order Passeriformes; family Passerellidae; genus Ammospiza; species Ammospiza caudacuta. Next base: position 84,562,088 of record NC_080593.1, read on the forward strand.
TTCTATGTGCAATACTTTTCATTATGTTTTTATAAAGTACAGGCACAGGAAAGACCTGATCTGTAGACCCTTAATGTTACTGTAACAGAAATAACAATTTTCAGCCAAGCTTTCTTTATTTGTTAAGATAAATTCAATTGAATCTGCCAGTAATAAGTAATCATTGCCAACAATGGTGGTCTAAGGTGAGACCTTTTTTCACAAAGTGCAAGCTTGAATAGATGACTTTTTCCAGAGGGTGTGTTTGCTGGGGTATTCCATCTTGAATCAGTGAAGATGCAAGTGTATAAAACTAAAATAACCTCACTAAGCAAATAAAATTGCCACTTTTGTCAGTGGTGAGAATGAGGCTTCTATTCAAAACACAGTTTTGAATATCCCTTATTTTATAACAGTCAATTTATTTATTCAAGTCTCAGCTAGGACATCTGAACTAGTTTCAAATCATAACAATCTGTCTTCTCCACATTGCATTTTCATTAAAGAGTAAAATTTACAGTTTAGAAAGTAATGAAGACAGTATATTCTACTGAAGAACTTGATATACTTTCCTATCTGCATCTCAAAATGTATAAAGAAGTATTTGTTTAAGTTATTTCATTAATAAAGATTTGAGTAATCAGAGACTGTATTTTTTCACCCTGATAAATTATAGCAAGAATATGTGATGATAATGCCATTTCTTTGGGGATGAGAGTACTGGAAAATTGTCACTCATTGCTGATGACTGTCATTCATCATTAAGGACAGTTGTGAAATGTATGCATTAGGGATCTGGGAAATGGTCATGAAAGGTATCCATCATTGTCAAAGTTAACCAGAATACTCCATGGGCAATAGCTTGACTTGTATAACTTTGTCTTTGAAAGCAGGTTCAAAGACAGTCAAACTTGCTTTTGTCAGAGTAGTCAAATGAATTTTCAAAACCCCTTAGAGCAAGCAGCTGGGATTATTGTGGGGATCGCAGGATGCTGCTATTTGATTTGATAAAAGAATTTAGACTAGGGAGGTGATTTCACAAAGCACAGATCTGAGCTCAAGCAGGGGTGTTGGCTACCCTTTAATGCTGCTGAGCTCTTGAGGTGCCAGGATTGTGCAGAAATCAAAATGTTGTCTAATGTCTCCTGGACCAGGAGGCTTAGCAGAGAGGTGTGTGTCTCTTCTTAAATGAAACTGCAGAAAATCAGTACTCGATTTAGGCTGACCACCAATGCCAAAAACACTCAAGAGAGTGTTATTTCAGCATTATTTCAGCAAAATATGACAGTACCTCACTGAAATCAGAGCAGAGATAATTTCTAGTTATGTTTTACAGTGTCTTAGTGTACTGTGTCTGATTGGAATTGAGTTAAATTTCTTAGCAGCCTCTGTGATGCAGTGTTTTGGATTTGTGACTGAAACAGTATTGATAACATGCCAGTGTTTTGGCCATCACTGAGTGGTGTCAAGGCTCTCTCTATTCCCATGTCCCTGCTATGACCAAACTGATGATGAGATAGAGGGTGTGAGGGGACACGAGCTGGACAGAGGAGCTAAACTCACCAGGGAGTTATTTAATGTTGCAGAGTGCCATTCTTGGCAACAAAACCTTTTTTGAGGAGTTAGCTGTTGCTACCAGTGGCTGAGCATGTCTACTTGTGGGAGGTGGTGAGTGATTGCCTTTGCATCATTTGTGTTGGATTTTTTTTTTTTTGTTTTTAATTTGTTTCTTTCTTTTGGGTTTATTTTTCTTTCTTTTTCCTTTACTGCTGAAACTGCCCGTGTCTTGACCAACAATTTTTCTTGCTTTCTCTTTTTCTATTCTCTTCCCCAGCCTGCTGGAGGAGGGGGAGTACGGGCAAGCAGCTGTTTGGTGCTGGACTGCTGCTTAAAGTCAGCAATGAAAATAATGTAAAATAAACTCAGAAGTATTTGTGCATTTCTGAATGAAAATGTTATAGTTAATTAGCAGTGCATTAATGAAATTTATTGTAACAGTTTTAACATTGGTAATTTTAAAGATGCAAAGCACACTGTAATATATAGTAGTTTGTTTCCATTGTGAAAGATTTTCTCAAAATTTTTAGTTTTATTCCAATGACAAAAACTTAGGGTAAAATTCACCTTTTTGTGAAAACAGTTAGAATTTTAAGTCAGGGATTACTGTGTGTGCAGACACAGTACATGGATATATTATAGTACAGTCATGCATTATTAATTTATACACAGTTGGAACACACAGTAATTATTGTTTTGTAGATGTATACAGAGGATGCAGAAAAATGGTTAGACTGAGCTTGCAATGACTGTTTGACAAGACCATTGAAGCCAAATAGCCTAGAGAAATGGAGAAACCAACTCTATGGAGGCCAATAAAATTATCATAATCCACAGCAGGCAGTACATATACAGAAATAATCAGGGGATCTAAGAGCAAGTCCAAGAGGTGAGTAGCTATCCATGGATAAATGACAAAATAATCTGAACATATGCAAAAGCAGGTAATAGGCTAGTGAGTGGTCTCGTTGGCTTATTCAGGGACCAATATTGCTGAATTAAATTACTCAGATGTTTTGTGGAAGAGACAAATTATTTAATTTTGTAGCATTTATTGTCTTAGAAATTTCTGGGACATACCAGCTTTGGGTCTAGTCCCTTCTGGCAGTAAAATACAGTTGGAACCCTTGAGATAAAATGAAACTAAACTGTAGAAAATTCAAAATTGATTCATTGTATTTTTGTGCACAGTAATATGTAGCATTTGGATTTTCCTGCCATATAATGTTACAGAGACTTAGAGTATTGCAATACATTTTAAAAAGCCAAAGAATGGTTATTAATGGATGTATAATATGAACAGATGTAGTAACAGTAGTGCTATTAAGGCTAATATGCCTCTGGATTTCTTGGATAAGTTAGCCTCTGAAAGTGTGGGCATGGGAGCAGGTTGATGCATAACTACCTTTTAATGTTGCTTAACCCTTTCTCTGAAGCAGCTGGTTTTAACCATTTTGAACCATATTGGGCCAAATGTGAGATTGCTCCTGTTAGGATCGGTGAGACCAACAATATACAGTACTTATAAAGCTCAGCCAAAAGCTAATTTACTAAGAAATTGTAGCTGACAAAAAGCAGTTGTTAATAGTGAAATATCAAAATGAAGAGCTTTTGTGAATTACAGCTGAGTTTCAACTCTGCCTTTTAATTATCTTCGTGACTGATGCTGAAGTAAACATAACCTTGGTGATGAAAAACAGCTGCTGAAAGGTGATAAGTGAGACCAGTCCTAAGGACTGAGTTAGAACACTTGAAAAGCTGAATCCATTTTAAATAAAGGGTATTTTAATTAAGCCAAATGCTAGGCATGTCTGTGTGATGGGGAGTAATATCCTGGAAAACACGGACTGTTATCTGCTGATCCTGGTTGAGAACCACTTTAAGACAGCTAAGGTGATTTATATTTGAGCTAAATGTACAAAATGATGCAAAGAGGTCATTTTGACTATCCATTCAAAATTGATGAGACTGATGCTACAATACTAGTACAACCTTTTTGTCCATATTTTTAAGTTTGAATGACTTTAGGGAGAAATTGAGAATTCAGGAAGTGCGCAGAGAAGAATTAATATTTGGAGGTTGGCAGTGAAGTCCTTGTAAAGGCACCATCAGGGCTCTGTTAACATAGTTTATCAAAAATAAGACAGAGAAGTGGTTTGCTTAAAGATACTATTTTTTTAAACGCATGGAGAATACATCTCTTAAAGTATAATTCTACCTTTTATAGAATTATATAAACAGAAGAGAGAAATTGAATAAAGGAAGCAAAAAGTAAGCAAATAGGTGTAATCTGAAGACAAGCAAGAGTTAATTAGCAGTTGGAGTTATTCTACCCAGGGAAGTGTGTTGCTTCTCCTGGTGCATTTGGCACAAGATTGGGTCTTTGCAGAAAATATGCTACAGTAAAAGGTGTTATTGATTTCTGCATTTGAGAAGCAGAGTGGAATTTGATGTCTTTTGGAAGATGATCAAGTGGCTTCTTCTATTCTTAAACAGGATTTTTCAATCCACTATGATTAATTGAGTTCACTGTAATTACAAAAAAAAAGGCTTGACAGTGATTTTTGCAATATCGTTGAAGTTATATTTTAACATCCATTTGTAAATGGAGCTAATTTCTTTCAATTCCCTGTAAAATTTGCATAAAAGAACTTAGGAATGACTTCAATACTCCATCTTGCAAAATGTAACTTGATTTATGTGACGAATATTGTAGACATGAAGCATCAGTGTCTCTGTTTAGAAGTACCTATTTCAGAGACATAAAGTAGGTTAACACTACCTGCCTTCCTCACACCTCATATTCCACATAAACTATTATTTCTCTCCCTCGTAATATGGGACCTATGTGCTGGACAAAATTTTCACTTAGATAATCAACTCAAAGTCATACATATGATGTCAGAAAGTATTTGTTGCTAATAGCTAGTCTTTAGGTTTTATATGGAAAGTAAATTCTGATGGTTTCTTGCCTTGCTTGAGCTTACAAGTGGAGTGTATATTTCATAGATCTTTTTGTGTTTGTGTATTTATATTTTTACAGATGAAGAAAGTGTGTGTGTATGTAAACACATGTCTTTAAAACACAAGTATTTTAAAGCAGTTTTGCTGTATTAGTGCTGTTGCACTAAGAATACATATATTTTAACTTCAATTACGTAAGTAATGTAAATGACCAATTTTTTAAAGAAATGCTTATCAAGAGTAAGATGCTTACTTTTCATTCTGAAACAGAACATTGCTTAGGGAAGGGGCTTCATGAAATCTTCCTAACATCTTGCCTCATTTATTGAGTAAATACCCTAGATATGTAGGAGGTGGGCTACGCATCTTAGTTGTGCTAGTAAAACTCTCTTTGAGGCTGATGCTTCTAATGAAACTAGATTTTCACCTGTCCAGTTCCTTCTCAAAAGTATCTCTTTTGGTGAAATTGTTGTCTCTGCTCTATTGCTAAAACATTCCTTTTGTGCACCAAAAGCCCACAAAGACTTCAGCAATATTCACACTTTTTTTTTTCAATACTAGCAACATTCTGCAGTACTACATGGGGTTTTTTGGTTTTTTTTTTTTTTTTTTTTTTTTTTTTTTTTTTTTTTCTTCAAAACTAAAAAAAAAAAATGGTTTAGGAGTTACAGAGACAACATGTAAAGTAGTTTTAGTATGAAGGGCAGTATGTGGAGCACTTAGGACTACCCTTTTTTTGCCACCTTTTCATATGGTACACTTGTTACAGGGTGATACAAGATGTTTATTACACTGTTGCTAGCCAATTCCTCATTTGAAATATAAGTGGGACTTCATTATAGTAGACCTGGTGTTGGACTTCTGTATAGGTGGGAATTTTTAGCCATGTAATTTTTTTCTATCTGTCTCTAAATCTATTTTACAGTTTATTTAGGTTACAGTATTCATTGGAAACATTAGAAAAAAATGAAGCTGTTGTTTCTGCTAATCCAGATCCTTGAAGTTGTTTAATACTACTATTTATGAGATACATGAATGCCTGAGGCATGAGATTATTCATCAAACACATTTTTTCAATGTTTATTCAGACCTAGAGCTTCAGGTCTGAATAAAACATGCCTCCTGCAGAACTTTCAGTTTTGAATTGTTTCCCTGCACAAACTTTGATATGATTTTTGTATTAATAGAATAACTCCAGTAGAGATATGGTCCAAAAAATTCCTGATAATGGGAGCTGCAGTATTTTAGATGAAGTACTTTGTTTGTATTAAGATAATACTTGCAAAAATCCTGAAAGTTAAAGTGGGTCAGAATGTCCTTGTCCGTCATGGTGAAATCTGGGCCCTGCTGAAGTTGTTTCCTCTGTTTAATGTCTGAGTTTTCTCTGAGCAATTCAAAGAGGATTCTTCCAGAGTGCTGTACATAGTGTTTTCAAAGGCCACTCATGGCAAACTGAGCAGCTGCATGACAGAAGTCATTTGCAGTACAATAATGGACAGTTGTTATTTTGAAGTTCCCTTTCTGGGAGTGACCAGTGGGAAGTGTTTGAGAGCACCTGGTTAGAATATATAGCTGTTTCTTCTGTTGCTCTATTTAATCTTTTTAGTTGGAAATGCTAAGGTACTTAGCATTTAGTCTCACACATAATGTTATGGGAAGTAGTAGAGCAAAGTTCAGATTTTATTGCTATTCTGCCCTTTTACCAGTTTTTTACCAGACACAGCAAAAGCACTGTGGGGTATAGCCCTATGGTCTGCATCAGATTCAGTCTTGAAATGTTGTAACTTGAGTTTATAGGTTGAATTCAGTGAGTTAAATTCTAACAACTTTCTGAGTATTGATCTAGAAAGAAGAGGAACCAACCTCAGTAAGTGTGCTGCTTATTGTCATTAGAGGGTATATTCTAGTGGACAAGATGTATCTGATGGTTGTTTGCCTGTGCATGCACAAATGTATTCTTTCTCTTGGCCAAGTCTGACATAGATATGATACATATTAAATGGATTGGGATATTTTTTGCAATTCTAACAGTATGTGCTTCTCTTCTACTGTTGTACCTTCAAAGAGTACAAACAGAAGGTGAAACTATGCTTCCATTTTGTAGCCACAGTCTGTACTTTTATTTCAGCTCTTCCGTTACTTGTCTCCTCCTCCATGTGGCAATTCATTGCAGGAGCATCGCTGCAGAGGAGATAGTACTGCATTAAAAGAGTATCTATTTCCAAAATTATCTCCTGGAAATTGAAATTAGCATAGTTGTTAATGTTGCAAATTAACCATGCAGAAACTCAAAATCAGAGACTTAGGGGTTTCAAACCTGTAGTAATTTTCTTTTCCAAGACATGATAGCCTGTCTACCTGAATGAAAATTTCGGTTTTTTGTTTTGTGTTTTCATTTTTGTTTTGTTTTGGGTTTTTTTGGGTTTCTTTATGTTTTATTTCCAAATAATAGTCGCATCCCATAATGATGAAGTTGTTCTGGCCACATCAGAGTTCACCACACAAGTCTAATAAAAATACTTGTTGTTTATTTCAAACTTCTTTTTCAGCGTGGTTTAAGCTGACAAAAATCCCAGCTAGGATGAAGAGATATTAACTATGGCAAAGCAGGGAAAAAACCATGGAAATGGATCAAAAGAGATCGTTTCAGGCATCAAAAATGTAGAAACAGTTGAAACCCTCTATTTATGAATTATTGTAACAATGCATTCAGTAGTGTGTCCTCCTCTTCCACCAGGCCCAGACTAGCTTAGGTGTCCATTCACCAGATTAGCTTGCCTGTCAGTGTACCCACTGTATTTGGCTCTCCATGGTGTCTGTAGGGTGATGGATAGGAGACAGGACCATTTTTTCCCATTTCCTTATGCTCATGTACTGTTTGTGTTCTTATGGCTGGAGAAGGTGAAGAAACAGAGTATTTTGCACTAGAAAATTAATTCCCTTCATTGAAAGTAATGACAGTGCTTTTATAACCTGGAAGTGTTAAATTCCCAAATAAATGTATGCTCAGTCAAGTTTCTGCTGTGGCATCAGTATCCCTGCCCATTCCCACACTAGTAAAAACAGCAAGGGGTGTTTTAACACCAGCTCACACTTGAGCAGCAACAAAAAACAACAACACAAGGGTGTTGTTTTTTCCTAGGTTTTTCCTAGTGGTAGCTGTTGTTTATTGTATGAGGCACGGTGCCTTGGAAACCCAATCTAAAGTCATACCCTGTTGTTCCAGACACCCTACAGACTAACAGTAAGAATAAAAAACCCAGGTCCTTACCACCTCTGACAGTTTGCAGTCTAGTTTTAAGACTGAATGCAATGAGTAGATAAAAGAGAAAAATAGGTTTGGGAAGGCATGAGCATAAAGCAGGTCCACAGCAGAGGTTTAGATCACTGTCTTTCTGACTATTTTATTTATTTGCTAAATGCCATTTGGACTTTCTTGCTTCCTCAAATTTACATTTAGAATGTGGTTTTGATGTACATCTTTTTTAAAGTTTTTATTTACTACCACACATGTGCGGTGCATGATGTGGCACTTTCAGAAGATTTTCTGTTATTTAATATGAGTGATGACAAAGCTTAATTTTTTTTTTTTTTGCATTGATATGAGATTGAATATTCTTGCATTAAATAGAGGGTTGAAACAGTCAGGAAATTCTGTAGGCATGTGAGTATTAGTTATATGTTAATTAAAGAGGCTGGCTTACCTTTTTTCTGTCTTACATGAGTGTTTCAGATACTTAAATTCGTATTTCATATAATAGAATTATAATGTTGGCTATAAGTTGTTGTGATTGTAAACATATAAAGGAAGGGAAAACTAGAACCTAATTTTTAGTTTTAATCTACTTTGTATAATTGTGAAGAAATATTTTCCTTGCATTCAGGAGTGTTCATCTCTTTATCTATTGTTCATACCTCTAGTATGCTCAACTTTGAGAAAACGCAAGATCTTGAAATTAAAGGGTGATATTCATAATGTGAATGAGGCCATGCTATGCCTGGAGACAAAATAAAGACCTTGAGTTGTATTCATTTTTGTGGAGAGAGTCCCTGTAAGATCTATGTGTTGGATAAGTGGGTCCCAGCTATTCTAAATGAGCTACAGCTGCAAAGTCCTTAGTTGGGCAGCAGCTGTAGCTTGTGAAGGCAACTGGGATAAAAGGGGTGGGCCGAGAGCCCAGGATGAGCCCCTGTGGAAGCCATGAGGAACTGTGCTGCAGAGAGGAGCTGCATAATAGGACCAGCAAGAAGGTATGGACTTTAGGATGGGACTCCAGAAATATGAAATACAATAAGATGACAACAATACATTTTTACACTTAAAATGTCTTCTGACTATTTTGTAGATCTTTGCAGCAGTGTGATGGTGGTTGGATGTTGAAAAAGTAGATTCACCTAGTAAAATCTACAAAAGTTGGAGAGTTTGGGGGACAGGTATAGTAATTTGCTGCATTTAATGGGCTCTTGAGAATCTAGGTGATGTGCTCTATTCAGGTTATTTTGAGAGCTATCTTGTTGTATATCCTAATGTATTCTCTGTAACTGGATTATTCAGTACTCAAAAATTAGTCCTAATTTTAATTATTTCCCAGTCTGCTTGTTACCTATCTGAAAAATATATCATGACAAGGTTAAGGACCAAGAGGAGTAGCATATTTTAGGTTGGTGCTTGAAGTGTTTGTATGGGTCACATACAAACTGGGTGCCACATCCAGTCTTTTCTTAAACACCTTCAGAGCAGTCACTCCACAACCACCTTGGGCAGCCCATTCCAATGTTATATCACACTTTTTGTGAAGAAATTATTCCTAATGTCCAACCTAAACCTCCCCTACTGCAGCTTAGGACTCCTCTCGTCCTGTCACTGGTTTCTTGGGAGAAGAGACTGACCCCAACCTGGCTACAGCCTCTTTTCACAGAGTTGTAGAGAATGATAAGGTCCCCCCTGAGCCTTCTTTTCTGCAGGATAAGCAATCCCAGATCCCCCAGCCACTTTGCATAAGACTTGGGCTCCAAGCCCTTCATCAGATTCATTGTCCTTCTTTGGACATGTATTTTCCATTGCCACTTAATTATGTGCCTTATGTTATTTGTACAATGTGTTTACATCTGGATGAAAATCTTGCAGTGATGTCCAGGATCAAATGCTCTTGCTTAGACACATCTCTGTCACTGCTTGAATAACAATGCAGCAAGTCAGAGTAAAGGAAATTATTTTATGGATGAAATCTTTTTGCTCTCTGACACCTGGATGTTTTAACTTTTCTTTTGCACAAACCCATTTAGCACTTCTGTCTTTGATTTAACTAGTGAAAGTCAGATATATCTCCTCTCCATGTCAAGTGTAAGGGTACTGTAAGGCATTTCTCCCTCTGGGATTAAAGTGCAATTGTATCCTACCAGTTCTTCACCCCCTTACACACTGCTGGGAGTAGATAATTCCTACTCTGCTTAGGCCTAATTTTAGGATGCATTTCTTTTAAATACAGTGATAAGTTTGAAAAGACTTCGTCCTGTTCTTTCCTTAAACTTTTTGTGTACAAATGAACTTTCGCTCATACCCCTTATTCTAGGATATAAATTAAAAAAAAAAAGAGCTTAAAAAGGCTCCTTTATAAGTTTGCTAATAGTTTTTCTAGGGACAGGGTTTTAGATTGTGAGATTTGTGTGTTGGGGTTTCTTCAGTGAGAATATGCAGCACATTTTTCTGGTTGTGCTGGTTCTTGATTTTTCAATAGGAGTCAGGTGTATTGTTCAAGCTATCCTTTCACTGGTCTTCAGTGTGATAAAGTATTAAGTGTGTCAGATCTTGAACAAGAATAATATCTTAGATAAAGGAAGGAAATTGTCTAATCAGTCAACTGTCTGGCTTGAGGAAAAGGGCTTGGGAGATCTGAGTTTTGGAGCAAGTTCTTTATAAGGTTGGGGAGTGACAGACACCAATTCCTTGGCTTTAAAACATGTTAATTCTACTGAAGAACTCTACAGTTGCCTAGATTTCTATTACTGTGTCTCAAAGGTCTTCAGGCCTATGCTGAATAGTATTTTGAGATCTGGCACTCAGAATGTAAAGCTAAATTTTAAATTAAAGCCTACATGTTTTGCCTTCAAAAAGGGTACTTAATTGGATTAATCAATATGTATGGAGCAGGGAGAAACTCTTAGACAGGAAATTCTTAAGATGGAAACAATTTGAATCAATGTTTTAGAAGAAACATTCACAATGCCTAAAATTAAAAATAGTCTGAATGGAAGAATAGGAGAATTTATATCTAAAAATGCCCCATGGGAACTTCTCTTGTGAAATTCCCCCCAAAATAAATATTTTTCTGATCAGCTTTGGATAGAGATAACTCATTATTCTATTAGATATAAGCAAGAATCAGCCACTGTATGAAACACAGACCAGATGTATTCCCTTTATATTTTACACCATCAAAATGCCTTTTATTCACATTCCCCACATGAAAATTTGTCTTCAAAATCCTCCTGGAAACAAAATCAATACAGTAATAATTTCTTATAATGAGTAAAAAAATGTGCAAGAAGAGGAAGGACATTTTTATATCTTCTAATGAAAGGCTGTGCACTCCCAAGATTGGTGGGCTAGCACTGCCTCTGGGCCAGTATGGTGTGCGCTGAAATGCAGAGTGATGACAGTTCACTTGCTCAGCTTAGAACTACTTGTTGGCACAAAACTTCTGACAAACCAATAAATATGTGCAGCCTCTGAATGTAACCAGTTTCATGTGAGCTAGCTCACCTGCTTTGCCAGAGTATTGCAGCTCCAAGTCTTACCTTCCCAAATGCTGGACCTCCTCTACATGACTTGCCTAAATGCCAAAGTGACAGAAGTAGAATTGAAGATGAAATGCTCCTGGCTGTTAGTTTATCTATTGCATAGCCCATCTTTGCTTCTGCACCATGAAAAACATTAGAATTACATTGTTTTCTAGAAGTGAAAAATACAGGAGAAAAGGATCATATAATACCAAGTTAAAGACTTTTACAATAATTGTTTCTGTTCCTAATTCTAGAGTAGTCTATAGGCAAGGATTTTGATAATTTTTGTTTCTGGATTTTAGGTCTTGTTCTGTTTCCCTGTACCTCATATTAACCTATATATATTGAAAACTAGCATAAGTCTTGTCTGTAATACAAAGGAGAGTCTGGATGAATTGGGAAGTAAAAGTTAATTGTGAACATAATTGCACTTCTGGTGGATAATTGCAACTGTAAGTCAAGCAAGACAACTTCTAACATTTGGGTCAGGTTTTTAATTCTGTGATCTAAATTATTAATGAGGATATTTTCATAAGCTTTCTGCATAAAAATTGACTTCATAACAGAGAGGTCAGCTGGTCTTGTCTTTTAGCCTTTATCATTCTCTCAGTGATAATCAGAAGCTGTTTTCCCATAAATGTAAGCTGTTTTTATGCATCCTGACATACATACCAGACATAGGTGGTGAATTACTTAGAAGCTTTATGAAGCAAAAATTAAAGCTGTAGGTTCTAGTTGAAAGTGTGATTTAATACCTTGGGAATCTTGAAAGCCATATTGAGTCTATTATGGAAAGCCCAAAGCAGGCTGCTATTCACAGTGTGGCTGCAGTCAGATGAAGTGGTATGATACATAAAGAGAACAAGTTGACCAGTACAGGCATAGATAATAATAACATATAAATCAGGAATGTTTCCACATCTGATAGACAGCTACATTGAACACATTATATCTTGAGACTGATACAGTGTCAATATAAGAGGATTTGAGACAAGCAGCAAGGTTGATTAGGACTATAAAGATTTTTATAAGAGGAGAGTGAAAGGATGGGATTATTTATGCAGAAAATGGATTGAAAACTTCTGTAACCTGTCTCCTAAAGCAAGATTTAAGAACCCATCCAGTATCATCAAATGGAAAAAATCCAAAACAAGTATACAAGAATTTTGTTTTGCACCTGAGACACAAAGAAATGACAAAATTCAAAGTTGCAAAAATGGTAATTTAAGATAATTCAGAAAGGTATTTGGCACCCTTTTCAATTCGAATTTTAAACAATAAACATATGAGGTTTTAGAAAAGATAAATCACTTTAAAGTGCCTCAGTTAAATTGTCAAACATACTTCCACTTATAATGGTTTATTGCATCTTCTTGTGGTGTGTCTTGGCTCATTGGCATTATGAATATTGAGTAAGAGTCAGGATATTGGACAAAATGGACAATTATTTATAATCATGATGACAGTTTCCGTTCCTTTGGCAATCTGAATTAAATTGTTATAATTTCTCTCTGCTCTGTTTGTAAAAAAAAAAAAGAATGGTTGACAGCTCCGATTTCCCTTTCTGTCCCCAGAAAGTAGATGTCATAGTTGCCTTTCAGAGATTCAAAGGGTCAAATATATTGAAGACTCTTTCATTCACATGTCATGTTTATGAGATCTGGGACTACAGAAAATATCAAATTCTGTTCTTATATTCTGGCATTTTACTACTTAGATGAATGAGAGATGGAACACTTTACAATTTCAGAGATGTTAAGCTGGAAGCACTTCCTGGGTGTGTTTTAGTCTGAAAACACTCCTACCTTGAAATTTTTTCTGCCTCTGAGTGTCTCAATTTCTGTGTTGTAACAACTATTGGGAGTCTTACCATGATAATATGAAGAACTTAATACATTCCTAAGAAATTTCCTTCAAAAAAAAATTTCTTAAGAAGAGTGTCTCCTCCTCCTACTCCAATTTACGGAACAAAAAATTCCAAGCCTAAAATGTAACCCTTCTTGATCAGAGCACTTGAAAGCTGAATCAGAATTGGAATTCAGAAGGTACTTTTTCTCTCCACAGATTCAAAATCTTCAATTCCATTTGTGTTAACTGTCAAATTAGCAAGCTATAACTGATTAGAATGTCTTAAAGAGAGAATTTCTGCTCAGTGGGATTTTCTGGGGTAAAAAGATATAAAATTCAGTTGCAGAGTTAAAGTAACAAATATTGGAGTTTCCCCCCTTGCCCTCCCCCCAAAATAACCCCCAAATTAATTAATTATAGTCTGTTAAAATCAGAGAAATTAATGTTGAGAATGCAGGTCAAGCAGGTCAAGAGCAAGTTATCTAGTGCCATGTTCAGGCCAGTCTTGAGTTTTGATTGTTTTCTTCACAGTGAAATTTCTTTTTCTAATTTATGATATCAGAATTTTCCAGGTGCCAGCTGGTGCCTGTTGTAGCTTGTCCTTACCCTGAGCAGAGATTTTGCTCTCTGATATCACTAGGGTTCTTAGATGCTGCCAGAGAGCTGCTCCTGCTGCCAGGAGGTTCTCCTTGTCCCCAGTGCCTGACAGAAAAGTGATTCCAAACAGAGTGGATCCCCTCCAGGTGCAGATATGCACACACATCTGTGTTAAAAGGTACTCTTAGCCAGTGTTTTGCTCATCTTTGCCCCCAAGGGGCATCCCAGCTAATCACCTGCTCCTCAGCTGGATCCAGTATCCCTGTTCCCAGACTTCAGGGTGGTGCCTGTCAGTCCAACAGTGGGCCTTGTCCTCCACAGCCCATACCACTGTGGGAGACCACGTCACAGGCTTTGTTAAATCAAAATAAATAGTGCACTCTGCTCATCCTTCACCAAACCAGTCCTGTATTCATGATGAGCTCTCAGGTGACACAGTTCAAATGTATCAAGTTTATTCCTGGTCATTACTTGTTTTTCGTATCCTGGGAATCATTTTCTGGAGGATTTGACATGTGACCTTCCCAGGCACTGAGGGTGATTAACCTGTATTTACCTGGAGTAATGAGTGCAGAATTTGAGCTGTTTGTTCAATGACCATTGTCAGAAGTTTGGCTTATTATCTGATTAATTTTTCTCCCTCTTTGCCTCAGTTGGCTAAAAATACTCTGTTAGAACAATGCAAAGGGTCTGGGATTAAAATTCTGTTAACTCAAAAAAAAACCTGTTCTAAGGACAATTAATTTGAGGTTACTTGGGAACTTCCATACACATAATTGTTTAAACAGGAAATGTGGAGATGCTGGTTAGAGTGCTGTCAATAAGCAGAAGGGAAGGCAATAAAGAGGCAAATCACAAGTGTTGATAAAATATAGCATGACTTTGAGCACTGTAATAAACAGGCTATTCAGTCTTGCTACGGTACAAATACCTGTGGTGGTAAATCTGTCAGACACTCTGCTATGCTGTGAGGAAGGAAAGAGGCTGAAGGACATTCAATTGGGCAAGGCCTCAGGCAAGAGGGTTTGATAAGAGCCTGCACATACCAAGAAGGCATTAGGGGCTAAAACGGAGGCAGAGTGATTGGTGTGATTCACAAGTGTCAGAGAGAGAATGATCAAATAAAATTAAGGGAAGGTCTATCAGGAAACTGATTGATTGAATAAGCTGTGGACACACTCCCATATGAATCTGAAGGACAGCCCATGAGCTCTGAAAGCTGAATTGACTAACAAATATGAAAAATCTATCAGTCCCATATGAGCAGGGAAGTGAAGGGAATACTTTTATGAGAATCCATGTGCCTGTCAACTGTGATGCTCTGAAGAGGATCCATTGAAATTTCTGTGGGAAAGTTGCTGTTAATTCCAGTCAAGGTGGATCAAGACATTAGTGTGAATACAGGCCATGTTTGTCAGAGTAATTTGTCCAGGAACAAAGGTGATAATGCACAATGAATGGTCGAACCATGACAGGATCACAGGGAGTGCCTAGGGAAAATAATATTCAGTAAACCATTACCTGCGCATGGGAACCTATAGAGATGTGTTAACTGAATATCTGTTTTCCCTCGCAGGAAGAGTTTATTAGTTAATTGCTTATGCTTGGAAGTGATGTGGTATGGGGCTACACTATTCCATTCAGGAGAGCATGCCAGGCTTATGTAGTTTGATTTTATTACAGCTAAAAGACTGTCATGATCTACATTTGACAAAGTAACATGTGAAAGTTCAGTTTGGTTTTCCTTGTTTGTCAACAGGTTGTTTTCTTTGTCTCACTTAGGTATTTCACTTGCTGGAGCCTCGAGTGTGCATGGAGCCCGCCTTGTTCTCACACAGATTATTGCCCTTGTGATGAAGAGATTTCACCACACAAGGAGAGACTGGAGAGGAAGCCTGTCAAATGTGCTGCTGCCCATCCTCTTTGTTGCACTGGCAATGGCCTTGTTTAGTGTGAAACCTCTGGCTATCGATTATCCTTCTCTCCAGCTGACACCAAGACTTTATGGCAATGCAGAATCCTTCTTTAGGTAAAGGGCTCATCCATCATC
The DNA here is from genome assembly GCF_027887145.1 of Ammospiza caudacuta. Classification (NCBI taxonomy): domain Eukaryota; kingdom Metazoa; phylum Chordata; class Aves; order Passeriformes; family Passerellidae; genus Ammospiza; species Ammospiza caudacuta. The sequence continues at coordinate 84,577,866 of NC_080593.1, forward strand.
ATCAATATCCAGGGCTCTGGGACCTTTACCCTTGAGTTCTCCTATTGTAAAGACCTTCTTGTATTCTAGAAAGAATGATAGATTACTTTTTACAATAGTTATTTGGCAGTTTTTTTAGATGTTTAGTACACTTTTATAGATTATTGTAAGTGAAAGATAAAATTAGAAAAGCTTTGTGTGAAGGATTTTCTGGAGGAAAGGGCAAAGACTTTGGAGAAGATTGAACTCAAATCAATACCAGCCATGACCATTTATATGTAAATGAACAAGTGTATTTAAACGAGCCTTTGCACGCTTCATTTTAAAAAAATTATTTAGGTCTGAAGTTATTTTCTTGAAACAATTCTTGGGTTTCAAAATACCACACAGTATTTACAAAGCCTGCTGCTCGTCTTACTCAACCTAATTTCTGTATGTTCAGCTTTGAAACCAACTAAACTATTTGTTTATTTATTTATATTTAATGTGCAGTATCAATAGACTCAATCAATATAGAGTGCTAATCACATATACAGGTGCAAATATACAGATGAAGATAGCAAGATGCTGTTTGAATTTATAGATATAATATAAATTTATTTTATAAGCATAAAAACACTTTAGCAATGCCAATAGTTAGAAATGCATGACTATAAGAAGAAGAATGCCCATGGGTAGATGTTGAGATTTGTTTAGCCATAATTGCAATGAATTTTCTTTACATGTTCATATTGAGTATTTTGAAATGAGATTATTGGGGTATGTATCCCATGCATGGATTTAATAGTCCTTTAATTTCTTGGAAAATACATAGGACCTTCAGACTGAAGGCCAATGGAGCCATATTAACATGTCTTTATTTCTTTTCTTTTTTAATTTTTCTTTCCCCATCATCCCTTATACCCCTATGGTCCTCTTTGAACAGCACTGAAGATGATAGCCTAGGAAAACTTTCTCAGGTTCTGTTGGGATATTTCTCTGATTGGGACCACAGATGCAGGCATTCACAACACGGGTAATTGTAACTAATATAACTATTTCCTTCATTTAAATATTGAGCATTTCATTTTTTTTTTTCTTTCTGTGTAATGGATTATCTTAGCCTTTTTTTGGCAGCATGGTGTTAGTGACAAATTGTTTCTGATAAAGGAGCTGACATCCAGGTGAAGAGGAAAGTAGGCTTTACTGTTAAAGGTCTGATCCATACATCTTAAAAGTAAGTGGCAGTTTTCCGATTAATTTCAGGATGATTTTGATCAAGCCTGGTGTCCATATGAAGGATGGACAGACAATAAAGAAAGTATTTGTTAGGAAGCATTCTAGATTTCCAAATTCAGGAATGAAGTGGCGACAATGCTTTAATAATTGCTGTAAATATGAGACATGAAGCTATTTTGATGCCTATATAAATATTTTTAATAAATAAACTTTGATAAAAGTGAATAAAATTTGTATCACTCTAGACACAGCTGCTGCTGTGATCAAATGCTAAGAAGGTGTAAGCATGCCAGGCCTGCCCATTAGTCTCTGGGTTTCTTCTGTTAAGTGACGTATTCCTCTCATTTCCTAGTTATAATTTTTATTACATTTATTCCTATTAGAAAAAATAATTCATGCTGGCAGACAGAATCTATGTCACCTCAGGATTCATGCAGATGTGTGTCTGAACAAGAGGTATGTAATTTTTTATTTACTTACATATGTAAAAAATGTATGTGTGTATATTACTTCTAATTCCTTGGCTGCTGTTTTTGAAGGGCTGGTGAAAGTCATGAGGAAATAAATCCTCACAGGTCTGACTTTGTTATGATTGAAGGTTTACTTCTCTTTCACCTAATGAAATTGTACACAATTTCCTGGTTTATATGTATTTGAACATATATGTGCACTAGAAATGGCTATAGATTGATCTGAAATAACAGGATCAGAGACAGCTGAACTATTTTCAGCAGATGCAACTTACTTTAAATACGTTATAGGATTCTGATTAAGAAAAACCTCCATGTAAAACAGGGCTAAAACATAACACTTCCATAACATCTGGAAGACCACCTACTTTCAGAGGAAAAGGTGGGTGAGCCTAGCTGGTAGAACCCACCAGGGAATTTACACATGAATGAGATTTAATTGTTAGAGTTTGCTTGTGGTTTGGATTTTGGATTTCAAAATACAACAGGCTTCAAGAAATGAAGGATTTTGAAAAGCATAATGAATTTCTGATCTTCTTAATGAATTATTTTTCCTGCTGACTTGCTCTGAGTTGAGTAATAAACAAAAATATGAAACTGACTGAGGTGACAAATGTATTTCCCCAAAAAGGAATATCCTACAAAAAAAGTTTCTTTTGTTTATAAAGATATAATTATTTAGAATAAGAGTTGCATATGAAATATAGCAATACAGTTTTGGGGAAAATGGAAGGAGGAAACTTATTTTTTACTTTTCTGGACGAGGAATAAGTTTGCCTCTAATACTCAAGGGAATTAAAAGAAGGTTGAATAAAATACAAATGGGAAACTTTTACAGGGAGAGGTCTATTAACCATGAAAACTGAAAAAAGTCACTTGACAGTGGAGGCAGAACTTTTATCTGTGAGCTATGTAAGAGCAATCTCTGAGAGTGAATTTTTATTTTTGTAGGTTTGAGATGTAAAGCATTAAAATTTTTCAGTTGATTGCCATAAAGTACTTTGTAAAGCTTCTGAGATAATTGAGTCTAATACTTGTCACCTTTTTCTTGGTTGTGAGAATGTCCCACTGAATCATTAGAAGACATCTTCCTTTATTCTTCTCTTCAGCTCATCAATGAAGTTTTTAGAAGCTTATAACATTAATTAGAATTTTGCTTTCATCTCATATTTATCTGGTGCCAATTTTGTATTTCTTCTCAGGAAAAACAAGTAAAAAGCAGTCTTGCCATTTTCAGTGCCGTAAACATTCCTAAGCTTATATACAAGTTCTGATGTTTTCAAAACAAACTGACTGACAGGGCTGCAAGAGAAATCAAAGGGATTTCTAATGTGTAGGTGGCACAATCATTTGAGTTGCCTTATAAACATAAAAATATTCATAATTTATTGAAAATCTGTTAAAGCTGGGAAAGACAAATCAAGTTAAAAAGAAACGCTATAAAATCTACATCAAAATCCAAAAATAAGGCTAAATGTAGTGCCACTGCTTTTAAAAAGTGCTTTACTTACTTTATATATACTTTTTTTCAGATGTGCCCAACTTTCAATACTTCTGCTTCCTATGTGAAGAATAAGAAAGGACATATTTTATATAATCTTTCAGGGTTCCCTGTGGAAGAGTATTTAGTGAGGTCTTCCAACAAAACAAGGTAATTTTAAAATGTCTAGCCTTTCTTTTTCCTCTGTCCCTCCTGATCCAAAGCATAGATATTTGTCACTGAGAATATAAAGGGTCATTGTCTTTATCTGGTGATTGTTATCAAGGTGTAGAGTTAGGCTGAAATTCAAGGTAACATGAAAGATCCTCAATGGTCACATCTCAGAACTCCCTCCAGAAGCTGCATGACGATCACCTCTAGGCATACTCTGGTGTTTCTTACAGGTAGTGAGTTATTTCAGCATCTCAGAGATGCATATCTAAACCAGGTGAACAAAATAATTTCCATTCCTCAGAGACTCAATCAAACAGAGGTGGACATGCTCCAATTAATATTTTCTTTGAAGTAAAAAGGGCTGGTGTGCCCCTGGCAATACTTCATATTCTGTGATATCTGCAACAGAGGTTATCTGCTGTATTTTGAAGTTTATTTATGTGCCTTTACAACTCAACCACTGCTGATAATGTAAGTGGAAATATTAGACCATGTATGATTTTATTGAGGAGAAGAAAGTGTTAGCCATTCATATATTAAAAGAAGGTACATCTGATTTGATTTAAATAGAGGTAAGCATCTTTGGATGAACGATTTGAGCTAATATGTGAATGATGTAGGAAGAAATAAAGCTGTTTAAGATGCTTCTCACTTGCTCACACCCCTTCCTGCTGCTCAAAGATTTCAGCTTTCAGAAAGCAAAAAATTCTTATCTAAGGCAATACCTTTGCCAGAAAAAAGCCAGTAATATTCACCTGATTAAAAACTACATTGTCCCCCTTCTTTTTAACAAGGAAGGCATTTGTGAGGGGTGAAGTTTTACTTTCAGTTGAAAAATAAAGCATTATTGCAGCTATCTCAACTGTACCCTTGCAAGAAAACTGCAGAGCTTAAGGCAGATAACTTTTTGTTACTTTAATTTCTACTATCAGATATGGTGGTTGGTCTTTTGGAGGGATGAAAGCATTTGAACTTCAAGATAAAAAATTGAATAACACTAAATCTCAGCCTCTGGCTAAGGTAAGAGTTACATGTATGTGTGCACATCTGTATGTATATATTGATTACTTTTTCAGGCTTCAGACATCATAGCACTTAGCAAATAAAAAATCATTACATGAAATCCTTGCTCTTGAATAATTGGGAAAAAATCCTTTGTCTTTTATCATCTAACTCTGTTCATAAACCTTGAAGTAATCTCCTGCATTTGATAAACTGTTTTAAATTAGTCAATTGATATACCTTGGTTTTTTTCTCCCAGTGAACTCATTTTAGAATCTAAGTTTAAAACTTGCTTTTAGAAAGTCAGTCAAATAATAATTTTTTGTATTCTGCAAAAAGCCAATGTCAGAATTGGCCAAAGCGCATTGAGCATCACAGTAATGGGTTGCTGTTGATGCTTTTCATGCCTACAAGGGATACTTTGCTTCATTTCTCTCACCACCCTCCCCCTAAGAGTAAAGTCATCTTCCAGGAGCAGTTCCTTCTGCATAACAAACTTACTATTCTTTTCTCAAAAGAGCCTTTCTAAAATTGTTCTAAGGGAGATAAAATGCTCTGCATTGGTAAGTAATGGTTAGCCTCCGGGTCTCATCCTAAGTTTTCACAATATGGAGATACTGTACCTCTCATGGGCACTGCATACCAAAAGGCCCTAAGGAAAAGCCCTTTATTTCAATTGTGCTTAAAATAATCTTTCTTTGATTTTTGGGATTCGTTCAAATGTAGATGCATTACAAGTAGAGGAGAAGCAGTCTTGGAGAAGTATTGATGCATGTCAGTGAGACGTCTCTGTTTTTGAATTTGAGGCAAACAAGATTTCTTAAAAGGAACCTGTGCATTTTCCAGATTCTAGATTAGGATATGAAAGAAAGATGTTTCTGCCTTTAAATATTTTAATGTAAATATAGATTTTATTTGGTCTTTAAAAAAAAGAAAACAAGGAACAGCATACATAAGCGCCATCCCTAAATCCATTTTGAGACAAATTGTAAGGAAAAAATACAGATTTTCTCCAGTCCAATGTAATTTTATGCTTAGTTTTGCAAAATAACTTCCTGTTTCTAATGCTTTTTCCATACAATTTGCTAGAAATCTCCCTATTATATATACAAATCCGAACATATACAGATTTTCATTTTGGTCATTCGTAATCTCGCTTTTAGTCCCATATATTTTACAGGTTTGAACTCCAGTTCCATCATTCCTCCATGAGAGACCTGAAAGTTTCCAGCAATATCTTTTGTCTGACTTCCAATTTTTCCTGTGTATCTTTAATCATTTTAGATTCTTGTTTTGACATGCTTGCACTGTGGTCCTTTTTTAGTGTGTTTGGTATAGAGCACTACCTGCCATCAGGACAGGGATAAATTATAGTTATACTCTTAGTAAGTAAGCTTCATATTTCAGACCCAAAGCAAATAGTGGAGTAAATTTATAAAGGGCACTGTGTTATCTAAAGCATCTCCTGGAAATGTCTTTCAAAGGATGCAATGTCAAGTTATTGCATTAACCTTTCAGTAACTAATGACCAGATTTTTACTTTGACCTTTTAGGTCTGTTCATGAGACAGTGAATGTACCATTTACATAGCCTGGTATGAAAGAAAATGAGAAATTTGCATTAGAAGAGAATGATTTACTTTATTTTAGAAAACTTCTGAATCTTTATACATTCTTTATCAGTCCTTGAGAAGTCAACAATTTTTCTTGTTCAAATTAAAAATATTTATTTAGTAACTATTTTATTGTACCTAATCATACTGTGCTGTGTATAATACATACATGGTATATGCATGCACATGAGGAATGTGTGTATGTGCATACAGGAGAGAGACTGTATCTATGACATGACAAATAGGGCTGATTAAAAACATTGATTATTGGCATTCATTGATGATCAGTGCTACATAGCAAAAGAACAACTTCTCAAATTTTTTTAATATTCTTGACTTTAGATTCTTTGGCTTCCTTTGGTAACATGGCCAAAAAATTGTTCCATAATAGCTTCAGAGTTGCTGTTTTTTATAACATAATGAAATATAGGAAGAACATGTGGTAATTTTAAATACTGCCAAAAGGCAAATTGTTCTGTTCACATGTCATTTGGAAGAGTATATTTTTCCAATCCCAAAGGTTGGGGCTTGAGGCTTTACAGTACAGTAATTGTTTAAGTGTCTAGAGGAAAAAATTACATGTTTCTAGCTCAATATCAATCATTAATCTGGTCCAGCAATGCTGAGGGACTTCTCTGCTCCTTCTCATCCTATTTTCTTGATAGGCCATATGTTAGCTGAAATGTAAGTCTAACTTTATTCTGGAATATTAATGGCAAGTAAAAGATTATGTAATAATGTAAAACATGTCTTCATAGAACTTCAATCTGATGTGGTGAGGGGTTGTGTTTTTCCTTGGGAAAGAATTTTGCTAACTATGCATAAAGTAAAAATTAATTATATTTTGTTTATGGTTTTCTATTCCTCAGCTATTTTCTGTCCTCTGTAAATAATTACCTGTGTGGCACAAAAGAAATATGAAAGATGTTTCAGCTAGAGCTAGTACATTTTCTTTTTTTTATATTTTACCTTTGCTAATAATTTTGAATAAGAAACAAGTCATTAGAAAAAAGACCTTAAATATAACTTCTGGTGAAATGAACAACTTTAAATGTCTTTTTTTCCTGTTTATAATAAATTAAATATCCATTTGGTTATTTCCTCATGGTTTGATTCAGTTAGATAATGCAGCTTGGAGGATAATTCCAATTAACATGTTGGATATTGAAATATATTCTTACACAGAATGCTCTATTGTGGTATTCATTTCAATACTGGTTGCATTAATTTATTTCAAAGGTGCTCTCTGAACATTTGTGGCTTTTCCCTTGCCTAAATTAAATGAGGATGTGTTGTCAGAATTTTTCTTTTTTTTATTGCCTTTTTTTTTTTCCAATACAACAGACACAATTGCAGTGGAGTTTCATTATGTATGTATGTATGTATGTAAAACTTTCTATTCTATGAAAACCTTTCACCTTTTACCTTTCAAAAAATGATAGAATTGGAGATGGGTGTATGGGGCTGCGAAAAAGACAGGTTACCCTTGATCACTTGTTTCTGTCCTTTTGTCCTGATTGCTACTTGCACAGGAGGTCCTGCATTGCAAAGATTTTCAGTTTTCCTCATGAATCTTAGGTTTTCTTTTGCTACCTTTTGTTAAAGACCGCTCTTGTTGATTAATGAATGGGAGATTTAGTTTGTGGAATAATTTGTGGGAACTGAACTAGAGAAGAGCAAAGGAACTTCATGACTTTGCAAAGAGAAGAAGACATTAGGTTTTGTTCTTTTTTCTTTTCTTTAAATATGGGGACATAGGGGTTTGAGGCATTTGAGTACCATGTGCCATTACATTACACGGCACATGGAAGATATCCAGGGAATGAGGCCCAGCCTGTGTGGATTTATGAAAGGCAGGTCCTGCGTGGTTAACCTGCCCTTCTATGAAGTGGCCTGCCTACCAGGTGAGGGAAAGGCTGTGGGTGTTGTCTATCCAGACCTCAGTAAAACATTTGACACTGTCTCCTACATCATGCTCCTTGTGAAACAGGCTTCTTGTAGCTTGGATGGCTGACTCTTATGGCTAAAAATCTGACTGTATGGCTGGGCAAGGGAGTTGTGGTGCTACATCTTCTTGGTGGCTGGTCACTAGCTGTGTTCCCCAGGGCTCCGTTTTGGGGTTGGTCCTACTTCACATCTTTGTTGATGATCTGGATGTGGGGATGAGTGCATCCTCAGTAAATATGCAGATGACACTAAACTGTATGGAGGTGTTGATCTGCTTGAAGGTAGGAAAGCTTTTCAGAGAGACTTGCACAGACTCGGTCATTGAGCAGAGGACAACTGCACAAGGTTCCATAGGGTGAAATGCTGTGTCCAGCACTTGTGTCCCAGCAGCCCCATGCAGCACTACAGCTGGTGGAGACGTGGCTTAAGAGCTTTTTGGCAGAAAAGGGGCCTGAGGGTCCTGGTTGACCACCAGCTGAATATGAGCCAATGTGTGCCCAGGTAGTGACATCTTGGCCTGTATCAAGGGTAGCCAGCAGGACCAGGGCAGTGATTTTCACCTTATATTCAGCATTGGTGAAGTGGTACCTCAAGTAATGTGTTCAGTTCTGGGCATCTCACTTGAGGTGCTGAAGCATATCCAAAGAAGGGTAAAAAGGCTTGTGAAGGGTGTAGAGAGAATGTCTTATGAGAAATGGGTTTGTTTAGTCTTGAGAACAAGAAGCTCAGGGGGCACCTCATTCCTCTCTACAACACCCTAAAGGAATGGTGTAGTGAAGTAGTGGCTGGTCTCTTCTGCTGCACCTGCAGAGAGAATGAAAGAAAATTGTCTTGAGCTGAAACAGGTGAGATTGAGATTAGATATCAAAATCACTGTTATGGGGGTCAGGAATTGGAATAGTTTTCCCAGGGAGTTGGTGGAGTCATCCCTGGAAGTGTTTGGATCTGATGTTGGGTGGTGTTTAGTGTTCTAGGAGTTACAGTGGCAGTGCTGGGTTAGTGGTTGGACTTGGTTATGTTGAAGGACTCTTCCATCCTTGATGATTTGATGATACTGTTGAGATTTCAAGCAACTGGGAATGCCACATAAAGAAGAGTAGAAAATGTGAAAGATAAGGCAGGCAAGCAGAATGGCAGATCAAAGCTGTTAATTTTTTACAAAATGGCTAACAGAGCTTGTGGCAAAGAAGATTAAATGGTGAGAGAAGAAATGACAGTGTACCTCAGAGTGGTTCTCGGAATTATGATCTAGGATAGATGGGTGGAAATAAAACAGACTCAGAGTACTGTAAACCTCACCTCACAAAAATATGGAGATTCAAACAAGCAGGTAGTCAGGAAAATTAATCAGAAGAAAATTATTAAGAGAGGGAAACAGAACTGAAGATAAGGCAGCCTACCCTGGGAGACATAGAGGAGACTGTGTCAGAAAAAACAGTCAGAGTTGGGAGCTAGGGTCCAAGAAAGGATTGTAGTTGGATAGTATAAGAAAAAAGAAAAAAAAAAGGCAGAATCATCTGCAAGTAAATGATAAAAGCATCGAAGAATGATAAGAGAATCTTTAGGGAAGTTCCTAAGATGTAACTGTATAGATGGCAAGTCTAGAAATGATGAAATTAAGAAAACTGAAGCCTTAGAAGAGGAGTTTTAAGACAAAAAGGATGCATATTAAACCCTGTTCACTTTGCATTATTATTCAGAGTCCAGAGAGACAATGAGAATTGCCCTACCTATGATGTACAAAATACAGAGTACAAACAGTTGATATCGAAGACAGAAAGGTTAGGAGTTTTTCAACTGTTTAAAAAAAGGGGAGAAGAAAGGATGCTATGATAGTAGTCAGATGGTTTTAAATGTCACTGAGATTGAAAATACACATCCATAATAATTTGACTAAGTTTTCATTATGGATAATATAGATTCTAAGGCACTATGATTAACAGTAATGGCTGATAAGAATCAGTTTCTAACTGCAGAGGAAACTCAAACCTCAGTATATTTGGGTTTGGGACATAACAAGCTCTCAGCAATAGTTTTAGCAAGTAGAAGTGTGGATTAAGAGTACTTTATCAAGTCAGAGTGAATCTGAATGATCTGAAGATAAAGTATATGTTACAACAGAATTGTTTCCCTGTTCCTCAGAGAGACTGGCTTGTTTTGTCTGCCTTAAGGTTTGTCTGCATCAATTTCCTCCATGTTTAACAAGCCACTGATGCTGAATTCTGAATCATAAGGCAAAGTGAACAGCTCTGTCTATGGAACAGCTTCATACCTTGTAAACAGTTCTTCCTTGATTCTTTCTTTCTCCCTCTTTCTAGAATATTCTGTTCCTAGATACTTTATGCTGTGTGTCATATGTAGGTATTATTTAGAAAAGTCTCTTTGGAATTTCAGTGATTCTTCCAATTTAAGCAATACTTTTACTTGTCTTTTTGCATTTTTAATCAAACTGGCAGGTGTTATTTTCACATTTTTATCCCTCTCGTTGTTCAACCACATGTGTGTAAAGGAAGAGAGGCATAGTGTTCCATTAAATCAGAGAATCTCAATTTAGTAATAAACATATGTGTACAGCTCCAACAATAGAAAACTGCTGCATGCTGTTGAAAGACATATGCAAATCAAGCAATTCTGTTCTGCCTGGTTGACTTTCTTCTATAAATAAATGTCATAACAAAAGAGTTAGATATCCTTCAAGCAATTCTTAAAGGTATGTGAACTTTCAGATCAGCATGCAGATTGAACTAATTTTTGATTGACATTATCCATTCTTTCTTCCAGGTGTGGTATAACCAAAAAGGTTTCCATTCACTGCCATCCTACTTAAATGAGCTCAATAACTTCATTCTGTGGCTGAATTTACCTTCTAATGTGGATTGGAGACAGTATGGTAATAGTTTTCCTTTGTATATATTCGTATGTGTTGGAAAGTAGGTTTTAAATAAACTATAATAAGTATGAAATTTTTTTTATTAACAGTAGGATTTCAGAGTTCAATTTCTCTGGAGGACTGTAAAATGAACATTTTATAAAGAAAGTTTTTGTGGAAAATATAGTACACAGTAAGGTAAAATTTTAATTTAAAGCTCAGCATGTCATGTGAGTTCCTTACAAAGACATTCCTGTGAAATAAGCAAGTGTAAATTGGTTTAGGATGTTAGTCCCTCTGAAACTGCAGCTAGGGCTTACTTAAATAGCATGGCTAAGGCACAACAGACTATGGATTTATAATTTCTTTGGCACTTTGCTATATCTCCTTAAATAAATATCTAGAGTAAATCCAGATTAGCCTGTAAATTCACAGAACAATGTGATGTTTCACATTATTCTGTTACTCAAGGATACTGTATATCATTATTGTACAAAACAAAAGAGCAATTAATATATCTGGCATGTGAATTCTCTGATTCAGATATCCTGAACTTTATAAAAAAATTGTTAAAGTAAAAATTTTATGAACTGACATCTGAAAAAATGACTGCTGCCAAAGACTCAGCTGTTAACATTGATGATGTGGGTGTGGAAATCTAGTTTGAAATCTGGGCTTGATTAACTTCACAAATATGTGTTAACGTCTATTCATTCTAGTTCCTTTCATTCTTAAAAATTCTGTTAAATAGGAATTTGGTTTAGGGAAACTTAAAAAGAGCTTTTGACCAAATTTTAAGAGTTCTTGTTAAATTAGGGTGGTTTTCTGTAGTGGAAAATTATTTTAAGTGTTTTTATAATGAAGAAAGAAGACAAAAACAATGAAAATGGGGAAGGAATCCTGAAAATCTAAAACCAGAGATTCGTTAAGAAAACTTTCTGGCGTGTCAAAGAAAAAAGAGTAATGGCTTGCTTTCATGATGGCTGGGGTTTCATTTTTCTAAAAATGAATGGATTTTCTAAAATGAGAATGGATCAAAGGTAACATGTTTACACAGAAACTTTGAATGGAATGAAATCAGATATTTTAACAAATTTTTAATAGAAATCAATTTTTAATCAACTTTCCCTGCACTTCCTGAGTCTTACTGATGCTAGCTTTTTTTTCTATACCATTAGATATCTCATTCTGGAACTTAAATGTTGTGTACCCTTACTTTTATATCAATCATGGAGGATCAGGGTTTGCTGTCTTGCTTGAACTCAGAGAAAATTATAGCCATCCCAAAGATTGTGGGAATGATTTAATTTTTGCTATTGCATGGCACAGAAACACAGCCAGCACAACTGCGCTCTAGAAATGCAAGTCTGTTACTGACATCTGTACAAGTATGGGCTCATTGTATAATCTTGTGGCAGAATATGTTAGCTGCCTGCAGAAGCAGAGCTTAAGAACTAGAAAACAATTTATTTATTTCTTCATCTATTGGAGAAGTGCAATGAAGATGGACTGGTCATGCTCTGGAGGTATAATGCGGAGGGAGGTGTGACAGAAATCTTGGGAAGATAGGTCAAGTTACCTACCTAGATGTCTGTGTATATGTGTTTGTTTGTGTACTCATGTTTGTGTGTGTACACACATGTATACGCTTTTGGAGACCAATATATATGTATATTTTATTTCTAAAAACCAGTTTTCCAGTGCTGCATGGACCACCTGAACTCAGTTCACTTTTATGTTTAACTTTCTCTTATTTAAGGATACTGCTCTAACAGAGAAGAACTATTAATATGCTTTTGTTATTCAAATTGTTATATGCAGTCCTGTAAGTCAGCAGTCGGAAAACCACATACTGTGCTCCAAGACTGAAATCTATTCTTTTTGATTTTCTTTTTCCTTCTTCCAAACTCTGTTTATTGGCAAGGTCAGTTCTAGAATATTGTTGGAAATTGCTGTGAGGAAGCTTGTTAAGATGTTGCAGAGACATGGCTTTGTTGTTCTGCCTCGCATTAATGACATGCTATTTCACAGAACAACTTTTTTCCTGTCAACAGAACGCTTCTACATTACTTTTAAGTGATATAAAAATAATTTAGTGCTTTAAAAGGGACTCTAAGGACAAAGTCCTTTCTTCCTTCACAAAAAAAATAATATTGCTTTACAGAAAGAAGCTTACTACAATAGAGTAGAGCATTGCCGTGGATGTAAACAGCAGCAGCAACTATGATATTGAAACAATATTGAGCGAAGTCAACAAGATCAACCACTTAAGTGCTCATACAAAAGCTAAGAAACTTTCTTAGCCCTTTCACTTTGCATTGATATCCTATGTGTATTTCTTGAAAATGACCCCGGTAGGAGCTCTCCCAAGATCTTTGGAGGAGGGAAGAGCCATTACAGGCCACATGCTGAGTTCTACCTGCTTTGCCCACAAGGACAGATCCAGTAACTTTCAATGGAGATCAGTGGCGCTAGTCCAAGCTTGTGAAAGGTTTTGATAAAAAGGAGCTGAGCAGGAGGCTAATTGCTTTTATCTAATGTGTTTTCTGCAGTCATGAGGATACAGAGAATATCGACTTATGATTTGGTGTGAAAGTTTGAAGGAAAAAATTTTACCTAAGAGCATAGAGAACATATGCTGAGTTACGCTGGTTTAAATCTCTAGGGATTTATACACGTTCAAAAATCTTTGAAAAAAATTATTACTTTTTGTTCTCTCAGTCCAAGTTACTGAGTCTTCAGCATGCAGCAGCAGGAAATTCTATCTATTTCGTGATTAAAAATATCAGTCCTTTTTGCTATTGTGTAATCTGATCTTCAAGTACTTTCTCTGCAAGTATAGAGATTTCTCCTCAGCCCTGTCTCTTAACAATTTGGGATTATCAGTAAATTTCTCTGTGAGGATGCTTGGAAAGTTACAATGTTTGTTTCCTGTAATTTTCACGTAAATAGTGATGTGTCTGTTGAAGAAAATGTGTTGCCCAGCTGGAGGGCCCATAACTAGATGGAGAAACTGAAATTGGCCCAATCAGTTTATGTCAGTTTAGTGTAGTAGATGGATCAGATGTCTCTTTTGGAACAGCAGTTCAGTAATACTTCTTGTATAAAAATATGTCATTTTCTCTATCATGTGGATATTCACCCCTGCCTTTATCATCATGTAAGTCTTTGATCCCACTGTGGGAAAAAAATCTATCTCAACTGTGGAAGAAATCAAATGCATTCTGTTTTCTAGAGGGTTATAAGTTCAGTGACAGATGATAAAAATGAATATGTTAATAAATAGTTTTTAAAAAAATTAGTAATACTCTTCAACAATGAAAGTAAGGTGTGCTGGATTTTTGTCCAAACTCTTCACCTCTGACTGTTATTCAAGCTTATATAAATTATGTTTTCTGATCTTTTTTCTGAAATGCTGCATTGTTGCAACTAAGTAATGTAATTGTGAGCAAATAAAAATGTAATAATGAAGTAAGAAGAATAAAAAAACTAAAAGGCAATATTTTTTGCTTAAGCTTAAGAAAGAAATTTTGATCAAGTAAAAATGTTATTTTTCACACCTAGTTGTATAATATTGAGTCAGAATGTGGTTATTATGCTGGAGTATAGGAGAAGGACTATAACCTCACTCTTAGGGTAAGGCTATATAAAGAAAAAAGGAGTGGTTGTCATCTATAATTTTGCCTGTAGAGCAGTCAAAAATGTTCTTACATCATTGTTCAAAGAACAAAATGTCTCAGTATAGAAGGGCTTTTTGCAATGCAGCTTCCCCATCTTAGGATTCATACCGAAGTCATTGATTTTTTAAAAAAGCTTTCATACTAGGATTCATTGTAGCTTTCATGTAGCATCCTCATTTATTTCAGATTCAATTTTTCAAAAGAGCAGAAGGGATCAAGGGAGTAATTTTCAACTGAATTTTGGTGGAAAGTGGCTGTAAAGCTTCCTAGCTTCCTGAATGCTTTGCAAATTATAACTTTAAACCTTATTACAAAGGAAACTGTGCAATGGCCTTTGGATGTAACCTTCTTAACCATGTCTAGTTAGTGAGGGAAACTAAAAGAAACCATTAATCATGGTGCTGCCTGTGAAATTCTCCATATAAATTGTAATTCTCATATATATATATATATATATATATACATGCACTACCTCAATTTTTTCTAATACATAATATTTTAATTAATCTGAAATAAAATGTCTTGAATAAAGAAAGCTAGATTGGCCTTCTATTCAAGTCTGCCACAATCATGGTATTTAGAATCAGTAGCACAGATCTAAACAGATCTATGCACGCAAGATTCAGCTTGACATAACAGGCAGTTTACAAAAGAGGACCAAGAGACACACCCAAAATACATGGCAGAACCAGAAAACATACCTAAGGACAGCCCTAACTAATCTACAGTGATGGCGTGCAAGCTTGAAGACCAAGACCTTTAGGGGTTTTTTCATTTGGATTTCTCCAACTGATACTGAAAAAGTATTGCTGGCTTCATATCACTTTCCTAATTTTTACTGAAAAAACACGGATTTTGAAGTGTATTTATATGGAAAGTTGCATCCAAGTGGGGTGGACTGGACTACCAGTGTCTTCTGTTCTTTATCATGTACAGTATGGAAACATCTGTAACATCTAAACATCTAAAGTTATGCCAAATTTTGCGTGCCTTTATTTACTGACAGAGGGTCAGCGGGTGTAGATGTGAGGTAAAAGTTCTAGAGCACTTTCTGTTGAAGGCACAGATTGAAGACTCTTAATAAGATGTTTACATAGGGGAAGGTGTCCTGAGTTATGCAGCTCCTGAATGGCAACAGGGCAGGATGCAGAATGTTCACAGGAAGCTTGTCTAATGTGAACTCATTTTCCTTTTTCCTGTGAGCTTTCCTATCCAGAACGAAGAAGTATAATATTTTATTGAACAAAACGTTACAATCATTCTAATATTTTATGGAGAATTTATTTCACTAGGTTAGGAATGTGTTTTTAACAAATTAGAATCTAAGATTTGTTTAATCAAGAGCAATGTAAGGAAAGGAGGAGGTTTGTTCCACCTGGTAGGGAGAATACAAAAGGGAAATCATAGAGAAGCTGAAGGGGGTACAATGAATAGTTTACTGCTTCCTCTACTATTAAGTATGTAGCATGGGGCTCCTAGTGTCATTTTCAAAGTAAATACACTCTCCTGCCTAGGTCCCAGCTGTGCTACTCCTGAGATTTATAGTTAAACTGTAAAATTCTGACTACTTCCCATCTCTTTTTTCCATAGTAATGTGACTTGCGGGACTGATAAAAATGTCCTTGTTCTCAGTTGTATAAAAAAAACAGTCTTTCATTGAGCAATACAAGAGATGACAACTGGGCCGTTTAAATTAATGAAAGACAAAAATGAGGAAAAAAGAAAAAGACACACCAAAAATGTAGTTAACTCTATAGATGACAAATAACAGAGAAAAGAAAGAAAGAGAAGCTTCATAGCTGAAAAAAAGCTGAGAAAATATATTCCCATTCCTGAATTGCATTTGCTTGGTATTGGAAAAGTTGGAATGTATGTCTGTTACAATTTTTTACCTCTGCCCATAAAAAAGCCTAAGTGATCACTGTAAAAAGAAGGTGACCAACTGCATGCTGAGGACATAGATGAAGGATGTTTTAGGACGATGAAGAAAGTTTTTGATGTGATTAAGTCAGGAGAATACAACGCCAATCCGCAGATGTGGAAGTAATGATTTTTATACTGAGAAATTTATTAAAAGGAGCAGACAGAGTTAGTGCTGAATAATATCATATTTGGTGTTATTGCCTGGCTTGCTTTTCCCTTGTGAATACTGATATGGTAAAATTTGCCCTGAGGGCTGCTCACACAAGGCTTGTAAGTACAGTCCTTAAAAAAAATCCTTGCATAAACACCAGAAGCATCTGTTTTATAGTAGCTTTATAATTTAGAACTTCTTAGTTTATCTGTCATTTATAGTTTTTAAGTCCTCAAACATGGCAGATAGTTTTCAACTTAATGAGCCTCATTATAGCAGCTTTGCATAGTAAGAAGGCATATAAAGGCAAGAAAGTATAAATAAGTACATTTTGCATCATTTTAACAGCTGTATTGGGACAGATATGTGTAAAAAAATATCTAGGTGGTTAGAAGAAATGTAGGAAGAGATAGAGGTTATAAAAGTACATGGAAGAGTTTTTTAAATAAAAAATATGTATACTAGCAAATACCATATATTAACTCTGTTGGTTTGTTCTGGTATTGGAAGATAAATAATAACTTATATCTTGAGTTCAAGGGAACTTTTTTCCTCCATGAATTACAGGCCAGTTTGTTGGCTCTATCTAAAAATCATCTTTTTTTTGCCAATGGGATGAAGAAATCATTATACTAAAAAGGTATAAAATTCGGAGATTTTCATGCCCCAGACTAATTGAAGAAACTTAAAATACTGAATGAAAGTATTTACACATTTAATGCAATGGTAGAATTTTGAATTCTGCACACAACTGAACTTAGTTTAGCACAGTCATACTTTTCTTACTTGTAATCCACAACATTGTGAAATTTAATTTCAGTTGTGAGTGTAAATTAAAAGAAAATGTAATCCTTTGCTTCATCTACATGATTTGAATGGAAATTGACTGTCAAAAATGTTTGCTGCTCTTAAGATGTGTGATTAGTTTTTGTGACTATTCCATAGAAGGAAGTTAATTCAGTGTAACAGACTTTTGATTGGTATTGTATGATACAATACTGCAAAGAGCATTATTCTGTTTAATGTCGTGGGTTTTTATTTTCCCCTGCAATTACCTCTTTTTCACGGTTTCCCTTTATTCTGTATGTTAATAGAAAAGAAAGTTAAAGCAGTGCAGTTCTGCATGTGGAACCCAAGTCAGCTGCTGTAGACTTTTGTTTAACACCAATGCAGTAATCTGAAAGTTTTGTTAGTTCCCCCCTGAGATCTTGCTGCCAGGCAAGGAAGGGAATTGTCCTGCTCTGCTCTGCACTGAAGTGGCCTCACCTTAAATGCTGTATACAGTTTTGGGTGCCACAGTACCTAAAAGACATTAAGCTGTTAGAGAGCACCCAAAGGAGGGCCACAAGGATGGTGAAGGGCTTGGAGGGGATGCGTTATGAGAACCAGATGAGGTCACTTGGTTTGTTCAGCCTGGAGAAGAGGAAATTGAAGGGAAACCTCATTGCAGTCTTCAGCATGCTCACAGGGGGAAGTGGAGAGGCAGGTACTGATCCCTTCACTCTTGTGACCAGTGACAGGACTTGAGGAATTCCCTGAAGTTGACCCAGGAAAGGTTTAGGTTGGATATCCTAAAGGAAAAGAGAGTGGGTGGGCACTGAACAGGCTCCCCAGGGAAGTGGTCACAGCACCAGCCTGAGGGAGTTCAAGGAGTGTTTGGACAATGATCTCAAGCACATGGTGTGACTCTTGGGGTGTCCTGTGTAGGGTCAGGACTTGGATCTGGTGATCCTGGTGGGTCCTGTCCAATTCTGCATATTTTATGATTATTTCTTCTAATATGCCCACTTTTATTCAAGCATTAGAAAAGCCTAGAAAAACTTCCTGGGAACTAATCAAAACTTTTTTCTGTCATGCTACTTCTACTTTACATAAATGGAAATTCCATGGTTCCAGTGGGAAAAAAATTTTTTCTTTGATATGCCTGTTTTGCTTCAGAACAAATAGCAGCAATTGTTTAAAAAATTAATGCTTTAAAAGAAAAACAAAGGAAAATTTTAAACAGTCCCTGAAGGTAAATGACATGAAAGACTTCTACAAATAGCAAGGTATCTGTTAGGGATACATCAAAATGTTATTGGCTTCAATCTTTTGTTTTTCTAACTACCATTGGGCTTCAGTGTACTGCATTTAGCTGTTATTTGAAAAATCTTTACTTTGTAAAAAAATTATGTGTGAGTTAATCATCCTGTTTTTCAGCTTTTTACCATGCAGTGACTTAGTGATGTTTAGATTACTTTGGCTTGAAGATGAGAAATGAAAAATTAAAGGGGCAAAATAAATGTATGCTTAGTCAAATTTCACCTGTTACTAGAATGAAGAATATTTTTTTTGTCTTTATGCAACTGGACTTTAATAAATTCAATTAAGTGGTGCCCCTCAGAGTCAATGTAAGGCTACCAATAATTTATATCTTTATCAAAGTTACTGGAAATATTATAATTGCTGTTAGGATTAAGTTTGTTTCTTTGTTTTAATTTGGAATGACATAGATTTATTTAGACACTGATCAAATAATGCTGATGTCGTGGTTTAACTTAAGGCCCGCTCACACAGCCATTTCCTCAGTCTCCCCCAGTGGTGTGTGAGAGAGAATATTAGAAGTGATAAAACTCATGGGTTGAGATAAAGGCAGTTTAATAAGTAGGAAAAAAGCCACATACACACACAAGCAAAGCAAGGAATGAATTCACCCTTTCCTGTGGTCAGGAAGGTGTTCAGCTGTTCCCAGCAGAGCAGGGCCTCATCATGCCTAACACTGATTTAGGAAGGCAAACACCATCCCTCCAAACATCCCTCCCATTCCTCATTCTTCCCCCATGTTACAGGGTGAGCCTGATGCCATATGGTCTGGAATGTCCCTTTGGTCAGTCAGGGTCAGCTGTCCCACTGTGACCCCTCCCAGCCCCCTGTGCACCCCCCACTCTCCTCACTGGTGGAATGGGGGAGGAGCAGAAAATATCTTGGCTCCAAGTGCTGCTCACCAATAGCAGCACAAACATCCCTGTGTTATCTACGTTTTTTCCAGCACAAACCTAAAATGTACCCCCATACCAGCTACTGTGGAGAAAATTAACTCAATCCAGCACAAAAACAGCACAGCTGGCACATCTGTCAGGCACACCTGCAGAGATAAGTCACAAGCAGCATCAAGTCCAGTGGAACAGCAACTTTTGCAGCAACCATATTTTTGTACCTTCAACCTCCACAATTTTACTTTTTTTGCTTGAAAAGAAGCAAAAAGACACAGTGTTTGTTCATAAACTACCTTCCAATTCCAAAGTTAATTTTGTTAGATTGCACCAAGAACCAAAATAAGCCTAAGAATTCATTACCTGCTCAGGACATTTCAAGGTCTCCCAAACTAGGCAGGTTTTTAATGTAGAGCTCTACAACTTCAATCAAAGGTGTGACTTTTGTTTCTTTTGTGAATTTAGCTAAACAGATTTTCTCAGCAAAACACCAGTAATCTAAAAATTGCTGAAATATCTAATCTAAAATCTAAATCAAGTGTATAAATTGCAGTAACAATCTACCTTACTCAGAAGATTATGTGTATGAACAAATTCTACTTTAGGTTTTGTATTTGGTCTCTTCTGTGATGTAGATTCTGTAGCAATATACAAGCCTGAACCAATTTCCCAACTTCAGAACACAGAGAAGCACTACTACTTATGTTTATTCATTAGTTTTTAGTGGTTCCAGACACTGGAATTCATTCAATGGGTATGGTTTTGCAGACTGGTATTTGACCTCTTTCTGTTGGTTACTAAGTATTTAGCCTTTTTATTCATACATGTAGCAAGTGTTAACAGCATACTCCAGAACTTGAAGTCCTTAATAAGATTTAACATTTCATGATTTATTTTTCTTTTCACAGGGATAACGCTCTACAGCCAACCATATGGAGGAGCCTTGTTGGATGAGGACAAAATGTGAGCAAACTCTTAAAATGTTTCACAGCAGCAATCAGCAGACAATCAAAACTATCAATTAAATAAGAATATATGTTTCCTGGAATAGATGCTGTGAATTGAAAGACACAATTCAGTTTTACTGAGTGAATAATTTTTTATTAAATGTCTGTAAAGTCCACTGTTTATACCAAAAATAGTTGCAGTATTTTGTAAAGAAAAATACTGAATTTATGCTGATTGTGTCATAAGTTTTAAACAGAGTAACTGTTTCAAATGATTTTGAGGGTTTAAATTATAGTTTTCTTTAAAGGGGAAATATTTGCATAAGCTTCTCTTTACAACTCAGACACATGCTGTGCTCTGTAACTCACCTATAGTTTCGTAACTTAACACATCTTGTTCCTGTTCTTTAATTAGATGTTGATAGTGAAGAGACGTTGTGTCCCTGCTCATTGCAGGGTGTTAGAATGTAGATGATCTTTAAAGTCCCTTCCAACCCATTCTGTGATTCTATGGTGTTTGCAATCAGGATTAAAGTCCTAATGTCTAGTGTTGTGGTGAGAGGTTGGCCTGCAAAATGCTAGCATTTGAGGGGTTTTCCCCCATTGTGTTTTCATTGCACTATTTTGCTTTTTACCCTAGAATGGAGAATGTTCGTCAGTGTGGGGTAGCGCTGTGCATCATGCTGGGATTCTCCATCCTCACTGCATCCATTGGAACTGCCATAGTGAGGGACAGAGTATCTGGGACAAAACGCTTGCAACACATCACAGGCCTGGGTTACAAAACTTACTGGCTTGCTAACTTCTGCTGTGACATGGTATGTATTGTGTGAGGCAGCATGTGCTCGGCTGTGCACTTTATCCTAGTTTCCTATAAATGAGTTAAAGGAGTTATGATCACAAGATAATGAATGAGATTTGAATTGTGCAGTGACAGCTCCATTCTGACATGCTAACAAACATTAAGCCACCATTCCTACTTTAATGTGCACAGGGATTGTGTTCCTTGCTTCCCAACGTTGAATTGTAAATGATTTGCTAGCTTTAGCTATGTGCACTATTTTACAAATAAAAGGAAATTGGCTAATCAGCCTAGACAGAATCTTCCACATAGCAGCTCATAGCAGGAATTTCTATGCTTTGAATTTTGCCATGCACTGGCAAACCAGACAAATTAGTGGAGAAAACTGAATACAGTAGTCAGCCACTTTAAGGCATAATTGTGTTATGTGTTGTTGTGGATAATATGATAGATACTTATGATTAGTTCCTTTTATTTGTGTCAAACACTGGAAGAGGCAGCTCAAGGAAGTGGTGGAGTCACCATCCCTGGAGGTATTTAAAAGCCATGTAGATAAGGCGCTGAGGGACATGATTTAGCGGTGGATTTGGCAGTGCTGGATTAATGGCTGGACCTGATGTTCTTAAGGTCCTTTCCAACATTTAGGTTGGATTTTATGAACCCTGGTCAGGAACAGAAATTTTTGGAACACCTTGTTTTCATTTAGACTGTTCTAATTCTGAAACATTAGATCTTCACCCATCCATGCTTGAAATCAGAATTTTCACACTGGAGCAATCTTGTGGTAAGAGCACATTTTTCCAAGTGTTATTTACTTGGGCAGTCAGTCTTGGTATTTCTTTTTGCTGCTTCTTCAGATAAGAAGGCTTGGTTAAAAACAGTCCTTCATCATTCACTTTCTCCTTGTGAGCAAAGTCAACTCCTCATTATTTTCTGCCAATCTCTCAAAATGTTCTCACAAATTCAACACAGTACTGCATGATCAATCATGATGTGGGAAAGAATAGACACTGCTTTAAATGCTAATTGTGCCACAGATCATTTAGGGACACTGAACACATGAATATACGAACTGTCAAATTTTAAATCCCTCTACGTATTTTAAATATTACTGGCTGTGTCCTGTATTACTGGTAGCACAATCTTTACTAGGCCTGCAGAAGTATTTGATTTATGATATTGCTCTCATGAGAATCAGGCTGTTCTTACTGTATTTATAGGCATGAATGGTATTCATTACTATGTTCAACAAATGGAAAAATGTAAGTGCTAGGAAAATTCGAAGAGAAATAAAGACATTTTGTTCAGATTAAGCTTGTGTCACTAGAGGGGCAAAATAAAAGCTGTTTTGTTGTACATGCACAACTTCTGTAATATACCATGATTTCAGGGTAAGATTTCCAAATGAATTTGATTTTAAAGTTATTGAGTTATTTCTCGACAGAAGCCCCAGGTCTATTGAAAAGTACTGGGACTCAAATGCATTGTGACTTCTCTAAAATATTTTTAAACAGCTTCAGGATAACTGAAACATATATCTATGGGTGGTATGCTATGATACTTGTATATAGCAAAGAAAAGCTACACTGTGAATGACAACATTGCATCCATCTACATTTTACTCCATTGCCCTTCTCTTAAAAAAAATGTATGTTTTCCCAGTAGCAAAGACATGATGGCCTCTGGTTTAATTTGGAACAGGTTTTCCCTGTACTTCGGTATGAAAGTATAATTTTTGCAGCATGTTGTTCTTCTACACTGAATATTTAGGTAGACCTTGATTTGTTGCCTCTATTGCAGTAGTATCTCAGAATCTCAGTTCTATTAGGTTAAAGCTATAAAGCTAATATTACATAAGCAGAAATGGAGGCAGTCAGCACCTAGTGAGCTCAGGTTCAGTGCACAGAGCAGGAAGACACTGAAAATGGAGCTGAGCACAGATCTTCACATCCTGACATTGCTATTTGCAAGCAGAATCCCTCTCTCTTAAATACTTGGATATGAATCTTCTGTACCAATCCCACCTTGTCACCCCTAAGTATTGGTCACCATTATGTCAAGAGATTAAAGAGAGAAACTGTTTTCCCTGTTGCCTAGTGGCTGTAATGCTTTTACATATTTTTAACATTCCAAATAAAATATGTAATTTGCTTCATCAGCACACATGGTCCTTCATTAAAATCTCTTTTAAAATTGCATCATTATTATTCTCCCACATGAATGCAGCACCAATCAGTAAAACTGCTGTTTCTGAAACCAAGCTTCTGTATTCACAGTGTAATTTGATGTTTTGGAGCAATGGCCCCACATGGACTCATTATCTGGAAGAGTCAGCTTGTTAAATGGATGTATTGAAAAGGTCAATAAAAATAGGATTAAAGGGGATATTCTGTAGTCAGATTTTATCTTGTCAGGTTGTTTCATGTGTAGGGGGCAGTTTCATAGCAAGTGCAGACTATCAAATCTCCAAGCTCTTCTGCCTATTTCCTCCTAATTTATAGTATAATTGTACTGAAAGTATGGAGAAGTTAATTTGTAAAACCCTCCTATGCAATTTAGGCAAGACCAGTAAGAGATGCTCACCTGCTCAATTTTTTTTTTCCTTCTGTTTCTAGGTGTTTTACATGATTCCAGTCACCCTGTGTGTTGGTGTTATTAGTGCCTTCCAGCTATCAGCCTTCACTTTCCGAAAGAACTTGGCAGCCACAGTTCTCCTGCTGATACTCTTTGGGTATGTGATTGGAAATGCTACTATGGAATTACAGGTTCCAAGAAACAAACATAAATCTTTAGATGTAGCTTGCACCTGCTGCTGGATGCATGGTTTTCTGTCTTTGTAGCTGATTATGATTCACCAGAGCACAGTGAGAAAACAGACTGAAACTTGAGTTTGAAAATTAAACAAAAAAGGTGGAGGGAGATTTATTCACACATTAAAAAAAAAAAAAAAAAAAAAAAAAAGGGAGTGCAACTATCTTAGAAGATACTAAGCCTGTATAACAGTAGTTTACTGTTAGAAATTGATTGTATATTATCTTCCAGAAAATGAGGGAATATTAACATAGGTCAGAATTTCAGTGCTTAGCTGTGCAGACTATCATCAAGAAAGTAAGAAACAGCTTTTATTAAAGCTCTAACCATTTTCTGTAATTCTACATAGCTCCAAGAATTTACATTTCCAATGAGAAGTCTGTCCAATGTGAAGTACTGAGGTGGATAGTTTTGTCTCCCAATAGAACTGTGAGAGAGGAAAGTTCTACCATGCTCTCTTTCTTAGTTTAACATGAAAAACAACAGAAAAAAACCCCAAAACCAAAAGCAAACCTACCAAAAAACCACAAAACCCAAAACCAACAACAAAAAAACCCAACCAAACAAAAAAACCCAGAAAAAAACCAAAAAACCCTAAAGCAACAAACAGAGAAAAAAAAACCAAAACAAAACAAAAAACAACCAAAAGCAATTCTGTAATAGAAGGTTAAAATAACTGGTTCAATAAAGAATTGATGTTTCTATAAAAGTAAGTCTGTTCAGCCCTGGGATCAATTATATTAATAGTGTGTTCTGTTGTGTCACTTGAGGGGCAGAATGAAAGTTGTTTTGCTGTACATGTACAGCTTCTGTAATACACCACGATTTCAGGGTAAGATTTCTGACAGAGTTTGATTTTGAAGTTATTTATTTATACAAAGACAGAAGCCCCAGGTCTGTTGAAACATACTGGGACTCAACTCATAGTGGGACTCATAACTCTTCCCATGTGCTGACTAAGGTGATGTTAGAAATGCTGAACATTAATTGTTAAAGGAAAAGGCTTCTGAGAATTTTATTACTTATTTCAAGCAACTAATTGTTGCTACCCTTATAAGGGAGAGTGCATATCTTACAAGACAGGTGTTTAGATAATGAAATATAGATACAAGAATGGTAGGCAAGGAAAGAAGAAAGGACCTTCTACAAGATCAGGTCATGTTCTATTCCAGGAAGACTCTCAGATAAACCCTTCAAAAAACCCCAAATTTACTATATTGCTCCTTGAAAACTGTTTTCAAGGTTTTGTGCCTCCAGCAACTCATTTTTTAGAAACTGTTCAGGTATCCTCAAATCTGGATGTTTTCTTGAAAATTCTAGCCAAAGTTTATTCAGAACCATAATTCATAATTGTCCTTCATCAAACACCTTTTGCAAACCAAAACAAGCCAAGTCCTCTCTTGTAAAACCTTAAAACCTCCAAATTCCTTGCATAATTCTATTTATCATTTTTCCTTATAATTGGGCTCCTATTTCCTGGATGTGAATAGCCAAACTAGCATGAACTATTCTAGAGGTCATGATGCTAGGATTTTGTAAATAACTTGTATGAAACATCCAAAGTTCATAATTTCCTCATCTCTGTATCTTTCTTGTGTACCACTCTCACTTCCTTCCTTCTGCACTTACATCAAGTGATTCCTTCAAGTTAAGGGTGCAAATTCTAACCAATCTTAGTGCAAAGATTTCACACTATGAATAATAAAAAAAAGGTGAATTCTCACACCTTTTTTTTTATTAGCTTTACAACCACTGAGTCCTTCTTGTGATCCAGTTGCTGTCATATTAGCCAGGCATAGGCTTCTATAGAAACCCTAGCCAAGTAGCAATTGAAGCACACAGTACAGAGCTGTAGGTCTACTGAAGTATTTTCAGGGTTTTTCCTGGGGTGCCATGGGTTTTGGCCCTGCCCACAGTGTACTATCAAGTGCCAGTTATATTGGCATTGTTTTAACCAAAGGGTTGAGTTAAACTTTGAATATTTCAGAAAAAAAAAGGTCAATGAATGAAAATGGGTCTTATTTTGTTGACTGCAGATGCAGCTTAATCAGCTCAATATAATCCCTCCTGTACTGTTCAGCTTTGGCTGACATAACAGATGTTGCAGTGATTTTTAACAAGAAAATCTGTGTATTCACTGTGTATTAACATATATTAAAGATCCAATAGCTGTCTGTAAGTTTAACGTGTCTCAAGGACATTGATAAACTTCACAGTTTCCACTCTTCCTAATCTACCCTTTATTCAGCCTAACTACACCAAAAATATGATGAAGCCTATTGTGGCCATTTTATTCTTCCCCAGTACTGGCATATAATACTCTTTCATCTGCATGCCATCACCATCTGTGTTTTTTTCCTTTAAAATTTTATTTTCTAATCTAGAACAAAGATAAAAATAGCCCAGTTATATACAAAAAAGTTAAAGAGAAGAGGGTGTGTCCAAAAGAATAATCAAGTTTCTTAGTGTGCTACTTTAAAAGTGACCTCCTTTAAAAATAAAACTAAACTGCATCTTTTTCTCTTTTAGATGATTGCAGAGGTGTTTTCTAGTCTAAATGCTTAAGCAGTCCAAACTGTTCTGTCTTTTATACTTAGAAAATACTAAATTGCAACTGCAGCTGAGGGAAGAGAAAGAGGACAGAAATGTAGGTGTAACTGGCCCCAAATTTAAAGACTGCATTTGAACATCATATAACTTTTGGAGTCTGAAAGTCTTACTAGTTTCTTAGCAGTTATAAGCAAAAAAATCAAATTTTGCTTTCATTTACAGCAGAGCAGCAACACTGTAAATCATGTCTATTTCCTGAGCTGTTTCCAAGGATGGACTTGTATTTATGACATTGTTATTCTGAGAACAATGATTTTGGTATGCGCATCAAGGGAAGAAAAGATTGTGTGATTAAGACTGGAGAAAGGATGCTGAAAAGTATAGTGGGAACTTGAATACTTACAATTTCATTTGAGACCCAAACATTGAGTCATTTAACCTTTATCTTCCTGTAAACTGAAGATAACATTATATTACTTCCCAGCAGAGTTTGCAAGTCTGTTTTTTAAGGTAAAGGATTTTGGCATTCTTCAATGCAAAAGATTCATCTATAAAGTACAGAATACTGAATTCAAGAGGGAATGACTTAGTTTAGTATTTAAAGTCCTTTAATAAAATGACTTTTATGACTTAGTTTAGTAATCTAAACTATACTTTAGGGCAATGAAGAAGTGAATTCACAGACTTTTGGCTAGTTGCTCTTGCACTGAGCTCACTATTAAAGCAGTTACATATAATATTATACAGGAAGTATTTATATATACGCTACATATATACTTATTGTTGTACGATAGTGTATGCTGATACATATGCTCCTGCAGTCTGTATACTGCTTTTTTGACAGATATATCTTGCACTAAGTTGAATGGAAAATAAATTTTCTTTACATGGCATGCATGTGCTGATTGCCTAGACCTTATTTTAATCTTATTTTAAAGAGATTATAAACATCTCTTTATAAATAAAAAACATGTACGTGCTCCATTCTGAATAGGCATAATTTGATTTGTCATGGTGGATGTGCCTTCCTCCTTCCTTTAAACATTCTCATTGAAGATGATGTAACCATGGACATGCTGTCTTATCCTCATAGTGTTATGGACTCATTTTTGACAGCTATTACTCTACTGACAACCTGCTTAAGGTAATAACATGGTCTGTAGGATTTTTCAGTTCTCACATATCACCAGCACAAATACTAGTTCCAGTTTGAAAATTATTGGGTTTTTATTTATTTTTCTTTGCTTTCTTTTCTCACTACCTCGTTTTTCTTTTTTTTTTTTTTTTTTTTTTTTTTTTATTTTCTATGAAAGCCTCTCAGAAAAGATTGTGGCTCAGCATCCACAATTTATGCTTTAAATATTTGATTTTATTCTATATCTGTGTAAGAGGCTTGATAAGGTGCATGGATTTGCAGTCATTCAGAAATTAGGATTGCAAGCTTTCTGGAACAGTCAAAGTAAATATCTACAGCTGATACACACACAAATGGATCATATGTGCACATAACATGGCAGTAAATATGTGTACATCTATGGAAGTATAAGCCAATTTTTAAAATAATATGTACCCCAAATTGGTCCCTTTTTTAAATCACTTGTTCTGAAGAGCTGTTCGCCTGTCTTAAAAATAAGGAACAAAAATTGTGATTTTTTTCTAGTATGATAACTGACTTTTTTGGGGGCAAAAACATAACTTATTTGTGACAATTTTGTTTCTTTAAAAGCATAACTTATTTGTGACAGTTTTTTTTCTTTTAACTTTCAGATATGCAACTTTACCTTGGATGTATCTTGCATCCAGATTCTTCTCCAGTTCAGATGTAGCTTTTATTTCCTATATCTCCTTAAATTTTGTGTTTGGCCTGTGTACCATGCTGGTGACTCTCTTGCCTCGCTTGTTAGCTATAATTTCCAAAGTGCAGGTCAGTATCAAATCTTTGGTTTACCTTTTTCAAAACTGACATGTATACACACAGATAAAGGCATATATATATTTGGGAATGTTCGTGTGTGTTTATATATTTATACAGATAAGATTTCTCCTGAAGAAAAACATACGGTTCTTATATATTCATGATTTTTCTGTATTGATTGTTACCATCTTGAATTTTAACTTGTATATAACCCAAAAAAGCATGCTGTAATAATGAAAAAACAGTGTTAATTGAAACTTTGACATTTTCTAGACCATTAAGTTGTAATTGGCACATAATGGGAGCTGTTCTGGTCGATTAAATAGATTATATGCATTGTAAAATGTGTTTGAATAATATTGACATAAGAGATAAGCTGCATATTCCTAGGATCACTAATGAAATGTATGAATAGTAATTTATACAGCACATTCTCACTCCATATATATGTTTTTAATTAGTCATAACAGTATTTAAACAACTTGATGGAAAGGACTTCCAGAATGAGTATGACTCTATTCATGTACAGGTCAAAAATTTGATGTTTAAAGTCAAATCTGGATAATCTGTCATGCAAGTGTGTAAGCAAATTCAGTAATCACTTGGGTATAAGTTCGTGATTTAAATTTGATATTATTCAAATATAGAAATGTTAAGGAAATAGAAGAATCATGGTTACATGTGTTTTGATGCTGTCTATGAACTTTAACTGATCAGAATGCCATGGCTGTAGAAAGTCTAAAATGCAATATTATATAACCCTGAACCCTAAAATAGTTCATAATACGTTCACTTTAGAATTCAGTTTACCATGAGTGAGATTTGAATGCAGTATCCAGTTTTGCAAGTCTGCTCATTAGGCTGTTGGAGGAAACTAATTTTTTTCTCTTTTGTCTTTATTCTCCTTCATCCTTCCCGTGTCTTAATACAGAGTTTTCAGAACATCTACAATATCCTCAAATGGGCATTCATCATATTCCCACAATTCTGCCTAGGCCAGGGCTTAATAGAGCTTTCATACAATCAGATCAAGTTTGACCTGACCAGGAACTTTGGAATAGATTCTTACGTGAGCCCCTTTGAGATGGACTTCCTGGGCTGGATCTTTGTGGCAATGTCCCTCCAGGGAACACTACTACTTCTGTTACGTCTTTTCCTTCATTGGGATCTCCTCTGGAAATCAAGGTTTGTTATCATTTGTATTCTGCCACAGTGGGCACTGAACTAATTTTCGGAGAAAGAAAATGGTGTGATCCTTTGAACAACTGAAGATAAATACTTCTGATAACATGGTGTACCTGAATTAATGTAAACTACAGAAAAAATACAAGTAGTAGTTTTTCCCTTGAGTTCTGATGAGAATTGGTCACCAAGTGCTAAGGGATTACAACCAGGAAAATAAGAGTTATACAGAATGCAGCAAATTATGACCAATTTTCCATGTATCACTCATTATCATCCTCTGCTGTAGGGGTCATTGCTCAGTTAACAGCATGGACAGCCCTTCAGAAGATGTTGATGTGGAAATGGAGCGACAGAGACTCTTTGGTGGAAGAACTGGTAATGATGTTCTACTTCTGTACAACCTCAGGAAGTGTTATGGAGGTTTCAGTAAGAAGAACACAGCTGTGGAAAACATAAGCTTGGGCATACCAAGGGGAGAGGTAAAGGAGTCTTTCTTTTTCCCCTTTTATAAAGTAACACTTTATTCTGAGCAATTGTTGAGACATATTCAGTGTGTCTACAGTGAAGGGCCAGTAGATAGCAGCAGAAAAAATTCAGTTGATTCAGTTGCAGTAATTTCTGAAAATTGGAAAATTGCAAACTGGATAAAAGAAGAAACTCTGGTGGTGCTGAAGAAGAACTGTTCGTTTATTTTTTAGTTAAACATTCATCAGAGTCTTAATTTTTTACTTCTTGCTTATCTTTACCAAATTACTCTACTTTAAGGTAACATAAGTAATGTAGCATAGCAGTTTAGTGTTCAAAGAGAAAACAGAATACCCAACTCAATAGCAAACTATGGACTGCATCCTGAATTTGTTACCATAGCACATTTTTGGTTCCCATGCTGAAATCATCACAGTGTTAGCATTCAGAAACACTTATCACGAGAGTGATTATATGCAGGTGCTTTTATTGAAGAGCTCTGGGTGTCAGAGGTACAAACCCAAATCTGACCCCAACATGGGTTTGGGATGAACATGGTTTATATTCTATCTTTATATAACTTTCATGTTAATTATTAAACTTATATTGTTCTATTGTATACATAGATTTCATCCAAGCATAGGCTCCTCATGGTCCCCCTCAAACTTCTAACGTAGTTTCTCATGATTCTTCTTACGATTAAACAATAATTATACTTAATTACTAAACAATCATCACATCTAACAATTATATCATTTATCATATACTGCTTACGCAGGTGCAGTTTCACATGATCCGGCAAACACAAAGCCTAACATTTTCAGAGTCTATTTTTAACATTTTTCCAGGGCTCCACTAGATCTAGCTTCTTTCTAATTCCCCGAATTTTATGATTTTAAAACCTTTTACTATCAACAGTACCTTTGAATATAACATATACAAATAAACTATTTCAATAAATCAAAATTTAGTGCTGAGCAAGTTTGTGTTTGGGGGCTTTATTCATTATTTGGATGGTTTGGGGAATTGCAGATATTAATTTGTAAACTACTGAGAAAGAAAATTCTTTTCTTGGTTGCTAATATGAAATTGGAAAATCTGAGAAACTTGCACATGGCAGTACAGGTGCAGTGATGTTCCTGCTACTTACTGATTAGCTGTTGGGTAACTGAGGTAACCAGGAGGATATTATTGTTGATTAAAAGCCTATAAATCAATAAGAAAGTTCACAAAAAAAAGTATTTATAAATCATAAAGGGCTATGTGTAGACTTAATATGAATCCTATCCTAGCTTAAGCAATAAGTTATTTCAGCTAGGGGCCTGAAATAAGTGTTCAAAATGTGTGTGTCTCTTGGATGTTAGATATTCAGTCGTACAGAGTGAAGCAGCTCATGACAAGCTCAGAAATATTCACTCTATGGACTGATACCCAGAGTTTGGAAGCAATTCCTAAAATCCTCCTGTTCAAACGTAGCATTTACTAATAATATGGATAAATAATGGTTTGGATTGTTGGGCAGGGTTTAAAGAGGAGGGCTAGAATGCTAAATAAGTCACTTTTGGTAATTAGCACACACATTATACCCATATATAGTTTCTTACAGACATATAATAGGAAACATGGAAAGGGGAGAAATTTGAAGAAGTAATATTTATTTTTTCAATATAGCATATTGATTTTTTTTCCCCAATATCTGTGACAGTGTTTTGGACTCCTGGGAACAAATGGAGCTGGGAAAAGCACAACATTTAAGATGCTGACCGGAGACATCATCCCATCTGCAGGACGTGCTGTTATCAGGACTCCTACTGGGTAAATAACACAGGGTTTGATCAGAATAGTGCTAATTGATAATGCACATGATCAAAGACTCAGCATGTCTTCAGTCTTTTATACTGTACTCTAGGGACCCATTTTGTTCTCTTTTAAATGTATATTGCTTTGTTGCTGTTAAATCTCTGTGGAAAAGCTTTTTAGCATTATTTAATTCTGTTTGACAGCTGTGTTAATTGAGAATAAACTTGTCTACTAGCAAAAAAGAAACTCTAAGAAAGCTTAATATACATCCTTTTAAAACTTTTAAAAAAAGCTTAACATATGTTAAAATGCATGGACATATATCCCCCTACAAGTTCTGCACTGAGAGTTTTCCAGGCTTAGGTAGATGAGCAGTGCTTCAAGTGGGTAATTTTAAAATATTTTCTTACACTAATGAGTCATTAATTAATTACTTGATCAATATGCTATGTATTAGGATAAGAGGTAGTGTTGGTGAGATTTATCATTCTGATGGACTGATAAAAGAATAATGGACTTTAGGTCAGATGTAAACAATAATTTTAATTTTTCTCAGCAAAATTGAAGGGAAAAGAAAGTTATTTTTTTCAGTCAGTAGTAAATATGTATATACACATACGTAAATGTCTTTTGGGCTCTTTTCTTTTCCTAAATAATGTACATTTCAAAATCTTTTTTGGACAAGGATAGGTCAAGTGTTTCATTAAGAAATTTCTAAAAGAAGAATTTTTGAATTTTCAAAATGGCAAGTTACATTTGTTTGGCCTAGAAATCAAATACTTTCATAGGTCAGTGTTTCCTTACTTCTTTACAGAGATAATGATCATCAGATTTAACTTCAAAGATAAGAAGCTTCAGTCATTTCAAAATTCAGTTTTCTGGAAAATTTGCACTTTTGAAATGGACAATATCACCAATATATAACATAATTTTAATTCAAAGTGTTTTCTCATTATCTGTTATAGCAAATCACACAAAATGTAGATCATAAAGCAGAAATGATTTTTAAAAAACGGATTTTGAAAAAAGTATTCTTAAGAGAAGAAGTGGTGTGAGTGAGACTTTAAAACGGTTAGAGAGACTTTTAGATGGTTGTTTTCACTTATAATTTTCCAGAATTTTTTTTAAATAATTTTTTTTCTTAAACAGAAGACAGAATTTTTCAGATCTTGATCAAAATTTAAAATAAGAGAAATGATTAAAAATTGAATAAAAATCAACATTTGTTATTCTTTGGAACTGATGAATGGCATTTTACCTCCTGGTACACAATATGATGGAAGTCAGAAGTTTATAGCATGAGTCTGAAGAGGATTTGAGATTTGGAAAAAGGAAATTATCTGTAATATATATTTTTTAAATAAAATATCTCCATTAGGGCATCAGGACATTTAAGATCCCATGTTTTGTTTTGATTCTGAGCAGTACTTAGCTGTAGATTTTAATAGGGGTTGTCTTGGCTCTTACCTGTGCATTCATGGGTCACATATGACTATCCCTGTGCAATGTTGTTGCAGATCTGGATTTGGGCAAACGATTTGATCTGGTGGGAAAATTGCAAAATTTTAACATCCGCTTGAAAGCAAATATACAGTTATAAGAATGCAATTCATTATTATATATATTGACACTTACAGTATGTTTGCTGACTGCTACATGTTTTTTTAGAACCCCCAAAAATAATTTTAAAAAATTACAAAACATTTCACTAGTGCCTAGATTCTTTTTATCAGTTGTGTTGCTATGTACCTGTGGTTAAATGGCTAAAAATGCTTCTGAGGTCAACTAGCCAGCTACTGGCTTTTGACAATAGGCTAAATGCTGTCCCCGGACACCGCGTGTGTCACTTTCATTTCCCATATTGTGTTTTATAAATCCAACATGAAAGCATATATTAAGATGCAATTTTATTTACCATATACTAAAACATAGGTAATGAAATTTGACACGCTTTAGGAGGCTTGAGAGAAAGCCTTAGACAATTGAATTTCTGTGTCCAAAATACTCTTGACAACATTAATTATTGCCTTGTATTATGGTGGTGTCAATCGAGTTTATGGATTTTTTGTGTTTGCAGGGGCTGAAGTGAGTGTAAATCCCATATTCCCAAGATTTCAAAACTTAATGCTAATTCAAGAAGGCAACCTTAAGTAAGAGCTGCTATTACACAGTAGCTGAACTTAGAGAAACAAATTATTTGAGACTGTGAGAAGAAATTTATGTCCCTCCTGACTTTGTTCCTTGCTTCATTATTTTGGAAACTGCTGTTGAGCAGATCATGGTGCATTGTGTTGCTGTACTCCTGAAAATCACTTAAGAGGCAAGTTTGCTGGCTCTTCTAGAGGTGAGATGGTAACCACAACAGGTCTGGAGAGCCATTCCTCAGCAGCTAAGAATGACCAAAATGACTATTTGCAGGGAATTTTAGGTGGATTTATTTTCATTTATGTCTCAGATAAATGAAGGAAAGTATGGTAAGAAGGCTTGTCCTTTTTTTGCTCTGGTAGTGTACTCAGAAGCCTGCTGCTCCTGGCACAGAGACTACAGTCAGCAGAAGAAAGCAGCTGCTGATCACAGCTGCAAAACATTCCTTGTTCAGCAGAATTAAGTTTTTGTTTAAAATTTACATCATGAAGGAGATTTGATAAAAAAAATTATCTCTGATACCTATTCCTGATGAATAATAGAGCTTAGATGTAGATCCCACCTCTTTTGGGTTTGATGGGAAGGAATACATCTTTTGTCCTCTGTTACTACGAGAGGATGAGACATTGTACTTCGATGGATCCTTCAAAGAATCATAACATGGTTTGGGTTGGAAAGGACCTTTAAGGTCATGTAGTTCCAACCCCCCTCCCTGGGCAGGGACACTCTCCACTCGACCCGTTTAATCATAGCTACATCTAACCTTGAACACTTCCAGGGATGCGGCATCCATGGCTTCCCAGGGCAACCTGTTCCTGTGACTCACCATCCTCATAGTAAAGAATTTCTTCCTAACATCTAATCTAACCTCACCTTGATGATGTATTCTTCATGATCAAATAATTAAATGAGTATGTAAAATAACTATTATAAACATTGGAGAACGTAACTAATTTTATTCCGTGTAGAAAATCCCTAATTCATAACAGATTCCATTTCCTTGAACAACTATGCTTCAAAGTTTTTGGTTTAAAAAGAAATTAAAAAACAAAGAAACCAAACAAAAAACCAAACAAATCCATGCATGCCTTTTCCTGCTTGATACAGAATTTGAAATGAAGTCAGGAGTGTCTTTTTGAGGCAGGTGCATTGATAATGACCTTGAATTTTATTAGACAGCAGTTGCACCTTGGAACAACATGAACTCTAGAAATGGAAGATGGGATTTTCCAAAGGTATAAGTTGAACACAAAGAAGAATTTTTGAAAGGTCCACCTAGAACATCTTAAAAGTGCAGGGGTTTATAGAGAAAGAACCTCAAACACCAATAATCAACTTGTATTCAAGGAGCTTCTGCTACAGTCTCAAAGAAATTTTTAAAATAATCTTCTGAGAAATAATTTCCTTTTTAACAGGACATAAGAGCAGATTCACAACATCTTCAAGTACTTTTAAAGATTTGTTGTCCGCTAGGTTGGTTGTTTGCTGAATGCTTAATACCACCAAAAAAAAAAGCTTATTCCTAAGAATCTGAGAGAGATCTATGTCTGTTTTCATAACAAAAGCTAATAAAATCCATAGAAGATAGGTATTATGTATGTTAATTTTCAGTATCACGGGGATTCATAAGTCAGAGCGTCATTAAGTGGGAATATTTGTGAAAAACTAAAGCCAACTTCATCTTTTCTGAAAATTGGTTTTTACAGGACTTCTTTGGTGGGGAAATGATTTTGGGGGAGGGAAAGCTTCTGATCTGTTTTAATTGGGGTTTTCTCTTTTTTACACACTACAAATTAAGTAGATATTTTAAATGCACTGTATGCCTGAACTGTGTATCTTGCAATTTGTGTGACCAGCACACATTTATAACATACAAGCTGAGCAGTCTACAAAAACCCTGTTTTTTTCTAGTTTTCATATACCTCTGCAGAAAATGTTTTAGGCTACTTATATAACCTTTGTAGGACCATTCTAGTTGTTAGTCTTATGTGATTAAAATAGTCAGAGAAGTAATAGGAATTTATGACCAACCACAGCCAATCATGTGAATATAATGCCTTTCACAGGGGATTTTACTTTTTAATTGTTTTGTGTACCTCATTAATATCACTGTTATCAGTGACATATCTGTGCAAAAGAAAGAGAAAAGTAGTTAGCTCCCAGAGAGTGTGTCTCCATATTAGGGATATTTGCCCCCTCAATATTGAAGAGTGACAAAGAAATGAGCAGCATTGAAACAGTTAGTTCAGAAGGCTTGGAAACAAAATAATGATAGCAAAGTATCAGGAGTACCTCTCATAAAGGGTGAAAATATCAAAAGTAAAACCAATAATTACTAGAAAATAGAATATTTGAATAAGGTTTGTTTACTTGTACTTAGAAAGTATGGTTGTATAAGACATTAAGAGACCAACAGGCTTTTAAAGAGTTGCAAAGCTTAAATATGTTTAATAATTAACTGCATGATCTGCCTGACAATTAGAGGAGTTCTTTGTGTTCTCTGTAGCACAGCTGTTGCTCTACAAGAGTAAAAATGGACTAAAATTATCTCATGCTTGGCTCTACTGCCATAACTAGATTGTCAGCAGTGTAGGAGCTGTCTAAATGAAAGGTAGTGAATGAAACTGTAAACATTTTTGTCGTTACATTTTTGTTAAACAGCTTGAAGAAGTAAGGTCTGCATTGAATATGTACAAAGAAAAGCTGACACTTAACAAAGTGTTATAACAAAAGAGAACAAAATGAGTCTTCATAGCCTTTGAATGTCTGCTGGGCTAATGTATCAGCAGATACTGTACATTTGCTTTTTTGTGTTCGTGTGTTCTTTGGCCAAGCTTTGTTTTCTTCCCCTTTCTATACTTGTGTTTAAACCCTCCTTAGTGACACTGTCATAAAGGCTCTCTAAAGTGAAGAGCACTAAACATAGCTTTGAAGAGAAAATATCAAAATCCTTTTATGTGTCATGGCAAGGTCAATGTAAAATAATGAATTTGTGACTGGTGGTTTGTTTGCCTTTTTGGTGCCCTCTATTTTGCAATCTTTTCTGTTGTACTTTGCTGAATGGAGATGACTTCAAGTTCATACTTAGAGTGTAGTGGGATGCATATGCAAAAAAATAGATAAACCAGGTAACATCTTATTCATAAGTTGCTCCATCAAAGACTGAAGCATTTGGCAGTCTTCGTCGTGTAATTAATTTATCTCCCATGAATTTTCATCTTCCTTCTGCACCGAGATCTTCCACGACAGCAATTCCCCATCCTATTTGAATTGTGTCAGTCATCTCAGCTGTTGGATTACAAAGTCATAGGAGCAAAGAACTGCTCTACAAAGAAGGAAAAGTAAAATATTTCTTTACAGCTAGAACTTCAACTCTTTTGATAGGTATGATATCAGCTTGATAAATAATTAAAATGTAGTTCAAATAGCTTAACTTGAAAGGAAGAATAAATTTACATAAATATAATGGCTGAAATGGCTGTTTTTACACTGTATATCAGTATAATTAGTCTAATTATAATGAAGCTATAGTTACATTAATTATATTTTCACCTTGATTTTTGTAATGTTAATTGAGCATTAGTATGCACTGAATTGAATGTGCAGTTATGAGTACAATGAAATGTCTAAGTACTTTTGCAATTTGTAAATTTATATTTCATTTTGACTAATTAATGGAATTTATCTCTCTGTAGAAGCAGATATATATATGTGGTATTGTAAGTACCAAATATATCACTGCTTTTAATTGCATTGAAAAACTGCAGAAAAAGCATATAAAAGTGAAACAAAGTGCACAGCAGAGCCCAAAGGGAAAGAATTTTGGCAAAACCAGCCATAAGACTGATTTCAGGATACTGAGTTGTCTCTGGAAACGCAGCACTGAGGCTTACCTTTGAATTACAGCCCATCACCACCTATAAGCAATGTTGGTAGTAACCATTGTGAAAACCAAGATCCAAATCTAGTTCTGCAATAGCCACACTTGCCTTCTGGAAACTGCAGGTCCTGTTTTTACAGGAGAAGGAAACAGGTTTTGTCCAAGATCATATTCACTCATCCCAGTGGTTGTGTCTCCTTTCAGTGTCAGCAAAGGCGTCTGACTGGAGTGCCCCATGCCACCGCCATGTAACCTGTAATCAGATTGCAGGCCTTTCTTTAAGCACTCAGAATAAATAGATCAATATAAAAAGCCTTGCAATGGTCTGTGGAGGAACAATTCAGAATCAAAAATTTTCTATACTCTGATTTTGGTTTATGATCTCAGTATCTTGAAAACGTGTCAAGTTTCTTTCCTCAATAGTATAAACCTATAAGGTGAACATTCCATAGTGAGGAAAGTCTTATTGAGTCCTGGACATTTTCTCAGGATGTCTTGCACCAAAATATCATGATTCTCACCAAAATACTTAGACAGGGATAAAATAGAAAATCTTCCCTGCTTCAAGTGCTAGACTCCACTATTTTTCTTGAGGATGCCAGGTGTTCTGTTGACCATTTCTAAAGGAGCTCTAGAAATGAAATTCTGCAACTTTAAGACTATATTTAAAATATAAAGATTTCTGGAAATATTCCAGTGATGTCATTTGTTGCAGCTGTTCACTCTAAAGGAAAGTTTAACTAACGAGGGGAAGTATTGACTGAACATAAGGATGTGGTCTAAAAATGAAGTAGAAAAATGAAGAAAATATGTTTTATATCTTGATCAGATGATGCAATCAAAATTACTAACAATTTATAGATAACAAGTATGCTGTGTTATAATAAAGATACAGAAAGTTGTGTAGTAGTGTAAAAGCTTAGTGTAAAAGTGTTTTACTCCCCATAGTTTTAGATATTACATTAGATTTCATTGTGTTTACTGTACTATGGACAAAAGCCTGAGAGAGGTTGGAATTCATTCTTAAATATTCTTTCTCTCTATTTATAAAATGAGCTGATTTTTTCCTCCTGTATGTCTTGTTTTTAATGGGAACAGTTTAGTGAAAAATTATGGCATCCTGATAATAATAGGGCAGAAAACAAATGGCTGTTTTTCTCTGGCTTGAGAATAAAAAAGAATCAGCATTTTGCTGCATGCTAATCTATATTTTAGAAAATATTAAAAATATATCTTTTGAATTTGATTCTGATAATAGCATATATGATGATGTTTGTTAAGGAAGAAAAGCATTATAATTAGTTAAATGAATCAAATCAGAATTTTTTTTTAAAAAGGGAAAAAAATTTACAGTATATCATTTACTGAGAAGATTTTCTGGTATCAAGCCATCACTATTTGAAATGGTCATTTAATTCAGACCCATAAAAATGAAATCTGACAGATTAATTGAATTTCAAGGAAAATCAATTTGCTAAGACAGGAGCTTGTTTTCTGTTGTACAATATCTACTCTAATTAAAAATGATAATGTGTTTTTCTCTCATCTATTTTTTATTTATCTTGTTTATACTTTCAGAAAAAATGTAGGACCTGGCTAAACAAAATGGAATGATAATGCCCAGAATTTTGATTTGGAAATTTACTCTGTGATATTGATAAGGGAAGACAAGGCATTATACTGCACATTAAAAAAAAAAAGTATCCTAATATGGCTTTTTTTTTTTTTTGTCTTCTGGTTGGATTATTTTTGAGTTGACAGATAGAGAGATGAGGGGGAGGAGTGAGGTGGAAAGGTCCATGAGTTCTTTAGTGAGTGCCATAGAATCTCTGCATTAATGGGAAGTCTTGAAGTGTTCAGGGTCAGCACTAATGGATAAAGTTGCAAGATAGGGGATCAAACTGAGTAAGAATATTAAATGATGCATTCTCCCTTTGCCCTCACTTTATGAAAGCTAAAGGTCGGTGGCTGGGATACTGTTCACCCAAGACTGGGTGCATTAGATGGGCAGAGCACTAGAATCCTGTGTGTACAATTAGCACTGAGGACACTTTTTATTTCCTGATGCAAACTGGACAAGGAGGCTCTAATATAGTTCTAGCCAAAGAACATTAGATGTCTGTGGTTATTTTGCAGCTGTCCATATTTAACTTTTTGTTCTTCATGGTAGGGGCCCATTTCAGACGAGATGTTTCTATCCAGCTCCAGAGTTCATGCTGAGTAAATGTCCCTGAAATTACCCCTGAGTGAGATTTGTTCTCTTCTGACTGAACTTGGCATATTATCAAAAGCCCAGACTCTTTTTTCTCAAAAGACATCAGCTGCACCAAAAGAATACCCTGTGTGTGAATCTTCCCAGCAAAACAAACCTCAGACACATCTCTCTATGTTCAACAGCATCTAGTTAGTTAACAGTTCACTGCGAATAGTATTTCGCTATGTTAGAATTAACTAAATAAGGAATCCACTGCTTCTGACTGGTTATATAAGATCAGCATTATTCAATCCACATCTTATGGTAAACATGACTGTAGAAAAAGGGTTTAATTTGCCATATGTACTATTGGAAACTGAGACAGTAAAAATTCTGGATATACTCCATTGAAAATGTCCTATAGATGGATAAAAATTAATGAGGAACACTCCTGTTATCCTCTTTCCCCTATCACCTTCTATTTTTTGCTAACTCATTATTTAGAGAGGTGTCTATAGGCAGATAATTTATGTAGCACCATCCAAACCAGCCAAGATACCCTGATTTTGTAAGTTTACCATTAACAGCAAAGGACCATTCTAATTAGTCTATGGCAAGGTTTGTAATAATCATGTCAATTTATCTTTTGATAGCATTAAAATATATTTTCATGCTGTGGTTCATTAGGAAAAATGCAGTTTTTTTTTTCTCCCCAGACTCCTGAATCTTGTTAACAGGAGATACATATTTATATTTTTGCTAGTGCTAGTATTTGTAGATCCTGCAGTTAACACATTTACTTTGTGTCTAAATGATTAATCATATATTATGTTCTTTTAATCAGAAATGTAGAAAACCACTTAGAGGAAAAATATTCTGTTACTCAGAATCTTTTGAAAACTTTTTTCCTTCAAAGCTCAGATTTTTTTATTATTAAGTATCTTCATTTTGATAGGTCTTTCTGTACATGTAAATCAGCATCGTTGAGTGTTGAATTAGATGCTAGAATAAATAGGATAGATTTAGTGTCATTATGGGTAATGAGACACCCTTGCAATCAAGCTTGCTTCTTAGCAATGAATGTAATTTCAAGTAATGCTGTAGAGCTACAAAGTGAAGGCCAAAGTCTCTGAAATCAGGATAATTTTATACTTTTTCCTGTATTGTCTTTTAAGTTACTAGGCTTTAATATCCTGTGTTTTGTTTTGCTGTTGTTATTTAGAGAATGCATGCATGCATGTGTGTGGTCATAGATACACAAAGAATACCCAGCAAAATTTCCCTCTCTCTCAAGTCCTTCCTCTTCAACATTCAATGAGATTGATATGAATATAATATTGTATATAGTATAATATCCAATATGAGCA
Source organism: Ammospiza caudacuta (assembly GCF_027887145.1). Classification (NCBI taxonomy): domain Eukaryota; kingdom Metazoa; phylum Chordata; class Aves; order Passeriformes; family Passerellidae; genus Ammospiza; species Ammospiza caudacuta. Next base: position 84,619,404 of record NC_080593.1, read on the forward strand.
ATGCATGGTTTGAAATGTGTCTCTTTAAAGCAGGTACTACCCAAAAAGATAAGAGAAGTAAAACTGGTGAGCATTAATTCTCATGGACGTCTCTTCACATGTTGATCTGTTGACCTTGATACACATGCTGTCACAACAGTGACATGCCGGTGGCTGTGCTAACCCAAAAGGGACCAAAAGTGTGCATTGTGTGTGGGTGGTGCTGCACTAAGTAACCAGGGCAAAGAGACTCAAACTCCTTTATCTGCAGACTTCACGTTATGTGTGTTTGTCTTGTATCCCAAGTGTGGAACCCAGGGCCATGGGATTTGTTCAACAACATTTGAATCTTTTTCTTTTTCTTTGAACAGTTCTGAAATGGATATACTCTCTGCTAGCTCTGAAGGTATTCTTATTGGATATTGTCCACAACAAGATGCCCTGGATGAACTCTTAACAGGCTGGGAGCACCTTTATTATTACTGCACACTGCGTGGAATTCCAAAGCAAGATATCCATAAGGTAACTATCCAGAACAGATTTGCAGGGGGAGCTATAGTCTGGCTACACTGTGGGGTTTATAGAACAATTGTACCTTTTGAACATGAGAAACTGTCTAATATTTCATCTTAACGACTTCAGTAATAAGGTTTTTCATTGCCACAATTTTATTTAAATAATTTGGATTTTTTCTGTTTGTTATGGCAGTTCAAAACACAATAACATCACTGCAGATAGTAAAATAACATTATTGCAAATGAATTCTTGGGCACAAAACCCCTTAAAGAAATTAAATTTATAAATGGTTCAATGCCTTCACTATCACACATGAGGAACTGTTAGAGAACACCATGCTTTGAGTCTTGTACCTCTGAAAAACTCTTTTCTTCAGAGATACCATTTAACTTTGAAGGAACTAAAAATTGTTTTATGATTCTTATAAATAAATGAACACCTGGGTGCTGGGATAGGAGCTGTCAGCATTCTGCTGTCTTAAACTTCTCAAGATGGGAGCAGTCTCTTAAATGCTCTAGCTGCCAAACAAAGCTTGGATTGTCCAGGGAGAACAGGCCAAAGAAAATGCTTTGAGAACTTACTAGCATACAAGTTGACAATATCTAGGAATATCACTGGGAGCTTGGATTTACAGATAGAGGTGTAGCTGTGCTGATCAGCAGACTGAACTTTTTTAAGTAATGAGGCAACAAGTCAGCAGATACAGAAATTAAGTATGAAACAGATACTGGGTAAAATATGGGGTTTTTTCCCAGATCAGCAAATGGAAGTTTACAATACAACCTGACTTTAACTGCTCAGTCTTGTCTGCTTAATTGCATCTCTATTAACATGAGAAAACATGTAGTGTGACATGAAATTGGTATCTTTCAATTCCTGCTGTATAGATTGGTCCCAAGTAGTAGATATTGCTGTAGCACTGCCCTTGTAACCTCCAAAATAGTGCCTGTTGTTTTCCTTTCATTTTTCCAGAAGCAAAACTGCATGAACTGAAATAGCTTTTTTGGTTTTTTCCTACTACTCAGTGCATTTCTGGCTGTTGCCTCAGGGTCCCATTAGTGGTTTGCAACCAATTCCTTGACTGTATGTGAGATGGCTGCTTTCTGATTCTCTGTAGTCTTTCTTTTTCCTCAGCAGAAAGGTGCTGTTTCAGAAAAAAAGTAGGATTCCTGTAAGGGTCATTGAGTATTCATTAGGACAGGCAATATTTTGAATTTTTACTGTTTTAAGCTGATAATTTGGGTATTTCTGGGCAAAATAAGTAATTCTTGCAAGCCTTTGCCTCTTGTCTTTGGCAGTATCCATTGTCCAGGGCAAAGCCTGGACTTTTACTTGTTTTAACATGCTACTTGCAGACTGCTCAGAAATTGTCATACAGTCTTTTGTTTGATTGTTTACCCTTGATAATTTATTATGTTAATTTTTACTTCAGACTACTAGCAGAGTATTGAAACTATTTCCCTTGATCTAAAAGAAATATATTAAGTCATGGCTGCTATTTTTGCACTAAAGCCCTCAACTATAATTAATTACCTGTTTTCTCCATGAAGTGTCAGCTCCTCCATAGCAGTTAGGGAAGAGTTCCTGAAGTGGTGTGGTACATCAAATACACTTCCCACTTCAAATGGATGAAAATAATTCATTTAGATATGAGTTATGTTACTGTGTGCGCTGAGAGAAGACAAACATTAACCTTCCTGCACCTCAGATGATCTAGGTATGTGCTTAGAGTATTCTTTATAGTCAGCCTTCTGTGCCTTAGCATCACATTTGTGAACGAAAGATCATCCTTCTTTTCAGTTATCCTAATTTTTTGCCTGCATGGATTGCAGAGCAGACTTTGTTGCCATATGCTTGTGATCAAGGCATCAAAGCGCTCCTGCAAGTAACATTTAGCTGCTCTGGTTTTCCTCCACCAAAAACTGAAATGCAGCTTTCTCAGAGGAAAACAAATGTTTTTGTCAGTGAGCCCTCCTGATTGTGTGGCACGTCTGTCAAGCACTCAACAGCTGCTGTGCTTCAACTCAGAAATGGCTGGTGCCTGGAGAAAGTGAGCATTTTAGCTGCCTATAAAGAAAATAAGGCTTTGGAATGCTTTAGAGGAGCAGTTGTATGGAAACATAAGCTGTTATTTTCTCATCATTCCCTCCTCCTATGATACAGCACTCCAGGCCTGCCTCTGAATATTTACCAGTGACTAATTACACTAATATGCACAGACACATATAGTCTAGAGAGTGCATTGGTTTGATAACAAAAGAAACATATATTCAATTTGTTTTTTAAGAAATTGGTGAGCAGGAAGGTGACTCACAGGTTGTGCTGCTGCTGAAGTTGTCTATTGAAGCACTAACGTCAAGGACCAAATCCTTTGCTAGACAAATTTATCAGCAGCAGGAGTTAAGTGCCTGACATAAAGTTGAGTGCACTTAATGTTCCAAAACAGTAATTAAATGAATGGGAAAGGAGGAGAAAAATGGGTCATTTACTATCAGTGTTAAGCTTCACATGTAATGTGAATTTTTATACTTCACAAATCTGCTCTGAAAGTTTATTTTTGTTCAAAATTGGAAAAATTATAGTAAAACTTTTATGTTATTTAGAAGGATATTGATTAAGCATAGTACTTTTAATTTTTATTTCTTTAATATATCAACTTCCTAGATCTCAATATGTTCCAAAATACAGTACTCATCTTGTTAAAAATTTAAAATTATTATCATAGCATCAAATGGCATCCCTCATTAGCATTAAAACTTCTGTTGCAAATCTCAAAAGAAGCTTTATCGGGTCTTCTGAGGTAACATTTTTGGAGTGCCAGTATGCTCTCTCTTTTCATTACTCTCCAGGAAGATTTTTCTCTGATTCTAGAATCTCAATGATTTCCTTACACGTTTTATTCTATAGGTGCTGGAAATGGGAATCTGTAAATTCATCCATTCTTTGTATGTTTACTTATTTTCAGACCACAAGCAGAATTAGTGTGTACAGTTTTATGAGATTTTGGGATAAAAAACACTCTTCCCCAGAAACTTGACCATGGATATACACTTTCCAAATATAAGAAATAAACAACTCTAAGTTTACTTAAGAGCCAAATAAATATTTTTTTGTGTGGAATTGATGAATGATTGCTTAGGATGAATGTTAAGGATGTTCAAACTACACTGTATCCACTTACTCAGAGCCTCAAACTTTGAATTACTACTTTGGACATGTAAAGTTATTTTTCAGATGACTCTAAAATTCAATCCATGTTTCTTATCATTTCAACTGGGTATGATACACATTTTCAGTATTGAATCAGATTTGCTTTACAAGGATTTGTTTAAATAAAGCAAGAAGTTATCCATTTTATTTGTTGCGTCAGAAATTATGAAAACTAATACACTGATGGATACAACCTTTCAACTCAAGATTGATACACCATTATGTTTCTAGTCTTTGAATAGATTGATTCTAGTCTTTCAATAGATTGATAACTCCCAGTTTTTCTGCAAGACACACACACTGAAAGTCCATAGCACAACTTAATCATTTACATGACTATTGGAGGTAATTTTTAAAGGGAGTGGAAGCCCATAGGCATTAGTGGTTACACAATTACTGCTTTTCAGTGGAATGGATCTCTTAGTTCCCTGGTGGATGGAGGAGGCCATGCTTGTTTTGACCATTACTCCCACAGATATTGGCATGTGTGTAAAATTATCTCATTATTGCCTCTTCTGGAATAAATATTGTCTTCAGGAACTCCACAAAGTATTGGGGAATTTTGTTTAGATGCTGCAGATTGAAGGGCTCATTCCAATGCCTATTCTAAAACTAGGTGGACTAGCCCAAATTAACTTTGGGGAAAATCTGTTGCTAAGTATATTAGAACTGATAAGAAAATAAGAAAATTTTGAGAAATATTGGAAAATTGGGAAATTGCTAGCTGATAGATGTGAAGTCTGTGATAATTTTTACTGCTGGTGTGGGGAGGAAGGAAGGAAGGAAACAATTTAAGTACATTATTACAGCCATGAATAGACATAAAATATTTTCATGGTTCGAGTGTGCTTACAATGTATATATTTGTATACAACTGTAGCGTTTGATTTGGCCTCAATGTTACCAGCTCACTAAATAAATTGATGTATTTCCTCACTCTTTGCTGCTGAAGGTCAATGAAATATTATTCAAATAGAGCATCATGATGAATATGACAAGGAAGGAGAGAAGGTGCTTGTGTATATATCTCACATTCACTACAGAAAGGAAATCATTAGAACTGTAATTCTCTTGCCTAAATGTGTATCTGTATCTGCAGATTGATCACATGCTCAATTCTGACTTTCATTTAAAGTTGTTTAAGGGGAATTTTTGTATTTACATTACAGTGTAGTATGATAAAAAGCACTGGCTATACAGACAAATGAAGTTGTAATGGAGATATTCAAGCTCCTCTACAATATAGCTAATATATATTTCTAATTTCATTCAAATTGCTGTTTTGTTGTTGCTTAGGTATTATTGATGAAGCTGAAACATTACTAGAAATCTTATAATATGCATTAAAGAAAAAAATCCTGGGGTCATCTCTTGAAAGAAGATTGAGCTCTATATTCTCATATTTGCTGAACCATAGTCTGCGGTGCTCTTTTGAAATATAAGATTTGAGGGAGGTAGCAGGAATAGGAGACTTTTTTTTAAGTGAAACTGGGAAGTACTTAGGAATAAGAAAGTTGGCCCTTCCTTCTGCCTTTATGTTGCTGATGTGATTCAGTTCCAAAACAGTTCTAATTTGATGTTTTGCACCAAAGAAGTGTACCTGGATATGAGGCCAGACTGTGTTGTGCACTGTGGTGACATGCAAGGTTTTTCTTGGAAGGCCTCCACATTTAATGCAGCAGCAAAGTGGGTACTATGAAATGATTCCCACCCCTCTTCTTTTACCTATTTAGCTTTTAAACCTTGTCTTAAAAATTTCTATAGCAGGATGCTTGCCAGGCTTTACTTCCTTGTAGGAAATAGGAGATTGTGGAGTCATGCTGAATGCTTGAGCACACACCAGAGAGAGGACAATTCAATGTGAGGAATTACAAATTTTGCAAAGTTAGTTCATTTTAATGCTGCTCCCTACAAAGAGCTTTGTGTTCACACCTGACATGATTGAGTCTCCTTGGGGGCTACAGACTACAAGATCCATCTAACTGAATAGTTACTTTCTTCTTTATCTGGCACTATTCTTTGACCTTCCAAATTCTTCCCCATGCAGCATTTGTTGTCTCTCCAAAACAAAAATAAAAGGCATTTTGCTGACTTTAGGTGACACTTCAAAGCAGTCAGAAAGAATGATTCTAGTCATAGCTAAAGAATAGTTTTGACTATGTTTCAGCCCTGATTCATGGTCCTCAATTACTCTTGAAGCTTATTGAAGTTTAAAATGTATATTTGATGTAAACATGGGCTTGCATATTTTTTCACATTCTGTTCTTAAATTCTTATGAGATCTTCTGTGTAATTTGTGTGACTGTTGGTGAATATTTAGGAGGATAATCCTTTAGTCACTAGTATTTATACATTCCCAATAGTAGCTGTCAAGTCAGTTTTGTAGACAGGATAAGGTGACTATGACATGCTTTAGAAGACTTCACTTTGTGTGTTGCTTTGGTGTATAATAAGACCTGTATTTGGAAGTGAAAAAAAAAAAAACCACAACAAAAAAAAGCTCAGCTATCTTATCTTAGAATATAGCTTAGGTGATTAACCATTCTTAAAGCCACAGCTACAACCTCTAATTGGAAGTAATCTACTGTGAATTAACTTAGATACAGCAGAAGCCTTGAACTTTTCAGTATAATATTACCTGTGGCTAATTTAACAGTTATAATTTCATTTTTTTAAACCTCTTAGCATCTAAAGTAGACAGAGCAATATTTCTGAAATGTGGGTTTTGTATGAGAATATGCACTACTGTCAGGTTATACATCCAGGTACCCCAAACACAGTGACTATGGATACCAGTCCAAGGATCATCACAAGAATATGCAGATTCTCACCTCTGCAGCATTGTTCCTTCTTACAGACAAATTTCTCTCAGAGATGTCTCTTACTTTTATAAGTTTAACTGAAAAATCTTGCTTAAAGGGTCATGAATATTTTGATCATTTCCAAAGATGCTTGCATAAAAATCTAATAAGAAAGTATTATTACGCTTGTGGCAGTTTGTTTATGTTGGATAGTGAATATTAATTCACAATATTGGCTTTTGAATTGTTTTTCAATTGGAATTTTGAATTAAATGGAGACTGTCCATGTGATATAACTAAGCTTTCAAGTTCCTCCTTGCTTTTTGCTGAAGGCAATGTAGAGGAAGCAAAGAGAATGAACCATACTACCACGGGTGCTCTGGCAGTTAATGTTGGGCAATAAGAGCACCATGCAACTCCTTGTTTTACAACAATCTTCCACCTGTCCTACGTGCAGGTAGAAGACACACTTGCTCTGTTATAGGGTTGATCACTCCTTGATGACACAGCCCCCCCCCAGGAGTCCATGCCAAACACCTGCTGCTTTGCATTTGGCGGCAGCAAGCAGAAAAGTTTCTGCTGTGTCCCTCATGGTTTTGAGCTGTATCTCCATGGACAGTCTAGCAGTAGTAGCTGATATGGATGGATTAAGATTATTGCTGCATTTAATATTCTCTAGCACCAGTATTTTAGGGAACCTTGTATGTCAGGATTGTCTCTGACACAGGGTAAAGAAAAAGGCCATAGGGGACAGCATGAGCGTCGTCTCCAGCTATGCTCACATGCCTTCCCAGCTTGCTCAGATCATAAATTCTTGTTGAAGCAATTAAAACCAATCCAGCTAGGATCAATTTACCCCACCCAGTTATTAAAAAGTTATATTAATTTGATCCTGTTACATTTTGTCTTAAAGAAGCTCTAAATCTACAACTGTGACTTGGTTTTCTGACATTTTCATCTTTTTTTGTAGCTGATGGAGATTTTTTTCTTGAATTTTCAATTACTCAGGTATTTGATCAAATAAATAGAAGAGAATACATTGAAATGAGAGGCATTTTAGATCATTGACCCATGGACATAAACCAAATACAAATGACTGTGCTGAGCAGTGACAAAGCCAGACTTCTATATGAGAAAATCCTTATCATTTTTGAAGAACAAAGGGGCCCCAGGGCAGTTTTTTGCCCATGTTTAAGATTCAAAAGTAATAATGTGCAGCAAGTGTGGATAAATAAGGAAACAACATGGACATTTTCTTAACATGCATGAACAGAATGTTCTTTCAATCTATGCACAAATGCTATGTAATCTGTCTCATTTTTGTTGGCCTTCAAATTTGCAACCCACAGGTTGCAGAGGACCTTGTTAACAGGTTATGCCTCAACGCACATGCTGACAAACTGGTGAGAACGTACAGTGCTGGCACAAAGAGGAAGCTCTCTACTGCTGTGGCTTTAGTTGGTAAACCCCAAATACTTTTACTGGTGAGTAATACAGTGGTTATGAAAAATGGGCTACATTGAATTTTGTTGTCGTGTATGTTGCTCTAAGGAACATCAGGTGTTTTCCTGATCAGTCGGTGAGTAATTAATGTACAACTATCTTCTTTGTTCTGCTGTATTAATGGCTTTAATTTTATTCTCCAGTGCTCCCAAAAATAGAAAGTGAAATTGTTTGTCTTTTCTTATTTTATTCTTCCTTGGAGCAATTGGATGAGCAGAAAAAAAAGCCATCAACACAAATACAATTGTAGTATTCCACGGTGCAAATACGTGTTTAATTGACCCATGCTCTTTCAGGAGACTCCTAATTCTTACTAGGTTGGATTTATTTCATAAATCTGACTAGTTCTTACATTTTGTTGCATTTAGAAGTCACCCAATCAAGCAATACTTCTGAATTATATTAATTTGAATTATTTATCCCAGGTTGTTTTGGTTCTTGCATACTACTGCCCATTTACGCCTGATGCTGGCCCCTCCAGCATAAACAATGCCTTCTGTATTGAAGATGAGGGAGCTACAAAGCTTTGAGAACTGCATTGTAATGCACTACATTCTCTTTCATGCCATTGCCTGTTGTTTCACTAGAGAATATTGAACCTCACTTTCTTAAAACTTGGCTGGGAAGAGCTAAACCAGTGCAGTAAACCTTTCAAAACAGTCAGGGGTAGGAAAGCTGCTCCTCAGAATTCAGGGGGATTCCTGGGCTTCCAGGAAAAGATCGCAGGTAAACCAGAGCCAGATAAAATAGTTGTTCTCCAGGGTTTGTGTTTCAGAAGATTAGACATATTTTGCTGCTTCTAACTGCCTATTGTTGCCTCATTTCTAAGAGAAGACATTTTATTTGCATTTTTTGCTTTAACTGGCCCTTGTTCAGCTAGTAAAAGGAGGAGATTATCTTAAATCAGTGTTTTATTCCTGATCTTAGGAAATGCTCCAACTGGTTTTGAATGTCTTTATGACTACTGCAAGTATCCATTTCAGCCTACTTTTTGCTGCAGGGCACAGACTGTTGCATACATAATGAAAAGAGGAAAGAAAGATATCTAAACATGTAAAATTCTTCAAAACATTTGCTGGCTTTAGAAAGCTAAAAGAGTTTTTCAATATTTTAAAAGGAGGGGGTTTTTTATTATTTCATCTGAAAGCAAAGACAGCAATATAAACTACTGAATCTGCTTTTAAATTGCATCCAGGATCATAGCTATTAATTTGAGCAACACTGTAGGTTGCTTCATGTTTATTGTGTTTTATGTTTTCTTTGTTAGCAATCCACAGATAATGGAAGACTGAACTAAATTCTTTAACCTCTGACATTGGCAGTGAAGCACTAAAATTAGCTTCAAACTGGATGTTTTGTTTGCTTTGTTTCTTGAAAACTTTGCTTCCAGGTTTCAGCTGGGATTCCTTGCTGAAAATACTCTGGGCAAAGCCATACTTGTCTACCAGGTGCTGACACTCCCCATGGAATTCCGCTGGATTAAAGCAACTGGAAGAGCTTCCTTCTTCCTAGTTTTGTAGTGACAGAGACTGGATTTATCAACCAAATATAATTCCTTTTGTTTCTATGAATGGATGAAGTTAAAAATTTACGGACGAAAGCAGGAATAGATAAGAAGGGGCAATGTAGATTTTGAAAGCCATCCAAGTGGGAAATTGGCCAGTTTCTTTGCACTGAGTTAATGTTATTTTATCCTGTGAATTCTCTCCCTTGTGGTTAAAAATTCCTCTTAAAAGGGCTGTGGGAAGAACTGGCATAAGATGTCAAATCCAAACATCTTATCAAACACCTGAATGTCGGATGGGCAGTGTAGACATCTGGGAGCTATAGGACTTCTCCAGTTGTTTGTGCTCATGGCAGATGTATATGCAGGTCAGAAACAGTCACCAAATCCTTCCAGAAAATGAGAAGAACTACTTCCAAGTCTGTCTTTTAAAAACGAGTATATGCATATAATTAAACAGATTAATAAATACTTATAGCTATACATATATGATATATAAAAAATATATATATTATCAGCATTTATATATATTATCAGCATTTATAAGTACACCTAGATTATATTTAAATATTGTTTATATATATACATACTTCTTTACTAAAATGTGCCTTCCATAAACTTAGACATTAAACTGTATGTGTTAAAGCAAAACTTTGATCAGGGTGTCACTTAAGTGGCCCTCTGAAAATGTGACATTTAAAAACATATTATTTTATTATGAATTGTGTTAATTCTTCATGCTGGGCAGAACCTGTGGTCTGCTTTTTCCATGCTGCTGTGTCATTTTCATTTTTCCTGTAGGATGAGCCCAGCTCTGGGATGGATCCCTGCTCTAAACGGTACCTTTGGAAAGCTATCCTGAAGGAAGTTCAGGATGGCTGTGCAGCTGTGCTGACATCCCACAGGTAAGACCCTTATCCCAGCAGCCAGCATAGTCCTGTGCTGCAGAAGAGTATATTCTGAAAACCTGCTCACTCTTTTGTGAAACACAGATTAATTCTTGAAATTTTATGGCAATTCTTTCCTATTAATGAAAAAGAAACCTATTTAGATCCCAAATATTTTTCATAGTTAATTTTTTAAAAATAGAGTGTTGCTCAAGGGGCTGCAGGCACAGAAAAACTGATTAATAAGTAATTAAGTAAGTAATTCTTCTTTTTCCATGCTCTTTTTACTCAGTGTTGTAGTTTCTCTTCTTGCTTGGAACATCAGGTTACTTTTTGTATTTGGCTACCTTAAAAATCCTTACAAAAGGAGGCGTGAGTGAAAAATTTTGTGATTTTATTAATTTTCTGATTTGCATCAGTATGTGAAAAGAGTAAGCCATGGCATCCTCAAAATGGATGCATCAGCTATTCTCTTATGCATTACTGGAAATGGTAGGAGAGAACCATCCTCTTAGAAGAGTCCATCTACATTAAATACCTTGTCAGTTCTCTGATATGGTCACTGGCATATTGGTTTAATGGAGGAAACATCAATACTGTTTTGTAACATCTATAGTGAAATGAAATCAATTAAATGTTCCCTCAGGTAATGTATATAAATATATATATGGTATGTATAATTATATTAAAAATTCCTTTAAATGAGGGAAAGATCATGAAAACATGTTCAGAGAAGAGAAAATTCAATTATCAGAACAGCAATGAACCATTTGACAAATGAGATTTGAAGTACAGATGAATTAATAAAGGAATGTGGCCAAACTTCCTCCAATGTTTTATATTTTCATATTTTTTTTAGATATTGTTAAGATGAATTTGTTGTCCCAGTCCATGATTGATGGAAAAATTTTCCAAAAATTTTTTAGTGTTTTATTTACAGAAGCTGAATTTTAAAATTCATGTACCTGGGTTTGATGGCCAAGTGCTTACCAGCACACTCATTTAGAGAAATTGGGTTATACATTGTGAATTCAGCTCTGTGATTTTCAGGAAAAAATATGCTTTGATTTTTTAGCCCAGATTAAGAACCTCTAGTTGTCAAACACCAGCTAAATAGAAGAGACCTGTGATCTCATTACTAATATGTTGTTAACAAACAAAATCCATCAAATTGTACTAACCATACATTTAACTCTACAAATGAATGACTTGAAGTAGACCATAAGTACAATGTTACTGTTCACATTGTTGTGCCAGGGTGAAGGAAGGAGAAATTATTTTATACTATTTATACTATTTTCTGAAGGCCATTGGGGCTTTGAGATTATTTACTTGTATAAGTACAGGAATTTTACGTATGAAGTAAACTTTCATACATGTCAGCAAATACATGTGTAAGGTATAGAGAGGGTTTGCTGTGTAAAAATCAGGTTTTGAGGGCTGTTCACCTACTTTTCTGAGACAATGTTTTACTTACAAATCTGAGACAAAGCTTCTGTTTTAACTGGGCAGGAGTGAGGTTTTATCAACTGTCCCTAGAGCCCTAAATTTGTGTAATTTTGCCACAGCTGGGGAGCATTATGCCAAGAGGAGCATTAGGAATCATTCAGTGAATTTCCTGATTTGTGGGAAGATGTGTCAGCTCTCTCCCTGTCTGTCTCAGACATCACAGTTCTCACCACAGCCTTGTCATGTTATAAGCAAATTGTTCCTAGGGCAGAACTTAATTGCCAGTGTTTGTTTTTTTCAAGGCCATGTGCTATGCAAAAGAAAGGCTGAGCAAGCTTTTCCTTCTTCTCCCTTTATCCTTTAGCTCAGAATAACCACGAACCTGTATTAAAGAGAATAACAGAGTTCATGTCTCCATCAGTGGCATTCCTGAGATTGCTTATGAGGCATTTGCCTGTAGTATCATTACCACAGGCAAACGCCTCATAAGCAATCTCAGGAATGATTATATTCTGACCAGAATTGTCCAATAAGGTATGGACTAAAATATAAATGATGGTTTAAGGCTCTCTTCTAGCTGTCATGTGGTAACAGCTTTTGGTACATACTGATTAGGGTTATAACTTTGACTATCACCCTTTGAAGCCAAAGGTTTTGTGTACCTGTTTTACATCTGTCCAAATTCTTGCACTTCAACTGAAGTTAGGTATAAAAAATGTTCTCTGATTTCACTACTAATTATTTGGTTTTTTCCTCTCGATTTATTTTGCAGTATGGAAGAATGTGAAGCTCTCTGTTCAAGGCTTGCTATTATGGTCAATGGAGCTTTCAAGTGTCTTGGCTCTCCCCAGCACATTAAAAACAGGTATTATGCATCAACATCAAAACTTCTGCATCTTTATTCAATCTAAGAGCTGGCTAGATGCTTTAGTAGTGCTAAGGCATAGGCACTTATGACTGCTAAGAACATCTTTTTCCTGCTGTCACTGAATTTAAAAAAGAGCCAATTAGGATAACTTAGCAAGCTAAATTGACATATGACATTGCTAAAATGCTTTGTAGTCTGCATTGGTAATTGAAAGAGACAGATCTGCATCTAAAATGAAGCACTTCTGCACATAATCTAAAGAATACATTGTGAGGCTACAACATGGCAATGAAATACAATTTGGTTCCTTCTGAGGGTTTTTCATAGCAGAAAGAAGCATTTTTAACAGGTCAGCAGCCAGTACAAACATCTACTTTGAACTCTCTCTGCTCCCTACCAAATTCACTGACAATTGCAGATATTTATGCTGTTTTCTACATCCTTTTCCTGATGTGCATAAGCCTCTTTTCTGTTTGAACTCTGCTCATGAGTTAATTTAATATCTATTAATGAGAATGTTTAATTCAGAGGATGTGCTCAAACCACCATAAAGGAAACAGGATCGGAAGCTGAGGGGAATGTTGCTGCAACTTATAGCTAGAACATTTACATTCAGTTGCAAATGTAATTGTTAGGACAGTCAGCTATGTAAGATGATACAGCTCATTTACAAGCAGCAAAGCTACACTGCTTTGTACTAGCTCAGCACTTAGTTCTCTTAAGTGCAGATGCACTTGATACTGGGAACAAGCTCTACAGAAATGCTTTGGAATTGCTGTCTGCCATGCTTATAAGGCAGAAGTTACGTGCTTGGGACAACTACTTGTGCTATGACAAGCCTTTTGGCTTTCTGGCCTTCTCTTTGGGTAGAACCATAGATCCTTGCTCCACAGCTGCATTAACAAGATGGGCCTGACTCACACTAGCTCCCTCCTTTCAAGTTTTTTTCATGGAGGCAAACTTTCAGTTAGAGATATTACAATCCAGATATTGAAAAAAAACATTGATATCTGCATCTCTAATTCTGGTGATTCTGTGTGACTGTAACCTTTTTTTTTCATGTTTGCACAACTTTCAGTGCCTATTTGCTTCAATTTCTGCCGGCGTGAGAAGTCAGTTTATTGGCAGCAGTTTGTTCCTCTTTCATATCTAGGTCTTTGCCTTTGCCATCTTGTCTCTTCCCAAATTTCCTAGCATAGGGTGGCCTGTTATCTCACTGGCTGGAGTAGATTAGTGAGTGTGAAGGCATCCTTTATTTCATTTGTATGAGAAACAGATCATACGTAGAGGATGGTGTAACTCAGTATGTAAAGGACAGTTCAGATCTTAGACAGGTGAAAATGCTATTTGAAGATGCGTGTCCTCCCACTCAGGAAAAATGGTATTACTTGGGCACTTCAGCTGAGTGTATAAAGTTAGCTGGGAGGAATGTGAGTCTTCACTTATGTTTCAGAAGCTCTGGATTGAGTACATATCTCTGTCTTGTCAGCTTGACCTTGAGAGGGCAAAATCAGACAGTCCACAAAGGCTACCTTCCCCTTTATCTTATCAGTGACTTTGTAATTTTTTTGACACTTCTGATGTTTCCTTTAGCAGCATCTTTCTATCTTCCCTCCTATGGAAACAAGACATCAAAAGCATACTCATAAGTCTGCACTTATTCATATAAATAAGGCAGTCATTTCTCAATTTGCTGCACTGCCTCTGTAGATAAACTTCTTTCAGATCACAGTTAGTAAATCAATGCAGAAGTATCCTGCTGGAAGTGTCATCATCATATTACTTCTTATTGAGATGATACTGGTACTGTTATTACTGTAGAGATACTCACAGATCAGCCATTCCAGAATCAAGGCTTTATGAGTGCCTCTTTCAAATTCTCTAAAGCAAGGTCATAAAAAAATATTTGGCAGTCATGTTCATAGCAATTATTTTTTTAAATTGTTGTAACTTTGTAAAAAGCACACCTTCTCTATATTAAGAATATTTCATACTGTCAGCAGGTTTGTGTTCCATGGCAGTTTTTAATATATGTCCATCAGTGACCTTCACATGGGAAAATATGTGCACTTGAGATAAATATTGCTGAGACTTTCTACACAAACTGTGTAGCTCAAGCTGCCCGAAGATTTTTCATTTAAGGCAGAACTTTAATTCCTAGCTTATTGATTGACTTGGTCTCCCAGTTTTCCATGCTAACTCTTCAGGAACCTATTGAATGTTTTTAAAATTTTAGAACCCTTTATTAAGAAAAAAAACCTGTGAGCTTTATCAAAGGACTTAATTAAAATCATACAATTTTCTGAATTTTTTCTGACTGCCTGATACATTTCCTTGGCTGGAAAAACAAAACCACTGTAGAGAGCACAGTCTTAAAGTGTCACACATGCAGCTGCTAAAGCTTTCAGAAAAGACATTTCTGTGTTTTCTTTGGAAATCTTTTGACAAGTGCTAGAAAGATGTCAAAGACTGTTCCATTACTTGTGTTATGTTGCTGGCTTAATCTAGCTTCCAAACATCCCTCCATCACATGCCAATATGATTCTTTATCATAAAACCCAGGCTATGACATACTTAACACTTAAAGTAATTGTTAGGAGATTAATTGCACAGAATCTACAATGTTTTCTAAAGTTCCAAACTTACTTGAAGACATTTCCTGGTATGCTACCTTATGGAGGATTCCTGCATCTACATGAGGTGGGGAGGGGGCAGAGAAGCAGAATTCCAAAGAAATCCATTGAAACAATTAAGCTTTAAATAATTTTAAAATCTTCATTTTCTCACTTTCTGCTCCACCTGTGAACATCCTGAAAAGATTCCAGGACTTGGAAGAGTACTGAGTGATTCCTTCCAGTTTTCCTACAATTTAATAGCCCTATCATTCTCATTGCCATACAGAATAAAATACTGTTTCTTCTAAAGTGTAGACCACAAGAACTAATAAATCTAAGCTGCTATTAGGAAATATCTACCTGGAAGGAAGGATGTTTTCCTTAACGGCCAGCTCTACTGATATAATCACCAATCTTTTCCTAGTTTGTCAGTGTTTTTATGCAATTAGCACTATTATATTTGTCCCATGCGCCATCTCACAGTAAAAAACCCATCACCTCTTATATTTTGTTTAAAAAAAATGTTCCATGAAATAATATAAGGAAAGCATAAACAAAACTGATTTTGTTGCATCTGATTCAATTTAATTACCAATACTCTAAAAGTTTGTATTTTTGGATAGTGTTTTTTTGTGCTGTGTGTGAATGAATCAGGCTAGTAATATACACATTCATATTAACAGGAAAGAATGGTACTAAAATAAATTAATGGCGTGAGAGTTATAGATTATCATGGTTTCTTTGTAAGATTTTACAGCTTGTTTTTTAAAAATTGTTCTTATTTATAAGCTGTTCTTGACATCCTTAAATCTGTTTTCAATTTGTTTCTAGAAATCAAATTGAGCAAATATTTTGAAATCAACACATGTTCTGATCTGGCTTTGAAGATTGCAAGGAGATAAATATAAACACTATATGAATCCTTAAACCAAAGAAAACTTTGATACAGCTTTTATTTATAAAAGACTAAATCCTTTACTGTAAGAAATAGAAGCATATTTTGATATTACACGTGATTCCATTACTATATCTCAAGTAATTTCTTCCTCTTCTAAATGTAGGGACATATACTAAAATGACATTTTTCTTCCATTCTTGGTGAATTCTGTCTTGATGAAGTCCTCAAAATTGTTTCATTTGTTTATTCTTTAGTACCACTCCAGCCTATAGAGTCCAGATTATGATCACCTTTTTGATGGATATGTGATGAAGGTTTAATGGGTCTTCTTTGGGGCCCTGTTAAATTTGCTTCTTTGCTTTGCTGGGGAGTTCAAGGATTCAGCTCATTCTCTCTGCCTACACTTCCAGCCCTTGGCAGATGTGAAAGATCATAATTGTGGACTGAGTACAGCTTTGTCAGATGGCAGGACAAAATTCTGCTATGAAGGGTATGGGTGAACTCCAGGAAGATGCTAATGTGAGACATAAATGCTTCATAGGGATATAAAAAGTGATGCTGCTTCTAATGTGTGAGACTTGATCCATTTTTGCAGACCTTCTGCAAGCCTGTCAGAAAATGTTCTTCCCAAAATGTCTTCTCAATACAAATGTCGGTGTTTGGGTTTCTGCTCCCAGCTGCTGAACCTTGACTATATTTATATATGTTTAAACAGATTTAAAGTATCTACAGAAGTTTATCAGCAGAATAATAAGGGTAAAATTTCTATATAAAGGTTTTTTATTATAGGTGGCAAATTTATAAAAAAATATAAAGAAATGTATTGGGTAGAAGAACAAACTGAAGGGCAATTTTCAAAAGTTAGCTTCTTAGTTCTAGATGTAGTTTGTCTGAGATTGATGTGTTAACAGTTGTGCCCATTAAAGCCTAATTTCAGACAACTCCTGCCAACAGAGTCAATTACTCTAAATTGTGAATGGATTACATTTAAATGCTCTCTTCAGTATTCTCCATTATACTTTATGCTTTTTTAAAAAATTCACAAAAGCATTTTCATGTGAGATACAGCTGGCCAGTTCTCTGAGAACAACATTTTGAATATTATCCTTCATTCTAGGGCCATCTGGACAGACTTCTCATATCAGAAAAACCCATACCAATTTGTCAGGCGCTGGACATCAAGTCTTTTCTCAAATTTTATCAGCAAGCCATCTTATTAAATTACCCAACAATTAATTCATTTGCTATAGCTGTGTAGTGGTTTCGATTTGCCAATTTGAGGTTTCCTGGCCAATGCACCAATTAATGTGGTGGGTTCAGTGCCAGCGAAACAACAGTGCACTCACTAGAATACACTTCTTCATTTTCTGCTGTGAGATAGGAAGAAGGCAAAGTAGGCTCAAAATTTTAAAAGGATACAAAGAAAACTTTATTAACAGAAACAGAAATAATAAGAAATAGAATAAAATCTTCAGAACACTTACCCTCCCCTTCAGCCCCACAACTTCTTTCTTTCCCTCTAATGATGTGCAGAAACAATTCAGTCAGTTTATCATCTCTAGAATAGTTTTTATTCAGCTTGGAGTCCCGAGTGAAGAGGGAGAGGAGTCCCTCTTGTCAATTTATGGAGACGTCTCCACAGGAAAACAATTCTCTCATGGCTTTTAATTTCCACTAATAGCAGCCACATGGAAATCTGAAATTGTGAAGATCCTTCAATCTTTCACAGCTTTCCCACAGCTGCATTTACAGGCCATGTCAACTTATGGGGTTCTATTTTAAAGGTGATCTGTTCAAGAGCGAAGATTCTCTTTATCTATTTCTGAGATCATGTCTGAGAACAGAGATCTTCTCTCCTTGGGGGCAAAGGGTCTTCATCACTCTTCTCTCTCTCTCTGCTCAAACATCTCTTGGGATCACAGCTACAAAGTCAACATCTGCTTACTTTAGCATAGATGCCTTTTCTCATATCTACAATTTGAACTCTTCATCTCCCCATACTTTCAACAAGTTACAGGGGAAAAGAGTCTGATGTGTCAGTTACATTCTTCTCCATAGCTTTACAAGAGGATTTCAGCCCCAAAGTCAAGGCATCTCCTCATCCCTCCTATATGGGACTTGACTCTCTCTTCACTGACCTTGGTGTCTTCATGTTGTTCCTCTACGTGTCCTCACTCTGTCCTTTTCTCTCAGCCCAAGGAGAATTACAGGGGTCTGCAAGTCTTATCTGTGCACTTAAAGACTTAGAATGGAAAATATGTTGGCAGACTATTCATATTTTACCCTTTTTTAAAAGGCTGATTGAGAATATTTTATTGCTTTCCTCAAACCTACACATGCAGTTTTCTTATATGGAAAAGAGAGGATTAAAATTAAAGTTCTTATCAATATTTCAGCCTTTGGTGGACACAGTGTTATTAGTTGGCATACTAGCAATAAGCTTAATATATACTATAAAATATAAAAATTAATATAATTATCATTCTTCTTGACCAAAAAAATTCTTTCTGTTGTACATGAAAAATGTATTCAAGCAGTGGATGTGTAATCTTGTAACATAGCTATTAGTTTGTCTTTCAAGAGGAAAGTTTGAAGGAAAGAGCTCTTAAAACTTAAAAACCACACAGATTAAGAGCTCAGGAATGAACAATATCTTTTGACTCTCCTAAAACTTTGTACAGTATTTATTCAGCCTTACTGTGCATGTGCATTAGAATGCTTTTATTTTGGCATTTTTATGCTGTTTTTCACAGGATGGTGCATTGTATCTCTAAATAAGTCATTAAATCAGCAGCAGCTACTTAAGATTTCATATTCTCCTCTTTCCCTAGTATGTGTTTTCCTAGGAGTTTTTCAAACCTGTTCTAAAATACAGTATTATTAGCATTTATTGGATCAGGACTTCACAAGCATCAACATCTTTGTTTTCCACAGCACTTCTGGGAAACTTGATTTCAAATAGTTACTCCCGTTTTTATAGAGGAGTAACCAAAGATTGGTGCTAAAGTTAAAAGGGTTTGGGTAGCCCATCTGAACAGTTTATGACTAAATATTTTACCTTTGTTCAACATTGCATTCAAAGCAAAACTCCAGTTAACTTCAGCTGTAGCTGTGGGTGTTCCAGAAGGCACTGTGAATTCTCCCTGCCAACTGGAGCCCTTGGTTTCCAGGTAGGCCCCTAAGAAGACAGGAAAGCACTAAAGAAAGGTGTGCTATAAGTGAGCCACCACAGACCACACAGGTGTATGAGGATGAAGGGGTAAGATTTGGTTTCCCAGGGTGTTCCAGAACCATGAGGCACTCTCTTCCCTTTCTCGTCCTTTCTCTCATCAATCTGCTGTCTCATTTGCAACATTTTCTAGGCATTGCAGTACACAAAGCCAGTTGTCTGAGCAGGTACATCCAGTGTATGTTGTCAGGCATTCACAATAGGGATTTCATTACAAGGTGCTGCGTGATGACCTAATTGATGTAAACACTCTTTAGGTTGAGATTTGACCTTGAGGTGTTGATAAGGTCTTTTAGTAGATATTTCAGTGTGTATCATGATTATTATGATTATTATATTATTAAAAATCAGTACATATATCATGATTATTATGTTATTAAAATCAGTACACCCAAACCCAGTCATAGAAACACAATGATAATGTTACTTACTCCTGTCTTTTTCACTGTTGAGCCCCATAAGGTGATTTGAGGAAACAGTTTGGGTTCTTTATAGGCTGTACCATCAGCTTTACACAGGATTACAGCACTGCTGCTCTTGTTTCTCTGGCAGTGAAATATATAAATAATGCAAGAATAAAAAAATTCCTGATACTTGGCAGTATGCGCAGACAAACAAGCACAAATATGGAAAGATGTGTGCACCTGTTTAAACAATTATCGAGATTTTTTTAGGGTTTCACCACATATTTGGAAATCACATCTAAGAATTTACAAGAGCACAGAGAGCAAGGCAATTTTGCACCCTGCACTGCTCATAATCTGGGACTGTCACTGTTATGACAATTATAATATTGAATACAGAAATTAACTTTAGATGGGTTCATATGAAAGCCTGAGTGTGTGTGAACAAATAGTTCATGTACAATATACCTGAACAAGTGTTAGTCATCATTTTAATAACTGTTTTTGTGTTTCTATTGTTACCCTGGAAAAGTCACGATTACTTAAAAATGATGAAACAAACTCTATGAATAGTACATGGAAGAGAGACTTTATAATTTATTTATGTCTGTTTGTTTGCATCTAATCAAGTTTATCTGTTCAGCAAGGCTGAGGTGCTGAATAAATGCAGAAGGAAATCCCATTTTAAAAGTGACAGGGTATTTGCATTTGATTTTAGCATTTAAAAATACAAGTATTAAAATTGTATTGTAAATACAAGTACAAATACAATTTTTAGCATTAAAAATACAAGTATTTAAAAATTAATTACCTTTTTTCCTTGATATTGTCTTTGCTTGTTTTTTAATAGATGAAACAATTAAATACATTGTGTGATTTAAAATTATCTTAAAGTGTGATTAATTTGTTTTAATAATTTTTTAAAATTTTATTTTCTTTTTTCACTATGTTTTTCAAAGTGCCTTGTTTTCAATGTTGTTCAAGATTTGTTCTGTTTGTAAATTGTATTTGTGTCTAAAGCTATGAGAGGAATGACTTGGATGTGTATCCCATGCTTCAGCAATTATACTGGTGTAACTAAGTTACCTTGCCTAGATGAGGCTTATTTTAGCTTAAACGATTCTGTGATTCTATTCACTTAGGGGAAGTAGAACCATATCTGCCTGCAAATGAGTGTAAACCAAAGCAGAGGGATAAACAGCACAGTAGAATGTTATTCCCTCTCTTTGATTTATGGCACATATTCTAAAAGATGCAGTTCCTTGCAGACACTAAGTGCCAATGTTCTCTTTACTATTTTTATTTTTTTTATATAATGTTATTTTGAAGCAGTCCTTTGATTGAACTAGTGCATACACAAAGTATGCACATTATATTTCAATCAGTAAACTTTCTGTGAGCTGAAATTTTTTGCTGTGAATATATGTATAAATATATCACAACATTGTCCAGGAAATGTACTCTTTGATTAGTGGGAAAGAAAAGCATATGGGTGATTAGATGCTCTTCTTTTTCCTCAAAGTTTAGGAAATGGGGCCATGTTCTTCATTTCCTGAATTTACATTCAGTAAATTTTACTGGGGGATAGAAGAGTTGGTAAATAGGCTTTGGGAAGAGTGTGATTTGATGAACTGTTTATGCTGGACCTGCTGTAACTTAAAACAGTGGTTTCCAAGTTTGGTTTTGTTCATTTGAACAAACTCTTAAGCTTTTTAAATGAAAATATAGATTTTTTATTTTTTAAGCAAATAGAAGTCTGATGATAATGTACATTCTTTCACACAAAACAGGTTTTCATGGGTCAAGCTTAAGAAAATCTATTGGGTTATATCCTCTAGGGACTCCTTGTGACCAAATGCTGGCTCAGCTGTGTTTCAACGGGGACTCTCGTCCCCATGCAAACCTCTGAACCAGGACCCCCAAGGAATGGGCAGAAGGGAACATGGAGAAGCTACCCTGCTCCATGTGGCAGCTCCTTTCCTTGATATTTGTGAGAATTTTCAGCCTTTGGGCCACTAAATCCACTTCCATTACCACTGCAAGGTTAAAAGAGGATCAGGAAAGCATCCAGGGGACTCCCTCAGTATAGATTTGGTTACACTTTATTTCAGTGTGTGACTGGAGATTGTGTAGATACATATCTGAAGTCGATTTACATAAACTATTTTTGTACTGCTGGTAGTGTGGCTGTGGGGCTGCAAAACTTCCAAGAACAGAGGAACCATTCAGGTGATTTACCCAGGCTGACCTCCTCTTGGGGATATTTATACCAAAAGAAGCCTGAGATCAGATTATACACCAGCTAGCACAGTATTCTCTCTCTGAAAGTGATCAAGAGGGAAAAGTACAGGAACACGATAAGCACATGAACTTACTTTACCACATTACTCAACTGCCTTCAGCAGTTTCTTTTTTAGACAGTTCTTAAGTCAGAAGTGATTTTAGTGGATCCTCACCATGAGTTTTTCTGGTCTCTTTGATTTTGGTGGATCCCCATCATGAGTTTTTCTGGTCTCTTATTCTACTCCTGTCAAGTTCTGACATCTAGCACATCCTATGTCAATGAGTTTTCCTACATAGTGTAAGGAAGATTACTTCATCTTACTGACTTGGTGTATCTTTTCCTATAATTTAACACTATGACCCTTGCTCTTGCATGAGAAACATATGAGCGAAGAGTTATTTCTTATTTTCATTGCTTAGTCATGATTCTGGGTTCTCTAAAAATATCTTTGACTGCCTTGTCATCTTTCTTTCACGATGAAAAGTTTTAGCCTATTTAGTAATTCCTGGCATGGAAATATTTCCATTTCTTGTGACCTTTTTATGTTCCTTTTGCTCCCTTGTTATCTGAGTGCTCAGATACCTTGAGGACCTATATAAATTAGAAGTGTGGACTTGTAGTTTTTGCTAAGCTCCTGCTTCTGCAGCTGATGCTTTTTAAATAGTCAAGTTAATAAGTTTACAGTCAATTTGAGAATTTATATTTTAGCTTCAGTCTCATATTGGCATTTTAACAGAAAAACACTCAATAAGTTGTACTCCCAGAACCACTAATGAGGTGAAAGTCGAGCATGAACTAGGAGTTTGACTGAGGAAGAACTGTAAGGATAGAGAGAAGAAAAATATTTCATTTTGTTTGAACATGTGGTTTTGTGTGTTTGTTTATATAAAAATAGAAGTGCAGCTGTAGTTAAAGTAACATGGCAGTGCGCAATGCATTCTCTGTTGAATAGCTTTGAAGAAATGAAGAATCTTTTGCAGCAGATGGCTGCTGAATGAATCTGCAAGCTCAACTTAGGCCATTCTAATGATTATGTCTTCCTCTTTAGGCCTTGAGCTCTCAGGTGCTAAAGGTTTGGTGCTAACAGTGCTAATCAAACCAAATTGTGGTTTCCTCTGTAATTCCACTTTGTGTTTCTGAATTAATTGAATTGTCTGAATCAGAGAGCAAAATGGTCAGCTCAGTTTCCATTTCCTCAGTGCACTGCCAAAAGCAGCTTGCTGATTATAGCAGGGGGAAATGTTTATTGCTGATCATCTCACTCTATATGGGGAGCTCTCATACTAAAACAAAGTATAAAATCAAGGTATAGAAGCATCATAACTCAACTAGCCAAAAGATGAAAATCTTTTAATGTTTTTTTATTGGTGCTATGCTGGCACTTATGCCGTTTACAATTTAGAACTAAACCAAAGTTGCACAGACTCCTCTGTCTTTGCTAATCAGAATTTTGATTCATTTTCTTTGGAAACTTCATCGCATACCACAATTTCATTTTATGAGACTGTTGAATGTCTCCATAAACCAGCATTTTTCAAACTGTAATTCAATGGTCGTTGTATAGAAATGCCAAAAAAACTGATCAGAATCAATGATCTCTTGTAAAATGTTGCCTCAGGTTAGCTGTCAACTAAATTGAATACCCTTGTTAGCTATATCCATCTTTGTAACAACTTTTTTTATTGTCGCATGTATTTTTTTCAGGGATGATGCTATGCATTTAAAACATTTAATTAGAGATCTATTTAAAGCATAGTAAATCATTGCACAGCAAATCTGCCAGACACTGCTTTGGATTCCACCTAATTCTGGATCTCTGATGAATCAGCACTGCTTGTCTGTCAGGCTACACTCTCCAGTAAATATTTAGTACCCTACTCTCTGGACTCAATACAATTTAGCTCATGAAACATCCTTCAGGAACCAACAGACAGGACACTGCATCTTACTCCAAGAAATTAACCCAACAAAGAAAAGACCCAGCAACAAAAAAAAAAACAACCCACAAAAAACCCCACAATCAACCAAAGGCTAAAAAACCTATGCTCATTTATCTGTGATGGAGCTTTTCATTTTTATGCAAAAGCTGCCACTGTTTTGTGCTGCATAAAAAGTTAGGATTTTTGTTTGAGATCCCTGGAAATTGTATTTTGAATTCATGTGAAATTCTTAATAGAATCAAATCTGCAGTCTATTTTTTTCATTGTGAAAACTTGCATTGCTCTTAAATTGATGCCGATTTTTCCTTTATAACAACAGAGTTTCTGGCCCACTGCAAAATAAAAGTTAAAGCCCTTACATTGCTGTGTACTTATTATAAGTGAGGAACATGTGGTGTTTCTTGTGGGCTATTTTGCTGGGAATCAGTCATGCACTGATTAAAGTGGACATTTATCTCAAAATAGTTCTTTCTATCATTTTTACCTTTTGATTGATAATCTGTAGTCATTTTTTAATGTATTGATATAGGGCAGCATTGTAGAGTGTGCTGTGATATATGCTCTGCTTTGATGACATGAAATTGTGCCTCTCACCAGTCAGACCCAATTAAGCCAGCTGCTGCCCTGAATTGTGAGCTGTGCACAGGAAAGGCACGAGAGAGGAGAATTTTGGCACAAGGGCTTGTTACAGAGGTGATCACTAGGAACTAAACCACTGTAATAAAGGGTTTGGCAATGAGCAATTGCCACACTGGAGAAGGAAGAAAAGAGAGTTATGCTGCAATGAAGGATGTGGTACTAGTGGTGAGTGGAAGTGACAGATTTCTGAGGAGACATGGGCAGTGCTGCACAAGCTCCCTGTCCCCCTTTCAGCTCTGCCTTTCCCTTGCTCACTGGCAACAGGGAAGAGCTGTGGCAGTGGAAAGGTCGTCTGCTGTGGCTCCTGCTGGTGTTTTCCCCTAGCAATTTACCAAGAAGGACAACCCAAAGGAAGGAGGATATGTAGCTGCAAAGGAGGGAAAGGGTGCAGCCCAGCACCTTTGTGTCCCATGTCTCTGCTGAGCTCTGTCAGTGCACCCCAGTCTGGGGACTGGTGCAACACAACCTCCATTGCTTAAGAAATGTGCATAAGAACATAGCTGTCATTTCAATATTCACTGGTTTATTGCAACTTTCCCAAATAACCATCAGCAGTGAATAAGGCTAATAAAAAAGATAGTGTTGGTTAGATTGCCTGTACTTAACTTTTATCACACTTGTGTTGAGAAAGAGAAGTTCATTTCCTAAATTATTCTGAGAGAGATTGAATAGTCATAGAAGTCAAAGAAAATTTGTTAACTTCTGCATCTCCCTAAATATCCCTGCACTTGCCTTTGCATATCTTTAAAACACCACTGTGTTCACATTGCTGAAATCTTCTTTTGAAGGTGCATCTTTGTTAAAAGATTTGAAAAATAGTGCTACATGCCCATTTTTCTCATCAGAAAAGTTGAAGGACTTTTTTTTCTTTTTCTGTATATGTGATGTAATCTTCATAGTTTTATACTGACCACTCAAAGCAATCCAGCAATTAAAGCATAGTTTACTTAACAAAAGTTCATGTATATTAAGTAGTGAAACACAATAGTAACTAAAATAATTTGGCATAACATGTTTATTGTCTCTGTTATTATTAATTTTAAAACTTTCTCATTGAAGTTCTGTCGTTCTATAGCATTATAGTAAAATCACAGTGATATGCAGTAGGAATGCATGATATTTGATATAACTGTAGGAAAATCAATTGAACCAAGTGTTCTCCTTTTCTTCATGGTGTCCTCATGAATTTATGTTTCTGTGTCTCATTCCCAGGTTTGGAGAGGGTTATTCTGTCAAGGTTTGTCTTAGCAAAGAAATAAGTTATGGAAGAATGATTTTGGACTGTCTACAAATGCATTTTCCTGGAACACAGTTTAAGGTACATATAAAACTCCATGTTGCAGTATATGGCAAGATTAATTTGGGACTTGTAAGAACAGTATGCACATGTTTGAATATTTAAACATTTGGATATATTTATCTTCTTGGGAAAAGTACATATAAATATACCTTTCATTTTTCTATTAAGCAATTCATAAAAATTTGACTTGTGATGTTGGTTGAATCAACTCCAAACAGGCATTTAGACAATGTAAATAAAAAGGTCTTTTCTCTGACTGAAAATTTCCTTTAGCTTTTATTATTGAAGTTGAACTCAAATCTGTGTTCACCTGAAGCAGGACTACAGTGTAGTCACTAAGAGTATTTGTTTTGATTGCTTTCAAAGCCCAGAGTTGATAAGTGTCAGCCTTTACTGTGATTCTTTGATTTAATACAAAGACTTATAAAAGACTTATAGCAATTACATTTCAATAAACAACACTCTCAAAGGCTTTTACTTTAACTGTGTACAGGAAAAGAATAATGGGAAACAATGTCTTAGATATGAACCTCTTTGTGGGTAAAAGTCTGTATTGTGCTCAGACAGCTGTGTGTCTGTGCATGTTCAGCCTTTTTCCAGACTGCATTGTAACAGCCCTAGTCTGTTAGATTCAAATTTTTTTAAAGTTTTATATCTTTTATGAGATTAACATGATTTCATCTCACAAAATCTGTACTCTCAGTATGAGCTACTCTTTGTTCTATGAATGTAGACAAAATATGTTATTTTTTAAAAGCTCATATTTTCCAGATTAATCTGCAATAAGAGCCTATTGAAAGTAGACTGATTGTAAGCAAGTGTAGCTTCATGACAAAGTACATTCACTTTTATGTGTTTTCATAATTTTTGCTTGTTTTCAGGGACAGCATCTTAACCTGCTTGAGTACCATGTACCAAGAAGTCAGGGATGCTTAGCAGAGCTCTTCAGAGTCCTAGAGAATCACAAAACTTTTCTCCAAATCAAACACTACTCCATTAGCCAAACTACATTAGAGCAGGTATTTTATCATTTGTCTTTCTTCTCTTTCCCTCCCCCTTTTTTTTATTTGCCTAATTGTGTTGTGTATTGTAGTTATTGATGTAGTAGAATACTGTATCATTTGCTGGGTTACCCAAATGTATGCAATACTCCAGCAGTTTCAGGCCATCTCAGGTCACACAGTGATTCCATGTGCCACACTGCTTTTATGCTGGAGGTGAGCACAGTAAAAGCATCACAGCCAGTAAAGGCATCACAGCAAGCCAGATACTTGTAGTGTGCACAAACATAATCTTTGCTTAGATGAATCTGGAGCTGTGTGGGACAACAAAATAGGACTGTGAACTGCCACCTCCACAGTCCAAAAGTTGGGATCTTACCAATGTCCTTGAATAGGCTGAATTGGTCTCTGTAAATCGTGGTAAACCTTAGACCTTCAGAACATTCTCCTGTGAGAATTTTAAATGCACAAACAGACAGAAGAGACCCAGCTGCTAAAGATTGTGAAATCTTATTGTGACAAAAAGAAGAACACATTGATGGCAAGCATGGGATTTCTGGGTGATTGTGGTGTGTCACATCATCTTCATAGGCAGCTGCTTGTTATTCATTCTGCAAACTGAGAGGCATATCTTGTCAAAATATTAATTTTCTGTGATTGATGGTGTGAATTTGTTCCTTTTTCCCATGTGCAAATCATTATTGAAGTATTCTCCTCTGTGCTGGTCTACTAACTACTTGTAAATGATCTATTCACTGAGTGACTGCATATAAGGTAATTTCAACCTGTTTCTTCAGGCATTGTTCACTCAGGTTTACTTCCTCTCCATTTTTCATGGTGATGCATCACCTCAGTCACCTACCACCTCTTCCTCTCCCTGACTGTCAGTTTTAAACAGGAAAATAGCTCTTCACAGTAACAAACACACTTTAAATGCACCCCAAGTTTGCTTGCATGTGAAGAGGATCATTTGAATAAAGAAGAGCCATTTTCCCCTCTACTTGCCTTACTGTGAAATGCTTGTGTGGTTAAAAATGAAACAAATCTTTATGTAGTAAGATCTGTGTTTAAAAAAACCCAAACCAATTCAAGGAGGCGCATTAGTTTTTGAATCAGAAGTGTGCTTTCACCTTGAAATATTTGCACCCTCCTCAGTAATATTTATTGGCAGAGACAACAGACTCAAATTCTTTAGGTATGTCATTCAAAGACAATTAAAACCATTGTTTCATATTTACTTGTACATAAAATGTCTTTTTCAAATCCTGGTAACTTATTTTATCATAATTTTTATAATTTATCAACCCTTGTCTTAGCTGGAGAGGGGAAGAGGGGTTATTTCTAGAATTTATAAAACATGTTTTTAGAGGTGTTCCCTCAACCTGAGTTATTAATTATTTTGTCAAAAAAAGCTAAGGAGAGCAGGTAAGAAATGCCATCATCTATATCCCCAAAGTCTGAATTCAATTACTTTTATTTTGAAAATCCTACTTTTTATCATGTCTTACAGGTATTCATTAATTTTGCGACACAGCAACAGGGAGTCCCACATTCTTCACAAGGATCTCCTGTTGTTCATCATGATCATCTCCCAGTCTAGGCTCAGAACAGGATGCAGCTTCAACATAACATATGAGTGTGTGTGTGTGTGTTTGCATATATGTACACACAAGCTACATGCAATAACTTTTCAACTGTGAGCAATTTGTGTATGAGAAACAAATAGTAAAACCAGAGGTGAGTTTTTATCTGTAGGCCCAAAGGAATGGTACCAGTTCTTGGTTAAGCAAGAAACTGATTATGAGGACCAAAAAATCTGCCAAAAAGTAGATTTTCTTAATTTAACTGGAATTTTAAAATACAGATAGCCCAATTAATATAGGAAAAAAAAAAGGGCTGATCTGAAATGTCAGTGTGTAGTAGATTTTTTTTTTTTGTGATAGCTCTGCATTCATTTGACTATAGTACTTTCTTGCATGCACACTTAATATCTAACTTTTACATGATAAGGCAAGAAAAAACAATTGAATGGTAGCAATAGCTTGGCTATCACCCAGTATTTTTATTTAATCACACAAATTGAGAGCCTTTCAATTTTCCTGTTAATTCAGTTCTGTGTTGTGACAAGCTAAATTAACCTTTTTGTTGTATAAAGGATGCACTGTATTCCATAAGGCTTTATGTTAAAGAGGTTATTAGTGTACTAGCCTAGCCTGCCTCCCAGTTATCTTAAGTAAATTTAATAAGTTTGCATAAATCATACTTGACAATGAGCCTAAGCCTGTGGGTTGCTGCTGGAAGTATTCTCAAGTACCTTTTTAATGACCTAGTTTGTTTTTGTCATTTTTTTGTTTCCTTTTTCTTCAAAAAGAATGTCAAAATGCTGTTTAATGGGAATGTTAAAGGAAAATAAGATAAAAATTCAGACTGTGATCAATAAACTTCTCAATAAATATATTATGATGCTAGATACTTCAGATAAGGCCACAGTCTTCAGCTGGTACTTGTGCAAAATAAGTGAACATTTAATGGATAAAAACTCCTTGTATATTGTGCTTGGAGAAAAAAATGTGTGAATTTTTTTTTTTTTAGTAAATGGCTGCCTCTTCCAAAACAAATCTTTGAAGCTTCTATGAAATTAGCTCGTGCCATTTTATTGAACTACATCGTCAAATAGCTGAAATTGTAGAACCAGTGACTTAGAAGTTATTTGCTGCAATATGATTTTGGGTGTGCAGTGGTGAGGGAAGTTCACTTTGAGATGGGAGAATTTGATTTTAAATGGCCAATATTGCAGAGCTGCTGCTATAATCCCCTGCTGTACAATGATAAAATATTAAATATATATATATATTTGTGTTTTATGCTTTGCAAGCTGACTCAGAAGACTGTTTATTGAGGCTTGATTTGTTCATGTTGCTTTGGCCCATTATGCTTTGTTAAAATCAGGAATTCAGGGTGCCTATTTAAAAAGATGAAATTAGGTCCTTGAAAAATAAATAAAATCCTAAATATTTACAGGCTTTTGCTGCATGTGCATATGGGTCAGAGTGAGTGAGCTTATGAAAGTGCTTTATCATTAGAATGGATTGGTATAATATCAGAACTCTGCCAAGCTACTCAAGGCCCAAAGGACCTAGGGGCCATTAAACCCCCACAGGCACCACCCTGGTAGAAGTGCCACAGCACAATGGGGTGTCCAGGTTTGATGTGAAAACTGTTATCTTTAATCTCTTCATGAGGGTGGGAGTGGAAGGTTTCTAAGGTCCCCAATTAGAACAAAAAACAGTCTATTATACAAAGCAGAGCATGAGAGAAGTAGTGGACATCAAAGGACAAGGAAAGCAGATGCAGGAAATTTGGGCAGAAGCAGAAATATGCCATTATTGAAGTAACCTGCTTAATTTCAGCACCTCAGGATGGAAGAACCTGAGCATTCAAGGAACAGCCAAGGATCTCTGAGCCATAGTCTGTAACCACTCAACAGAAGAACATTTCTCTAGCTCTTAACTGAAAAAAGTAGAAGGGAAAGTATGGCAGTCAGGTGCACAGGGCTTTTGGCTTTTTTCTTTTATTTTTGTTGGTGTGTCTAGACCTGTAGGTCGCTGATATTATTACTGATTGATTTGCTTTGTGTTTGTTTGTTGGGTTTTTTTTTTTGTTTTTATAAACTGATATCTCTGTCTCGACCACCACAAGTCCTTGAAATAATGATGAAATGTACTCTAGGAAATTTAAGGATTTGAGAAAGTAGATGGTTCCAATCCTTGCAGTGTAAGGCAGTTGAGCCAAAATATGTGATTTGTATGAAATTGTGAAAAGAGCGCTTATTCCTGCTGAGGAAGGGTGTCAGGCAGCTGAATTAATAAAACAGCTTCCCTTGGTCAAATTCCTGCAGTTTGCTTCCCTTGGTCAAAGTCCTGCAGTCTGTTTTGACCAAGGGAAGCATAAAAGCACAAGACTCATTGTGGTGAGACTGAAAAATGATAGCCTAGCTGAATGCTCAGATAGGGGAGCTTCTTCAAGGCTTAGCTGTGTAACACTAATTAAATGTCACTTTTTTCTGATTAAAATATGAAAGATTATATTAGTTTAATAGGTAAGTACAGTAAATAAGGTTTGCTTCAGACTGATGGTTGAGTAAATTTAGTTAACAGTGGTTTTCTTTTTTTAAATTACTTCATATGCATCTCAGGAGACCCAATTTAATTCAGGCAAGTAGCAAACAATGTCTGTCTACCAATCCTTTATAGGTAAAGAAGGTCAAAATCTAATTGAGTGCCATTGTACCAGATTCTGTCTCCCTTTCTTTAACTTGTGGCATTCCTAATGTATGCAAGTTTCAACACAAGTATTTTGAAGATTTTTGTTTCATTAATTTATTTATTTATCAAAATAAATCACTAAACTAGGAGTCTGGACAGAAAAGGTCAATTATACATTAATGATGAAAGAATCCTTGAATTCATAATTCATTAAGAAATATAACACCTGTGGATTTGGAATCAAACACAGCTGAGGATTTTAACAATACTTCTCTTCTGTGGTTCATGTTAGAAAAGTTTCATTTTATTTCAGCTGGAAATTTCTCTGACTGTGAAAGCAAGCCCTTCACCCTGAGCAATAAACTAGAGTTAAGCTCAAAGTTATGAAATCAACTGAATAACTGAAATACTCAACACTAAAACTGAGAAGATGATAGTCATATTTTTAAGGGACTATTCCACAGCCCAAGTCAAAAGAAGGGCTTTGGCCAACCTTTAAGCAGATTGTTTCAGGCCCTCTCTTTATTCTCATACAGTAATAGAATAGAATGATGTGACCAAAATAAACAGTAGGTCTGAACTTTAATTCAAAGTATCACAAATTCAGTGGGGGTGGAAGGGTGATAGACAGGATGTCAAAACTCACAAATTACCTCTTTGAATATGGCTGCATATTAAATTTCTGATTATAGAAATTTTTTCTTCTTAAAAAATTACAGATTTTTTTTCTTCTGGAAAGAAAGAACTTATTTCTCTGGTTTGGTTCAGTCATGACCACGGATGATAAATTTTGCCCAGGGTAGACATATAACATGATTTTCAGCAAAGGAATTGGGTGCCTTTTAAGCTTGCTTGTCCTTGTGAAATTTGAATCACTGGGGTCTGAAATCACATACATTTGGAAGCAGAATCGAACTCTTACTGGAGCTGCTCAACTTCCAGATCTGTCTAAAACCAATTTAGGTAAGGATATTGCTTTCCTGGTCTTTTCCTAGTAAGTAGTAAAGCTGACACTTTCTTTGATTCAGTTTAATATGATCTAATCTTTTTATGTCAGCGCTTTCAATTTTTCTTTCTTAAGAATAGGGAGATCAAAGCTAGCAGCAAAAAGATCTTACTTAGAGTGATTGAGAGCTGACTGGCTCAGACCTACAACAGCTAAAGAGAAAATGTTTCCTGAGTTGTGTATTAGATCCTTACATTACAAGTAGAAGTGATGCTGTTGCAGGTGCAATGGGGGTGGGCAGCAGGTAGAGAGCAGAAATCACAGCTGTCTCATTCTTGCACAGAAAGCAGCAATCTGCTGCTATCAACGGGCCAGGTACTGCTGAATGTTTTAGCCGATGAGTTCTCTGTGCTGAATAATGATAGGGGTCACTGAAACAAATCAAAGCATCTTTCTTCTTTATTAAATTTTTCTGTCACGTACTAATATTGTTCCAGCAGTGCTCTCATGCTTACTGCTACATGGAGCCATGTGCTGTGATAAATTCTGACTCCTTTCACAATGGCCCTGTAGAAGCCATGATCAGAGTCTGCACTGTAGAGGTGTATGCACATCTTTAGCTTAGGCTGATCAAAGCACCATGGCTCATATCTGCTTTTTATGATATACAGCTGGAGAAAGAGGAACTATAGGCTATATAAGCAAAACCAATAGGTGAGATTTCCATGTGCAACTGACTAATTCCAGCTATAGAACACTACACATACGTAATTTTACTGCCTGTGCATGCCATGGGCAATTTAAAAAGTGCCTAGGGATTAATGGGCTATGAGGTGCTCAGCAGAAAAATGTAAGATCTTCTAATGTGCCCAGCAGAAAAATGTAGGATCCCCTAAGGTAAGATCAAACAGGAATCTTCTAACCCTCTTAATGAGGCAATAAATGCTGGTTAATAATAAAGTGGAATGCATGTAATTTGAGAAAAGTATTAGAAACACTTTTGTCCTTAGCAGGTGCTGAAACAGGGAAATGCAAACTTTATTCCATATAACATTTTTACATCATTCTTAATTCCTGTTCTACTTATGTTACTATATGCAGTAACCAGACCCCCAAAAGACTTCAGTGCTTCCCTGAGACTAAAATATTTTGAAATGTGATTCAATGTTCACAAAATGTGAAAGCTTTTGGAGTTATTTTACCTTAGATTTTTTGAGAACTTGTCCTTAAAACTTATGTAATTATAGCTGAGTGTGTGAGTGAAGGAGCATGTGACATTTATGCTGAACCAAATGGAATATGCATGTAATGCTCTTGCTGAGGAGTTGTAGTCTCCTGATACTTTGTAGCTAATGATAATTGTCTAATAAGAAGAACCTGAAATTGTTTTCTTAGAAGTCTGCTATCATAAATAATTCTGTTAGCAATGTGTGAATACAAAACAGATTGAATATAGCTAAAAGAGGATTTGCAGAATGTGAAAGGTAAGAATCAAGGTCACACACAGCACGTTGAAGTGTTGTATTGTTGGGGTTTATTTTCCCTTTCAAAGTTAACGAAGTGATTAGAAGTGGCACTTGTCAGTGGCCAGCTACACACTGAAAATGCTTATTTGTGGCCCAGAGCTGAGGCTGTTTACATGCTGATCAATTAGTAGTCTCTTCTTTTTTTTTTTACTACCTGCATGTTGTAGACAAACTGGCAATTAAATTTAATACATAAAATTATATTCTGAGGTCTTTGCAAACTGCACAATTAAAAATTGATTTTCTGGGTGTCTAGCAACTGAGTAAAATAGAAGTATTTAAATATTTCTATATATAAAAATGTTAAGTAAATTTTGAGAAGAGTCTTTGCGGAAATGTTTGAGAATATTGAGTTTTTCTCTGCATATACAATATAGATTTCTACTTTAAATCTAAGTGCAAATAAAGATGTCCATAATTATATGCTTCTAATTGCGGAATGGATATAGCTTTAACCCACAACCTTGAGCTGAGAAGAGCGGGAGCACTGAAGATCTACTACGTGTCTGAACTCAGGGATGGAGACTGACCACAGACTCTGTAACTCTGTAACTGGAGGGTGCATGTCTCTGCAAAGTGTGAAGAGCCCTCTTTTTAACCACTTCATGGTATTGACTGCAGGAAGAACTGAAAAAACTTCCTGTTGCAGGCCTTCCTTCCTTATAAATACCTGTGACTGCACATCTATCCATCCCATCTATATGTGGCAGAGAAACTGCCACAAGTTTTCAGGAAGGATGAGATTTTTGTCTGTACCAAGGTTCCATTTGCAATGACTTTGCTCAAGATTATTCTTCTTTTAGTAGATTTTAGTGTTCTTAGTTAGCAATCAGTGTTTTCAGGCTTTGGATTTTACCATATTTTGTAATGTGACAGCTGGCTTTGTGGGTTTTTTGATACTGTGGTGTTATACAGGTCTTTAAATACACCCCAGCAGAAAAAATTTTAGTGTCTGAGGAAAATGTTTCCCTTGGTAGATGTTTTGTCTTTTGCTCACTATATTGGTTGCCAGATCTTGGACGTGAAAAGCTTCCCTAAAACTGTCACTTTAGAGAGTACTGAAAAGCTGGGAATTTTTCTGTTTCACTTCTGCTAAAACATGGGAGCAATTTCTCTAAATAAATGTACTACTCTCAGCAAGTTCAAAGACACCAACAATGTCTTGCCTATATTCTGCTTGGTACCAGAACTCACACTTGCACTTACCTGGCATCTTAGAATCATAGAATGATTTGGAAGAGACCTTAAATATCATCTAGTTCCAGCCCCCCTGCCATGGACAGGGACACCTTTCACTAGACCAGATGGCTCAGAGCCCTAACCAACCTGGCCTTGAACACCTGCAGGAATCTGTGGCTTCTTTGGGCAATTTATTCCAGTGCCTCACCATCCTCACTGTAAAGAATTTCTTCTGAATACCTAAACTAAACTTATTCTTTTAGTCTGAAACCATTCCCTCTTAGTCCATCATTCCACTTCTAATGAAGAGTAGCCCCTTGTAGGCCCCTTCAGGTACTGGAAGGTTGCCTTGAGGTCTCCACACAACTTTCTCTCCTGCAAGCTGAACAGCTTGTCTTTGTAGAGGAGATTCTCTAGTCTTTTAAACAACTTTGTGGATCTCCTCTGGACTTGGTCCAACAGTTCCATGTCTTCCATCAGAGAGTGCATCTGTAGGTGTCAGGTAAAAAATACCTGGTTCAGGAAGACCTTAAGGAAAAGAGACACTCTGTACCCCTTACAAAAATATGTGTGTGTGGGGGGGTCTATGTATTAAAAAATGTTTCCTAGCTGCTGTGTTCACAAGAACAACTGCTTAAAACATTAGATAATAATAAAGAAAGCATTTTTTATTCTATTTGGGTCAACATTCAGTATTCAAGGGTGGGAGTGAGATTTTCTCTATGTGCCTAATCAGTTTTGAACAGGTTTGAACATGCTTCCTCAGTAATTGCAGAAAGTTATGGAAGGTTTTTGGCAACTAATTTTCATTGACTCTAGAAATTAGAGTTTTAGTTGGTTTCATGCGCTAGAGAAAAATATCAGCTTGACTACCATGTTCACTGAAGAAAGCTGTACCACTTTCTTCATGTCATTTTGAAAGTGGTGAAAAATCCACAATCCTTGTTGACACAATCAAGGGTCCAAATAGTAAAACTGTCTCAAAAGTAATGGTCAGGTTTTAGGGCTTTTTCAATGGGTCCAAACTGAGTTGAGAAATCAATACAATTTTTTTGTTCTGTTCAATGTTTGAATCTTCTGATACTAGTATAGTGAGGCTGCAGTTGCCAGTCTGACTTCTGAATGTTGTCCTCAGGTCCACTCTTTCCTTCTGAACTGAATGGGACATGGAGACATGTACAAAATTCTGCAAGGTGACCCCAGTTTTGAAGTTCCTGCCTCTGTTGCCAAGAAGCATACAAAACAGTTATGGCACTAATTTAGATCACAATAATATAAAGTGTCATAAAAGCAGATAGTATGTTTACATCTTGCCCTTTGGCATTAATGAAGCCCAGAATGGGTGCAGCAGTCCAAGTTAATTATGTTATGAAGACAAAGTCGATGGCAAGAGCCATCTCAAAGACAATACCTGCCCAGAAAAGCCACTCTGGTAGGTGTAGCATAGACAGAGGAATGCCTGATAACAAGGGCAGTGTACCAGGGAGCATGAGAAACCAAGGACCTGGCCTTTCAGCCAGTTTCTTCCAGCAGAAGCATTTATGTCAACTGGCAGCATTGCAAAGATAGTACTGTAACTGAGGAAACAACAGAGCTTTTTCCCTATTGTTTGGTTTGGGGAAACAAAAAATCCTTACATGGACTTTCCATCTGTTAAAGTAAGTTCTTTTTATAGGGACATCTTGCTGCAATTGTGGAATTTTATCTACTCAAAAGCATCAACAGTTATCTTTTACTAAGAATAGCAAATAGTCTTTGATAAGAGACTAGGGAAATACAAGCAATTCTTCTTGGTTTTGCTTGTTATTCCTCTTTCCATATTTTGGGTTTCTTGAGTGTGTGTGTGTCTTGTTTGTTTGTTTTGTTTTGATTTGTGGGTTTTTAATGTTTCACTTGGGGTTTTTTTTAATTGGGTGGTAACAAAACATATTGTTTTGTGTAAGATTTGCATAGAGTTTTTTATCTTCTTTTTTTCATGCAGAAAAGTTAATAGCCGGGAGCAGAAGTGGATAAAGAAAATACTTATGGCTCTAGAATTTTTCAAGTGAAATAGTAGATCTTTTAAAATTATCTTAAGCCTATACTTTTCTTTTTTCAGCCTCCTAAATGACATTTAATCACTTAGATTCTTTTGAAAATTTTATTATTTTTTACCATACAAATCTTGATCAACTAATTATAAACATTTATTTATTTATTTTGGTGGCAGATATGTTAATGATTGTTCTAACTTATTTACTTACCTCCGTAGAGATTTTATGTTTTGATATAAGTGCAGATAAAGGATTTACTAAATTTAAATAAAACTTCATTTTCCTCAAACATATTGTATTTCATTTTCTTGCCAAAACACAGTAAAACAAAATATATGACATATTATGCAATAGGAAAAAGAAATATATTTTAATCAGATATGAATAACAGATTAGAAGAATCTTTAATTCACTTTTATCTTGCTTTGATCTGAAACCAAACTCTGAGCAGCCAGAAACATTAAAGACTTAGAGGAAACAAGGATGACTCATTTTCTTGGTTCACATTGAATTGATTTTCTAAAGAAAGGAGTATGACTTTGAATTATATGTATCATTTAAAGTGTTTTGAGTTGATTTCTCAGAAAGTACACCTGTGGCAGATACTCAAATGCATCTGCCATTGTATCAGCTTTAGACATGTAACTAAAACTTTCTCCAGTATTCATTGCTATATTATAGTTTTTCCTTCTACATAGCAGTTGGCTTAAGTCTTCCTTCAAGGACTTGGGCACATTGTATAGTGAAGAACACAAAGTTTCAACTGAAGTCATGCAAGCAAAATATGTTGGCCTCCTGATGTATCATTAAAGGATATGACAGTTTATTTGACATGGAAAGTTGAAGCAATATTTATATATTAAGACCCTTGTTGTCTATGCAAGATTGACACAGTAATCTGTAGATATTTAAGAAAAAAGAAGATAATGTTTTATTTTAATATTGTTCTGATCCATTCTATTCCTGTGTGTAGCCAAAACAGCTTTAAAAAATGTGTTTAATAACTAAGAGAATCAAGGGCTTTGCTGTTCCCCATCTCTAATTTACACAGTGGCAGAGGATTGTGCTGCTACAGCAGAAGATTTGGTCTCATTATGCTTTATTGCAGTGAGGACATTTCTAGATGGCTACTGGCAAAAGTCAGACTAGAAAAACAAGTAGTAGTTTTCTAGGCTCTGCCCATGTCTAGATCACAGAACAATGTTTTCCACAGAAAATTGTGTAGATGTCTATAGTGTAAGTACTTCTACTCCTTAGGAAGCTAATTATCTCTGTCTTGTCTTGCTAACTTGGCATTTCAGACTTTAACTTTCTCCACTGAGGTGCTTGGAAGTAGTGTTGTCTTAGGCCAATTGCAGTTATGGGCAGTAAGTGTGTTGTGCTGTGCTCATGTTTCAGATCCAAAGTTTATAACTTATCTTTAAAATAAAAAAATATAAAAGGTGAACTTCTTTAAATGTAGAAGCAGTGGTGTTTGGGGAATAGGATGAATTTGCTACCTGCTGTCCTGTGCAAATGTAGCAGTGCTGCTTCTCATGTATAATCAAGTAGTTCAGGCTTGTTGCCAGCTCTAGCAGTCTGTAGGGTGGCAAATGTTCATGGTGACAGCTAGTAGAGGTTGGCTTTTCCTTTAAGCATAGAAACTTATTTCACATGTTTGCTTGAAGCTGAGAGTGGCTAGCTTTATGGCTCTGCACCATGATGCAGACGAGTTCCAAAGTACAACGTGCAGACGATTCTTTTCCTTTTGGTAATAGGAAAGTTTAATTGATGATCACAGCTTGGGTCTATGCCATCAACATCAAGAAGTGTTCAAAAGCAATTGTAGGGATGTGCATATTTGTACTTCTTACCTCAAATCTGAATATTGCTTTGTCTACAAATGATAAACCATAATAATCTGAGCAATGGAAAGGACCTCACTACAATTTGGATTACATAGCAGCATGCCAAGTGAAGGCTTATATTTAAAATTATTGCCAAAATAAATTCAGTCTTGGTCCTTTCCTATCAAGTTACTTTGATTGCTTGCAATAGGAGAGAAAATAATGAGGAAAGTCTTGTTAGAACTATGTAAAATTGTGCAGGGTTTCTTGGAGCACTAGAGGGAGCAAGAAGGTAAAAGTTCTCAAAAATGCAAATGCTTATTTGGAGGTTAAATCCTTAGGGTAGAAGTCTACCCTACCATGCAGGTAAATAAAACTAATACACCATTAAAAATCCCCCAACAAAACACAAAGCATTATCAAAACTGAAGTGATATTTTACATTGGTTTTAGGAATTTTGTTAATTTGTAATATTTTGTCCTATTATTGTTTTTAACTCCCACGTACGCACGCTAATATCATTCTTCTCCTTCTCCTCCCCACCCCCTTCCCTTTTTGTTTGTTGTTTTGAGGGGATGCTTTTGTTTTCATATCTCTGAATGCCGAGTGTGTGTTGATCTAGGCTGCTGCTAAGGGCTGGGTCTGACTGAACCAGAAGTCCTTGTTTCTCCTCATCAGAGACCCCTTTAGGCAAATGTTAACCTGCCAAGAGCATGTGCCTTCCAAGGAGGATTTGCAAATGAACTAGTTGTTTTCCACGAAAAATATTTCCTGACCTAAATCTTTCTGTCCTAAGGAAACAAAAAAAAAAGAAAACTAAAAAAAGAAATTATATGCAATGAGTGCTATTGCAGATGAGAGAATATTTTCCCTAGTGTCCCCCCTGCCCAGTCATATTAACTGTTTCTAGAATAAAATAATACATTCTGGTGAGCACAGCATTTCATTTTGGTTATATGCAGAACTGACCCCGAGCCAATAAATAGATGTTTTACCCAAGTGGATTAGCCCACTTGCATGTTTGTCTCAATTATAATCTGCCAGTAGCTTTGGAAAATCAGACATTTGGGGGAATATTCTCATCTTAGTGTGTTGGATATTACTGGCTGATTCCTCCTGGGATTTGTGAACAGCAATGCCAGTACAATGAATTTTAAATACAATTCTACAGTGCTGAAAAAGCCTGTTTTTTATGAGACACCACAAGCATCATGGTGGTAAATAATTTAAATGTTCTCTTTCCTGCTCTCCTTTGTGTTTCTTGGAAACTTTAAGCACTGCTTTGTATAAATAAGAGCAGGATAAGTTTGGAAATGCTTGACCCAGGACATCTGCGCAGCCTGAGGACAGTGTGAGGTGACACTTGCCCCTAAGGCTTAGGGGGAGCTGTGGACAGGCAGGTGGCAGCAGCCCTTGCTAGAGGAATGCTCTTAGAGGCAGAGTGTGTGTAGCAGGAGGTTCCCAGTACTGAGAGCTGGAATTCTGTCTCTCCCAGCTTGCCAAGAGAGGCTTTGTTTGTGCTTTATAACACTGTCAGCAAGAGGCAAGACAAGTTCCAATATGCAGTTGCCTCTTCTGAAGGTGAAGTGGGAAGAAACTCAGTGCCTGTTTTCTTTCACCTGGTTTATGTACGCAGGCATAGCCACTTCAAGACTTCCATGTTGACTGTTTTGGCCTTTGCCTTGCAATATTTCCTCTAAATATACCAACAAGATGTCAGGCAGCAGTGGCACCTCCCAACCACAGGTACAATGGTGACATGAAAAACCAGTGTGCAGTGAGATGTGGAGCTTTCTTTAATAGTTCCATCTTCCACATAGATAGCACATTTTACTTCAATATTTGTGCACCTTTTGTAGTTTTGTTATAATATCTTCTGCCTTGCAATTATATTCTCCCTTTACAATTAAAGAAGTGCCAACCTTTTGTAAAACTTTCAGTTTATTTCTGGATTATATTTGCTAATATCACTGTTACATCCCAGTTTTCTTTGCTATTGTTTTTACAACAAATAGAAATAGGTCCAGAAATAGGTCCATTTATACCAGTGCTCTGATTTTACTGTAGCTCACCCCAGGATTGGGTGAAGCAGTGATATAGT
Organism: Ammospiza caudacuta; assembly: GCF_027887145.1. Classification (NCBI taxonomy): domain Eukaryota; kingdom Metazoa; phylum Chordata; class Aves; order Passeriformes; family Passerellidae; genus Ammospiza; species Ammospiza caudacuta. The sequence continues at coordinate 84,660,308 of NC_080593.1, forward strand.
GAATAGGGTGCTGACCTGTGCTCAGTGACTCCTGCTGCAGAGCGAGAGCTGCTATAGTGACAGGACCATCCCTGTAAACAGAGTTCTTCCCTTGAGCTGGAAATTCAGTCTACAGGACTTTTCCTGATGCCCAAACTTTTGGTGGACATCCTTAACTTTCCTCTACTAATGCGTCAATATTTATTTCTTAGTACCCTTATTTATGAAAATAAAATTTTATTCCAAAATCAAATCTGTGGTATCTGCGGCAGGTTAGGTATCAAGAAGGCTTTTGAAGCTTAATTTGAGGCTTAAGCTATTTTGGAATAAGGGTTGTTTTTCTGAGAAGATAAAGCCACAATAATTACTGTTGCTACTTATCCAAACAGCATTACTGTTAACACTTAACAAAAGTTTTGTACAGAAGCACATTCCTCTGCAGTGTGTCAAGGAATACAACACTGCCCCTAAAGATTAACTTAGTGTTAGGAACTGTATTCTCCAATTTAGTGCTCCCACTGAAGCCACCTTGAACCACGTGCTGCTCACTCACTCTGCCCCATCTCTCTCACCTCATGCCTCCACTCTACTCCCTTGTGGCAGCTGCAGAGGGAAACTGGGGGCACAAAAGGTAAGAGCAATTTACTGGAAACAACAATGAGATAAGAAAATGAGCAGTAACAGCAACAATACTCATGACTGAGTGTATAAGAAAAGAAATATTATTTCTCACTCTGCAGAAACCACCTGCAGTACCTGACCACTCACTCTACCATGTTGTCCTGAACCAAAGTGACCCTTTCCCCCCTTCCTGGAAAATGAGTGAATGAGGACAGAACAACCCTCATGTCCTTGCCATGCCCTCATCCTGGTTACTGCAAAAAATTAATCCTCTCCTGGCCAGAACCAGGGTACTTGGTCACTTCATATCCCAAGTTAAGAAAATGTCCCTCCTGAAGACAGCACTGAAAGCAACATTCAATAACAATTTTAAATCTCACTGAGATCAATGACAATTTCACGCATGTCTGGAATTTAACATGTACTTAAAATGTTTCATTGAATGAGGAAGGCATTAATCCATCTTTGGACAGTTATCTAGCTGGATGCAAGGTTCTAGAGACATTAACTCCCATCCTTTGTCTCCTTCTGAAGCCAAACACTCCTCAGAGTAAGAGACTAAAGCTGCCCCATGTTCATAGGCTGGGTAGTGGTTTTTAGACTGTTCTGATCATATCATCTAGCTTCTCTAGGTCAGAGCTCAACTTTCACTCCAAGCCCATAGTAATTTTTTGAGTCAGAGAAGGACATGGGCTAAAGAAACTGTCTGACCGTCCCGTGAGTAGGAGTGAAGGATCAGACAAGCTGTCGAGCTCTCTCCATCTTGAATTACCATCTGTGCTCAAATGACCAGCTTAACATAGGCTCTGAATGTGTCTAAGTTTTCTGCTTGTTTGGGGTATTTTTTTTGCTGCCTTTCATTCTTACTGGAATGGAAGGCAGCGATCTCGATGCAGCTAAAATGATAAGAATTTTCATTTGCATTATTTTTAGTTTCTTTTCCCTTTTGTAAAGGTTTCTGGAATTGCAGCCATTCTAGGAGGCAGCCTCTATAAATACTTGTGTACTGCATATGTTTTTGCTATAAAATATATCTTAGCTTCCCAGCAGTTTTCTGAATGAAATGATTGAAAGCCTTAGATGAAACAGGTCTCAATATTTGTGTATTATCCAGGGTAATAATGAATGGCACCCTACTTGAATATACTTACAGACTCTCATACTTTTTTCAAAGCCAGAGAATACATTTTCTTTATGTATTTTCATTATAATTTTAATTGCATATTTTTTCATAAGTGCAGGGCTTTAAAAATTATATATTTCTTATATAGGAAAAAAAGAACTACATTTTACTTTCATATATTCTGATTATAAAAGAAAAACAGAAAAGTTTTCAGTTATCCTGATACGAACTCATAGCTACTAACTCTGGAGTAATTCTGCATTTACATAAAGTTGAAGACTGGAAAAGTCTGAAAATAAAAGAAGAATTGTTGTGAGAAGAAGAAACTTTTTTTATTGAAAGTCGTGGAAATTGCTCACATGCCTTCAATTTATTGCTTCCCTGCTTGGGCTAAGGAGCCACAGAAGCAATAAGTGAAATGGATCTACTGGGTAAATAACATCTTGATTTTTGTAATCCTTGTATGTACTTACAGAGCAATGATTAAGTGAATGTGGCTTCTTAAAATTGGGCAGCATTTAAGCTCATCATATTCATATGCCAGATATGCTGCTGTTTTGATAATTATGCATCATATTGTCAGAGACAATCTCCACTTGTATAAAAGCTGCAGGTGTTTAGCACTTACTAAAATCAGGCAATTCATCTGTGGTCAAAAAAGGTACATGCTCAGCCTTTTTACCACTATGTGATATTGAATAAAGTTTTGCAACAAACTTCAATGATCCAGCCCAGTGCCCTTTCTTTTAACTTATTGAAAGAGAAAGAGCTAGCTCTTGATTTCTTTGGTATGCATATAGGTAGCCGTAGACAGGATTAGCTTAGTTCTGCTTGAATATTTGCTGTCAGAAATAGTGCCTTCTTGTGCACTTGCTTTTGACAAGCTGGAAAATGGATACCTTTTTACTTAAGGAAGTTGCTCAAGGTAAGTATTCTATGTGCTCTCTTGTTGTTTGAGGCAATAGCTGAGCATATATTTTAAAATTTTAGTTTACTTGCTGTCCCTCTTTTTGATATATGAAGGGAGTGAGTGGAAGTGAGTGAGAGGCTGAGATATTCAGCACACAGCACCCTGAAGAGAGAGCTTTGCTTCTCATTTGAAATGCAGAGACCTCTCTGGTCAGCTGAGCTCATGGAAATTAAATACATGCCTCATCTGTACCAGTCACAGGATAATGTGGGCTGTAGTGTTTAAGCTGTTCACAAAATGTCAAAAGAACATTTTGTCCGTGCAATACCCACATTATAAAGCATGGAACTACTTTAGCTTTCAGATGCTGTGTCAGCCATTACTGCAGATTTGTACTATTTATCATAGGAAACAGCTGAGCTTTGGGTTTATTTGGATCACATTTCAGGTGTTTTATATATGTTTTTAGCCTCTAAGCTCTGCCAGCATGCCCAAGTGGAATGAGATGTTCAAGGCCCAAGGTGCAAATGGACATACCCCGGTGAAAAGCTTCTGCAAAGTGGGAGTGAAGTGTTTCAGCTGCACAAAGAAAAGCTTTACCTACCCAGCTGGACCTCTGAGTGAGTCAGGTCTGGGTGCTGTGTTTTTCCAGCAGCTATGAAGATTAGTAGGTGTAGGCAAGGATTTTCATATATTATACTTATTTTGCTGTTGTGTAATAGCCTATTTTTTATCTAGTGCAAACACAACTCCTCGAAATTGCTGGTAATGTATATTATATTTTGTATGTTCTCTCTCTCATGATGGTACATTGAACAATGGAAGCATTGATAAATATTTTGTAAACAATATGTACCAATTACCTTGACAAAAAAGGTAACTAGCAATTTTTTCCTGAACTCTGATTTTGACATCAAATAAGGCACAGTCTGAAGTGTTTTTAACAAAATAAAAGTTTCAATTCTACCAAGATAGTTAATGGGGTTTTTTTCCACTTATGCTAAAGATAGTTGCTAACACCTTTGATCTGTTAATGTTCATCACAAAGTTCATCCAGTTGGCATAATTTGAGTTTACTTTAATGATTGCAATGAAAATGACAACCCAGAGTGTGAGGGTTTTTTTAAATATTTTCATGCATGATTTTAAAAAACAGGCTTCTCAAAAAAGAAGATGCCTGGAATCTTAAGATTATAGTTGAAGGCAAAAGTTTGCTTTGCATATAATTGATTAGTAGCCTAGCTGTAATTGAAAAAGGATGTGTTTTATAAATGTGTAGAAAAGAAGTGATAGTATCGCTGCTTGTAGATAGCTTAAAGTGACATCAGTGTTCTTGGAATGTGATTTTGTGCTTATTTTTACCATAGTTTGTAGTGGACAGCCCTCCAATGGAAAGTGAAACCATACTTTCTTTTTTTTTTTTCAGTGGTTTAGTAAATCAGATCAGAGTTCCCAATAGACTCTTTTTTTCTCTCTCCAGTTATTCTAGCAAGGGTTGCAGTAGCTACACTGAAGGCATGTGAGTAACTAGAAGAGTAAATCCTTCCAGATTTTTCACCAGCATATCAGAGCAAATCTGAAATTCTTTGTGCCCTCACTGACCAGTAGCAACACATTTGCATCTGCTACAATGAAATGTGGGACTTAATTAAAGCTAAACTGAGCATCTTGAATTTTGATGATCAAGAACATGTGAATTTTGATAATCAAGTACATGCTCATGTATCAGCTTGCTGCCTACAGACTGTGCCCAGAAAAGGCTTTTCAGATGGGTTGGAGTAATGAATTTGAGAATCACTCCCTGATGATTATAACACCAAGAATCATATTCTGAAGATATTAAACATAATCGCGGATTTCAGTCAACCTTAATAAAGTGCCACGGAGTGCCCAGATTAGAAGAGCAGATTCCTGGCTCTTCTCCTGTAAGCTTTCTCTGGCTCACTACTTTACCTGTTAGGGATTTTTACAATTAAGGGTTTTGGTGCATTTAGGCATCAACAGGTATGAAGAGCTATGAAGAATTCAGGTCTACATAGGAGAGATGAATATGGACTTGCACTTACTTAGTTTTGCTTGCCTGTGCTTAGAGTTTTAGAGATTAAAAAAAATTACTTCATACCTTTAAAATATACATTGATCCCTCTGTTAAATAATCTGCAATAGTTATGGGCACGATTCCTTTTTGTGTTTTCATATGTGAATGAGTTGGATAAAGGACATGAACTATTTCTTCACATTTATATACCTTTATTTCTGAGAATAGTCATCCTCATACCTAGATATGTCTTGAAACAAAAATACCTTCCTGGGATTAGCAGTGTTGTAAAAAACTAATACAACATTGTGGGAATATTCAGATGGGTTAATTGCCTTCAACTAAAACACCTGCATACTGATGTCTGACTACCTACATACTCCATCCAAGCACCTACTTGTTCTCTTCAAATCTTAGATTTCAGATCTTAGAATCTGAAATGCACCAAAGTTACTCAACAATGTATGGCATGGAAATCACCCATGATTTTTTATTTTGCAACAGCTACCTGGAATTCATGAAACTTTGCCATCTGTTTAACGCTGTGTAGATGATGAAGACATTTTGCTGCATCTCTAAATTCTTTGTCAAGGGTATGATACAGACATAGTGAAGGAGCAACTAAGTGAACTGTATTGCAACACACAACATAGAAAACACCTTGATATCAGAGATGATCAAATGGACTATTCTACTTTTAAGAGTATTTTTCTTGCTGTTATTATAAAAGAAAAGAAACCTTAGAAGTGCAATTCAAACTTTTTATAAGAGAATTTTATTGATCATAATTTCAAGGCAGAATAATTGAAAAAACTCAGAGATAAATTGAAGAAAGGTGAAGTGGGAGCTTGAAAGAGCTTTTTGGGATAAACCATTATAATTTCAATTTAAAAAGTTATCTGTTTCTATAGTAAACAGAATATTGTGAAGTTTTTATAGGAGTTTGTATGTAGAAGTGATTTGAAAATAAATAAAGAAATAAACTTTTAAAAGACTAGAAATTAAACCATCCCAGCATATGAAAGAAAAAATGCAGGATAATACCAAAAAAGATCCAATAACATGAAGATAGTTGCAAGATATGAAATTGTTTTCCCTGTCAAAGTGTTTTTCAAGTATCTTGCCTCCATAATGGGACAAGATGGCTAAGAAAAGAGTAATTTTCTGTCCTCTCTGAAAAGTACCAATTCTGACAGGCATGGATGCACTCTGGCTTGTCCATTTCAAGAGGGTCATTGCTGTTCTCTATAAGCAAAATATTTTAAGAGAGATGGCACTCACAAAAATTCTACGAAGCCTGACTGATGCTGCGTGAGTCCTTGCAGGGTTAAGTCTGATAGCATTGTCTTTCTGTCCTCCAATGTGTGAGACAGACATGAGCAGGGATGATCCCAAGGACCATCCCTTTGCTTGGGTCCTTCACTGGCTCCAGCAGAGTCCAGCTCTGCATGCAATGGGGTGCAATAAGAAGAGCATTCCCCACAGGTAAAGAGCGATGATCCTGCCCCTCTTCCCAGCCCCCACGAGGCCACATCTGGAGTGCTGTGTCCAGTTCTGAGCTCCTCAGGCCAAGAGAGACATGGAGTTCATTGAATCGCTCCAGCAGAGGACTACAAAGATGAATGGGGGACTGGAGCATCCCTTTTCTGAGGAGAGCCTGAGGGAACTTGGGCTGTGCAGTCTCAAGAAGAGATGCCTGTGAGAGGACCTCATCAGTGTCCGTCAGTGTCTGAGGGGTAGAGAGGTCAAGAGGGTGGATCCAGGCTCTGCTCAGTGGTGCCAAGCAATAGGACAGGAGGCAACAGGCAGAAAATGATGCACAGGAAGTTTCACCTGAAGATAAAGAAGATCTATTTTACTGTGCAGATGACCAAGCACTGGAGCAGACTGCCCAGAGAGGTTGTGGAGGCTCCCTCACTGGAGATATTCAAGAACTGTCTGGATGCAATTCTGTGCCATGTGTGTGGGGATGACCCTGCTTGAGCATGGAGGCTGGACCACAGATTTCACTGTGGTCCTTTCCAACCTGTTTCATTCTGTGACTTTGTTTATCTTCCACATTTGAAACAGTTTTATGATTGCAAAGCAAAGCACTGAGGAATCAAAGGACAGTTCCTTTGTGACAGCAATTTCACTTGCATGTATGAATTGAGTTAACAGAGATCAAACCTCAAAAAGGTAAGGCTTGGAAGCACTGTTCAGGTCTAATGCCTTAAAGATGTTTTTCTTATAGTAACTTTATGTGTAATTGATTTGCTGCCTGTCCTATGCAGGGATCTTGCAGAATAGTTTTCAGGGGATTTTGTCATGAAATATTTGGAAAGACAGTTCCTACTATAATGAGAAACTTAACTTTTGATAAAATTACTGATTGGTGCATATCAGTAGGAAGACAATTTGTCAGAAAGTATCATAGCTGTTAGGCTCTCTGTAATCCTTTGATTGTCAAGGGGGCATCCCTGGTAGTGGAAGAAGGAAGGTTTGGGAGGGGGAAGCCTTTTATGTGTGCAAGAGAGAAAACTTTGAAACATGGCCTATGAAGATGAGTCTTGTATGCCTGATTTCTAAAGAATGTCTAATAAATGCCTTCTTGCCTATGTTTTTACTGCTCTAACTTTGCTTTATTTTGACATGCAATTCCTTCTATCCTGCTTCGTCTATTCTTGTTTTTCTGCATCCATATTTCAGGACCTAATTTGGGTTGAAAAAGACCTCAGGATGTCTCCAGCCCAATCTCCTGATCAAAGCAGAACCAGGTAGGTCTGGCCAGGTTACTTAAGACTATTTTGGTCAGGACTTGAAAACCTCCAGGGATGAAGTTTGAAAAGCCTCTCTGTACACCCTGCTCTAACATCTGAGTGTTCTCACTGTGAAAAAGCTTTTCCTTATGGGCAATTTGAGCCTTTCTTATTTAAATTTGTGCCTGATGTGTCTTTTCCTTGCAGTACACACTGTCATCAAGAGCCTGGGTTTGTTTCCTGGATGACCTCCCTGTAGATACTGGGATATCCTCCTCACTGAAGCCAGGTGGTGGTTTAACACCAAGGGAAATTGCTGGGATTCATAAAGTTAGAGAGTTTTGAGGAAATGGTTAAAAAGAGTAAGCTGCTTCCTATTTCCTTCCTTCTGATATGGAGGGACAAAAGCAGAGACTATGGGTTGAGGTAAAAGTTTACTGAAAACAAAAACTTATGGAATAAGAAATGCACATTAACAACAAAAATAATACCAAAAGTTTGCAAAGAGAGGTGTTTTATCCCCAGAAAAGTATTCACCACTGGGAACAAAAATGAGATGGTGTATGGTCGCTGCAGGTCATGTCCATGGTTTCCCCAGATAAAGAAAATAGGGTGACTGTTCCCATGTGCCACCCATGTGACAGTAGAGAGAAAAGGCAAGATGGCAAGGTTGCTTCCATGGATAGTGTTTCCCACCCCACTAGCCAAAAACAATGAAAATCAGTGACAAACAAACTCCACAAAAGCTGCTCATCCGATTGGATCCCATTGCCACTTCACTGGGCTCCAGTCTCCACAGGGTCCTCAACTGCTTCTTCTATGGCTCTGCTGTGCTGGAGGTCAGTCCTGCTGTTGCTGCTTTCCATTCTGCTGCACTCCTGTTGGTCAGTTCAGCTGGGTTCGGCTGAGCTTCCTTCCACTGGGATCCACAGATTTGGCCAGGTTGTTCATTCCCAGCTGTTCCTTTCCCCATGGCAGTGTCTGCATAGGAGCTGTTGGTTCAGCACTGCAGCCAATTCACATTTTCACTGCTTTCCTTTCAGCACTACATCCCATAGCCACAGCCCAGAGCTGTGTGAACATGACCAATACCCTGATGTTATTCTATACCACCCTTACATCATAGCCAGGGACAGGGAAAAGGATTCTTTATTTTCCGGAAAGAAAGGGTGACCCTTTCCCATTGAAGAGAAAGCATGGAGTGCAGAGAGTCTGTCCATCATTATTTTTATTGTTCTGCAATTGGTGAGCATTTTGCATGTAAATCACCCTCTATTTTTACACTTTTGCTATTAGTATTGTTGCTGTTGCTGTTTGTTCTCTCATCTCATTGCTATTCCCAGTAAATTCTTATCTCCACCTGTGATCTTTAACTTTTTGCTTCCAACTGTAGGGCAAATGAAGAGCGAGTGCTGGAGCAGTTTCAGAGGCAGCACTAAGTTGGGAGATACTATTCCTTAACCATGACAATTTTTTCTGGCTGTCTGGCTCCATATAATCCATTAATCGTGGCACTCTTAGCCTGATCACTCAGATATTTTTTATTGATCCACTAGTTCACTCTGCTGGTTTGAAAGCAGGCCAGTGGGAGATACTAAGTTAGAACTATAATTTAACAGGAAAATTAAAATAAAATACAGCATTACAAAAACACTGACAGATTCAGAATACAACTTGATATTCTGTCAGTGTCAGAGTGTTGGTAGCAGTCTGACTAAATGGTGGCTGCAGCAAATTTAACATAGAAGACAGCCTGAAGAAGACAGAAGGTTGGTCAGGTGTCATTTGCACTTAGTAAATCCATGCTGCTTGTTTTGAATCACCTTCTCATTCACAGACATGAGAATGTGTACCTGTAATGATGAAGGTGAACCTGGTCCTTTTGAAACTTGGGTTGGCCTTCCACCGAGTCAGTGAAACTGGATGGCAATTTTCATTCCTGTGAAGAACAAGATATTGAATATTTCAAGTCAGTGGGAGTTTTAGCAGCTATTTCAGTGGAAACAGCTCCTAGCTGTAAAGTAGAAATGGGCTTGTTTGTTAATAAAAAGTCTGAGTTAATAATAGTTTAAGACTGAGGACAGGATTTTTTTGTTTCGTTGGATTTTTAGACAGAACTCATAGGCCAAACAATAATAAAGAAGGATGTCTTGCCCTGGGAGCTGCTATCACCCAGACACACTTGAATTGAAGTTTGTATGATGTGGAAGGCATTATGAGCTAACCATAAAGAGCTCTGCCTTTAGTGCATAATAGCTAGGAGAATAGCTGTGCCTTGAAACTCAGACTAAAGGATTTTAGCTCAGTAGGTAGGAGACAGCTTGAGGGTCAAACCTGACCTAACCTTCAAGATGATTTCAGCAGGAGTCCTGAAAGAATTGTATATGTTTACCTTTCCTGTCTTTTTTGTTTTACTAAAATTTTCAGTCCTTGAATAATGAACTTGAGACCACATAGCCTAATGCAAGAGCAAAAAGCAGTGTTGCACGTCAGCAAGGTAAATAAGCGCTCTGTTTTGTTGACTGATAAAGTAATCCTTTCTTTTTGTTGTGTATTCTCTTTTCTCCCTGTTGTTTAAATTTGATTCTCATATGCTATTTCAAATTATATTTAAAATGTGTGCTAACACATTCCTAAAGAGACATGCTGTCTTCGCTACATGACCAAGGAGTTTAATGTAATCTTTAGTGCAAAGAAAAGGGTAAATTCACCCTACACATGCTTATGTATTCCACAGCTTGTACAGCTTTAAATCACTTGACCAAAAGGATGCTCATTACCAGGAGCAGAGCCTATGCTCCACATGACTACACACATCAGAAACATTTGATATGGATTTCTACCTGCCTCTTGATTGTGTACTAGTCAGGTGATATCAGAAAACCTGACATCTTTCCTCACTCTGCCACAGATTTCCCTAATCTAATTTGACACACTCAGCTGTAAAGCTCGAGTTAGAGGTGTGATTGCCACAGAATGTCTTTCAATTAATATGAAGAGATAAGCACATCCCAGGAATGATTCAGCCCATTTCTGTTTGTCTGTCTGTTGCTAATATATGGAGTTTGGGACAGTTAGGCTCCTACATTATTGTCTCACTAAAGCAAACATGTCTGTCCATGTTTTCATCCAGTCTTGGGCAAACATTGTTCCAAATAGACTTTTACAAATTATTTCACCCACTTTCAGACCCTTGAAAAATTTAGGATTTTTTTCCAATCCTTTTAGTGTGTTCTTGAAAGAAGTGTGGTGGGGGGAGTTCTATTTTGATAGGCAAAAGGTTGATTGAGAAACTTTAAATTTTCTGTTGTTTTAATGAATTTCTGGATGGAAGCCATTCAATGCTCATAAATTTCAAAAATGTTCAAATCAAGAGCTATTGCACAGCTATGATTGGCCAAAAGGTGATATCAGGAGCCCCAAAGGTACTACTTCAGCACACCAAATTCAGCAAATCTCCTTGGCTTCCCATTGCTTTGCTTTGGTCTTCAGAGATGAGTGGAAACAAAGATAACAACTTAAAATGGATCAATGGACCTTCAGGTATTGTTTGGTTCTGCAGACAGCCAGACTTATTTAGACATAGACCCTTTTTAGAGGTATATAATTTCTATTTGCATGGCATTTAATGCAGAAACCAATGACAGTAAGGAATAGGTAAGATATTTATTACAGAAGACTATTAAATACAGCTGGAGGGAAATCCTTTAAGAGGGGGCCTACACAAGAAGAAAATTGTCTTACAACCTGCCCCAGGCAAGGGAAAATGACAGCACTTACATGCAGAAAAGTTTTACATGAGAAGGCTTTAGGTGGAGTGCAAACATCTCCTGAACTGGTGAAGTTATCTTTGGCATGTGTGCTCATCTTTTCATGCTTGGTGTATCATTGTAGGGCAAGGCTGACATTAACTGCAGTCTCTGGGTGTTACTTGTTTCACAAGTAATTACAGACAGAACAGGTCTGTTCTAATGTAGGAATAAAGGAAACAGGAGATGCAAAAGAATATCCAGTGTTCTGCACATTATCACCCAGCATTCAGCTCTCATATCTTTTTGAGGTACAGAAGTGCTGTTATTTTCAGGATATTGATGCTACATGTATTAAAGTCTAGCAGTATTAAGCTCTTTATGATAAATCCCACACAGAATCTGCAGAAAAGCATTAAGAGAATTCATAAGGTCAGCTCTGTGCCTTCATTCTCAGACACTGCATCTCTTTACTCAACTACTAATAGTGAATTTTTCCCAACCTCATGCAAGCTGTTTTTTCTCTAATTTGGTTCCATTGCTTTTTCCTGTCCAGTTCTCCTAATGCTGTGATAAGCTGCGCTTCTGAATTCAAAAGGAATTCAAAAAGAAAGCAAGAGCATGTTAAATGTCATATGCAGTATGCTTTTGTGGGACTGTTAAATGAAATACAGCAAATAGTTCTTTCTCTTCTTGCTAGTTTAAGCCACAGCTATAATGCAAGTTGTGATATTTATGTATAGAGTAACTTTTGTTGTCATGTAAAGACAAAATAATGGTTTTTATAGAACAAGATCTGACACTGCCCTATACTTTCATAGAACACAAGTGAATCTAATATACATGCTGTTTCTCTATTTGCTGCTGCACATCTCTGAATTACTTGGACAAAGAAAAAACAAACAACAAACCAACAAAAACAAGTCCCTACAGAACCCTTAATCCTCCTTGCATAAGCCCCAACAATTTTCAGTGCAAGAACACTTGATTAGTAGTCCTTTAGCAGTGCTATCTTCTTAACAGAATTCCTGTGTTATCCCTTACTGGAAGAGCACAAGAGACGCTGCAAACAGCTGTCCCCTTGTGAACATAGGAGAGCTTTTTACAAAAATATTTGTGATGGTAACATACAAGTAGCTACCACTGGGCATTATTAGTTTTTTATACTTGAACTCCAAGATAAGCCTAAAAAATTCTAAATTTTAACGAATTCCATAGCACTACTTGAAAGCATAATATTTCTCATAAAGTGCACCAGTGGAGTCAGGCTATATACCCACAACATGACAAAGAAAGTCTCTAAATTGAAAACTGAATGAGTTCAGCTTAGCTTTAGTGGTGGTAATTTTTTTCACTCAGCTAATCATCCTCCCTCTGGGCTGATTTTGAACATTGCTCTTTATTTTCTCTTTACAGCTGTACTTAGGAAAGGAAGAGACACTAAGACATAGTTGTATTTTCCTCATTTATTCCTTTAAATGAAGTTAAAGAAATTCTAATGTTAAGGAGTGAAAAATCTCAGGAAATGTTTTCATTAGAACTCTGCTGGCAGCAGCTATGCCCCTGGCATTGAGGGTTGCCTGTGTGTTCCTCAGTTCTCAGTTGCTCTATTAAGTGGTATAATCTCTTCCTCTTGAAGTGATTCAATGTGAGAAAGCAACTTTCTTTTTTTTTTTTTTGCTGTATTCTGATAGTAAATAAATTTTTATTTTTAAATATAATGCTTTTATGGCCTTATCCCAGTATTGCCAATAGCGTATTTAGAAACTATGAGAATACTAAGGTGAGGAAAGAGATGTCACAAAGACTTTAATTGTAAATTCATTCTGTACTGGCCCTCCATACTTTTCTGCAAACAGAAGTATTTCTGTGTTTTTGCTACCTCTGACGTGGAGGGATGCTTCTAAAATGGAAATTGCTGATTCCTTTTTGCCTTAGTATCTGGTTCTGAAAAGGGCACTTGAGAGTTCATCATGAAAGAGAGGGAAGAAACCATGTGACATCAGATTGGACCACAATGTTATAGGATAGAATATGGATGAATATCCTGCTTCTTCTGCTAGCTGTTCTGACAAATGTGTAATTGATAAACATTCAGCTACCTTTCTTGTCAGTTTAGGTGCTTTTATATGTTCTCAAGAAACCTTATAGGTAACAGAAGAATCCTCCTTTATTTCTCTTATACTTCTTTCTTTCAGTCCAGTGAAAAGTCCATCTACAAGTAATGAGAACCTTTATCTTCTTTTAAACCATTTCTTCAACTCTTTGTCATATGACATACAATCTTATGCTACAACTGGCAGATTTTACTGCATTGGATTTTTTTTTTGGCATGGTCTATGAGTAATTCTTAGGGACATTTTCTACTTCAGATTTTCTGTTTGTCACTGTGGAATACTACTTAAGGTAGTTAATAACAGATTTTTATAAGTTTAATTTTTTGCATATGCAAAACCAGTGGCAATTAATTCTGAACATTTAAAGAATACTTTACAGAGCTGTTGGCACATTGAGAGTACACAATAATTGGCTGAATTTAATCAGATCCACAAAATGCTATTGTGATATATGATCCGGCGAGGGAAACTCTCTCTGCAACTGCAGAGCGTCTGCATGCAGCTTGCTGCTTGCTATGACTTATATTTTGTAGTCAGCAACAGAACAGAAATTCTATAGTGTGTGCTGGCTTTCTCTGGGTTTTTCATCTTGAAAGTGTGTTTTGAGTAGCTACATCACCATTGGACAGAAGGGGAAGTGGGAAGCTTTTATCCAGTACACAGAGACAAACATCGTATTGTCTTGTCTTGTTTGCCAAACAAACAGAGAAGATGTGAAGACTCAGAAAGACAGAATTGATGTTAGGAAGTGACACCCAAAGAAAACCTGTGAAGACACAGCGTTTTGAGACCCAGTTTTGAGTGATTATTGCTATGTTGCTATCTTTACTTGGGGAATGTCTAAAGAAAATTAAAGACAGAATACAAAGATTTTTCAGGAACCTAAAAAGGGAAGGGTCTGAGAATGCTGTTTCTCTTTGCTCCTCACTCCTGATGCACTTCATGATCTGCAGAGGTCAACACTCCTCCCTTTCTCTAGGTGGAAGCCTTGCCATGCAGCATGGGGAGCTTGGTGTGAGTAGTACTGTGGGTTGGGGGCTTTTCTTTGTAGGAGAGAAGTGTACGTACAAAACCTTTTGTAACTTTCATATACATATGAAACTTTCATATATATATACATGTATTTACACATCATGTATGTAATGAGCACAAGAAAGAGGGAAGATATAGGTCCTGAAAATGTGTCAAGGGAAGTGTAGATTGGATATTAGAAAAAGGTTCTTCCCTCAGAAGGTCGTTGGGCACTGGAACAGGCTCTCCAGGGAAGTGGTCACAACACCAAGCTTGACAGAGCTCAAGAAACATTTGGACAATGGTCTTGGGCACATGGTAGGATGGTGCTGTGCAGGGCCAGGAGTTACACTGATGAGCCTTGTGATTACGACTCAGCTTATTCTGTGATTCTGTAATATATTAAAAAGCAAAGAGATATGCAAAAGTCTTAACTTCTGTATTGTGGGATTTAATAAGAGGGTCCGTAATAGTTTAAATGCAAAGGTTGATAAATACAGTGTAGCCTAAGTCCATCTAATTTTAGCATAATCAGCACTGTTCTGAGTAATAACAATCTGCAAACCTAAAATTCATTTCAAATATCAAGTCTATTGAGTTTTTCTGAGTTAGACCAAAAAAGTACTTGTGTAACTATGCCCACATCTGTGCCCCAGGCATGCATGCATGCATACCACTAAAACTCCTCAGTATTTCAGCGATCCCTTGAAAAGTCTGGTGTAATAGACTGATGATAAAGACACTTCTTGTTTGTCAGATATGCATAGCTGCATAAAAACTTTGCTGGTATGTCTGAAGAATATTTGACAAGCTGACTGCTGTAATTTACAGCTAAAATGGAAGAGAATAGACTATGTCCCCAGGGGAGCAAAGCACTCTTAATGTTTTAGCTTTCTTATATGCCTTTCAAAGCAAATTTTCACACAGAGCTTTGTTAGAGTACACAAAATCACAGCTAGTTGTAAATACACGTGACAATGCTTTATTCTTGTAAATGCAGTTACAAGTATTTCAAGAATGCCAATATCTGGTCCTGGAACTATTTATATTTCCTGATACACAGATTCATACTCTCTTATGTTCTTCAAGTAAAATAATTCCTACTGTACAAATTTTTACAAAGACACGTTGAGAGCCAAAACGTTTGCACAGTAATTTGCTTGTAAAGACTGTTTGGCAGTGTAGCACTTAGCTTTCTCCAGTTTTAAGGTGCATCATACTGAAGTGTACAATTATTCTTCAGTAAATATTCCTGGTATTGAAACAGCAACCTAAATTCCAGGGTGTCCCATGAAAGTACAGTAGCAGTCATGTCAGGGTTAAAAAAGGACAGGGAGCTTATGGGTTATGGGAATCAGCTGAAGAAGAGTCTGTATAAATTTGCTCAAGTATATACTTGAATTCTGCATGGTTCCCTGAAGGAAAGTGTGCTTTTCTGATATTATGTTTCAGTCTATACCGTTCCTTAGGTTTCAGTCTTTACCCTGAGTTCTTTCATGAGACAGTTTTCTAATGATGTTGAAACATTTGTCCCTGCTCCTTCAGCATTTTCTGAATGAGGTCCATTTGTTTATTTTCCAAAGAATAAAGACATTACATCTTCATGTTCTCTACTTTAGTTAAAATCTCTTAGTTTCTGTCTCCCATCTGCTCTAATTTTTCCTTTGATTGTAAATTTTATTAAGCAAACATCCTACTAGTGTAAATTAATGAAGTCCTATTGACTTTAATGGGAAAATTATGGTTTATAACAGCTGATGATTTTGCATTATGTGTTAAATGAATATGCAAACAAAAATTGGGATGTTGTTATTGGCTATGCCATATTCCAAGAATACTCCTAAAGTTATTTATTTTTCCCATGGGTGTTGTTGCATTGGGGCTTTTTTGTGTGTTTGTTGTTTCTGCCAGTATAATCTATGGATCTCTCCCTTTTATTTGCCTTATTTTCTGAATATGCAAATTCTTTTAGTCACGCTATTTTTCTCTGTAGTAAATTGTATCTCTAGATGCCTGCTTCCCATCATAAAACAGGGAGGATTAATCAACCTCTAGAAAGGTGCAGAATGTTTCTGTCATCTCTAAATGAAGCCTAAATGATTAATTCAGACTGGAAAGGGAAAACTGACTTAACCAAATTCTGTCTGTAGTGACTATCTACCTTTATTGACTTTGTAAAATGGTGGTTTTTTGTTTTGTTTTTTTTTTTTTTTTTTTGAGCACTTATTAAGATTTCTGAATTCTGAAAAAGGAGCTCTGTGGTTTCAAATTTCAATGATATGTGAAAGAAAAAAAGAAAAACAAGGCATTAATTCTGGAAGCATATTTACCATCAATTTATGGAAAGTGCCATTCAGCATCTACCACTAGTTCCTGCTCTTTAGGCTAATGTCTCTTTTTAGATGCTTCAGAACATTTCGCACCATCAGAGGGGCACTGAACAACTTGCCCACAGTATTCCATTTGGTTAAGCTATAATCCCCTCCTTTTGAAATAGGATATTAAAGGGAATTTTTTCTGTTGTGCCTTGATATCTAAATCTTCAGACTTGTCAGCTGTATATTTTCTGTTTCTGTTTTATAGACTGTTACAGGGCTGTCCTGTTCTGAGTTTGCTATTAATCACTAGCCTAAGCAGCATGATTATTTGTCACAACAGGTAGGGAAGTCTCAAAGTAATCAAATCTGGAAAGGTCAGTAGTGGAGAATTGTTCCCATATATGAGACATTTTCAAACAGGAAATGGAAGGCATCAAGTGGCAGTCCTGTAAATAGGAACATAATCAAAAGTGCAGATGCAAAGAAATAAAGGAAAGTAGGTCAGGAATGATTCTACTGATGCAGCCAGAGAATAACTGATGCATGTACTAAAGGCTCTGTCATTCCCATGAAGAGCTTTATCCTACAAAGCCAGCAAAAAATAGAGCTGAAACTGGAAGAAGCATTGAGTGGTTGGGAGCCTGTTTGTATTTCAGAGAGATAAAAAAGGGCAATATGTGCTGCAGTCAAGAGTCTGAAACTGCAACAAGAGGAAACATTCAGAGTACAGCTTGTTGGACCATAGCTTGTTGGACCATTTGTTCTCCTCTTGTCTTTCCCATATATATGATGAAAAAAGTGCAGTTGTGTTGGTGTTTGTCCACAAATAGCTGGTCTGGTCATCTGTAAAATGAGTTTTATTAGGATGATGCAATTCATATGGTGTGGTAGTGCTGCTGCAGGTTTTGAAAATCTTTTTCTCAAAGCTGCTGGTGGCTTCTGTTTTTAGCTGGAACAGACAGGGGTGACTCATGGGTGTTAATTTGGGTTTAAGGTTATATTTTTAAACATCATTCTCAAGTTTGCAAGCATTTAGAATCTGTGCCAGAATCCAGACCCTCTGCTATTTAGGGATTATTTGTATTCACAGCCTATTGTTTGAAAGGACAACATCAGTCAGGGCATTGTGTTAAGTGGACATGCATCAGTTTGACAGAAAGTGTCCTAATCTGCACATTTACCACTTGAACAGTTTCAGTGGTTCTAGTTTAAGCTTATCTCCATGTGCATTCATATGTCATTACTTGTTTGTATTGTCTCTGATAGATGTTTGCTTAACATACCTTTACTTTTTCTTTGGGTATGGAAGTCAAGGCAATTCCCCATCTTTATGGTTGCAGTTGCTTAGAGCTACTTTAGTAATGCAAAATGGCAGTACATTTTTCTGGGACAGATCTTGGTCCTCAGAGTTCCCTTTGCACAGGAAAATATGTTGGAAGCATGGTGTTTGCCCAATAGGAGCAGCGAACTACAGGTGGTCAAAGATATAAAAAAAACTCATGAAAATATCACTGCAGAGCTCTAAAGGCTTCTGAGTCTAAAAATACCTAGCTAATGTCTGTATGTATGCACTCTTCTTGGATAATTTATGTTCAGACAAAAACATTTATTAATTCTGAATACATTATTCAGGATGAATAATACTCATTGCCACTCTTCTATTACAGCACCCATCTAAACTTAATGCAGCTTTTTTTTTTTTCTAATTAAGCTTTTGTTTATTGTCCATATTTAGGCAGTAATGAACTTGTATTTCATTCACCTAAGAAATAAACATTTCTGAAATTCCTGTGTTCTGTCTTTTCTTCTCTGTTTCCCCTTCCAGTCTCCAATCAATACCATGTCTTTCTTCCTGAACTCATTATTTTAACATTTTACTTAATTGTCAGTCCAGGTAATTTGATAAGTAGGGTTAAAATTGTTCAAAATTGATGAGCACTATAGCTCTGATTAGCACTTTAAAGTTCCATCATTGATTCTAACCTGTATCTCTTCAATTACAGTGACTGTCACCTCGAGTTGCCAGTGAAGTTTGTATCCATTGTGGATAGGCTTATGTTAGCTTTGAAAGTCCTTTAATATAGGAATTTTTTTCTGTCCAGACTATTTTTTTCCTCTCTGTGCCATGAAGTTGGATTATTATAGGAATCCTATTTTGTTCTTGGACAAAATATGAAGCCTATCTTCTCAGTAAGCCTAGAATTATTGGACCTAGCTCACTTGGGGAGAAGAAAGTATGCGTCATTTTAAATAATTTTAATCATTAGAGCCTCTGAAAGCTACTGGAGACCCTGCTTGTGCCTTCACCATTTCTTTTCACTGCAAGCTTTCCCCTTTTGTCACAAGCCAATTCTATTTTCTACAAAGAAATTCTCTTGAATGTCCAGTAAGGAACAGTACTTCTTTTCACTGCTATGAATAGTGTTTTTCAATGAGTAGCAACAGCTGCTGAGAGAATTTTTCTGTTTAAAGTGAAAGTTGAGAACAGTCTTTAAAGTCTTTACTTCCCCTTCTATCTTCCAGTTAGCAATAGAGCTCACAATGGATGTATGCATGTATGTGCATGCTTGTATGCATAAGTCAAAAATGTTTGTATACTGCTGGAGAGAACAGATAACCTTTAGGATTTTGACTTAGCATGGCACAATGCTGAAATATAACCTGAGGTTAATAAACAGACTTATTTTTCTGAACAAGGGACAATTTTGGTAATCTCTGGCCAATTCATGTACTTCCATTTTAAACATAACATGGAAAGTGAAAATTATTCACTGGATTCTTTTTCTCATCATTCTTAAATGTTAAGTCCTGAAATCTTGATTTGATATCCGTAGGTGTCTGAGTTCAAATTGCATTACAGGTAAGTACTGTAGTAAACTATAGAAAAATTTTTAATCATCACCAAAAATTATTAATTGATTGATTACTCTTGTTAAGATTAATTCCTAGGGCAAAAAAGTAGCATTGTTTTAATCTAGATCTCAAACACATGTGTGAAGCAAAATTATGCATGAAATTAAAATATATAAAACCCCAAACATGTTAAAAATAAGCAGGAAAAAGGAAAATAATTTGTATGTTTTCTGGAAAATTGCTTCTGTACAATGTATGAAAATTTTACAGGCTTAACTTCTCATTAGTGTTCTATTTTTTCTGTAACTAACTAATTTTCCCCTGAAAACTATTATCATGGGATTGATCTGAAAATTGTAAAGTTTTTCACTGTCTCCCCTAATATTTGAAATTGAAGTACTAAAGGAATCCTTTACAAAAAAAAACAAAAACAAACAGTTTTATATGTTGCAAAGATGACCAGCACCCCACTTCTTTCCCTTCCCTTTGCACCAGTTTTGGTGAGGAAATATTTCATTTCCTGATGAACACAAAAGAGAGGTAAAAGGTATAATGGAAGTAATAGAGATATATTATGAATAGTAGAAAATTTACAAAAGCAAATAGCTCCGAAAGACATGGAATTAGGTATAAACCTTGTATCTCAGACACTCCTTCCCTAAATGTAAATTTGCCCTGTTTTTAAATGCAGGAATGTTACGTAAACTGACTTGCTATTGTTCTCACACTACATGTTCAACTCCATGGTAGTTGGAGTTGAAATAATAACAAAAAAAGCCCCCAAAACAAAACAAAACAAAAACAAACCAAAAAACAAAAACAAAAACCCAAAACAACCAAAAAACCATAGCACAAAAGTGTTTATTTCTCTTCCATGGCTTGACATCCTCTGAGCTGCATCCTGGCCCCTGCAAGCTCACCTAATCTCCAGGAAGGCATTTGGAGTTGTGAGGCAAAGTGCCTGGCTTTGCCTATGAAAGCTGAGATGTTCTTCATCAGAGAATGGAGCACAGTGCAAATTCTGAGCTTGAAACAGGGATCAAACAATAATCCCCTGCACAGTCCTTTCAAATATTCTTTTGCTGTTGATGCCAAAGGGCAGCTTGGAAATTAGATTTGTTGCCAATACAACTGTATATCCCCATCCCTTTTGTTTTAAAATTCAGTTTGTGCTTTGTTCAACACAAGATGAAGACATCTTTTAAGCTTGAAGGCTTTGTTTATTATTGCATCATCAAGGCTTACTTCCTAAACTAGCAGTTCAAAACAATGATATAAAAGAAGGGAAATTTTTTGTCATTTTTAAAATAGAAATTGTATCCTCATTGTGCTTCTTATACTTGAAAATGGCAGCTCTTACTCTTTGAATGCAAAAGGTACTAAACCAAAACAAAATCAGACATTTTCTATCCGTCTCAATTTAATTCAAAGCAAGCGAAATTGTGCAGTATCAATCACTGTGTCGTTAGTGTTATCTTTTGAAACACAAAGGGGACAACTAATGAAATTCCTGCACAAACCCTGATGAGTTTCTTCTGAGTTTTGGGCATGGGCAGTTGGGAGGATGTGTCTGAAGACTAGCCATGAAAGGGTTGAAAGCCTGTGGGTAAGAATCAGGGGCTGATATAGCAAAGGGAACCTCATGACTGGTATCTGCTGCAGGCTGCCTGATAAAGGGGGCCTATTGACAAAGCCACCCTGCTCCAGCTACAGGAGGCATTGCGCTCCCAGGCTCCTGTCCTGCTGGGGGGCTCCAACCACCCTGATGTTCACTGGAAAAGTGTCATGGTGAGTGTAGGCAGTCTGGGACCCTCCTGCTATATGTGGGGGGTAAGCTCCTAAGCATCAGTAAGTTCCCTAGCGGTTCCACAGCAGCCCTGCTGAGAAGGACTTGGGGCTGCTGGTGGATGAGAGGCTGGACATGAGCCAGCAAAGTGCACTTAGAAGCAGTGAGGCCTAGCCTGATTGCCTAAATATACAGAAGCAAGGCTTCTCAGGAGGGCTTTATAGCTTCTGCTGTACCACTCTCCTTTCCTCACCCAAAACTGCACATCTACAGGTTCAGACGTGTTATACCTGCCCAGGCTGCAGTCCCACCTTGGGCAGCTAGAGGACAGATGCACTCTTGTGGACCGGGCAATTGGACTCAACCTGTATGAGTTTGGCGCCTAAATATAACATAATGCAACAGGTCAAAATCAGACTGGTAGGCTGCCATTATAGGCAAAGCATAGGCAGGATTGCCCTCCTGCAGCTACTGCCTGTCACAGACATCTTTTCATAAAAATCCTTTCTTTAGGATTTTTCCTTCTGGGAAGCTGAAGCCCCAGAAAAAGAATGTAAACAATGGTTATCTGCTGCTGTGGAATGCAACAGGTGGATCCGTGATTGGTCTCGGGTGGATGTTTGGATTTACTGACCACTCACGGCAGAGCTAGGTTGTGCTCTCTGCTGGGACACAGAACTTTGTTATTCTTTCTTTTCTATTCTTAGATTAGTTAGCATTCTGAGAACTTTTTCCCTATTCCTTTTAGTATAGTTATAATGTAATATATATCATAAAATAATAAATCAAGCCTTCTGAACATGAGGTCAACATTCTCATCTCTTCACCCTGAAAAACCCTTGTAAGCCCTGTAACAACTGCCTTCTGTAACAGTCCTTCTTAAAAAGGAGGGAAAGCATAATAAACAAAAACATTAGGAATACAGGAATTTGAAAACCAGACATTTAAAAAAAAAAAACCCCAAAACCTGAAAAAACTGCTGTATTAGAAAAGATTGAAAATCCCAGGACCATACAGTGAGAGAGGAAACATGGATGTCTCCGTTGGTGATGAAATCAGGAATAACTAGTGATACCTAGAACAGGAATAAGATGTTCTGATTAATCATCTCTCAGGATGATGTTTTATGCCATTACTACCTCTGAAACAGCTTTGGGCTTGTGTGTCTCTTGGGATCATGTAACAGGGGATGTTATATGACAAATATCTTTTCCAATTTGTTGATAACAACAATTTTTGTATATTTTTATCTCTGAAGATACCACCTGCTTCAATTTCACAGTAATAAACACTGCAGCTAAATCAGCTTTGAACTCAGACATAGCACAGGTCTGACTGTTCAAAACAACCTTCTAAATAATCTCAGGTTTATGTCCCTGATCTGACACTTTGTTATTCAATTCAGTCTTTGCTTGTAGACTGATACCTTAGATACAGATGTTCCAGTGCATTAAGAAGCAAAAAGAAAGGCGCAATTTGCATTTTTACAAGAACTTTTCTTTCTTTCAATGAAGCAGTTAAAGGGCATCAGCAAACTGCAACCATTATACATGCATCAGCTCACTGAAGGTTTCTCTAGCTTTTATTTTGCTTGGTTTATGTCGACTGCGGAGCTCATGGCCTTAAATATTCACACCATTGTTTTCTAGAGTGTCTCTAAACTCAATTTTGAGTTTTGATATTGTGAAAGCAAAGGAGAATCAAACCTCTGCATCAAAAGGGAGGGTGGAATAATTTATACACAAAGAAACAGTTTTAACAGCACCGTAGTCTTTCATAAAAGAAGAGTTGCAAGCCTGAAAGTCAGCAATGCACAGCCCCTGTGTTCTTGTTGGCAATTATGATCATTATTAACATAGAATTTATGGAGTGTGCGATGAATTGTTGCTCCAGAGAGCTGGCTTATTCTGAGCAGGAAAAAATGTCACTGTTGGTTTTTCAGAATTTTGAAGAGTAGTTTGAACTTTGGACATCCTCAGTTTGATGAATTAACAAAACTTTTAAATCTAAAAGAATGTTGGTGAAGCAGTAGATTTTTATCAGAGCATTTTCACATATTGTGTTCCTGCACAAGTGAGTTATACAGGAAAGAAAATGTGCTTTAATAACTATCAGCAGCTTCCCAAGGGCACACAAGAAAATTCCACTTTCATCACTGAAAAACTGACAGCTAAATATGGCTCATGTTTTCAACTTGCCCCTATCTCTTTCAATTGGACAGTCTGACATCTCCATGAAGCTAGATCTGACTTCAGTGCTTTGAAAATTTTCAGTAGCTATTAATCTTTTTTCCTACCATTGTTTTGTTTTCAGTGAGAGCATGCTAATCCATGAACAACTGAGCAGATTCATGTCACTAGGGTTTTTTTTTTGTATCCCCTAGTGGAATAGAATCTGAGGATTTCTGAATTTACAGGGAATTTGTTGGAGGTTTTGTTGCATTCTCTGCCCTCCATGTGCAGGTCTGATTGTAGCTGTCTACAGCTTGAAAAGAGAATTTAAGAAGCTTCTTTTGCGATTATTTGGTTTCTCATGGGAGGGAGTGAGCACTTTGCAGTGGCTCCTGTTTCTTTTCAACAACTTTATGAGTTGCTGATTAATTTAAGGCAGACAACCTCTGAGAGCTGTCATACAGCACAGATAAAGGTTGTGGGGAAGTACTGGATTTTCAATGCTTACTGCAATTGAAAGCAGCAGAAATGCTTCTTAAGCTAATGTCCTGCTTGGCTCCTAATCCCTTCAGTGTCCACGTTGTCTTGAAGTGCCTTATTCAAGTGTAATGTCAGGTGCTACTGGCCTAGAAACTCATACTGAAGATTGAATTTTTAGCAGCAGTTATGGTGTGAATGCTTCTCCCATATGTGATTAAAGTAGAAATATTTAATTGGTCACTTGTGGCTTGTGGTTTGTATAACAGAGGTTGTGAAAATACTGCATCAAAAGGTATGTAAGGTAATATCAGGTTCTCCATGTAAAGTCAAAAAGTTGAAAAAAATGCTCCCAGCATAAGAAGGACATGGAACTGTAGGAGGAGGTTGAGACAAGGGCCATGAAGTTGACCAGAGCACTGGAGCACCTCCACTATGAAAACAGGTTGAGAAAGTGGGGCCTGTTCAGCCTGGAGAAGAGAAGGTTGTGTGGAGACCTCACAGCAATCTTTCAGTATTCAAACAGAGCCTGCAGGGGAGTTGGAGAGAGATACTTCATCAAGAATAGAAGTGATAGGACAAGGAGTAGTGGGTACAAATTAAAAGAGGAAAAATTTAGGTTAGATAAGGAAGAAATTTTTTTATTGTGGGGATGATGGAACACTGGAGCAAGTTACCCTGGTTGTAAATATCCCATCTCTGGCGGAGTTCAAAACCAGACTGGATAAGGCCAAACTGGTCCAGTAAGTGTGTCTCAGTCCATTTTAGGGAATTTGGGACTAAATGATCTTTAAGATCCCTTCCAACCTATTAACATTCTCTGATTCTGTGAAATTATCCAGGCCAGAGCTTTACTTTCATGTGCAAGAAACAATTCAGCTAATAGTTGAAAAATGTTTTTCTAGACAATTTAAGTGCTTTTTATCCATACAAGATACTTAATCATTTTAGTGGGTTATCTTTAAAAGAAATTTTAATAAGATTTTCACAGGAGACCGTTCAGTCAAAAGAATGTTCTTTTCCACATGAGACAACATTCATGAAAATCACTACATCTCCCAGTAGATGATGTCTGCAAGTAATCAGAGTAGTTGTTGCACTTCACTAATTGCTGGTTCAAAAATTTGTCATAAAAGTGAACTAGAAAGATCAAATAAAAGCGTTGTTAATTCCAGATTTATGTTCTTGAAGACAATGCTGTTGTCTGAAAAATATAATTTTTCAGGTTATATGTTACAGATTTTTTTAAAAATTTTAAATTAAAGCTCTTTCTCTTGTGTCATCTATAAAAATTATATTGCATTTTTATCTCACTAAAAATATGTCAGAATACACTTTTTTTTTTCTGGTAGCACAAATTGCAAAGGTTATTTTGTTCAACTGAGATCTGACAGTGATGCTTGAGAATAATCTCCTTGAATGAGAAAGTGCCAGTAATACTTTTCGGTAAAGAAAAGGGATTTCATAGGGATAAGTGGTAAAAGATGACACACATTTCTGTACTAATCCTGTTGTAAGTAATAGGAGAGGGCACACAGCTCTGAAGTAAAATACTTTAAAATCAGATTTGAGAGTACTGAATGAAAGAAGTCTGGACACCTACACATTTAACATCATGTACAAAAAGAGGAATGATGGAGATGGTGACTACTCTCTCTTAAATCTTTATCTATAAATATCTGAAAGGGGAGCAGCCGAGAAGTTCATCTAGTTCCACCCTCCCTGCTCTTGGCAGGTACAACTTCCACTAGACCAGGTTGCTCAAAGCCCCATCCAGTCTGTCCTTGAGCACTTCCAGGGATTGATATCCTATGTAAAAATTCATGTGAAATCTACAGCAGTAGTGTTTTCAGGATAGTGGTGACATTCAGAGGAATGTTTGTCTTGCATAGAGGATCAGTCCCAGAGTAAATATCTCAGGTTTATTTACAAAGCTTTTGAAAGGGTTGAGGTTGAGCTGGCTGAAGTCTGATTCCTACCTATATGAATTGTTGGAGTCTGCTAGAAGAGGTGACTCTAAATTCAAGTGATTAAATGTATCTATCACTTCAGCCCTCAGTATGTGCTCCTAAAGTAAGGTGGAATGGAGTGATAATGCTGATGTTAGAGATAAGGGAAAGTCTGTTCTCATCCAATCAGTTAAGAGTATGCACAAAGTTTTTTGTAGTTGCCTGACTGGATTGATGATATCTCCAAAAACTTGCTCACCTAGATGTCTAAGAATGAGTTTCTTGTTTACTAAACTTCTTTATTAAGCAGTAGATAGTAAAGAGGGGTGTGAAGAAAAGGTAGTATAGTAGTTTAAGCTTTAGTGAACTTGTAAAAGAAGGTAACAGGCAACAGTGCATCCTACTAACCTTCATTGTGGGTCTAATAGTATTCCTGTATTTCACAATTTTTTGTAAAAGAATAACAACTACAATAAGTAGATCTTCTTCCCCCACAGATAAGTTAGCCTTTCTCTATGAAGCTGTAGATTTCTATCTAAATATGCAAACATATTATTTATATGTTTAATAATGAAAAGAATAATTTAATAAAATACCTTGCATGCATATGCATGATATAGTACTGTCTGATAAATATGAAAAATATGATTCATCGATGATGATGGTATAAAAAGTCCCAGTTTTATTTGTGACCAAAATTTATGGCTGATTTTGCTACTAGACAAACAATTGTGCCTCAAAGCCATGTGTTGTCCTCCTATCTTCTCTTTGATTTCACTTTATCATGATTTGTTATGATTTTCAGTCAGTGTTTTCTTTTGTAAAAAAATTCTCATATAGCATGTATAAATCAGGTACAATTTTAACCTAACAGATATTCATCACCCAAAAGGAGGCAGCAGTTCTATTCATGGGCATTGATATCAGATTGTGCCAATACCCTGGGTATTGGTACATTTTTTGATGTGAATTTTTACCATACTTCTGTACCTTCCTACAGCAGCATAGATCAAAGAGGGCTGTGTTGGAGACACCGCAGAGCATTTTGGAGTCAGGGCTGCAGGTGTAATCAGAGCAAACAGTAGGCTGTGACAGTCCTGCAGTTCCTCTAATGGATGACAGCACACAGCTCCAGTACAAAAATCTTTGTGATTCGCAACCAAATAAACATATTACCATCTATCCCTGGGGTACAGCTTCTTCACTGCAATGAAGTTTCTAAGAGGTTGCTGACAGGAACAAACTGTTAAGCAATCAAGATATATCAAAGACATTTTTCTGCTTGTTTTCTTTGTTCCCTATCTAGTAGAACAAACCTGACATCTGGCAATAGCAAGTCAGCACTATTTCTACATTTGTTGCTCCCTTTTTTTTCTGTATTATTCATATATTGATGCTCAGGAAAGTCAGTACTGCAATCTTCCATTGTAAAGAGAGCAGGGGCTGTTGCAAATATTCTTAAGTCTTTTCTTAGGTTTCTGTGGACAGATACACTCAGTAAAGATTGTTTCTGTAATTGAACTGTGGGAGATTTTTATTGTTTTCAAAGATCTGTTTATAGAACTTAGAGAGATGGCTGGTTATTACCTTCTCTGCCCTTTTAAGAAGCTATGAGTATACCCTGTAATTCTTTTGCATGATTGCACAGAATAGCTGCAAAGAAAAATTCTAAGTTCTGTTAGTATGGATATTATATTTTGTCAGTAGTATAGCTGACTATGGGACAAGTTAACCACAAAAGCTAACGTCCTGGAGCAGGTGAGATGGAATATTGCACCTGGGACCAGAACTTGCATTTGTGTCATTAGTTTATATTGAAATGACAGAGAAAATCATCCTGTCAAAAAAATATTCACTGTTAGAGTGGTCATGCATTGGAATATATTTCCCAGGTAGGTGGTGGAGTTGCTGTTCCTGGTTTAAGAGGCATTTGAGGTGCTGGATAACGTGGTTTAGTGATTTAGGGGTTATGGTGCTGGTGCTGGATTGGTGGTTGGACTTGATAATCTTAAAGGTCTCTTCCAACCTGGAATATTCTTTGCTTATATTCTTTGATTATATTCTATGATTATATTCTATGATTCTGGGAGCCCACATGTTCTACTGATGCATGGATCCAATGTCTGGCATCATTAAAAGCCTTAGTGAGTCCTGTGGCAAATATAAAATGGTATCCATCACTATGACTCACAGTGTGGCTGGAGCACTGATTTCCTGCTGAATGTTCAACACACCTATCAGCCTTAACTAAAATTGTCAATCAACAGAAATGCTTGATGTTTCCTCCTCCCTCTGTGGTTCAGCAGTAGACTTCTGTTTGTTTTTTATGCTCTGCCTGTTCTAATCACAATTTTTTCCCAGTTAATGGAGGGTGAAGCCAAGTTCCCAAGACCTGTGTTACCAGTGTGTGCTTTGGATGGGAAAGGGAACAAACTAACTGCAAAAAGGAGACTCTAGTAGGGCACTAGCCTTTCCCAGCCTGAGACATGCTGAGGAAAGAACTGTAGAAGTGCCAAATGTGCAGAGGTAAATGAAGGTCTTTGCTCTTTTTTGGGAGCACAGAAACCCTAACACCAGCTAAGACCAGATACTGACATGGTCATTTCAATGCAAGATGATTTTAAGCAGTTTAAATCATCATTCACATACCCTTTGCTTCTTAATACCCTGCATGAGACAGCAGTGAGTGGCCAGTTCAATTGTTCTTTGTGTAAGGTATCCTAAAGGGCGTCCTAGCTGGGTATTTAAACTGCAAAATCTGTGATAGATGTAGAAATTAAATGGGCAAGGGATGGATAAAACACCAAGAATGGAAGCTTTCATAAACAAAAAAGGTGTACTTGTGTTTATATTGCTAAGGAGTAACAAAATTGCCTGAAATGAAAGCTTATTTGGCAGGGAGAGTTATCAGGGTCATTACCTATGGATCATTAAAGATCCATTATTTAGGTCTTAAGTTCAGGTCACACGATATTTCAAAAAGACAGAATACAACAGGGAAACAAAGCCTCATAATATTCATTAGATGTGTATAATTAAAAGAGCAAAGTGAATGTAACTATTATGGCTCACATTACAGCAGAAAAGGACTAATGGTCAACATCAAATATCAGCCTGAAAGAGTCTAAACTGTTATAATTTACAGTTTACATAAAATCGTCCCTCAAGGCCTGATCCATTGTTCATTTAAAAGCCTTTTATTCTGGCTGTGCAGAGAATAATTCTGGATATGGAGCATCTTTGTTGGCTCCAAGTTCCCCATAATCATGCCCGTGGCACAAAAGGCAGAACAAACATTTGAATTGTTACAAATCTCCTGCTCCCTGCATCCTACATTGGAGAGTTGAGCTTATGTCAGGGACAGTTCTGAAGGCTACTTCTCCTGCCTGGCTCATCCAAAGGACACAATATTGCTATTTATCCTTCTTGGAGATGATGAAACAATAAATGTTGAAAAAATTTTAAGTTAGTTCAGAGTAGAAAGTGAAATGATGAATACTAAGAAAACAGAATTGGGATGGGGAAGATGGTACCTCTGGATAATTTCCTGGATTCAAGACATTAGTATTCTTCCTTTACTTCCTTTACATAACAAGCACCTGAAAGTTCTTATTGGACTGAAGTGAACTTGAGTGAAATATGAAGGACTCCGTAATAAATATCCTAGTTTATATAAATATCTATTCAGCATAAAAAAAATCCTGACTAAATATAGTATAAAATCACTAGACTGATTTAGACAAGAATAAAAGTCAACAGCTATGTGAACAGTGTAAGCAACAACAGAAGACATAAATCATGAAAAGAATTTAAACAAAATACTGAATGCTATAAAAAGAAGAATGCATTAGAAGAGAACTAAAATTAGACATATAGAAACATAGACAAGACTACTTTTTAGGTGAAAAAGCCCTCAGAATTCACTGATGAAAGAAATTAAAACATCACAGTAGTGAATTAGAAAAGATGGAAGGAATGATAAAGCATACCATTACATGGTATGTACTTGAGAGATCAGGAAAAATATGCCGTATGACACTAGTTGTGTATGCAGTCCTGTGAATGATTTTGTGACCAGTGAGGCAGAAGCATTTAGTAATTTAGTACTAATGAAAAACTTCAAGGCTTCAGAACTGAGACAGTATTTCTTCTAAGGTTTTTTGAAAGAGGCCATGGTAAAAAAGCGGACAGGACAGTGAAAAGCAGCATAGAACAATTGTTAGGCTACAGTGGGTTAAGAGAAAAAAATTACAGAGAAAACAGGCCAAATATTGTAGAATTAACTTATTGTCCTTTTGCAGTTGTTAATAAAATAGAGCTCTAAACATCCATCATACTGGAGTTCTGTTTTAGTTAGGATGTCTAGTGGATTTGATAAGGAGTGTGAACCCATGGTTTACATGTGAGAGTAAGGCTCTAATCTGGTAGTTATAGCAAACTATAGAGGGTGGTTTTTGAGCTCTCCTACTGAGAGTATTCCACTGATAAAAATAAATGCATTTTCAGAGGACAAGAAAGGAGGAGAAATAGATTTAGTTAATATCCTGGCTTCATCCTGTGACAAACAAAAAATCCGTTTTCCTTATGGAGTTAGTTTAAAAGATTGGTCAGGGCAGGAATGAAGAGGACCAAAATACCTGTTCTTCTGATGAAAAGCACAGAGAGAGAAAGTGAAAGGAAAAAAGCTGCATGATAAACTTGAAGGAGCAGAGCTGACTCGCCTAACCTCTCATGCATTGATCTTGGAAAATGTTTTCTCTTGCTTTCTGCGCACAAAACACCTCCTCATGAGAGATCTCTTTGTGCCCTATGTTGCTCCTGTTCATCGAGTTGATGGAAAACTGTTACTGTCCTTCACCACACTAGATTTTAAATCTTAAATGTTCAGAGCATTACCTCGGCTTTACATCAGCTGCTCATTATCCTGTGGCAAATTATACAAAAGGAGAACAGGACTCAATCTGCTTTTATTTCTAGTTACTAATAAACAAATAATCATGTTTCTCATGTTACTTGATGTCTCCAGACAACCCTCCATAGACTTCCGACATCTTTTAGAAATATGGCAGGTATGTATGTTCAAAGTGGAGTTTTTGAGGACTAAAAAACTCAGATATATAACTTTCTCTTACTCTTTAACCATCTAATATTTTTATTTTCAGGTAAGTATTTTCTTGCCAGGTTGAAGCTGACACCTTGTGGTTTGTGACTACACACCTTCACTGGTAAAACAGAATGAGCTGTTTTACAGAGGAATTTCTTCAGCACTATCCAAAGGTAACATGACTGCTTATAATTTTATTAATTTAATTTTTACATGTAAAGAGTGCAATTAAGAGAATACAACACCATCCTATACATGTGATTGAGACCAGACAGCCATATACCCATTTTTCTCTCTTGCTTCCATATTTTTCCATGTTCATTCAGTTGAGTAAATTTATTGTTGAGACAATGTATTGGAGACATTCCACTTTTCATTCAATTTTTTAACATATTAGCCTGGGAGTGATACCGGAGCAAGAAAAAAAGTAGTCTAAATGTCACATCCCAGACTGAATTTGCAGGTCAAACAGCTTCATGGAATCACATTTTTAATTCAAATTAAAGCAGTTATTTTCATGACTTGAGAGATAATGCGCAATTATGCTTTTTGTGTGGGCATTCACAGACAAACTTTACCATCTTCCACAGCATAAAGTGAGAAGGAATAAATGTTAAAGGGGACCTATACCTCTAAATTGATTAATTTTGCATATGAGTTCCTTTTTATAAATAAGGCCTGATCTTCTGCCTTTTATTTGTCTTGTATCCTGGGAGTCCAAGATGACTGTGAGGCAGTGGGATATTGCAAATAATCATACAGTATCTTTCTTTTGGGGCATGTGACATTTCATTAGGGGCTGGCAAGAACTGCAGTAATACATATTGCAGCTCAGATGAGGTCTCCTTAAGTTCGTATAAAAGTGGTAAATATTTTCCAGGCCCCGTGTCTGAGATTGTCAGAATTTAACAAATGTTTCCTTGAGCAGGAGGCCAAGTGGGATGTTGAACTGTGCCAACAACCTAACTTTATGTACAGCTCTAAACCTCTAGACACAATGGTCATGCATTTACTCCCGAGGCAAAGCAGCATTATTTTATAGGTGTATGTCTTTTATAACAATAAAACTCTGATTTATGAATTTCAATATTAAGTAAAGCAGTGCTTTCAAGACAGTTGATCTTGAAATAAGCAAATACATTATCATTTAACCATATGCTTAATGGTATGCTACTTATAATTGTAATGATTGTTTGCCAAGCATAGTTTCAAATAAAGAAAGAAATGCACAGATGGTTTTCTTATTTAAGTGCATTAAAATGCATACAGAATGTTTAGAAATGCAAATCCTTTAAATCAACTACTTGACAAAATCAGGCTTTGTTCCAAGTTGTTGTAATAGAGCCTCTTGCATATAAATAAAAGACTGTGTTACAGAAAGAGAGAGAATAAGTCATGTGTAGAACAGCAGTCAAGAACCGAGTCTGGAAAGGGTGAAAACACAGGGCTTTTATACTGAGGAGTTAGAAGAGTTGGAGAAGTAAATGGTATGCAGTTATTTCTGTGGGTGATTGTACAGTAGGAACAAGATGATGTTGATGCATTTGCCCCATTATAGCGACTTAGAGGGAATTTACCTCTTTTAATACCTCAGTGTCAAAGCCAGAATTGCATTATTTTGATTTGTATCATTATTAGTACAGTTTATATTTCAGTGCCCCCTCTTAATCCTCCTATTCATAGTGTTCTACCACTTTCTCTTGGCTTTCAGGAGTGTCTTCAGAAATAGTTTTCTAGGGGAATAGATGTTAAACCAACACTAACTATGGTTTATGATGATCAAAACATACCAGGGGCATATGGGTAGCTGGACCTGTGATTGAAAGCTTGGCACTTACTGTGCTGGAGTTATTATTTTTCTTTGAAATTCAGAAGATTGTATCAAAGTCTCAGTATCAAAATCATGATTGTATCAAAGTCTCAGTAACTATGAATGGCAGATGCAAGGAAAATTTAAGGATGCTTATAAGGAAGGACTCAGGAAAAGTCTGAGAAAATAATAAGTGGGATAATTGTATCCCTTCTTCCCTATGATTGTTGAAGTATAAATTCATCGAGGAAAACTAACATGCAAGCAGGAAATATTGATGGAGTCAAACTAAAAAGAAGATGGGGGTTATAGTTTGGTTTTCATGTAAAGGAGACACTTGACACAAAGTATCTGAAGTCACGGTGTGGAAGGATGTATTATTTGCTAGCTCGGTGGCCTGGCTGTATGAGGTTGTGTTTTAGAAGATTTTGGTTTAATTTTTTTTTTTTTTTGTTTTAAAGCTTCAGTAACTGGAATATTGAAGACAGTTATTCAGGAAACACTAGTACACCTCAAGGTGTCTCAGGGAGACTAATGAATATTCTTTGCTGGTGTTGCAAACTCAAAGAGGCAGAACAGTATCAGATATACGTGCAGTGAGGATGTTTCTCATGTTACTTGATATTTCCGAATGACCCTGTCAAAACTCTATAGTCTTCCTCCACCTTTCAGGATTGTGACAGATATGGACTTTCCAGGTGGAGCTTCAGGACCAAAAACTTGATATATCACTTTCTTTCACCCTTTGACCATCTAATGTTTTTATTTTCATGCACATATTTTCTTGACAGGTTGAAGTTGACACTTTGTGGCTTGTGACTACACACCCTCTTACATCAAATAACAAATATAAAGGAAATGGAAGAGATGGCATCTATCTAACCTCAGCTGCTGATCTTCCAGTTGGATAATTTTGATCCTTGAGATTCTTGGGTTTGTGCTGGATTTGGCTGTCATAGAGTTAGTTTTCTTTGCACTGGTAGGGACGGTGCTATGTTTTGGATTTTTGCAGAACACCGGGTTGATGATAAAGAGATGTTTTCTGTTATTGCTGAGCAAGGCTTAGACAGAGCCAAGGCTTTTTCTGCTTTTTGTACTGCCACATTGTTGAGGGGGCTGGCATGGGTGCATGGAGGGCTGGGAGGTGACACAGCCAGGACTGGTGACACAAACTGACCAAAGGGATATTCCAGATCATGTGACATCATGCTCAGTATAGAAAGTGGGGGGAAGGAGGAGGAAAAGGGAGGACATTTGGAGTGATCTTGCCTTCCTAATTAAGCATTACATGTGCTGTTCTCCTAGAGGTGATTGAACATGTGCCTACTAATGGGAAGCAGTGAATTCTTTGATTTGCTTTGCTTGTGTGTGGATGTTGCTTTCCCTATTAAACTGTTAGTTATTTGCTGTTATCTGTCAGTTCACTGCCATTATCTCAACCCACAAGTTCTCAAACTTTTCACTTGCTGATTCTCTGCCCAGCCCCACTGGTAGGGGAGGGTGTGAGCAGCTGAATGGGCCTTGGTTGCTGTGTGGAGCTAAACAACAACATTGTTTTGTCTTGAGACCATAACAATATTTGGTGTCAACATTTAGTGCTTCTGCAACCCTTATAGATAATACTATTTACCTAAATATATGGGACCTAGAGACTATAAAAAGCATGCTTGATGTCTCTTTTAGCGACTCCTTTATGGAAGTCGCTTATATAGTCAGTAAAATTAAACAATCAATCTCTGACAGGATAATTGTTGTATCATTGCTGTTTGTATTTAATCCTAAAATAAGAGAAAAATACTTTTGCATGAGCCTAATAGATTACAACTTTTTGGTTTTTTTTAAAAAAGAGAAGATTTTAACAACTTTCTTCTGATTCATACAGCCTTCAGAGCATCAAATTTCCTTTATATCCTTCAAAGATTTGAGCTATTGTGTGGAATGCCCAATAGTGTAATAAACACTGATTTTGCTAAATCAGGTGTAGGTTAAATAGGTTCAGGAAGAGTGAAGACAAGTACAGTCACTTGGTCCTATATTCCAGTTTTCTTATATCTAGTGATAATAAATTAATTTTAGTACAAATGAAAAGGACATTTATTTCTGACTGGTTTATTTTTCACCCTCTTTTCTGTCATGGAGTAGGTTTCAGAGGAATAGAAACAGATCAAAATGTCAACAGAATAAGACTTTCTTAAAAAAAATTACACATGCCAGAGGTGCACAAACTTATTTCTTTTCTCATTGTGGGCACACCTGTTCCTTCTGGGACCAATTTTTTGCTTATAGTAATGTATGTACGTATATTTGCAGTTATACTTGAATTACAGCTTAAAAGCAGACTTCATAGGGTTTAACTTTTTACCCCTTCAGGTCTGAACCATATCTGCTAAGCAGAGGCAATACCCTCTGTGAAGTGGATTATGAAGAATACATAGCAAGTACTTAATTGTGAATACAATGTTCCTCAAATCACAATTGGAAAAATAGCTCTACTAGACTGTGCCAAATGATCATGTCCCTCTGTCCCACTGTTAGAATGCTCTAACTGTGTATTCTAACTGAGGTCATGAGCATCTCAGAGAGGAAAAGTAAGATTAGGCAGGCATGTTTCATTTAATAGTCATCTGGATTGATTACCTTGTAATCTGTATCCATGCAGTAGCTCTTATTAATTTATTTCTGTGAACATGAGCCTATATATTCTCTATCTAACATCCTGTTGCATGAAGCATTTAATCTTTCTGCTAGATTTGAACCTGGCTGCTAGCTCTCAGTTCTTGTCCTTGAAGAGGGCACAAACAGTAGGCCCATCCTATGACATGCTTCCTACCTCTTCTGACTGTGCTAAACTCTGTTGTTACTTGTCCAGTTTAAAGAGTCCCAATTTACTTCTTTCTCACCCAGCAGCCACTCTGTATCTTGTAGCCCTTCTCTCATTTTAACCTCAGATGTGATTACATGTATAAATAAGCACAAAGATACACTCTGTCCTCATGTCATAATAGGAGCAGCCTTTTAAAGATCCAGGGTTCCATCACCAGTACAGACCACTCTCTCAATTTGCTTGTACTTTGATTATTTCTGAGTGACGGTGTTTTTATTCCACCAAGTTTCCAGCATGCTTATTCATTCTCAGCTTTCCTTTTCTGCTGTCTTATTTCCTAGATTTTTAGCAAAGCTGTAAAATCATGTTTTGGTTCCCTGAGCATCCCATTTAAATGGCATTCTGTCATTTCTTAATGGACTGTTTCTTATCTTTCACAAGTCATACACCAAAAAAGTCATGTTTGGTGTTCTGTGTGAAAGACATGCTCTGTTATACACCTCAGCTTTTCCCCAATCGTCAGTTTAAAAGTTCACTTGCAAGATTTTTGTCTTTAAAGCCAGCAGTCCAGTTCACTTAAAGTTCAAATTAAATACATCCTTCCTCTTTAGCCTTCTTTTACTCCAGAAGCATTCCATCTGAATCATTGGTGAGGAATTAATCTCTAGAATTAATCTCTTAATATGTTTAAACCAAAACCAGGAAAAATGGTTTTAAAATATAGCAGAAAAAAGAAATTTAATTCTACTTTTAAAAATGTTGTTACTAGTTTTAGATATTCTGGATAATATTGCAAACTTAAATGAGAAAATTAACATACCTTTTATCTAACTAGTTCCGAACAGTTGTGGTAATTTTTCAAGTGAGATCAAGACTGAAGCTAACTGCAAACTCAATTATCTCAAAAACCAGTCAAGAACATTAGGCTGTAAAAGATTCACTACTGCATTTATATATAATAGTGTTGTTCTCATGAATCATCCAATAATATATTAAAGTTCTGCCTTTTGAAGGAATATAGCTTCTAATTATAAGAACTATTTAAATTTAATTGAATTTGGCAATATTTAAACAGAAATTTTTAAAATATACTGAATAGCCTTTTTTTTATGGAAGAAGCCTATCTTGCATCAATGCTCATGAAAGGTCACCCAGTTTGACAGTGTGTTAGAGTTTACAGAAAGTGTGCACCAAATGTCATGCTCACACATTTAAAAGCACCAGTTTTTTCCTTGTTTAATGAATTTGCAAATCTATATTCTCAGAAATGAATGGTTAGTCTTTTGCTTAAAAAAAGACAAACAAAAAGCCAAAAAAAAATAAAGTTGAAACTGAACCAGGTTTCAACACGTCTTTTCCCTTAACAGTATTGCTAATTGGATTATTTTAATTTTTTTAACCAAATTAGTACCAGGAATTTCTTTTTTTTTTGAGTCTATAGTTGACAGAAAGAAAAAAACTATACTCATGCCTTAGATTAGGAATTGAACATTGTCTGATTTTCCCACTCAAGGCTACTGCTCTTGTGTACAGAATGAAATTAAATGACTGTTGATGTAAGATGTGTAAAGCCAATATCACTACATTCACAGAAGTTTTTTCTGATGAGCTTTATGAGATTTTCTCAAGTGTTGTTCACCCTTTGATCTGTATCTGCACTAATAACAGCAATATTTGGACTGAAAAAATTACTGCATATAAAGAGTGTTTGAAGTTAGGAAATATGATTTTTTATGTGGAATGAGCATTTTTCAGTGGAGAAATCAATTGGTGGGTGGTAATAAACAAAGAAAACAATAAACAGGATTTATTTTTTATTTTCAAAGGAGAGTTGTAATCAAAATAGATAATCTTTAATTTTATTCTAGAATTACAATGAAAACAATCTTTACTTCTATTAGATGAGATTTATTAATATCTTGTTATATTACTACGTTCTAATTTCTCTAGGAAATATATGCTCTTATCTTTCCCTCATTACGTTCTAGATGTTATTCAAGAACAATCTACAGGATTGTTCCCAGGTAAACAATACATGCTTTCTGCTTTTCTTCCTTTTTATAATTAATATCAAATCATGTAAGCATACAAATGAAAATTAACACTATATCTAAACATTCTTTACATCATAGGCTGATACTCTTAGAGAAACTTAGAAAAAAGTGACTCCAAAAGTGGGGTATGATATGTTAAACATAATTTCTAAAAAAATATAGGATCTAAACTGATATATAATAAAAATGCACATAATTTCTATCTTGTTTGGACTTGCTCTCGACAAGACTTGCAAGGAAATTTATCTGTTTATTTCAGAATTGTGAAATCAGATTTAGAAAATCTGCAGCACAGCCCTACTTTTCAGTGCTGCAAAATAGTAGGTAATTTGTCTGAGAATGCAAAATATGATATATTTTGTTTCTGATTCTAATTTGTTACAGTTTGATATCAAGTGTTCTTGAATCAAGCTTCATTTCCCATTTTGTTATAGAGGTAGACAACTGGTAGAATGAATCCTCAAAAATCTGTGTAGTTTGTATATATTATATTGCTTTTTACATGAGAGATAATAAGAGCATAATTGTAATACTCCTTACAATGACTGTTTGGAATAAAAATTAAAAATTATTCTAGCTTTGATGATATATTTTTTCTCTCTGTCCTTAGAAAGAGATGCATTTTCCCTGCCCCCAAACTATTCACTCATTTCCCTTCAGATTTCTTCTTGGCATTGCTATACAGTAAGTATGTGACAGAAGATCATATAGCTCAGCTATAATACTATTTTTATTATCAAATCCACTTGCCATTTTTTCTTAGCAGTAATATTTGAAAATTTATATAATTGTACAAGGAAAATGAAGGTGTTTTTAAAGGTAGATAACACTTTCACAGAATTCTACTGCTTGCTGAAATCATAAAAATAACAACTATTATTCTGTTTAATGTTATTCTGTTATTCTGTTTAATGAGCTTTATATAAAATAATTGTGTTTGTTGATTCAGGCCCATGCAATCTAAAATACTTAAAGTGTTTCCATAAATGATGACATTATAAGATTCATAAAAGATTATTATTTTTAAAGGAGCAACAGAGATATGGTTGCTCTTACTTGTTCTGCAGTTCTGGTGAGAAAACATATTTTTAGATTAAAGAAATCTTGACTTTTTACCATGGTAACTTGAAAATAGGAGCTAGACTTCACGAAAAATATTCACATGCCATGGGAAATTACCTAATTTAAAACATATCTCTTGAGTTAGACTCAGCCATTGGTCAGTATGTTCTGAGTGGGAGTTAGTGACTTGTGAGTTTACACCAAGGTGTCATATTATTCGATTTCTGGAAGTAGAGTCAGTAATCACGGTCCTGATGTATTTACAACTGTTTGAGACTTTTTGTTTATGTAACATGAACAGATGTTTCTCCTTTTTCCAGATGAAAGAACCAGACTTCTTCTGAAGAGATTTGAAGGGACTGGAAGGCAAGAGAGAAAAATATGTACATCAGAAACTGAAATGCACAAGACTTTTAATTCACTAAGAGAGCTATTAGACATGATCTTTGTTGCTGCCCCCGGCAAAAAGATCTCCATCAATAGAAAACTGCTACAAGACCCTGCCTCAGTGGCTTGGAAATGCTCAAGGTACTGCCCACTAGTCCTGTGAAGGCTACACAGTGCCAGGCAGCTTAGGTCCCATTAACAGGAAAACCCCATTAATGTAGACTGGCTTAAACAACTAACAGGTTAATGGATTTACCAGATCACAGACCTGTTTAAAGTGTTTTGTCACAGATGGACTGCTATAGTAGCATTGATCAGCCTAAAATTAATGTCTCTGTATCCTGCTGCCATATGATGGTCACAAGTGAGACTTAAGGACAGCCCCTCATGAGAACCCTTAAGTTCTCCAAGAAACATGCATCTCAGATGTTTCACTGTTTGTCTGTTTTTATAGAAGAGTTTTAAAATTCAAAACCCTTAAAATGTGTTTTAAATAGCCACTCATACTCAAAAAGGTGTGTTTCCCTTATACTACTTCAGCTGAATTTATATCATAAACAATACTTACACAAACTTCTTCCATAAAAAAGAGTATTTCCATCAATAAAAGTGATTTTTCCCTGGGCTGTATTTCTACCAAATGTATATCTTACCTCTGAAAGAAACAGATATCCAAGAAGAGTTTTTGCTCATTTCTGAGAAAAATGTATGTCAGCTACTCCTGGATGATGGACAACCATGTAGATAAAGCACTGGTAAAATGCCAGAAAAGAAAATATTGCAAGAAACCAAGAATTAAAATAATTTGTTTGGGTATTTACACTGCATTGCTTATCTGTATTTTTCAAAGGCTGGTGAGCCATACCTGTGTTTAAAAGTAGAAAACAGAGTCAGCATAAAGAAATCCTTGTCACAAAAATCACAGAAGGCTGATATGGACATAGCCCTAGGGACAAGATCCCTATCCATCATAGATGATGTCCCCATGGTCACTTGAGAAGTCTGGTACAGACTCATGTCTTGAGACAGAGAGAGCCTCCTGTTTCCTCACCTGATAATCTACTTTTGAACTGAAGAAGGGCATTGCCAACAGTTCTTTATTTCAAAGGCATTCTAATATGATATGGATATGTTTCTTTAGTAGAGACGTGCGAAGAGTTTATTGAAGTATACAAAGAAAAGTTTGTGAAAAACAGCAGTAAGTATTGACAATAGGTATAATGAAGATGATATTGAATCACAAATTCATTTCTAAAAAATTCATTTCTTAAAAATTCGTTTCTAAAAATGACCTGCCAATGCCACAGTTGAAACTTCTATTTTGGTCTGATACAAAATGAAAGTGAGGAAGTAAAAGAACTACTTTCTACTGGGAAAGGAAGCAAAATGCTAAGGTAACTGAAAAAATATTTACAGAAGAAAAAAATACTTATTTAGTCCTGCTAAGTTGAGGGTCCTCCCCCCTGTAACACAACGTTTTGTAAGGAACAAATGACAGAAGCAAGCCAAAGCTGCATTAGTTTTATACATAACTGTTTCTGGAGCAATAACCAAACCTATTAGGCAGAAAACTGAGGTGTGGGGAATGTATGTGGAAAGAGAAAATTAGACCAGGCCTTGGATTTTATGTTATTACTTCCTTTAAGTCACTAAGGTCTTTGTCATTATTGCCGCTGATAACTTGGAATGCAAATGAGTTGAAGACATAAACATTTTCAGCTTTCCTTAACAGGATATAGGTCTGCTCTCCAAGATTTTCCCTTGTAATTATTATGTGTCCATGGTTATCACGTCTCTCAGACTAACAATTGATTTACAATCCTACTGCAAAGCATTTGTCTTTTCTCGAGTAGCAGTGAGTAATGACAATGGGCAAGAGACTAAAATACAGGATGCTATTTTGCACACCTGAAAAGTATTTCCTTTTTCTGCATTTCTGCGATTGCATGGGTAGAAAAAGCATTCTGTTATGACTGGTTCACAATATTTTTGATGTTAAACCTTTAACATTTTGTTCTAGCAATACCATCTATTCTCAAATGCCTAATAAATGTTGATTAAAGTTATATTTCACCGTAATTCTGCTTTCCAGCACACCCTTTATCTCAAAAAAAACCTCTTCATCTTGTCTCTGGGTATTGGAGGTCCTATCACATTGTTGAAGGAAGCACCAATGATAAATGATGGGAATGCTATTCAGCAAGTATTTGCATTTTTCATCTCTCATTAAATAAGAAGAAAAGTCTCACAGAAAGACTTAAGTGTGAGTGCAACTGCCACATGTGATATCTGTTAAAACATGATAAATTGACAGTTTCACCCTGGCCTCTTAACTCTTTGGACTGAACAGCTGGAGGAAGGCCTTGTTTTTTTATGAATTACCATCACATTCATGAGGTAAAGTGGGCTAACCATAATTCCTTTCACTGAGGTTTAAGGTAAGGGCAGTGTCAGAAGCCACCACTTAGCCTTTTAGCTCAAGAAGTTTTCTGACAAATCTGCTTGACATTGTACTGGGCTGAAATGAATTTTTGCTCTATGATAAGCAGCATAGCCATTCAATGTATAGAGGGAAATTCCTGGGCATCTGTGTCTCTGCTGTGCTCTGCCCTGCAAAGCTTTGCTGACTCCAAATTCTACTCAGGTCTTGCTCAGAATATATTAGTAAGGAAAATGTATCCCTTATGCTTGTAATTTTCCTCATCTGTGTTAACGTTTTGAATGCTTTCCTAAACTGGAGAAAACTGTACTTGTTGAATAATTAAATATTTTCAGGTGGAATCTGTTTGCTCATGAGGTGTTCAGTCCTTAGAAACGTGTGAATTACCTATTTCCCAAACTTTGGTTGAAAGAGCTTAAGTGAAGAAGTGAAGATAAATATCAGACATTTGAAATTGCATGGG
Source organism: Ammospiza caudacuta (assembly GCF_027887145.1). Classification (NCBI taxonomy): domain Eukaryota; kingdom Metazoa; phylum Chordata; class Aves; order Passeriformes; family Passerellidae; genus Ammospiza; species Ammospiza caudacuta. Next base: position 84,702,292 of record NC_080593.1, read on the forward strand.
GAATTGTAGGCAGGGAAAATGAAACAGATTACATAGCTGATTGAGGTGCTGGAGGCCTTTTTTAAGTCTTTATGCTGTATCGTTCTTCCATTTCGTGTAATTTATATTTTCTCTCTTGAACCTTTGCATATAGATTTATTACAACACTGAATCTGTTCTGAAAATTGTACACATTTACCTGCAGTAAAGTTGCATTTGCCATACAGTAGCCCAGGTACTTAATATAGATGACACAGTCCTTCTGGTTTTTATTTAGACAACCCAAGTAACTTGCAGTGTTGATGTGGTAATTACAATTTTGAATTTTTTTTTTTTTTTTTTTTTTTGCTGTAAAACATTTTTTTTTACTGTTTAAAAGAAGCTAATTCTTTAAAATTACCACATATATAATTTTCTGTGAAACAGAAGTGGAATAAAGAGTTAGGAATTGCATATATGACTCTAACTGCAGTAAGTAGTACTACTTTTAGGAGAGGTTAGTTACCTATAAATATACAGTCTCCTGTTAATTGTTTAAATATCCTATGCTAAGCTGGTGATCAATACCCTATTTTACTCTTAAAATTGCAAAATTAAATCCCTGTCTAGTCTTAGCTTCAAAGGGACTGAGAGCTCATCCAAAGACATACTGTATCCAGAATGAAAAAAGTAATACTCTACCCTAACTTAATCTATGGTGGAAATATCTTCTAAGGAGCAAAGAGTCAGTGGAGACTCATGGTCAGTAGCAGAGTAGCAAATGATGTTGGCATTTTACTTTTTCTTAAGGGGCTTTAAATAAAATATATATAAAACACTTTAGGGAACCTGATGCATCAATGAGTTACATATTCATTGCCAGATGAAGTAGGAAACGTGCTATTCATTGAGTCATTGAGTCAATGTGTTATTCATTGAGTCATTAGGCCAATTTCTCTAAACTTATTGGAATTTCTGCACTAAAGAAGGACAGCATGAATTCATCAACTGCTTCCTCCCTTTACTTTCAAGGCCATTCAAGAATCAGACTGCTTTAGATACACCTTGCTAAGCTTTTGGATTTTAATTAATATTATATATTCACATCAAAAAGATGCTATTCTTGCAAAATATAAAACTATTTTCTACATTTTCTTAGAACTAAGTATCCTGAATGTATCCTCCCTCACTTTGCTGTATACAAATGGATTATAGCACTAACATATTGTGCCTTTACAGTGGTTATAGCTGCTGGTAACTGTTATGGGTTGGCTGGTAACACACCAGAGTGTCTAAACTAGCATCATATTTCTCTGGTGCCCCCAGCTCTCTTCAAGATATCAAGATAATCTGCATAAATGTTTCTACTATCCTCACTGACTGAACTTTTGACAGGGAATTGAAGATGGTGTTCAAATTCAGGCTAAATATCTGTGGATTTCTCTGTAATTTCCTTTTGTCTTCAATGTCAAATACAGTTTAGAATAAAACTACACTTCTGTTCATAAGGCCTGCAAGCTTGTTGTTTAAGCCAATGCTAATTTTGCAGCAGCAGAAATCTGGACAGCAAGACAATGGGAGATCCAAGGATTCTAGCTTTCTAAAGTACAGCCAGATCCTGAACTGGTAAACTATTTGCTAAACTGACTGGTAAGCAGCATAAATTGTCACCCTGGGCACATGTTTGGTGAAATACAACCTAAGATATTTCTGGTTCTGCACCACAGGTTTGAAACACACATGGTTTTAAAGCAGAATTAACTCTACTTCTTTTATTTAATTAATATAATTTTCTTACCTAATTATCAAAATTGTGTGTTCTAATGTTTTACAGATTTTACTCTAAGAACATGTAATTGGAAGGAGTGGCTGCTCAATAAATTTTTCTTGTCCCACACGCCCTGAAAAGGTAAGAAATGCCTCGCATCATGAGAGAAAATTATTTCTTTGTGAGAGAAATGCTTCTTAGGGAGAGCACAGCAGCATCTAGGCTTTTTGTGCCCTTGTACTTCATCAGCACCCACACCTGCTAGAGTGTACATGCCTAATTCTGCAATCTCCTAAAGAGTTTGGTACTTTTGTTGTCTGGTTATATATTTCTCTCATCCTCCTTTCAGAGTGCCGCTGACAGGTGCCTCCTCAATCTCCTGGGGCATAAAGTTCCAGAAGGTCACAGCCTGTTGTATAAAGTACTTATTTTTATTCATATGGAATTTCTCCTACTAGTTTAATCTTATTTCCCCTTTTTCTGCATGATTTTATGGAAAAGTGTTGTGCATTTGCTTTATGATGGATTATTATATTTGTGATAGATATGGTAATTTTAAAGTTTTCTCCCCTTTTTGCTGTAGTTTGAATGCTTCAGGACTGTAATGACTTGTATATTTATTTTGTCTTTCAAAAATACTGGTGGCAATACTTTCCCTTCTTCTGATTTATTTTTCAGTTCTATTCTGCTTGTGCAAACACAAAGCTTTGTATCTGGCCTGGAACAAAGCCTCCATGCTCGAAGCCATTCCAAGGCTGAATGAAGCAGAAGGCTCCCTCCATGCCTCTCCCTCTGTCCTTCTGCCTCAGCCCATTTGCCTGGCCTGTCTTACACTTCAGCTGCTCTGGGAAGTTTGAGCTCCATAATCTAGAAATCTCATCAACCCAATTATTTTTTTCAGAAAGCCACCTTGAAGCAGTTTCAAAACCTTTAGTTGAGATTTATGGTTTCTCCACTGTCTGCAAGAGAAGCAAATAGTTTGGTTTGACATGAGTTCTTTATTACTGCGATACTTATCACACATTTCTTGCTTTTTTTCCCAAATACTCACAAATTGCTTCAAAATTTTCTCAGATTTATCAAAATAGATAGTTTTTATTCGATTTAATATTGACATACTTATGGTTTTGGTTAATTGCCCCAGAATTATAGGTGAGAACACATGTAAATTTCCTTTAATTGCCAGGAAATTAGTCTGGTTTTTCTTTTATTTGCCTACTGGTCCACATAAAGGAAAGTTTAAGCACATGCAAAAGTGTGGATTTAATACTGCTTTCCTGGTAGAAATACAGCATCATTCTTCAGCAGTGTCCTGCAGCATCTGGGCAGCTCAGGCTGTATTTGAGCATCATCACAGAGACAAGGACAGAGAGCAAAGACCTCAAATTCACTGGTGGCAATCAGCAGCAGATCCCCACTTTTTCCTCTCCTCAAGAGCAAGGAGGTGCCTCTTCAGAAGCATCCCTGTGCCTCTGTTCTCAGTTTAAATCACCAACCCCAGTTGCCATCTAATGGTTTGGCAATAACTTTCCCATAACTGATGTAATGCTGGAATAAGACAATGCTTAAGGACATGACTGTCCTGTGGTTTAGACAGAGCAAGAAATTCACAGTCTGATTACCAGACTGACACTGTTCTCCCTATTTAAACAGTTTGTTTTCCATATCAAGGGGAATGGTTCCAAACAAACAACTGAATAAAAAAGGGAGTGAAAAATGATCTCACTAATGCTAAGCTGAAATGTTTTAAGATGGAAAGTTCCATCCTATAAAGTGGAAATATACACATGAAATTTTTATAGTTATATCACTTCTGTTCTAGTTCTCAAAATAAAGCCAATCAGTGCATTTGATGAGAGTCTCAAAGCAAAAAGAAGCATAAGGGAAAAGTGGAAATATTCATGCTGAGCATCATTTGTAAGTGTTATATAAAAGACTGTAATGTTACCGAGATTTTCTTCTAGGCTACAGACTAAAGAAAGAAATCGGGACTCAGATGCCATGATGCTCTTCGATCTTTTATCATTGCTCAGTTACAAGTAATTTTAGAAAATCTTTGAAAACAACAATGGTCATGTTTCAAATATTCAAATGTATTCAAATAAAATCCTGGTTATTTTTGTAATGCTGAAACAATACTTTTTATGCCATATTTTTTTGGAAAAATTCACTATGAGGTAATGTGATAAAAATCTACTGAAAACAAAGCACCAGGTCAGCATAAGAAACTTCAAATATCCCAGAACTTCAAGAAGAAAATGGAAATAAATTTTAATAAAAAATCAACTTAGATCAAGCTGTGAATGCTTAAATTTATAGCAGCTTACTTGTGGTCCTCTGAAAAGTACTGTCTGGAGCTCAGTGCAAAAAAGGGGACAGAAGTGCTGTCTCCTCAGAAATTTTGTCTTGTTTTGAGTGTATTTTTGGGAGGTGGGAGGAGGGACATATTCTCTCTGGTTAGGTTAAAAAAGATTGTTCTAACAATGTATGTTGTTGCATGGTGGTTATTTGAGCTTCTCAGATAAGGATCCATTTTTCTGCCAGTTCATGTAAAAGAATACAAAGTATTCTCACCAAAATATTTTTACAAAATACCAAAAAAGTATCTTGTCATTTCTCTATGAAAGTCTTGTGTTTGCTTTTAAATGAGAACTTGTCTGAACTCTCTGAAAGTGAACATCATTACCAAAACCATTTCCACAAAAATGAACATTAGTTTTCAAATATATCTATCTTTCTCTGGTATCTCCTTTCCTCTTGCTAAAGGCTATATTACATTGGAATTTATCCAGTGCACTGTGTCTTCTTAAATTTGTCCATCGGCTTCACTATTATTGTTCATGCAACTCTTTCTGACATAAATTGTGCCAAGATTTCAGTACAGAGCAAATGTGTGGCCACAGAGGTTTCTCCCCTGGTGATTTAAACTGGCACAAGTTACAACTTATGCTGTGATTTTTTAATGGTGTGATTTTTAGTTCTCTGAAGATCAAATGTGAGTCTGCTGGAATAACAACTTCTCTCTCTTGTATATCCAATTTGTAATTTTTGATTCCATACCTTGAGAACTGTCTAAGTGAAATTCTGGTTAGTATTTTATGTGATGGCACCTTTCTCCACAGAACTATAGAAAAACTCTAATGCAACTTGTTCAAAGCAGGGGCAGTTGTGAAATCAGACCAAATTGATCAGGATTTTACTCTCTCTTCCCTCATTGAAAAAATTGTTTCAATAGATTTCAGTAATTTTTTTTTATTATTTTCAAGGAAATCTTAATATAATTTTTGGCTTCAAAGTTTGAATATTCGGTATCCTTAATTGTAATTAACCAATTGTTCAAAAGAGTTTTAGCTAGAAGTCTGTTTTCTGATGGACTGTTAGCTTACATTGCTCTGTTCACTTATTGCTTAGTCATGTAAGCTATTTCTGTGTGTGAGTAATCTTATTATTTGGATTGCTTTTTCTGTGCATAACGGGAAAACTGAAAGGTACCATAGCAAAGTGATTGCAATTTAAAGAGCATGTGACTATTCAAAAGCACAAAATGAAACATATAAATCAAAAGTAGATGCGTGAATGGGCACAAAAATGTCCTGTCTTATAGTATTACACCAAAGAAATTCTCATCTATTTTTCACTCTAAAGAGTTGTGCATGTTTAATAAAAGATAATTAAATTGGTTATTGTGATCCCACATAAATTATAGATGGAAGAGGTACTGTTCGCAGCAAGAAGGAGAAAGGAGGAAGAAACCTGACTTCTAAGCCAGTTGTTAGGTTCCTTGCTACTTACAAGGGTCATATTTTATGCTAATGAATGTTTAGCCTATAAGAAGTACATGAGTCGAGTGCATGAGTTCAAGGAAAAAATCACTGGTGCATTGCTTTTTCCTGATCAGATGTCTTTTATTTCATGACAGTAGAGAAAACAAAGACATGTTTTTAAATATTTCAGAGAAAGCCTCCATCCACTTTGTTCTATCTCATGCAGTTCTGAAAGACAGGAAAAAAAAATTGTCTTCTTTTGTGTTTGGTTTTTTTTCCTTTCAGTTTGAGATGGAGTCCTGTATACAGAAAAGCTTTTATTTCCAAGCTGTGTTATGAATCCCTTGGAATGGGTCTTAGTGATGAAAGTGCTGAGCCACATTTGCAGATTGCCAGAATAGCACATCTGTCACTATAAAAGCTTTACTGTGAAGTGGCAAAAGAAAACTAAAATATAATATGATTTTTTTTTTAATGGTAACTATAATGGACAACAAAGACAGGGCATTTGCAAATTAAACTTGTCATGATCTAATCCTGATTTTGCAGTGTTTAATTTTCAGGTGTCTGAGCTATGTAACACACAAGTTAGGAAGCCCTCTACTGACACAAATTACAGTAACTGAAGAAGGCATTAGCTCCTGCCCCTTTTAAACTGTTTTTTTTTCTCTTTATGCAGGACCTCCCTGGATCACTTACAATGCATTATAATTATTGTTTAGTGACATTGCAGGGAGTAAAGCTGTTAGAACTGAAATATGCTTATTCAATCTCTCTCCTTAAGTGGTGCCTCTTGATAGCTCATTTCAAAATGGGAACTGACACCTCATCTCTTTGTCTCTATTAATCAAATTCCCTTCTTCTTTCATAGGCTGCTGTTCAGAGGAAATTGCATTTTGCTGTAGTTTTGATGTTTTGTGAATTTGTTTCACAGGTAAAGGGGTAGTTTGAAGGTACAGATTCTCAGTTGTGCCCTCATAAAAAGGCAGTGTCAATTTTGTTTGTATTAAATTGAGCTGAGTAGCAGTTCTGTGAGGGCAAATAGAACTGAAGCTGAGCTGATTTTAATTTTAGTTGCTCAGCTGTTCAGATGTTGATAAGACTAGTGATATTCTGTACAGAAAGAAAACTTTTCGCTGCAGATTTGGATAAAACAAAAGTTAATGAGACCTCCTCTGGTGGCATTTTCTCCTTTGCATCCTGATTTTCCATAGCCCTGCTTATTTTCCTACCCAAATTTAGCACCCCAAAATATGCACCTCAAGTTATCATTCCAACTTGAAAAATAATCATACTTCAAAAAATTTTAAGCCAAGCATATATATAGATATATTCAATGAAGAGAAATGGGCCTTTTATTTTAAGTAAGTAAATAAACTGTTTGCATCAGCCCTGCACAGCTGAAGTACTATAGTTAGTGTTTAATCACTGTGGGTGCTCCCTCTAGTCAATGGGAGGAAGTGGATCCTGAGGAATGCTCTTCATCCTCTTCATAGCTCAACTGCCTTTGTGGACTTGCCTGCATCTACAGACAAGAGCCAGAGTCCAGTTTCAGTGACATCCCCAAATTTGCATGCCATATGATGAACTTCTGTCATATTTTAGAGCAGACTGCAGAACTGCAGAGGAAAGGGAGAAAGTGTTTGGCAGAAACAAATATTAACCTGGGAAAAGAGGAATCCAAACTGGGCTAAGGTAATTTCAGTGTGTACTTGCACAAGTGATGTTTTCCTCTCTAGTGTTCCGTTCTGACTGTGTGTGAAAGATCTTAAAAGGATCAGTCTAGATTCTTATCTAGAATGCTTCTCTCTTGATCATGTTTATAAATCTCTATGAAAAGCAGAATAAGAAGCTGCTGGTGTTGGAACACTTATTACCTCCTCTATGAGGACCTATTCAATGTAGAAGTAAAAATTAATTATATGTTCCAATCTGTTTGAAACAAGTTTGTTTCTTAACCAGTTCTAATATCAACGGGGGAGGGGAGTGTTCAATGCCATGTCCTAAAGCAGCTGCAGAGGTGGGTTTTATTTGTTGGGGCTTTTTTACTTTAATGTGTAAATGAATAAAAATATTTTTATATACTATATTTGTTCTTTATAAAATTGACTCTTCTGGAGTTGAAAACAAATAACTTTTTCATTGCTTGTGCAACCACAAAGCCCTGTGCTGGGTTCAGTGTAAGCTGATATTGATGATATGTGTGATGCAAGGATTTGGATTCTTCAATCAGATATCTGTCTGGTTTAGCATCCTCAGGAAAGGGTCTTTGGTAGGGATGACTGTAGAATAAGGCTGGGAAGGCTGTGACAGTTTGAGAGTACTCACTAACCCTTCCCTACTGCCAACAAACCTTCCTTTCATTCAACTGAATTGGAAACTGTGCAGGGAAGTACTGATTATACTTCTCTGTCCTACTAAAAGAAAAAATCTGTTCTCTTTAAACTGTACAAATAAAAAGGATGAGTTCTACACAGTGCAAACCAAACACAAATCTCTATGCTGCTATAATTACATTGGGGAAAGAATTCCAATAGAGATAGACTCCACTGAAATTGCAAAAGCCTTCACCAAACTTGAAAGACACATGCCTTTTACAGCAGTATAATTAATATGCATTATTATTTTTAATAGCATAATTACTCCGGTTTCCTTTCAAGGCTGGTTGTTTTTTATCTTCACTATAGCCCACACATGTGTGTGGTTTTGATCTTCAATACAGAGCAAGATTGTTTCTCACTGCCAGCAGAGATGTAGGATGACTCATCAGATGTCCTGTGTACACAAAGGGACAGATTGCTGCACACTGTGAAAGCTGAACACTCTCTGAAGCAAAAGGCTCCCTTTTTATTTACTTTTTCCCTCACATCTTATAGCCAATTTACCTGATCTCTTGCCAGCATGGTTTCTTTTAAGGATGTTGCTTCCAAATATGCATAAAAGTGTCTTGTGCTTCCACATTCCCTCCAGCTCAGTAAGAGAGGCTCATAAGTCATTTTGGACAATTTATAGAGCATGGTAGGATGTGGATAGCATGTTATGCTCTTTTTTTTAATAGAGTGAAACTACTTTTAAGAGATATAATTTTTTCACAATTATCATTTTCTGCACTCTTTTGTAGTTTAATGGGAGAATCTTTTTTTTTTAGCAGAGGAGATAACAATATATGACTGATGTGAGAAGTAGGTGGAGCTCAGATGCTGCAAAAATGGTGTCACGTTAATATCTGCAGATACAAGACAATATGTCATTATTGCTCTGTCTTAATTTTTCCTTTAAGTTAGATGTCGATATTTAGTTATATTTTTACAGTATAACAGAGGACTTAGGTTTGATTAGTCATCCTATATTTACCAAGAAAATGAAATCTATTTCATTTGCAGAAATATAAATTATGGTTTTTCACAAAATCCTGCTAAATTCAAAGAGAATATATTCAAAGAATATGTTCAGGAAAATGATCTGTAGACTTGGAGAAAATTGTAATTAGCAGTGGTCAAACAGCATGGGGAGAAAATGCAGGAAACCATTGGTGAAATTTCTCATTTGTTGCAGGGATAATACATTTGCATGCAACAATTTCCTGGAAGGTCAAGAATTCTGTACTTTTTCTGTAAGACGTGGGTTCAGAATAGGCCTGTTGAGACTTTGCTCAGTTGAGGTTTTCAATGACTAGTTATTAACTCTATGTTGCTTTTTTGCCTTATCTCTGAGACTGATGACTTTTGTTTCTGTACTAAGAAAGGTGTCTTCCTCCTACAGTTCATGGCTGCTATGCTTTTTCTGCTGCAGCTCATACAATTTAGGCTAATCTTCATTCTTGGTTTTCTTTAATTTCTTCCTGTGTTACTTTCTATTTTACAACATAGTGTGTTTGATTTTGATTTCTTCAAAACCCTTTCTTACTGTTTTCTGCAAACTAGGCAACCAACTTTATATTCAACAGGTAGATCACCCAAAAAGTAATGGAGTATCATGGATTCAGCAGTCCTTACACAGACAAAATACAGATTGCTTATACTTTCTTTCTAGTTTATGTAATTCCATCGAAACATAGCAAAATTAATTCTGTCTAATTTGGCTTTTTTTCCTCTCAGAAGAGAACAGCTAAGCCACAAAACAATGCAGGTCACAAAACATTGTTTATATACTTAAATTTTAGCTCTTAGAGGAGACAGTAGGAAGAAAAAGGACTCTTCCAGCTGAAATGGCAGCTTTTTCTTTCCTTCTCCCTTGCTAGTCATAGCATCCCTGTGGAATGGAGAGCAAAAGTGGGAGCAGAGCACTTCCTTATCTACTCAGAGCTTTTCTGCTGTGCTTAGAAAATTCAAACATAAAATCACTGTTTAGAAAATAATAGACAGCACCTCAGCAAAGCAAGTAAATGAACATATAATAAAGTTATGCCCCAGAATACAGTTACAGTTTAACATTAAAGAACGAAATCTGTTGAAAGCGAAGGGAGACGACCCATCTTGTTGTTGATCAGCATCGACTCCAATTTATTGATCAAATCAGTCATCTTTTATAATAGTGTTAATTAACTTCATGCATATTACAAAATCCGAGCTCACGATAGGTTACAGAGAAAACTCTAACCCCTCCTTTTGTTTACAATACCCATGGTTGTTTATTGAAACCAAAATTAGTGTTCTCACTGTGATATGAAAACTTCTCAAAACCTTCATATCTGTTCTCAAAACCTTCATATCTGTTCCCAGAGCAGCCAAGGACTGTTATGAGAAGACTGTCTGAGAATCCTGCTGTTTATAGAAAAGGTGCCTGAGAACCTAGTTATTTACAAAATCAAGCCTGGGAACTGCTGCTTTACAGCTGCCTTTTACTTTTCCATCAGCTGTATACCTTCATGGCCTCTTTCTTTAAGCCATGCTTGAACCAGGCTCTCCACAGAAATCTACAATGGATAGATCAATAAATCCTAACAAGGAATATTTAACTTCTTTTAAAATAAGAAGTTTTGGTAGAAATAATTCCCAAGTCATTAAGATAATATATTGAGCTTTGTAATGTGGAAAACAAGGTCTGATGAACACCACTGCATGTATTCTGGCTTTATTTTTTCGCTTAAGAAATGTTTCAAATATGTTAAAAGCTGCTTAGACTCAGTGTTTTAAATGAAATTTTGTTTAGAATAGCCTAATCCAAAATGAAAATAAAACTAGTTAAAAATTTAGAGAAAATTACTGGAGGAATTGTGAAACATTTAAGAAGGCTAAAAAGCTCAGAAAATATTCTCCTGGCTCAACAGGCCTTTGAAATGTTCATTGCATGCACTCTGGCCCAATTACACATAACATAATCATTATTTATTTTGAGACATCTCACAGTCATAATCATTGGTTCATTGTGTCATGCCCATAAACAGCTAAGGATGACATCTGCCAAAATTACAGTGTATTAATTGTCAATACCTGTTATGTTTCTTTGAGATCTTTGGTGTGTAGGCCTTATTTTTTCTTAGATTTAATTCTAAAATTTCAGCTCAATAAAAACTTCTCTAGCTTTGGAACATTTCAGTATGGGAACCATAATACTCATATATATGCCTTAGGGGTTTCAGCTGTTACCACAGCAAAGTCTTCTGGTTTTCAGAAACTGCCAGAAGCAGAGGGAATAAAGGTCATATATAGTTTTGATAACCCTCATCATCATCCTTCTATGGCTACAAGGATATTTTTATTTATATGTGCTCCACTTTTTTCTCTGCTCTATGCCGAGATTTACTCCTCAAAAGGGCCATTTCATTTTAAAAGAGAGATCTCAGAAAATCAAAACCTTTTTTATAGTTGACCTACAGTGCTTATAAATCAAAATCACCCAGGCTATGGAGAAGAAAGAGAAATGTATACATTAAAAATGGAACTCTATAAAAATAGAGCTGAGAGCATCCGTCAGTACAAGAAGTCCTTCGAATATGCGAATCATGAATAATGTAGCTCTCTATTGGACTCAATAGGCCTCAAACAGAGGGCAGGCACATTTTGCCAGTACCACAGGTCATGAAGCTAGGGAAGAACACAAAAAAAAAGATTTCTTCCTTTTCACTCAGCAGGGCAGTGACAGAACTTGCTCAATTTTGAATTTTTCATATATATCATGATTGACATAGAGTTGACTGTAAGACAATAAAGTTCAATGGAGAAATTGGTTTAGTGGAGAATATTCAAGTCCATCAAGTCCTGTTTTGTATCCTGATCTTGTTGCTGATCACCCTGCTACGCTTGGAACATTATACCCTCTTGCTTGTGCTGGCACTTGCTCACCCTGTGGCATTATTTTTTCTCAGTTTAGCAGGCAATAGCACCCACCTTTGCCGAGCATGACATAGAAATGTGATTTTGTGCTTGAAATCTGTCAATAAACATATTCTTGCTTGAAGGAATTCATCCTATTCCTATAAGCCTACCACCCTCCAAGACTCCTTTTCCCTTTTTCCCACTCCCTGGACAACAGCAGGAGGTTATTTTGGCACTGTGCAGCTGTCCCCACTGGGAGCATTGCTGTGCCATGAGGGTGACTGTGCTTGTCTCTGCTGAGGTTAGGTGTGCTTCCCTTCTACAAGATGGACTTCTGTCTTGGTCAGTCTGGGCTAGAGTTTGCCCACGTAGCAGATTGGGCTTTAATCGGCCTGGGCTGGGGTCACTGGTGCCACCAGAATAGCAAAGGATTCAGTCTCTCCTTAGGGTCTAATGCCCTTTTTTCTAACACTGCTGCAGCTGAGGTGTGCTGTGGCAGTAAACACAGCATGCAACAGGACTCAGTGTTGCTAGCTCTCCCTCTGCAGCTGTCTGGGAGAGAGTGAGAATTGTTCTCTTAACTGGCTTGGCTTGGAGAGGAGTGCCAGGGTTGTCCAGGATGTGTCATTCCCAACCACTCAATGCTTGGACACTGCTTCTGAACTCAGAATTACACAATTGTCCTTGGACTCCCCCCCCCATTTAGCCTTCCACTACTAGAAGTATAACATCAAGAGTGAGCTCCAAATACTTTGCATGGACTTGGTAAGACCTTTAGTGGAGTGGGCTGACTCTGGCTGCCTGCAGACTGCCCTTCCTTGCATATCCATTTACATGGCAGTGCCCCTTTTATCACACTCTGACTCCAGAGCCAGGATGTGCATAGCAGATAATCTAGTTTTGAGAGAGTATTATGTCTGTAACGGGTGTGTATGATGGGAGGCTAAAAGGTCAAATATATAAGTTTTGCATAGTTGGCAACAGAAAATGAACCAAATTTCAAGGCTCTTATTTAGCAGAACCTCTAGAAATTAACTTTGGCAGTAAGTAATTTTGTTGGAGTAATCAGTCGGAGACTGGATGCCAGTAATAATAATGTTATCTGTGTGAATTTAAAATCAAGTAGTCATGACTTATTTTGAGGAAGACTAAATGCCTAATACTTCAATTCACTCTCATCAAAAAATGAGATAATTATCTCTAATTCTCTCCTTTGATGTTATGATTTTTTTATTGTGTAGAGACTATGTATTCTTAAAGCAAGTAATTTTTAAGTACTAATCAGACCACATATGACAGTTTCCATGACAGTCTAATCGAACACTAGCTTTTAAGTCAGAAATATGAAATAATTTAGAGTTTTTATTTTGCCAGTGTGTTAATTAATCAAATACCTCTCCCAAGGTAGTGATTATTTTACTCAATATTCATCTTTCATGTATGCACACACATCCATACAGATTACCTTTTTAATAAAGTTCAACTTCTCCCATGAATATCATCAGGGTAAAAAAAACCCCAACTTTGTAAAGCAATAATATTTTGGCCTGAACATTTAGTTTCTAATTTCCATAAATAGGAATTATTTCTTAAATAATAATAATTTTCTTAATTATTTTCTTAATATATTTTCTTAATTATTCTTAATTAATAATAATAATTTCTTAAATAATAATCCTAATATATACTAATTAATTATTATTCATAGTTTTTGGTTCTGAAGTTGACTCCAGCAATGATATTACAAACTGCAATGATAAGCATGTAGCATAAAATTGGGGAAAAAAGCCATTAATTAAAGAACATTATATATTCTACTGTTAAGTGATTAATGCTTGGTCACATTCTGGATTTACTGTTGCAGTATACATTATTTAAGGAGAGATTGAATTTATCACTGTTATCACATGATGCAGATTAAAAAATTTAAAGCATTTAAAGTCCTTTATTGTTCATAAAAGTGGGGAAAAGGGTTTATGGGAAAAATTTTAAATTCTGTTGACAGTCTAAGGCAAACTTTCTCATAGACCATCCTGATCTCACACCATATCTTTTTCATAGCCAGTTCACCTGGCACAGCTGAACTTGCATTGTCATGGGGTCTGGCACTGGATATATTGAAATGATGCAGGGAAAAAAACATCCTTCTTTTGCTTACAACAGTTGAAAGAATATCCTTCATAAGTGGGAACATTTAGAGGCAACATAATCCTCTTTGAAGGAAAATTCAGTGTGTTTTAAAAAAGTCTTCATTTCAGCACTTCGCAACACCCAGAAAGGAAAAAATCCCTTCAAACTTTACAGAGTACTTCAGGAGGAAGTTTGATGTTGTAAATTAATTCTGAAAGTTTGCTTATGGAGCATCAGGGCTCCAAATCCTTTGATATGTACATTGGTTTTTCTTGCTGTCACAGTTTTATGTTCAAGACTCATTGGTGTGATAGACTGCAGCCAAAATGCTGTTAGTTTTTCCTGGTTTCTCTTTAAATAACATGGAGTCTAGCTGCACAAAACAAGATCAAATGAGAGTCTTCTTTGGCTAGGGGTGGCAGACTGGTGCAAGTAGACTTTATTGCATTGCTTCTGCAGCCGTTTTTGCAAAAATAGAAAATAGATTAATAGACTTGCAGAATCACTAGGGTTGGAAAAGAACTCTGGAAATCATCTGGTCCAACTTGCTTTCTCTCTTCAGGCAGTGCCAGCCAGAGCAGATTGCTCAGGATTCTGTCTGGTCAGGTTTCAGCTCTTAAATTAAACAGCTATTTTAATTTTGGAAGTATCAGATTGTCACAGGAAACTGCATTTTTCTGGGAATAAACAACAACAAAAAACCCCCAAACCCACAAAAAAAGAAACAACAGCAATGTGCGAAAGATTTTGACATCTTTTCTGCTTTTGCTGTCCATATTTGACTGAATCCTGACTAGTGTCATCCATTGCCACCTACAGAGATTCATTGTTTGACCTATAAATCAAAATTTAATAGGCAAAAAAAGTGTATAGCAGCATTTTAATTTTAATTTTATACTTTCATGGTAGGTTGACCCAGGCTGCATGCCAGGTGTCCACCAAAGCTGTTCTGTCTCCCCTCCTCAACTAGAGAGGGAGAAGAAAATATAACAAAACTCTTGTGCATTGACATAAAACAGGGAGAGATAACTCACCAGTTACCATCATAAGCAAAAAAGCCTGACTTCTGCAAAAAAACTAGGGGTCTTTTGACAAAAACACCACAGAAATATTCAGTGTTTTTGTTACAGAAGTATAACTCTCCATTGAAGTATTTTTTCTACTCTGAGAACCAAAAAAATTTCTGGTCACTCTCCTGCTGCATATGTGGTTTAATTCTTGCAAAGAAACCACACAGTTTGTAGTGCAAGTTCTGAGAGGCAGTCTGGACAGGGTGAAGCATTAGGAATGGAGTTTAGGAATGAGTTTAGCAAAGCATAGAATCCCACATTCAGCTCTGCTATGGGTAATGCATTGCCTCTGGCAGCATTTTCAGTTGCTCAATAACTAATGTCTTCAGAGCAGATCACTCCTAATTTATACATGCACTCATAACAACAGGTATCCTGTTTCAACCATCTCTGCATCTATAGTCAATGAAGCTATATTTTTTTTCCCCAAAATACTTTTAAACACAAGACAAACGACCTAATTCAGAGCTAAGTGTCCTCTTTGTACTTGTGTAAGCGTCTTAATATGCATTAAGGCTTACTCAGAAACCATTGGTGGTTACCTCATTCATTGTATTGATTGACAGTAAAACATCAAGAAAAGCATCTATCTGTGACCACTTTGTCAAGAGAAGTACTGTCTGAATGCTGCTGTCACTGTGTATGTCGGCATTTTGGCACAACATCTAAATCACTAACAAACAAAATGCCATTCTAACGAGCACAGTAATATTCATTCTAACAAAGCATTTAAAAACAAGCAGAGGATCAGAGAACCCCTGCTCAAGGAGAGCATTGGATCAAGTTTTATCTGCAGAATTTTTTCTCTTTTTTGCTTTTGTCACCCCACCCATAATCTCCATTCTGTATATATCCTTTCCTCTCCCCCCTCTCCTGTCCTTCTCTCTGATATTTCTTTATATTTCAAATCTGTTGGAGAAACAATGACAGAATTAACATTTTTTATTTTTAAATGTGTTCAATATTTATGCATCTAGAGGACTTTCAGTGCTTTATTTTTGTTAAGATTTTTGTTTTGATTTGTTTTTCCAGCAGGAACTATAATTAGGCAGGAGCTGTACTCAGAATTGTAGGATTTCAGGTGGGATGAAGCAGATGATGTTATATAGGATGAATAGCACTGCAGTGGAACTAGTTAAAAAGCAAGCTTGTCAACATGAGGGCTTACAAAATAATTTGTGAAGGTATTCAGTTAATAAGATAGAGCAATTAGTTTCTTCACTGGCTTAAGAAAATAAGGCAAAGCAGCTTCCAGAGGACAATTTTCATTTCACTGAAATCTAGAATTGCTCAGTTTCACCATTCATTAGGAAAAAACCATCATGGCATTATCTACAACAGCTCTAGCAGCCAGATGAAGACAATCCTTTACATTAGGCAACTGAACAAAATTAGAATTGACAATTTAATTTATGACTACATAAATTTGCAAACAATAAGTGGATTTTATGGAACTGTAGAATCACAGAAATTACCTCTCTTTATTGAGTGATCGGGATGGACAATGGTGATCCCTTTATTAAATCTATGGCACATCTGGGTGCACAGTCGATTGACATTATATTTACATTTCCATCCATGTTGAGAATGATACTTGCCATGAATATCACAGGTCTCATGGGACTGCATGTCAGCTGGTTTTGAACTATTCTTCAATCTAAGTAAGACTTTCTGTACAGTTTGATGTGATAATTCTGTGACAGTTCAAGAAAGAAATAGCAGCTAACACCCCAGAGAAGTTCAGTGTTGATGTAGATCAATATATGTTACTTGCTTGTACTTGTGAGCCAAATTTTAGAAGGCTATGTGTGCAGGTTCTGGATTTATCTGCATACGCTGTTGTTCCATGTTTATTCATTAAAAAAAAAAAAAAAAGAAAAGTAGAATTTGGGTGAAAAGCACGTTTGATTTGTACTCAGCCTTGGGGAAGGAAATATTCAAAAATAAAAGAGCAAGTCTTCTGCAATTTTGTACACGGGATTGTAATTTCAAAAGTTGCCAAGGAGAGTAATCAAGCTCTTCAGATGAAAGTCAAATTTAATAATAGGCCATAGTTTAAATGATTCCTAATGTACTCATTTCCTAAATGGGAAGATAATCTTTTTTTGGAGGCACTTGTGGATTATTTTTGGAGCCACTTTTTCTGACTTTGTAATTCTTTTGCACAGACATTTAAAATTCTGCCATACATATATGCTGAGAGACAAAACAGTCTGAAAAGAACATCCCAGATGAGAACTTTGAAAAACAGGAGATAAAGAACAAAGCTCCACTACAATGATATAATTCCTTCCTTGCATCCTTTTTTTTATCTTCCAAAGCTTTTCTTATCTGTGTGTAGTTATTTTTCTATGTATATATACGTATGTATATCTATCTTTCAAAATAAATTCTCTCTCTCTCTCAGCACTCTTCATAAGCAGTATATGAGCTGAATCCAAGTTAATGTTAAATTGAATTTTGGGGTACTTTAGGCCTCTTGTATCTATTTCCATTTAGAATGCTGTCACTCACATCCAGATCAGCTAGACTTCCCAAGTCCCCAGTGGAGATACTCTCCACTTTATTTGTAGTCTCTACTACACAGTGGTGGAAACAGAAAATGATTTGTTGGCTTGGCATCATGGAGGGCTAGCCTAACTCAGAAGAGACACAAGTCAGGCTCTGTGTGATGTATTCAAACTACGGGGAGTCCAAAAACAAGTGCCCATCCCACAAAACAGTGCAAAGTAGACAAGATGGCATTGAATTTGTGACCTTCACTACCAATGAACAGACTTTGGAAGGGGAGCAGATCATCTCAAATTGCCAGCTAATATGGTGTACTACAGTTTGGTGGGTTTTGTCAGGCAAGAAACACACCAGATATGTAATTCTCTTGGTCTGCTGCTTGGTTGCTGATGTCAGTTGAGGAAAAAAAGGTCTAATTTCTCTTCTGTTATTTCATACAAAGAAATCAGAAGTTTGAGTGGGAAACAAGATGAAAATTATTCAAGAATCATTAGTTTAGAAGCCTTTGTTGGCAGTTAAAATTGTAAATATATTATCTGTTTATTAAAATGTCATTAGCTCTTTGAAGTTGCAACAAAAGCTTTGAATGAATAAAAGATCACAGTTAAAGCCCTTGATGTGGCATAAAGGAACATACTCTCCCTGAAATATCAATGAGTAGCCATAACTCTTCATACAAACTGAAAAATCACCTGGACGGGCTTTGTGCAGAAGAACAAATTAAACACTTCCTGGGCTAGATGCTGTATAAACACAGTCCATCTGTATCCAAATGTTAGTTAAGGACAACATGGTTAAAAAAAAGGAGAGAGGTAAACCATTTCACATCAGCCAAAATATTTCTTCTGTTCACTGAGGTGTGTTTCAAGACACAACTGTGGACAGTAGGTAGCAATAAAACAAAGGAGGGTCAGACTTGGTAGTAAAACTCCAGTAGCCCTGATTCCTTGCCTCCAACAATGAATTCAGGCTATATCTTCAGTTAAAGTGATTTGATGTAGTTCCACTACATAATTCTATTTAAATCTTATTTAATGTAATTTATTATTTGCAACTAACATTTTTCATAAATATAAGCCTTGCCTGTAAACAGGATAAGGTTCCCATAGCACCTGACAAGCCTGTCCATGCAAAAAATAATTGAAGTCAAATCCCACGATACATACAATAATAGCCTGAGGAAATGCTATTGGGATGCAAACTCTTGGATGACAGCCTTCTACTTCTCACCTATTGGCAAGGCACAAGTTCAAAGCTTATTGCTCTTTTTGGGACTCAAAGATTATCCAAAGAATTTATTGAAGTTACAGAATGAAATTTAGAAGAAACCTTTGAAATATCTAAGATCAGGACAAAAAGTTGATTTTAGATAGAGATCACATAATAAACATACAGGTAAAATGATCTTTTATTAGAGATATGCCAACTCTTCTGCTTTTAACTAAAATTAAAGAGACAGTAATTTCACAACAGGCAGGAGAATTTCATTGCAAAATATTAAAGTTTTATAAGTTCCATCCCTCAAAGAACTGCTTTGGAGTAAATGCAAAAGTTGCTACTGAATTGTTTCATAAATAATTGCTTTCATTTTGGTAACCTCTTACTAGAATTTCAGTAGCAGTAAAATAAGAAACCTGACAATTAATCATATACCAGTCAACTATCAATCACATAAAAGCAAACCTTTAACTTCAGAGTAGTCTGTAAGTAGCAAATACAATTGACATTGACTTCTGATCCTCTGTGTATTCCTTAGGTTTCATTAATTTTAATTATGTTTATCTTGCACTATGAGCAGTTTCAATAAATGCTGAGCAATGAATATAACAAATTATTAATGTCACATCATAATTCAAAGGCAGCTGGAAATGTGCATACATTTGTTCTTTTAATTTTCATGCTCTATTGTCAAAATGTAGATTATGCTAAGTGTTCTTTTGGGAATTATTAATTAGTCCAGATTCCGTCAGTAATAATGAAGTCAAAAGTATCTAATTGTACGAGTACTTTGGGATGATTACATTATACTAAAAATGCAGTGGATTGTGGAGAGTGATAGTGGGGACTGCTGGTTAGGAGCAAAACACTGAAGAACAGAATACCTGGATTCTAATAATGTGTCTTGATGTGTAATCGATGCACCATCTTTTCTAAGGGTGATGTTTGGTTTTTTGTTGTCTCTCAAATAAGTAAATATTTAGCTTAGAAGAGTATCATGGTTCTTTAATACTTGCCATTTTACTATCAGCAGCACTTTTGTACTTGTAGAAGAGAAGATCGACAAAGTTTGCCTGAAAACGTGAATGTCTGGGACCATTTTATATTATTATTTGAAGCATGTCCTAAAAAGAAATTAATATTCTAGAATATTCACATTAGGCAGAAGTGTGACAGGTAAAAGGCATAAGTCCTGAACTTCATAGTCTCAGTTGTGTACATCAACATATTCAGTAGTTGTACAAAGTCATGGCCACTGTGTTCTTACACAGACAATACACTTGCAAGTGCATTTTGCTGAGCTTTTCAAACAAGCCAAAGAAGGCTTTTACACTGCACAGTTTACATCTCAGAATTCAGTTACAAGTCTGAGAAAGGTTGTAGGTGAGACCTTCAGGTCAGTTGTGTTTTCTACCCCTGCTGATTGAGATCTTCACTGCAGAAAATGAGAAAACTCAAGCCTAGAAGCTATTTGCATCCAAAGGAGATGGTGTGACATCTTAAAATGAGGATACCAGACAAAGATAGGACAGGACTAGGTAATTCTTGAAAGTTTGGATGCTTTTGTACTAGAACAAATAATGTGTTTCTGTTTTTGTTGTTTGGGGCTGGGTGGGGGTGGTTGGGTTTTCTTATGAGTTTGGATTTGAGGGTATTTGGATCTTTTGTTTTGTTTTTTTTAACAAGAGAAAATACTAAGAGCTGTGTAATGTTGTGCACAACATCCATAACCGGGGTGTAGTCATAGTAACTGCTGTAGAGAATTCCCCTCACTACTTCTACCTTCTGTTTCTACTGAACCTTGAGAAAGCAGACCAGCTCCCCATCTTGTCTCATATTGGATTTGATGGATGTACAAGTGTTATTCAGTTTGAACATCTGGCCACATATATTTTAGTCTTAGCCCTTATTTATATTTTCCAAGACTTTGAAAAAAATCATGTATGTATGCTTTGAGCACATGTTCATTATATATGGAGACATAGCTTGTTATATGTCAGCCTGACCTGCTTTTGATTTAAATGCTAATTGGACCATGTAGAAGCAAAAAGAGTAGAAAGCAAAAGAGTAGAAAGAGGTGTTTATTTTCCAGAAAGTATATTCAACTTGAGAAGGGGAGGACATTGCTAAAAAAACCAATCTCTGTTCCACTGTGTAGATCTATTTCCTGTTGAAACTCTTAGTCCTTTGGTGTAATGCCAGATTTAGCTCCAGAAATTTATATATTTTCCTCTCTTTATTTTATTTTCAATTTGTTTGTTTGTTCACCCTTTTTGTTGTGATACCCCCTGGATTTCAAGATGAGATTGCTTTTTGTCCACAGAGATAGTCTCCACAGACTAATGCAAACACAAGGACATTCTGTGAAGCTTCTGTACAATTGAAATCTCAAAGTTTTGAAGGTGGAGCATGAATGAATGCACATCTTCACTGCTGCTGTTGCTGCAGGTGTTACAGCAGCTTATAAAGAAAAGGTTTTTCCCATTAGGGTTTCAGTAAGGAAAGGCCACAATCTTCACTTTGAATTGACACTGAAAAGTCTGTCTATGGAGAGATGAAGTACAATAGGCATTTGCTGGTTGATAATAATTTGCACCAAAATTTGAATTTAAATAGATGCTTGGCTCTGTGTTAATACAGAGAAACAAAACAACTTTTCCAACTGAAATGCAACAGGTATAGATATCACTCTATATACATTCTTTAAAAAAATAATTCAAAAAATGAAAGAAAGCATTAAAAAGGAGATTTAAAAAGACCTAAAAATGAGCTGAGTGTTTTGATAAATATTCTTGCTCACTGTTACACCTGTGCTTTTTTTCAGGGAATTTTTCTATTTCAGGGTCAATTTTTCCCTATTTTGAAATATGACTTTTTAGCAATGTCAATTTTTTTCTTTTTTTGTGTAAAAACATATATGGGGAATTAACAAAATGTTAATGAAATATTTCCAGGCATCTCTCTTTATTTAAGTCAAATCACAATCCTAATTGGCAAGCTGAGCTTCCTAAATTATTGTAGCTACTTGCAGCAGGGCAGAGGAGGGTGATCCCAGTGATGTTGCAGGGAATTTGTGCATGAATCAGATCAGAAACTTCAAATTGATTTTTTTTTTTAATTTACGGTTGATTTTGGATAGAATCATGCATAAACTTCTGTAGGAAAAGACTCAGTTTTGCATACTCCTACCGTAATCATTTCCCATCTTCTGAGTAGTCCAATCCAAGTATTTGCCCACTCTTTGATTTAATTTGTAATTTCTTTTAGATTCTTCTTTGGAAAAAGATGGGAATTGAAATTACTCCCTGTTTTGCTTAAATATACATCTCATGAGATATCATCATCTGTTGTTGAATTTCTTATGATTTTTAATTTATTGCTGGAATCATAGAACCATAAAATGGCCTACTGTCAAGGTTTGATGAAGGCCAAGTTCCTAGCACCCACAAAAGCCTCTCAGTCACTCCTCTCCACAACTGGACAGAGGAGAGAAAATTTAATGAAGGGCTCATGAGTTGAGATAAGGACCAGCTCGACTTAGAGATATTAAGTGAATTTATTACTGACAAACTCAGCAGGATAATGAGAAGAAACATAAGCCATTAAAAACACCTTTATTTTCCCTCAACCCCTCCCTGCTTCCCAGAGCCAGCACAGGGAGAGAGGCAGTGGGGGGTTTTGTCAGTATTTAGTCCCAATTACAGTTAAAATATTGTTTTTTGGATAGTTTCTGAAAAACTAAAGACATTGGGGAATTGTGATGTGCTCTTCAATGTTGAGGAAAATTTGTTGGAAAAGTTATGTCTGATGAGGTGAGACAGTGATAGAATGATAAAACAATTCGCCTCAGGTTGTAAGGACCTTAAGAGGTCATCCAGTACAACTTTTTGTGGGAAAGGGAGCCAAGATAAGCTTGTCTGGCACCCTGTCCAACAACTTCTTGAAAGCCTCCTGGTGGGTGCTCCACTGTGTCCCTGGGGATGTTGTCTGAGTGGGTCATTATTCTCATAAAAATTTGCATTCTTAAACCAAAGTGAAACCTCTCCTCATGTAACTTGTGCCTGTTGCCCCTTGTTGGCTCCCTGTGACTGACTTCTGTGAAGGGAGAGAGTGCTTCTCTCCTTTAAGGACTGAAACACCACAATGAGTTTTCCTAGGGTTTTTTTGGTTTTTTGCCTGTTTATTGCTTGATGCATTTTGGTTTATCAATAAAAATGTCAGGTTATAAAGCCAAACTTTTATGTTTTGTTAATAATCTCAGCAAGGTGTCATTGTGTGTCTAACTTTGGTCCTGTAGGAATTGGGGGGTAGTTTGCTCTTTGCACTGAGAGCTGTCATCTGGGCCCAGAGCTGCTGGGCCAAGGTGTGCAGCACCTTCTCTTCAGCAGTGCATGGCTGAGCATTGTCTCTAGCCACGAGTTTTGGAATGTTTGTCTCCAAACAAGTTCTCTTTTCAGATGAACTCTTCTTTGCACCGCTACCAGTATGAAAGTGAAATGCTTTCCACATTATTTGGCCTAAGTTCATTTGAAAAGCCTTCTGGTAAACTGTTCTCAATTGCAAGTTTCCTAATAAATCCTCAGAGGGTTTGAGTTTTGCTTGACGCAGGATTTTGTGACTTGAAATCTGTGCAGGATATTATGACCCATTTAAATTTGTAGCTTCAGTAGAAAAATATCCTGAGATGTGTTTGTGTTCCACTAGGACATTAGAGGAACATCTTCAGAAGAAAGGTCTGCACAATGCCTCAGTGTGCAAGCAGGCTTTTAACAGACTGGACATTAAAGCCTTCTTATACACTATCCAGCCGGGTCTAGAATATAGAGTACATCAACTGCATTTTAAGGAAGACTTGATCAAAATACAATTTAGCTGGAAGCTTGTCCTTAGGAAGACTCTTAGTAAAATATATTGAAAATACTTTTACTTCCTAGGTGGATTTGTATTGGATGCTCCATAAACAGAACTAAGCTTCACTATATTGCTCTAAGCTATACTAATTCTTGCCTAGAATCTTCATATTTGTGTAACTTGTTTGGAATAGTCTAATTCTGCATGCTTAGCAGTATGTCTTATTTTAAGTAATCTAAATTAAGTTTTAAAAGTCTTCTATTTGCAGGGGATTCAACTTGCTTCCATAGTGATAATTAATTGCAATAATTTTGAATGTTTCTTTCTCTTAATCTGTCTGTCTACCTATTTATTGAATCAATGTTTTTAAATTTTGAATAACTTCTCTGAATAAATACAGAAAAATCATCATCTCTGGTTGAGGCAGTTTTCAAGGGCAAAAGTATTTCTTCCATTATGAATTCACCATTAATACTAGAGCAGTTTTTTCTTAATACATGAGAGATACACACATATTTATTAAAATTGAGTTAATTTGCTGCTGTGGTGCACTGTGAAAGTATTTAAGTTGGTCTATTATGTTATATGTTACTATATTAAAATTATCAAACTCTATAATAATTTTAATTCTTTAATAGTGTTTTCTATGGAAATTAAAAATAATACCATCTTTTTAAAAACCTGCTTCCAAATATATGGATTACACTTAATTCAGAGACACTGTCCTTATTGAAAATTCAATGACACAGCTCCTATTAACATAAATACAACTTGCTATAGGCACAATCTGTTCCTTCCCAGAAAAGCCCAACAATACTCTGATGTCTCAGGGTTCCGGGTAAAAAAGGACATTTTTAGATTAAAACCTGTTGATATATTTTCTTCTTCCATTCCTCAAGGCAGTATACTTAAATTTTAAAAAATACTGAATTACAAAAATCATAAATATTGAAGCAGCATGTTTATATTACACAGGATTTGCAATGAGGAACTTGTAGATGCAGAATTAATTTCTGCCCTTGATTGATGACCTCACAACAATCATTCATAGCTGTGCTATGCTCTGTCACCCACAAGTTACACATAAGGTCATCAGTAATGACTAGAAATGAATAATGTATTTACAATCACTTCATTCAAAATCCTTTATCCACACACATCTCCTTGAAAACAGGTTTCCAATGAGGTCAAGACCTTAAGAAAGACAAAACAGCCATAAGCAATAAAGTAGATATTTAGACAACTGGTTTTTTAGGAATATTTATTGCATCAAGTTTTTAATATTTATTTAGTTATGTCATGTTCAGGTAGATGCAGAGAGTTCTGACTCAGTAGAAAGTCCAACACTGAATTCAACAAGCTTTGAGTTGAGTTTAGTATGCAGATTTTGACACTCGTTTGCTTTGCTGAATAGGGGATGTGTAGGACTGGAAGTGACTAAGGAATCCATTTAGTTTTCTGTCTCTGGGTCAAAAAGTAAGAGTGAAATTCTTTCACAAAGATACCATCAACTCAATTAAAAAACAAAACAATACAAAACCCAAAAAAACCCCCAAACAAATAAAAAAACCAAAACAACAACACATAAACCGCCCCCAAAAAACCCCAAAAAACCAACCAAAAAAAAAAAGGGAAGAAAGAAAACCAAACCTTCGTGATTTTGCTCTTGTCCGTCAACCCCTTATTCCTCATCTTCCCAAAGCCTATACCCGCACTCAGAAAAGTGAGACTAGGGAGAAAAAAGAGGCTCCTCAATAGCCAAATGTCCTTGCTGACTGCAAAGTCAGGCCAGATGGATTCTCCAAGAATGACACAGGACAGAAGGAGTTACTTATAAAGGAGGCCAGATTTAGATTGCATAAGATTCAAAACTTTTCTCATCACATACTTGTTAGAATTTTTTTGCTTCATCTCTGACCTTCTCTATTCCCAAAGGCTGCATTGTAACAACATTTTCCTTCTTTCAGTAAGATTTACATTCAGTGAGCTGATGCAGCACCAATTTTTCTTCCATACTACTATTGCAAAAAAATTCAACTGCAGAGCTCAGTGTGACTAACTGCCTTTCAGCTGCCTTGTTGTGCACCACCTCAAAATGGTCTCTCTAGCCTAACTAAAAGTACCCTTAGTGAACATAAAGAACAAAAGGATCATCTGTAATCTCTGCCTAACTGCTAATAATGAATATTCTTTATATGCAGAATAATTCCAGATTTCAGGTTTTTTTGAGTGGGACTCTGGGGAAGGGGGTGTGAGGTGAGGAAGGGGAGGATTGGCATATAGCTAATTCTAAGCAATATCATCAGTATGAAAAAATGTCATCTTGTTTTCTTTCTGAAAGTTTGTCACTGTGTTAAAAAGAATTTGTAGAGGACCAAAACACACTTATTAAAATTCATAATGTCTTTACTTACCTGACTATGCCATTAACTGACAGGCTTTTTTTCTATCTGTCTCCATTTCTATTCTCATTCTTACAAGAAAAAAGCTTATTTTTAAACGTGGTAAATAGAAAAATGATGTCAATTTGATTTCTCTGTCCTTTGTTTGGCTTATTCTTTGTCAATCACTTAATCAGTGTTAGGTATCTGAAGCTCTTTGATTGCCTCCTTTTGTTCCTCTTATTGTACCCACTGTGTACATACATGTCCCACCCCCACACCCACGAGCACACACCTAGAAAGTCTTGACAAGCAGCTCTGACAGGCCCCTTAGATTACCACATCCAGATAAACAGATGTGACACCAAATATGTCATCGCTCCTCTATTCAAATAGTTCTTTAGCTTCAATGCCAAGATAAAATAAATTTTGTCTTTTTATTTTCTCTGGTCTCATTATATGTGCAAGGGAGTTGATGCATAAAATCTTTTCATTTCTTAGTCATAGAAACTCCTTTTTTTACTCCATAATGAGATGCTTTGTTGTTGTTGTTTTAAAACTTTTCTGTACTCATTTGAAAGGTATGAAGTTAGAAAATATTCAGAAGTTGAAAGCAGTGTTAATTTAACCCCCCTTGACATGATAAAAGTGTATTAGAGGAAGGAACTCATTCTCAGCCATGGGCTAAATCAATACCAGCAAAGCCAGCCTTCCTAAATGTAAGCCTTCTCCAGAGCTTAGTGACTTTGAATTTGGTCCTTAACTACTGATTTCTTCACCTAATTAAAGTCAGTGCAAACTTTGGCATTGACTTTATCAGGAACACAATTTGAAAAAAACCCCCATATTTAGATCATGCCATTTCTGCATATCTCTCCCTCTTTACTTGAAGCTGTGGATTGCATTGGTGAGTATCCTGAAAGGATTGCAAGTTGATGAAAAAAAAACATAGGGAAGATTGTCCTTCAAAAGTAGCTTTACACCACTATAGACCAAGCTGCAAAACAACATGGTGAAGCAGGTTTTATAACTTTTTACCTTGTTGTGGGGTGACAGCCTTTATCCCAATATCGTGTGTTGTGTCTGGCAGCTGTGCCTTTTCTCTCTCGCCCCCGGCCATCTTGCCGCGGCGGGGCGGGGAGGGAGGAGTGAGTGCGCCCGGGCACTTTCGCTTTTGGCTTTTGGCTGCTTGGCTTGGCTTGCCGCTGCTTGCTTGCTTGCTTGCATGCTCGATCCTGCCTCGGCCCCTAGCTGATAGCTGGTTTTTCTTTTTTCTTTTTTTTTTTTTTTTTTTTGCTGCTTTCTGCGCTGTTTTTTTTCTTTTCTTTTGTTCCCTCTTTCTTACCCTCCCCTGAAGATACTGGACCGGCTCCGCACCTGACCTGGGATGTCCAGGACCCCTGGAGTCTGTGAGAGAAGCTCAGCACCCTCCACAACACTGCCTGGTTTCTTTTCTTTTCTTGTGTTGGGGAGTGTTCTTTTGTTACTTGTCAATAAATAGGTTTTGTTTTCCACTTTGCTCCTCCGAGAAATTCCTTCCCGAACCCGGTATTGGGGAAGGGGTGGTTGGAGGTTTGTTTTTTTTGGGGGGCTCCCTTTTGGAGATTTCCCCTAATTTGTCCTAAACCGGGACATACCTGTAAGTAAAGTTAGTAGGGGTTTGTTTCTAAAATGTTTGCTCGGTTCTGGAATATTCTGTTTTATTGTCTTGTTATTACAGGAG
This sequence comes from Ammospiza caudacuta, assembly GCF_027887145.1. Classification (NCBI taxonomy): domain Eukaryota; kingdom Metazoa; phylum Chordata; class Aves; order Passeriformes; family Passerellidae; genus Ammospiza; species Ammospiza caudacuta. The sequence continues at coordinate 84,729,923 of NC_080593.1, forward strand.
AAGTCTCTGACATTGTCACCAGACTCATTCCCTGCTGGTCAGCTTTTTCTATAATTTACCTCTGTTCAGATGTTTTGTTGTTGCCTAGGCAACATATTCCATTCAATTCTGCTTTTGTTCTAAAACAACCACAAGCCCCCCTTTAGTATATATCTGCGTCCCTGGAGGTGGACTAAGGTTGTTTGTTTGTTTAAAAGGCCAGGAGTCAGCTTCTTTCCTTATGTGAAACTACTGCTTTTCTAAAGTGAGCCAACCAAAACTACCACGGGCAACAAGTTCTAGTCTAAGCACAGATACTCCTCTTACACTACAGTATTTTAGAATTTAGAGAGAAAATGTAGAAAAACAGAGGTTTATTTCCCACTTTTTCTGTATACTTGGAAATAAAAAGTGAAACAAAATTTTTCAATAGCAAATAAAGTAAACTTGAGAAGCTGTTTTCCTAGCCTGCGTGAATGTTTGAGAAGTAAAAATAAAGTCTCATTCAGAAAAGAAGGAAAGAGGACCAAAAGAAACTACAAAACCAAAACTGAAATAAAGCTAAAACAAAAATAAATAAGGAAGTGAATGTACCATTAAGTGGAAAAGTTAATAATGAAATTTTATAAATAATTTATTTGCTTGGAGGTCTTAAATAAATTAAAAGAGCAAAAAAATCTTAGTGAAAGATCTTTTTGGCCCTCCAAGTTCATATTACTAATATTCAAAACATGCAATTCAACAAAACCAGAAATTTTTTCTGAAAAAAGTTTCAAAATGAGAAATGTTATGTAACCTGCCTTTTTCTTTCAACATAGCCCTTCTTCTGTTGGTGGTGTCAGAAACATTTGCTTCTAAGTCCTACATTGCATGTGATAGAAGGAACAACTCACGTATCTGCTTCCAAACTCTATATTCTCTTCCTTCTTTGTACCCCAGCTGCACAAAACACAGCTACATCTAAGACTTTGGGGAAAAAAGCTCAAATATTTGATAAGAATATTATTAATGATTTGGATATTCCCTTGTAAAGCAGGTGAACAATTTTTGTCTTTGTTCCTTTATTTCTTTTTCTGTCACACACTTAAAGAGATTTTAATTTTAGTCTTTGTCTTACACTGTGGCTGTACCATTCCTTGAAGATTTGGCTCCAGCGCTATCATGGTTACAGAAAATTTTGTAAGTTTTTAGCATTTAAAACATTGTTTAAGTCTTAGACTCTGTATCCAGAGCCTACATCTTGCCATTGCATTTAAATAATTATTTGGACATATAGGACACTTAAAGAAAACTTTCCAATCATCCTTTATTAAAAGCAAATACATAGTGTTACAAATTCACCAATAATTCAGAAATAATGAATTAATTAATGTGCCTGCAGAAACAAGAACAATGTAACTGTACTCACATTCTTTTTACCTTTCTCTGAAGATTTACTTTAACTATTGAAGAAATAGCTAAAACAAGTCTTTTAGAACAATGAAAAACAGTGAGATTTATTGTATGGTATTGCTCTTATCCTTTAAATAAGCCTCTTTTACTACTACATATTGCAAATTACATATTTTATTGGAACATATTAATTCCATATTAATTGGAGTATAATCTATGATTTGAAAAGCCAGTTCTCTTCATAAGATAAAGCCTTTGGATTTTTATATGAGAATAGTAAAAAATTAGTTTTACTTTATGAGGCTAATAAAGCAAAGCAGAAAGATTATTCTCCTGTATTTTAAATTCCTTTTTCTTGTCTCTTAGTGCATGTACTGCAAGTGGCAGTTGCAGGAATTAGAGAGGAGCTGGGTTAAAAAGGTGACATTTTGACATGAATTGTGGTTAGATTGACTTTAGGGCCCTCTGATTGCTACTGCCCAGCTTGAAGTACCATGGAAGAGCTTGATTTTCAGACATGGTCATCATGAAATCAAATCTCTTATCACAGCTTGACTGCCTGATAGCAAGGCACATAAAATGTGCTTTGATTTTGAAACTGTTGGCCACTATGTCAATTTCCCCAGTTTCTTAAATACAGGGATCTTCCTTCAGACTCATTCCCAAGACCTGGTGCAGTTCAGTTGAACTTCTTGTCAGATGTGCACAGGAAGTTTATGCTATTTCTTTAGTGCAGACCTACAGAGATATCACTGGTATATTTCAGCTGGCTAGAGTGTATGTTATTTTTTGTCAGAAAATTACGTTGAGCCTCTGTCAAAAGTACGAAAAGGATTTTTGATTCAGTGGCCCCACAGCCCTGTTATTCCCTGTTCCAGCATGCTGTGGAGCAGGGAGGGCAGCCCTGCTGTCCCAGCTGCAGAAGGACAGGACACCTGTCTCCAGCCTGAGCTGTTCCCTGCCGTGGGGGCAAAGGGTGGAGAGCATTAATCCCTCCGGAGAGAAGGACAGAGAGAGGTGGGCATCACCTCCCTCGCCCTTTGGCATCTTAAATGTTGATGTGTGACTATATAAACACACAGGACTTTTCCCACCCAGCTCTTTGGGCACTTCTGTCAGCAGCAGTAGGAAACAGGGTGTTATTTACTGACATTTCTAGAGGTGCTGGTGTCAGGTGGTGCCAAGCCTGCCAGCGCTGCACAGCTCAGCCCAGAACTGCTGTTTAGAGGAATTAGTCTGTCAGCATGGTTCAGCTCTTACAAATTGCTAATGGATTTTGTGCATGTGTTATCTTGAGCTCCAGTCCTGCAGGTTTTGTGTGAATGTACTTCTGGAAAACTATGTCGTTATAACTAATAGCTCTATGTCGTGCAAAATTGGGAGGAAAATTCATTTCAGATTTCTGTCAGGTTTGTTTTCCTTTTACTCCAGATGGCACAAGGTCCTAGATCCTCATTTTTCAAGTCCCTTTTGTTCTTCAGTTCTTTTGTTGTATGTAAAGGCAATATTTAATTTATGTTTTTCAGCCTTTCAGCTTTGTACTAAAATCATAGAACCTTAGAATTTTTGAGTTGGACATGATCTTAAAGGTTGTCTAGTTCTAACTCCCCTGAACTGGGCTGCAAAAACTTCCACTAGACCAGATTGTTTAAAGCTCCATTCATCCTTGAACCTTGAACCAACCTTGGCTCCAGGAATCGAGCATCCACGACTTCTCTGGGCAACCTGTTCCAGTGCTGCAGCAGCTTCAGAGGAAAAAAAAATATTTCTAATATCTAACCTAAACCTACCCCTTTTCAGTTTAAAGTCAAGCTAGGCAGACCAAAGGTATACACAGTCCTGCACCCTATGACAGCAGACAGAAGAGGATGCTGAGGGAAGAGTCTGAGAACAGCAAACATCTAGATCTGTGCCTATTACCTTCTCATCTTTTATTTTGCATTCAAAATAGAGAAGGCAGATTATGACAGGAAGAAAAATTAATTGCCATTTTTTCACAGACAATTACAAGATGAGGAAAAAATGGATGGAAATTTTCACCCAGGCATCTAAACCAATAACTGAATTTATTTGTCTTAAGCCTTTCCCAATAAGCAGCAAGATATCACAGTCAAACAATATCTGATGTCCATGTAAAAAACTCTTTTCTTATGCATAAAGTCACTCATTCTGTTAGACTTGGACTAGATTCAGGACTGAAATTTGTATTCTGACTTGAAGCTGAAGCATTTACTTCAATACAAGGAATCTAGAGTCAGTTCCTAAAGTGATAAACTCTCAATGCTTGTGTAATTCCCAGGGGCAGGGCTACCACAGAAAAAGCTGGTCACATTCCTAAGACCTAAATTAGTGTAATGGGAGCTTTCTATGTGCAAAACAAGGACAGCACAAACCTTGGGCTACTGTGCATGGAATTTTCTGGGCAATCCAAGTGGTGATTAGGTAAGATTTTTTGAAAAATGGCAATTCTTTTATGGGCATTAAAGTTTTAATCCCTATCTTATTTATGGTAATATTTTTTTTAATAATTAACCTGTTCAGTATTAATAAAGATGTACCATGTGAGATGAAATTCCAATTAATTTTGTAGTTAAAAAGCCATTCAATTTTTATGCTGCAGCATCAGGCCATGGAGATTATAGTGTCACAAAACCAGGTAGGCACAGTGCGAATACTATTTCAGAAATCTACAATACTGGAAAAAATCTCTTCTTTACACAACCTCAACCCTCAGCTGATGTGAGGCCCAACATCACAAGTACAATTTAGTGAATTTATACTAGTCAGATGCCTTCTAAATTCTAAGTGAAAATTATAGATGCCTGATGTTTCTTTTTTTTCATTTTTTTACCCTTTATGCCCTTTATCTAGCTTCTCCTCTCATGGGATCTGGAACCTGTGAAAGCAATAGCCACATTTTCTTAATAATAATGTGTCAGGTTAGAGGGCCCAGCCCAAGTTATTCAGTAGAATCTTGAGTTATTGTCAAGAATTGATTTTTTTTTTCTTTCTATAGGAATCCATTGAGCTGTGCATGGGGAATTTTACTGAAAAATAGATTGCTTGACCTGCACCTTGGTTTGGCTAAGAGCTACGCATGTTACAGTGCAAAGGAGTGATGTTACCTTTTTTTTATTATTTTCTATATGTTTCATTGTTTTGGGGTTTTTTAAAAGATAGACCTGCCTGTCTGCAAAAATCCAGTGCTAGGAGTAAGGGAGTCATGTGCTATGTGTTTCTAACCCAGCACAATGAGGAAGTGAGGCAGTGCTGTTCTAGAGGAGCAAGGACCAAGGCCTTTCAGTCTGATGCACATTCTTCATGATATTTTTGAAAGTAATAGAAGTTTTGCTTAGTAGGCATCCTCTTTGTTCTTGTCCTGTAGGGAAGCTTTGCACCACATTGATTTACTTTCTGGTTTACAACAGCGGTGTCCAGAGATATGAAACTTCCATGAATTGCTTCATAAATTTGAAAATATCTGTGATCCACCTCCCTCCTCTGATGTTTTTTGTTTTGGAAACTGGTCATTTTTCCAAAGGCCATAGCAGAGATAGGAAAGACTTACACAACAAGCTTTTGGTAAGTCATGTCTTTCTGAAAATTTTTCATTTGTTTTTACCAAAAATTAAGCATTTTGTTTTAAAACTTAAATTTGTTAAAGCCCCAGCTCAGGCAAGCTCTGTTCAAGGTCAGTGAAGCTGGATAAACACTTTTCTTGTTGCTTAGGTTAATCAAAAAGAAGAGAAGGATTTTGTTTTGGTTTTGTAGAAAAATATTTATTCTTGGTAGACAATGCTACAGAGGTAATTTATTCATATCTGTTATCAAATATGCCTGCAATAACTTTTAGAATATTATTTTTTTCCATCTCTAATGCTAAATTAAAAACACAACGCTCTCCATTTTGTGTCTCATCGCTAATATAGTTTTTCTATATCTATTTTAGTGCCAACATTAAAGGCAATCTTTTTTTTGAAAGACACAGTCTCATGTGTACTGACATTAATATATGAGTTGACTAGTGAACACTAAAGCAGTTTGAAGGTAGTTTTTTAAACAAGTGTAGGCATACAGCTGCAACAATACTTATCTGCATTTTATACAAAGAGCTTGTATACACACAGATTATTTATGTTCCAAGTCTATGACTGGCTTTACATACTGAGAGCTGAAAGAGCTTATGATAAAAGGCTGTCAGGAATTGCTCCTTAAAAAGCACTGAAATACTGTGGCTTTTTTGAGGATTTTTTAATACATATTTTGATACCTTCCTCTGCTTCTAAGGAAAAGCTCAGGAAAAAACATTGGGGCTTATCTAGAATTTTCTGATATGTACTATATAATATATTTCTAATAAAATTTTCTGAAAAATATTTTCTGTTTTACAATGAAGGTTGTACACATATTTTTGTTACACACTGATTTTCTGTATGCCCTACAGGCTTACCTTTGCTAATTTAGAAAAAAGATGAAGTGGACTTACCAGGAAAAGGGACACATGGTATGTGTGAAATCAAAGCCAACCACACCCCCTGAGTAGGAATGTCACAGTAGCACAACAAAGAACCAGTGGTCTCAGATATGCCTGCATGCTAAATATAATTCCCTCTTAATCTTGTTCTCCACCCCCACCTTTTAGAAATGATTTATTGTCATGATGCTTAAACAGGACTTGGAGAAACTTATATTATTCTAGCCCTTTCCTACTCCCCATAGTCACTTCAAGGATCACAGGCTCTCTGTGAGCCTTGGCTGGTTTTCTTGTCCATGTTGCTCCTGCCAGAAGGGCTTCAGCAACTCCCCCAGGAAACACTCAGTTCATATCTTCCCATCATGTGTTGAGAGGAGATTCAGCAAGCTCCAAACGTCACCTAGGATTTTTGGATGTGATACTCTTATCCGAGTGAAATTCCCACAAAGCACTGGACCTCCTCTGCTCTTTATACTCCAAAAGCAGTGTTTCTAAGCAATAATCACCTGTCTTGGCTCCAAAAGTCCATGGCCCAGTTTTACAGAGTGTGGGCAGGCAAGTACATTTGTAGCTATTTGTTGGTGTAAGACTGCCCTGAGCTACCTGGATAGCTGACAGAAGGACACAGCAATTTTTGCCTCTCAAGCTACAACTCATGAACTTTCTTTTTAGAAAGTAACTTAGCAATTGCTTTCCTATATTTGCAAGACACAGGGAATTAACTGAACCAAAAATTTGATCAAAATAATTTAACAAAGAAGCCACTGTTTTTCTACTTATCTATGAAAGAATTCACATTATTTAACAGCATAAAGACAATCCTTGATTAAACCTTACTGTCAAGATTTTGTGTCCTCAGAAAGACATTCAGTTCATGTTCTGTCCTCTTCTGAGAGACAAATACTGAGGAAAAACACGGCTTTTTCCTTATTTAATTTTGTCGGGTTTGGTCATATAGCAGTTGCAGTTACAGATCCTAATTTTATATCCTGCATGTTTAGGAGGTGTAAAGTTACAAAGTGTATCCACTTGGTATATTTCTGTAGCAAAAATATTTTTATGGGGTGTGCTACTGATGCCCCAAGCTGTTATGAGCTGATTATTGAGAGGTGTCTCTGCCTGAACTAAGGTGCAAAGAAGACCATATGCTGAAGTCAATAGTACAGATTTTATTTTACAGCAAATGTAAGGTAGAGAGAGATGGAAAATAGGAAATAAAGGAGGGCAGGGCAGACACAGTTAGAGAGAGACAAATTCAGTATAAAGATGTCAGTACCTGGAGATGCAGATGGCATCCCATTGGTCCTTCTTCTGCTGCTCTTCTTGGTGGTGAGGGGTCTCAGGAGTCATCCTCTGGAGGTACCACCTTTACCAAGTTCCCAAGTTCTGGGTACCCACAGGGTGGTCACAGATATTGCCATAATTTGGGGTGCCACGTGTATAAGCAGATGCTTCATTTCTCGGAGTTTGCCACAGTGGGATTTTTTTGTCAGGATGCATTAACTAGGATGTACTAACCAAATTTCAGCTCCATTTGGTCTGGGATTGACATCTTCTTGTTGCCAATTCCTCTCTTCTTTGCTTATCTCAAGTTCCTGCTGTTCTGTGGCCTTGGCAGTGTTTGAGGAAATTGTGATGTTTAAATCTCCTACACAAGTTCAAAAATCAGCACAGGTGGGCCAAGATGGCTAAATAAATCCTTTCATATCCTCTTTCTGTGGATGGGGTTAGCTCTTGAACTGTCATATGTGCATGGGATTCAGACTGGAGAAGGGATGCTCCCTTCCATGTTCTGACAGGGTACCTGTGGTTTGGACCTCTGTCACAGTGCACAGCAGTGTCTGTGAGGAAAGGTGAGCCATATCTCACTGTTTTTAAGGGGCTGGGGGCAAGCACAGAGTTTTCCAAGCTATCTGTGTCAGGTTTATCCAGTGTAACTTTGGTGGTTTTGGTTACCTATATAGCAAGTGATGGGAGTCTCTTAGAGATGTCAGAGTGCTGAGTTAGGTGGCTACAGGCAGGCAGTATATACCCTGCTCAGGGACCTGTTCTGGGTTGTGGGGCTCCTGGGGTTGCTCCAGAAGCAATGCAGAGTTTGGCTGCTATCAGGTGACTTTATGGTGAAGTGCTTGGTATTTTTGCTACTGAGAAATCCATCTTATCCCCCCAAAGCAATGGAAGCACAGCCAACCAAAACAATTTCCCACTAAATAAAGAGTGTGTAACAACAATTAAAAAAAAGTAACTTAGTACAAGCTTCTTTTTTAGACATGCTGCATTTATATTCCAAGGTCTTTTCTTGTTAATTTAATTAATCTGCCATTTAGGAGTGAGGAAGGAGAGATGGTCAGTCTCAAAGCATCACATTTTTTAACAAGTTATATCTGTAATTGATTTTTTCCACTGTACACCAAAAATTACACCATTTCAGAATAGTAAAAAGCCTTTCCAGAATAAATTATAGAAATTATTTTTCTTCTGTTGCAAGTGAACCAAAGTAAAATTACAACCCCTACTGGTCCTGCATGTTAGCATTTATTTAAGAGCCAGCAGAATTAAATCTTTTACCCTGCTTTTTCATGGCACACTGATTCCCTCACCTTATTCTGGGCTTTATTCCCAGGTCTTGAATTTCCTTTCCCCCAGGTAAAAGTGAAGGTCAGCCCAGAGAGGATGGCCAGAAAGTCATATCAGTTCTTGCTCTGCCACCTGTTCAGTCACCAGTTCTGGGTGTTTTTGGGCAAGGCCCTGGGTGCTCAATGACATTGACACTGATTTTCACCAAAAATATGATCTCAAGGATCTGCAGGTTATGTATCTTCATCTTTTCAAGACTGTCACCTCTTTTTGGGAACCTTTCTTTTTCACACCTGCTCTTCATTCCAGAATTCAAGACCTTGATTTCCCAAACTAAATAGTCTCTGTGCAGAAGCAGAATATACAATTATTGTGGGGGAAGGGTAGATATAAGTCCAACTGTGTCCAGAACCCACGTCTTATAAAAGGAACCCACTATGCCGCGGCAAAACGTCCAGATATGGACAACATTGGAACCAGACCAGTGAAGAGATTTTTGCTTTTATTTCCAGAACATCAGTCTCAAAACAATCAAGATATGATGTTAACAGTTCACTGATCTACACAAAATGTCCCTCGAGGGTGGGATAATACAGAAAGACATAAAATTATCTCAGTCTAGATTTCAGCCAATCATACATAGAAAACACGTATTGACAAGCATTCCATCCGATCCCACAAAGCACACGCAATGATAGTTAAAACAAAGACTAGTTCATAGGAGACAAAGAACAGAGTTCTATTCATGCTAACCTTCTAAAGATATACATTAAATAACCTTGTTGACATCCTAAAGCCAATTCTACAGAGGCCTATTGTTATTTGTCATGTCTACTGCTTGGGAAACTTTTCTGCTTGCATGGGAAACTTTTCTGCAATGCTAACAGAACTCCCGTCTAAGGCCTACATACTTCTTTTAACCATTTCCTAAAAACCCTCTAACTTTATGGATTCCAACATACACATATGTATTCCATCATCCCTAAGTCTGGCGTTTCTTGTCTCTTATCAGTTGGCAGACTGGGATCATGCCACTTGTCTTTCATCCACATGTGCATTCACCCACACACACATGAAATAATGTTATCTGTCAGCATTACCAACTTAAAGTTTTTTTTACATTAAAACTTCTCCTGATGACAATGATCCTACCATATTTTCTTATGCTGCTGTTCAGTTTATATTTCCTTTTAAAGACCAAGGCCGACCGTAGATGCTTATTAACAATAACCTGAGAAGTCAAAGGAAATAAGAAATCCCGCTTAAGTGTGCTCTTTCATGTAAGAGCTCTTAAGTGTGCTACTTTCATGTACTTTCAGCCTGTCAGGCTGATCTGTCCTTGTCTAACTGCACCTGAGAAAGAATTGTCTGATTAGAACTTATACCATTGTCTTCCAATATTTTATGTATTACTCCAAAGCAAGTGGTATGAGTAATGAAATTCATCAGGCTGTGTGTAAAAACAGAAACTGATTTAATGACAAGAATTTTAGTCTGCCACAAGAGCAGACTTCCCATCCCTGGAACTACTGCTGCAAGTGTTCAAGGTCAGGTTGGAAGGGCCATTTAGAAACCTGGTCTAGTGGAAGATGTCCCAGCCTATAGTAGGCAGCTTGGAACTAGATAGTTTCTAAGTTCTGTTCCAACACAAACCATTCTGTGATTCGGTGACTCTATGAACTTCAGGGCTTATAGACAAAGGTCATTTTCTTCAAGTTAAGCATGGTTACTTGCCTAATCCCTTAGTACAAATATGAAACTGATATTGTTAAAGAGAAGAGGTTGCTTGGGTGATCATGGTGATTTGCAGCAGTGACATTCTCCTCAACTACCAGTAACAACAGATTTTCTGCTTTCTGTTCTAAGTTAATTTTGTGCATTCAGTACATTTTATGCATTCAGTATTTTCATGCACTCAGGAAAGTGCTTCATCCACTGGGTACAGATTGCTCTGCTTCTGCAGATCCGAGATAACAAACTTGGAGTAAAATAAGATAATCACTAAAATATATCTGGAAAGGTTGATAAGATAAATAAATTTTTCGTTTAGTCAGTATTTGTGTTTTATTAATCCAGTTCAGCTTACACAGGTTCTAACAGTTATGGTCAACTCCTCATCACTGCAGAGCAAGGATCATCTTCTTCCTGCTAAGAAACTGCCGAAAGAAAGCATAAACTGAATGTGGTATTATTATGTGGCAAGTCCACCAACAGATTTGTGAAGGTCCCATGGTACTATTCAAAAACTTGGTTTTGAATTGAAAATGCAAAAGTTCTGGTAATTTTAGGGCGATACAGAGTTTTGAGATTTTTATTGATCGTATTTATCTACGTGTGAAGTGTGCAGTTTGAGATATTGATATAAGAAGAAATTGAGTCATTATTATTAAACTATATTTTCTGTGGAGTATTTGCTCCTAAAATATGAGAAAGTATTTTTTCTTCAGTATGCATGTATATTAAGCACATATATGTAAATATATTAACATTAAAATTGCAATATATATATTGGTGTTTTGTTCTGGACGGGGAAAAACTCCATGTTCATTCACTTACTGGTCTTTCTGCTGAGATTTTCCAAAGTGTGGTGGCATGGTTTATGTGGCCAGCTGTCTAGAAGGAAGGGATTGCCATGTTTACCTACATTAAATTTACTTGCTGACAGATGGCTATGAATTTTGTTCACAGTCAGCAGTACCTGAATTATTTAAAGGTAAGAAGCTCTATATTGTACTGTGGCTCTATTTTGTATAATTTTGCTGCTGTCTGTAGCCATCTTTATTGGCAACATAATGAAAGAAAATGTGGGAGTAGAGAAGAGGTCAAACCACAAGGTCTAAAGGCACTACTTGATGAAATATATGAAAATAATATCAAGTTTAATATGACTAAGTCCTAGCAGTATTTCAGGTAATGGAGTAAATGTTTCTGACTGAACTCATAAACTATTATCACAGATAACTAATAAGGGATTTCTAATTTATGAGGAAAATAATCTAAAAGCCAAGTAGGTCTAGGGAAATTAATTTGTTTATATTAGCTGGAATTGATTTTAAGGTTATGTTTTAGAAGCGTAAACTTTACAACCAGTTAAGGCTCCATTGTTACTTTCCTATTTTTCTTACAAGAAAGTCTGCTGACAAAAAAAAAAAGCTATCTGCCCTGGTTTCTATATTTTTGGAGAAAAACCAATGAGATATTTTCAGGGAAGTAGCCCACAGTAAGTGGGGATTCTAAAGAGGACTTAACATCGGGAGCAGAGTGTAGACCTGTAGTAAGAGGGTAATTCCTCCTGCTAGTATTGCTCAAGTTCGTGGAATACTAACTTACAATTAAAAAATTAGTTTTAGAACAGAAAAAGCTTGATATTGAGAACAAAAATCTAATATCTACTTCACTGTTTTAAGCACAGTACAAACTATGGAAGGTACAAAAAACTGTTCTCTGAGCAAGACAATAGTGGTTTTTATGCTATGTAAATTGCTTCAGCTGTGAGTTTTATCCAAGCATGGTTCAAAAGGGATGGATTTTGGCAACAGGCAGATGTTGGTTTCCTTTCACACTCAAGCTAACAAACTAGCAAATATGAATGCTATCAAAATATCTTTGGCGCATTGTAAGCCCCAGTACAAATTCTTTGGGTACAGGAAAGTAAGTGCTTTTATCTGATCAAATATCCACATTTTTCTACAAGTAATGAAAAAGAATTTGCTAAATCTGCTATTACTTAGAGCTAGCCTCTAGGGGAAAGTCAAAATGACAAAGTAGACCAAAATAGTTATCACTTTTACATTAAAGAAGTAACATCCGAATAAATATAGAAGGATTGTCAATAGGAAATGTGATGTTAAATCACTAAACTCTAATATTAATGTAATAAATAATACACCATGTATTCTTATGCCACCATATTTTGATAAATATTATTAAAACTATAAAGAAAGTCTTGAATTAGGGAAAAATAAAACACTTATGATCCACGTCTGGTTTCTTTCCTCTGTTAAATTAGTTCTTGTTGATTTCAAAGCTTGTGTGAAACAGAAGCTCACAGAAGCTGTGACATTTGGATGATTTTATAAATGGTCTGGATTTTCAGATAACATGCAGAAGTGGGGTCTGCCCAAAAGACTTGAGGTTTCTTGTTGGAACACACAGCTCACACAGACACCCACATTTACCAGAGGAGCTTGGTTTGAACAGGACTTAACAAACAGGTTCCAGTATTTTATTCCATTATACACTCTGATCCGTTATTCTGAATACATTCTAAACCAATACAAATTATTTGTAAAGTAAAAATAAGTTTTGAGTTTCTTAGTTATTAAACAAAAAAAAAAAAAAAAAAAAGTAGAGAAACTTTTGATTTCTTGGCTCTTACCTGCTATAATTTTTTTTGTGGCCCAGTGACTGAGGCATAGTTGGGACAGCTTCTCTCTAGGAAAAACTCTAAAGAACTGTAAACTTAAATACACTTTTTATACTTAATCTGGTGTACATTTTCAGACATGAGGCATTTCTTAACCAGACCTTTGGAATATGCAGTAAATTTCCTATAAAATATTGATATCTACATCAAATTTAGTTATCTGAATCAAAACTTAGTTTTACAGATGGATTACTAATAAAGTAATTCTTGCAAACAACTAGAATATTCTATTTTAAGAAAAAATATTTTCTTTCATTTTACCCAGTAAAAAAGAGCAATATAACCTTTTTGACTTATAGAATACTTTCCACACAGTATTACAGCCACAATCCAGAAAAACCCGCATTTAAAAAACTTGGTGGGAATAATTTTGGTGTGCTGGAAAAATTCACAAAATTTAATAAATAATTGAACATAGAGGATGAGATTGAGGGAAAAATACTTTACTTCCTTCATGTAAAAATCTAACCCTAAAAGTTTCCACTGGGTCATGAAAATACTATTCCAATTTAAGGGACACTGTATATCATTAGCACTAGCTTGTTGCTTCATGACTTTGTAGTTCCTTAGTTCTGGTGTTTTTTCCCAAATTAATAAATTCAAAAATGTCATAAATACAATATGCATATAATTTATATGATCTTCTGAAACGATCTTCCATGTTTCATCCTGTAGGGAGTTAGAAATTTGTTTTGTTAGTAATTCTGCAGTTGCAATTCAGTTGTGTTTTCTCCTAGCAGTGCATTATAGCAGAAAAAAAATTGGATGTGGTTCATTTTACAGTATTGTTCCCATTATATCTTTAGAAGTCAGTCCTTCATATCTCTGTAAGATAGATATATGATAATAAAGTGTGGATCTTGCATGTGGACATATGGGAACACTATACTGGTACTTCTGTAAAAATGACAGTTTTTCTTGTTTTATGCTCATTTTTAACATGTTAAGCAGGCTTCACTTCAGTTGCATATCCTGGTATTTAAAGACACCCTTGTTTGTATCCCATAGTGGGAAGATGGCCTGTATTTATGTAATATAGCCAACAATGTAAAAGAATAATTAAAATCTATGCTAAATTAACAAGGAATTTTATAATCTCTGATGATTCTGTGGCAGTGAGATTCTCTCCAACGAATCACATCACCTGTCCCTGCAAGAGCCAGCTGAGTACATCCATTCCAGAACTTGCTAGGTATTAGTGAGCAGAATTTGTTGTAGCAGGACATTGATGATTAAAAAAAATATACATAGAAAGTATATCATAATCAGAATGAAGCAGTAAAAGACCAAGTAATTATTCTGTATGACTGAAAGCCCATTTAGGCATATTTCAGTTATCCAAAAAATTGTTCTCCAAGCAAAACACACGTGGGCCACCAGTTGTATATTAACTAAACTTCTCAGCTTACCTTCCTGCTGAAAAGCTACCCTAGGTGGTTCAGCCTGAGAAGGAAGCAAATATGGATGTGAAGATGTCAAAAGAGATTCAGCTAGCACTTTCTGAACTGCCAGCAGCCTCAGTCAATTTTGTGTGTCCATGTACTTCCCTAGAGATGTGATGTGTTCCTGTGCCAAAGCTATTTACTTGCTGTTTTTTTTAAGCAAAGAAGTGAAGTGAATTATTTACTTTTTTTTGGGTCTGATATTGGAAAAATAAGGCTGTATAAATCCCTCACTGCATTCAGCTGAGTTCCAATACTTCTGATGGAATTTAATTATAATAACATTCTAATTGAAGGTAAATTAAACAAGAGTATGACCAAGTGCTGTCACACTAAATAAAAATTTAAATTACACCAGTAACAGACAGGTCTGTCCTAGGATTATGAATTAAAGAGTGTGACATTTTGGTTTTAGGTTAATCAATGAAAGCTCCACAAATATTTTGAAGCCTTCCTTGATGTATTGTAGGCTAAATTAAATCTTAAGATCTGACAGACACTGAGCGGGAGAGCAAAGTAAGTTCACTTGGGAGTGGAAAAAAATATGAGGCATGGAATGAGGAGTTTTTGTTCAGGAGATGTGAGGCCTCCTACCAGTACATACAGAGTTGCACTTGGCTGGTATCTTACCAGCTGCTATCTGCTCTCCTGAGTTTCTGAAGTATCAAAGGAAAAAAAATTTTGACAAGAAGAGAACAAGTCTGACAGATCAGTGAAGCTTTCCTTGATTTCTCCTAGGTCTTGTTTTTGGCACCCTGTTTACCACAGAATGTGCTGCTGCACTTTCCCGAGGGGGTGCAGCCAGTGCCTCCGCCAGCAGGGGGAATGGCAGAGGGAATGGCAGCTGCTGTGTGCCATGTAATTGCCCCAAGAGCTTGTGTGACCGCAAGGAGGGATGCACTGAAATTTTTACCTCCTTTCCCTCTGTTTTTGCTCAAAACACAACTGGAATTATATAATTTTATCACATTGACATATCTATCACAATTTTATCTTGCAACAGTTATGACAGATCCCAGCTCCCTGTGGATCCCTTTGCTTCTGCTTCTGCTTTTGCAGCCTGCTCTGGTCCCCACTCTGACCCAGAAAGAGCTCAGGCAGTTTTACTGACTCGTGCTCTCCTCATGATCTTGTCTATTTCTTCACCGCCATCCGCCCCCTTTAAAACAAAACCACTGATATGAATTTGTTCCACTCTAACTCACCCATCATGTCAATCTCTCCCCTCCTTTCTGCTTCTTCAGATGTGTAGAAAACAAGTCTCTGAACAAAAAAAAAGCCCTTCATCAATAAAGCTTGTCAGCTGTGGGCTCTGTGACTGAATTTTGCTGCTCTTTAGCTGCAGATCTTAATATTTCTAAGAAAATGACTGCACAGCTCAAAGCCTGTACTTTTCATCCATCCATAAATGCACAGCTGTCATCCTTATGGGATTTTCTATTATGCATATTCAGCCTAGCATTTTTAAACCTTCAGATGGTCTGTATCATTTCTCCTTTTGGAGGAAAAGATATTGTAGAAGCAGAGGGCTGTTGTCTAAATCCTCTGGATTTATCAAAGGTTAGATTTGGGATTTGAATAGAAAGCTTTTCCATTTTTATTCACTCACATCTTTCCTGGGGGCCCAGAATCCAGAAGGTTGCTAGTAAAGAAAAGATCTCAGACTAGCATTGGGAAGTGTGGAGCCTCTGTCTAGCTAGGTGAGGGTTGTTGAAAACACACATCCCAGCTGCCATTTTAATTCTTTTTCCCAACTACCATTTTCTTGACGAGGAAAATTGCTTGTCAAATTAAGACCCCTACTAATTCAACCAGAAGGACACACACACACACAGGCACACAGACACACACAGACACACACGCACACACATAAAATGGGAGCAGGTTCATCAGTTTGTTCCAGTTTTAATAGCTTTTGTTTACTCATTCAGGTGTCACTGTCAAAATGGTGTCATTTGGAGATACTTACATATTTAATCCTTGTGATTAAATTTTATTATTTTGCCCTCCTGTACTCTCAAAGAGTTCTGTTTGGCATATTAATTTTTCATTTCTGGTGGTCTTTTCAGAACTAGAGCAGGTCAGAAATGGTCAATAATGCAGCTTGTATTGAAATATTTCTTTTTTGTTTAGACAGATAAGTCTTTCTTATTGAGGACTTGTCCTCAATTTCATTGATGACTACCAAGAGATTGGGAATGTCAAAATCTCTCCAACTATATGCAAAACTGTATTTGCTAGAAGCATGATGAGTTACAGAAGAACAGTTTCTCACACTCATGAATCCTACTTTCCTAATTCTGTGTTGCTGCTGCTCAGTTTAATGCCAGTGGAGTGCAATCACCCACCCAGAAACTAATAATGAATGCAAACATTGCAGCTTAGAAGAAGTTATTAGCCCTTTTCTTTTTCATGTAATAAGATAAATAGTAACCAAATAATTGTAAGCAGCTGTTTCCTTCCCTTTCCTCCTCCTGTCCAAATGGAACCAGAATCACTTCATAAGCTTGTGTGTCTGTTTGTTTTCAAAATAAAAAACCAATGATTAATTTTATTACTTTGATTGAAAATTCTGGATGCTCATGGACTGACTGAATTCTGGGAAGATTTTATGGGATGTAAAATGAGAGCATAACTCTCTTGTCTTTGCACCTGCTGAGAGAAGGAACACCCAATGGCATTTGGCTTAGGCTGGGAGGACATTGCTAAATGTAAAAGATAACACAGGCATTCTTTCAAATGTCTGACTCCAGTAGAAGAATCAAAATTTTCTCCTAAGCCTCATATAACAGACTTGGATGCCTCTAGTGGGATCTCAAAAAGGCAATATGGCCAGTAGAGCAGCACCTGGTCAGCTCACTTGGTAGTGAGCTGATATACCTCACTATATGGAGGTATGTGGTGTGAAATAGCATAGAAGCTCAAGGCTGGAGATTTATCTTATTTTTTTTTTTGTGGCTTGAATTGATCCTACTGGAGTAGGAAGACTGGCCACTGGAGTAGGAACCTTATCTGCAATTCTGTTACTATGCTGTAATCTGCGAGTTGCAGCATTGAAACAGGAAACAGTAAAAACATGTTTCACTCTTATTCTGCAAGAAGATATTATGAACAAATAAGGTCATGAGAAAACCTGAAGAAACTGTGTGTTTTGGCAAGAGGATTTCTGTCTCAGCAGAGCTATGTTCTCTGTTGCTTTGTTTTCCTAGTTCAGTTTTCCCTTCTTTGTTACATCTTGAAAAAGTACTTTTGAATAAAAAATGCCACAATATCTAATATAACCTTCAGTTGGATTATTATTTCACTCTTCTGGGCTGAAGGAGATATTAGTTTGCCTCCTTGCAGGTAGAGAAAAGAACTGAGGTTGGTTTCTTTGAGAAGACTGAAACCAGTCTCAGTCTTCCATAATGAGTTCCCTTAAAGAGGGGGTGGGAGTGGAGGCAGGGGGATGAAATCCTACCCTAGTATTTTTAAATGAAGTCGAGCCTGCAACAGATTTTTTTCCCAACTTTGCTTCTGTATGTGCTTGTGTGTTCATACAATATGGAATGAGCTACACGAGGAACAAAGGCAGACAGTCATGTGGTTTCTTGATCCTGGTTCAGTAGGTGATAAATTGGCAGAATAGTTTTGACTGTGATGTCTCAGACAGAATAACTTTATTGTAAATAATGAAGATAAAATGCATAGGCATTTATCATTTTCCAAACCTTATGTATTGGGTCTGGCTGGGCTGGAGTTCATTATCCCAGAGCTGTGCTTGGCATTGATGGCTACAAAGGTGTTGATGGCACACCAGTGTTTGGGCTCCTGCTGAGCAGGTCTGGCACAGCTTTATTGCTGTCTCTCAACATTCCACTCTCATCCAAGGACTGTGGGTGGGCAACATCCTTTGAGGGGGCACAATGAGGTCAGCTGACCCAAATTAACCAAAGGGATATTTCATACCCTATGATGCCAGCTTAGATGTAAAGGTAAGGAAAGAAGGAGCATTTTTACGTTTACATAGTTTACCTTCTGGAGCAACATCTACATCTGCTGAAGCCCTGCTGCCTGGGAAGTGGCAGACACAGCCTGCTGATGAAAAGTAGGGAATAAAATTATTGGCTTTTTCTCTTTGCTTGTGCACACACAAACTTTTGCTTTTGCTTTAGTAAGCTACCTTATCTCAACCTAGAGATGTTTCCCATTCCCATCTTATTTTGTCTCCCTTGTCCAGTTGGGAAGGGGAGTGATATGTCGGCTTGGAGGGTATCTGGCATCCAGCTGAGGTCAACCCACCACAGTGGAATTTCTATTTTACAACTTGATTTGTAACTTATGACCTTCTACTGCATCACACTGCTGCTCAGAGATCTGTAAAGAAGTATTGCAAATTTATTGTGAGTGTTCTTGATGAGTTTTCCTGTTTTACTATTTTCTCATCACACAATTTCAAGATTCAAGTCAGCAAAAAAAGTCATCTGTTATATGGTGATGTTAGACATTAAAGGTCATTAAAACACAGGTCCCAATTATTTTTGTATTCTGTGTGAATTTATTTTTCTTATTTGTAATTCCTGGGATCACAAGATAGCTATTTACATTCAGTTACAGAGTGCTAATGGTAGACACACTAGAACTGGCTATGATGCCAAAGTTAACTTAGTTGTTAACAGGAACTTAGAGCCGATGGAAGTTCAGGAGTCTGATTCAGCAATTATATAGTTTCCTGAAAATATATTGTTTCCTGAAGATTGCCAAGCTTGATGACAAGTGAATACAACAAATGAAAAATCACTCTCATTAGGGCTCAGGTGTAGCTCCATAGGGCCAGAGTTTTACTGAGATATTTGTATGACCAGGCCAGCTTGGTCCAAGAATGTGCAGTCACTTTATAAATGTGCATTGCTAAAAGTTCAGTCTTGTGATCCCTAATTTCTCGGGACTCCTGCAGGAATTGGAGAATTAATGTCATCTATTACTAGCACTTATCTAAGCTTAGTGGATGCCTTTTAGATATTTGCAAATAAATACATCTGTTTTCAAGGGACCAGGTGTCTAATCTTCTCCATTAACTTGTGCTTAATAGAAACAAATTGCCAACAACCCCCTGATGGGTGTCATAAAACTGTTTTCACAGTATGATTTAGACTTTTCATCAATCTACTCTGTGTAATGGCATTTGCACATTATACATGTGCTAAATGATAACTACATGCCTCATACAGCCTGGGCTCTATATTGGTTAAAGGCCTTGTTGCTCACTAGTTATTAATTCCATTTCATTTTGACCTCTTTGGACAGACTGGGGGAAACGTCTGTAACCTTGTTTGAAAACAGATTCCCCAAATTTAAGGAACTGCCTGTTTTAGTAATTCTCCTCTCTGTTACAGGAAACACCATTGAAGTTTTTTTTTCAATGATGTGTGGAATGTTAGGTTATGGAATTTTTAACAGCTAAAACAATGCATCCACCCCAGTTCTTTATAAATGCTTCCCATTTTCCCTTTCTTCTGGGAGAGGAATGAAGCATCTGTCAGCTAGAAGGTAACATCTGTAAGGAGCTGCAAGGGAAAGAGTAGGCTGATGAAGGACTGGACAGCAGAGTGAAGAAATGGATGGAAAGCTCAAACATGGATGCATTAACAGTATGAGGGGAGAGTTTGTTTTCAAAATGGGAGGATAATTTATACATATTCTAGGTTTGTTATTATATGTATTTGATCTGGAACCTGTAGGAATTTAAATACCAGATGAGAATGTGACCAGAACAAGGAAAAGAGATGCATCTCAGTACTATGAGGTTTATCCCAGTTGACAGAAGTAATCTCTCTAATGACAGAGACAATTGCTAGATAGAAAAGTACTTCAACTGAACAACTGATTTTGTATGATGACAGTCTCTGTCCAATTAAAAACCCTTTCAGTCTGCTTCCTTATAACATTCTGTCTCTACATTATTGACATTTAATCACTTTGAATAAAAGAGTGTAACACCAATAATTTAACAATGTGACTTGTAAAAGCTTATCCAGGAATATAAAAAATTATGAGACATTGAAGGAATAACTATATATTTTTTCTTCTAGATTAAATTCCTGACATAGACAAGGTGGCTTCCTTTCAGGGTGGCTTCTTTGGGAAGTCAGTCACTTTTGGAAAATTTTGAGGGGAGGCAATCATCACAAAATAATTGTTATCATTATCATATACCACTTTAGCCATCAAATTTTTAAAGGAAATGGTGATCCCAGATATTGTAGGTACTGGTATTTCCAAAAAGACTATAGGATCGTCTGCCCTGAAAGGAAAAATGTATTGAGATCCACAACTGCATGAACAGTGCATGAGAAGTTGAGATTTTAGAAGCCAGTTGGTGGCTAACATGCTTTACCAGTCAGGATTCATAGTATGGGGAAATGATCAACACATATATGATTATAGCAGCCATAATTAAACCTTTCCTTAAAGTGCTAGGATGCTGCAGTCCAGTAAACTGACTTCTTGTTGTTGCTTAATAGAAGGTATAACACACCTTTGGGCAGACCCCACCTTAGCCAACTCTCCTGTGTCCAAGACAAGATAAAGAATTCCTGTCACAGTTTAGAAAGTTGTCTATTCATGGCAATTACAGATGATAGGTCAGGGTTATTTGCACCCTGGGAGAGCACTCCTTGGAATGGGCTAAATCCCAGCCAGCACTCAACCAGTCTGCCATTCCTCAGATGCAAAATATATTATGCATGTACATGAATGCTATGTAAAATTCTGCTGGTGTCTTCACAATTTATGAAATAGTAGGGTCTGACTGAGATATAAACACCAAGTGTTGGATATATATCTTGACAATTAAGTGTTTAAAGACAGATTTCATAAGCCTTTATCTCTAGATTCAGACATTACTAAGAGGCACAAAAGAGGCTATAACCCACTTTTTCCCCCTTTCCTTTTTTCCCCCTTTGCTTTTCTCCACCACATGTTTAGGTATGTTTCCCTCTCAAACAGTGGTTGCATGACCTCTATACAATGTTCTGGTTGCAAAACAGCATCTGCACACCCACCTTTCTTCCAAAGGAGGTTAAGACTCAATTAGTAGGTAGAGGAACTTTATAGCACAGCTGTGATTCTACTTCTCAAATTGTGCTGGTGCTACTCTTCTCTTCTCTTAGTAGAGAAGATTTGTAGTTTGCACACTGAGTGTGCTGGCTCATCTCACAGAAAGTAGAAAGAATGTTGCAGGTTTGTGTTTTCCTTTAGCTCCTGTATAGGAGGCATAAGCAAGACAGGACTCAGGCTGATTCTGCAATCATAATACTAGAAGCAAGCAAGTTATAGCAGCAACCTGGAACAGCTGCATTTCTGCAGATTGCCATACTAGATATCTGTGGGGTTTACCTCTTTCTTAGATCACAGCTTCTAGAAAAATGCATCTGCCACCTGGAAAAAGAAGTGTTTGAATAGTTTTTATAGAAGAGAAAATTTTTGTTGATTTGGGGTTTTTTACAAACTTCTTTGAAACTTTATTTTCAGCATATTCATTGCCTATATACTTTACTTTTCTCCATCATGAACAAAATATTATTTCTTCTCTGAAGGAAAGTATGGAACTCAACAGTTGAAAAAACGTAATCTTTGAAATTGTTGTAGCAACAATTTTCTCTTGAAATCTGGCAGATTAACTCATATCCCCCCAGCTGCAGCTATATTTGAGCAAATAGAAGATGGGGGTGATGTCAGGGCAAATGATGTCTGCTTCTGATGTTTTTTTCCATAGTTTAGGATAAAACCACAGGTCTCTTTTTAAGGTTAGAGAAATCATCTGGTGCTGCAGATAGATAGTAATTTAGAGTACCACTTAGATGGATTAACAGCATAATGCAAAGTTTCTGCAAATTTAAGGAATGAACTCTCAATATTTCCTTTTCACTCTCCTCTTGATTTAGAAAAGGAGCTATTATTATGAATACGATAGAAAATATATCTTATGTCATTATCATATATAAACAAATGTGGTTTTTTGCATGTGCATGACAAAACTTGTCTGCCCTTGATCTGCCCACCTCTGTCTGAAAGAGAATGTGCCTAGCACCGCTTACAATCCTAGAATAGGACAAATATAACAATTACAACGCTGAAAGAAAAGTCAAGGAGTTTTCCATCAAGAATCTAGAAGGCTATGTGTGCAAATGGTTCTGTATATTCCATGAGTCTTAAATAAAATGTTGAAAACAAATACATAGATATTCTGCAGCTGCAGTTGTTTTCTTCCAGCCAGTCGTTGTTTTTCTGTCGTGCAGGAGCGTTCACTTGTTATAAGAGAATAAATAGAGAAGAATAAGTATTCTAAAGTAGAATAAAGAGAAGCAGGCAAGAAGTAATAGTTTGGAATTTTGGGGTGGTTTTTTTGTTTTTGTTTTGTTTTGTTTTGTTTTTTGTTTTTTAATAATATGGCAAGCTACATGAAACCTGTGAAAAGCAGATTTGGTTTGCACAAATTAACATTAAAGGCGTGGGTTTGGAATATTTCTTGGCCTGCTTTTTTAAGGAAATGTGACATATGGAATTGCAGTGTCCATCTGCCAGCTTTTCAGTCTTCCACCTCTCCTGCAGGGATGCTTATGCCTGCTGGCCGAGTTCAACCAGGATCAAAAGACAATGAATTCCTTAAGATCACTGAAAATTGCCTGGGGAGGGGTGGTGGATAAGAGACAGACATGAGTATCATTGCTGACCTCTGGCATGACCACAACACACGCAACCTCTTCCCCAGCTGATTACTACCTGACTAAGCAAGCACATGCCACCTCCAGGGAGGGGCTAACAAAAGAGAAAGGCTTAGAAAGTAATCAGGCAGTCAGAATTGCCAGTGGTGCTCACAGATAATGCAAAATCTTAAAATCAGTATGCAAAAAAAAACTTCAATTGGTTTGCTGCTTGCTACTTTCTGTTGATTTAATAATCTTCTCAGAACTTCTTGGAAGGAGCTAGGTGACAAATACTAATGGAGATTATATATTTATCATGCATTTTATTATTTTCCCTTTTGTGTCTCTTGTTGATGGTTTGTGAAAGTTGAAGCTCTTTTAAGTGCTATTAAAAATATGAGATAATTTTCATCATAAAGAATGCCTGTGTGTTGAAGAAAGTTTATGTGTGTTTATAACTAGATTAAGTAGAAGAGTATTTGCTGGCTGAGTGGCAAGGAATATCTGCATCCTTTTACAAGAAGTGGAGCAACAGATTGCAACTTCAGAATAGAACAGAATGGCTGCTCCCTAGTTTTTTGAAAGTAAAAACTTCAGAGCCATGATTGTCAGCTCGTGTCAGGCACACCTTGTCAATGGTCTGCCAATCTCTTTCCACAGTGTTTTTTAATATAGGGATCACTCCCTTCGCTTCTTAGCTAGAATTTAAGGAGTTTTAACTTTCAAGTGCTGTAGTTTTATCAGATTCCTGTTCCTTGTGGTTTCTGTGGTCTTGTCTTAGCTTGGATGCGAGCTCTGACCTTATTACAATTCCTTCCACCTGTCCAAGGGCCTGCACTGGGTCTTGTTTGTGGCCTTATTTTTCTTCCAAGAATATTCTTTACTGCTTAGTTCCTCTGGCTCTCCAACCTTTAGCCTGACATGACATTTGCCTTCAACCAATCCTCTCAGTATTTCATGTAGATTCTCTCAGTTTTCCCAGAGTCCAGATCTGATTACATCCCTAACAAATAATTTGTTTGATAGACTACTCAGTATTCTGAGTATGATTCCTGGCCTGTCCTGATATCTCTCCTAAGATTTTCATACTGAATCCACATTTTAACATTAAACTGGCAGCTACTCTTGTGAAGTGTGTTTTGATTTTCTCTTTGGAATTTTCCTGGCAATCTGATTTATTTATGAGATATCAACAAAGTTCTTAAATACAATTTATAGTAAATAACAGTGTTATTATTGATGGCAGTAGTAGTTTTATTATAATTTATCGATTTAAGATGCAAATAATAAATATGGAAGGTCATATTGCAATCTTTGGGACACAACTATAAAACAAGGAAACTGGTTTTCCTTTTTTTTAGAATTAATAACAGTGTGGGAAAAAAACCTCATTTCTGTCACATAAATACAAACAGGAAAAAAAAATTTCTGATGATTTTAAAATTGTTGCAGATATCTACCAATAATGCCTTTAATGTCAAGCAAATGCAATTAAATATATTCCAAAAAATAAGACACTTTTCTTTTAATAGACACCATAAGATCATACAGAGTAAGAGGAACTAAGAATTGAGCACAACTCTATTTTAATAGTTTTGCAAGATTTTTTTTTCCAGCAGATGCTGCATTTATTTAAAAAGGCTTTTATTTTTTTTTAAATTCAGTGGGCCAGTTGTTTAATTTGGATCTGCAAGTGTAAAAACTGGGTGATAAGGCAGCCATGAAACAGTGTCCATGTATCCCAAATCTCAGCTATAGAGAACATCAAGTATTACTATATAATTTCATTTTAAATGTAAAATAACTGCTGAGCCTTGATTGCTTTTAGCATTATAATTGGAATACAGAAATAAGATGTTACATAGTATGAAAGGATTAATTATTTCACTATTAAAAGTTATCCATTCTAGTGTTGGAAAGTAATGTCTGTCATTCCCTTATTTCCACTAGGCAAGTCATATTTTTACATAATTACAAGAAATAGTGCCTCTGGAAAACACTTCTGTATATGAGGGAGCAAATTAGAAGCAGCTGAAACCCCTATTGTGTAGCAGTGACATCTCTGCCAGTTCTGCCTCGAGTGCTACAAGAAGTGGTATGCAAGAAAACTTACTGAGCAGAGGCAATTAGGATCGAAAGTGAGGAAGGTTGAAAATTATCGGAAAAAACACTGCAAGGTCAGGACATCAGGGCATCAAGGAATGTTAACAGAGGCAAAAACATCTGAATAATGACTACCAAATGTTGTGGCATTTGAAACTAACATGTTTAAAAATATGTTGAAGCACTATACGGTTCTTGGGATGTTTTCGTATCTTCTCATGAAGATTTAGTAAACAATCACCAACAAATGACATGTGGAAATAAAAGCCGCAGGGAAAGAAAATTTTCTATGTCTACATTGTTTTGAGAATGTTAATAACATCAAAAGCAAGACAGCATGTGATTTTTTTGTTAGGGGAGCATTTTTTAAAGTATGAAGCAGCCTTTGGATGAAAACATGCAAAATTTGGACATTTAGGCTAGAGGTTATTTTTCCTTTTGCTGGAGGAAAAGCTGGGTTAGTTTTGTTTGTTTTCTGTCACCATTATTTTCTACTCCATACAAGCCAAACAAAGCCAAACATTTCCCTGAATTCTGCTTACAAGGGACTTAGTGTTTCTGTGGTTTGATTCCACATCAATCTGTAAATGAGACTTTTCCAATTCTTCTGCCTCACTAAACTGCAGACAGAACCTCTGAACCGTGGAATAACTAAGCACCAAGAGATTAAAGTGCTCTAATGTGCTGAGTGGGAATCCAGTGAAGTTTTCCTTCTAAGACTAATACTCCTATCAATTCATACTTACTTGTTAGCAAAAAGAGGAGCTACCCAGAGAACATTGTTCAGAAGCAGTTGTACAGTACAGTGACCACAGGACTTTCCTGGGATTTTTGAGAATTGGGATAGATTTCTTACCGTGACACAGATACAACAAGCACTGTCCTCTCAATTGATAAGAAATTTCACTCTCCAACTGAGGAAAAATTGTGATGCAAGTTCAGCAAAAAAGTTCTGTTTGAGATAGTAATTAATTTCAAGAACAAGAAATTAGCAACATGCCTCAAAACGCATCCTTCAGATAAGTACTACTAACTGTAATCTAGATAAAGATTTAGAAAACATTTTCTCCTTCATATTTTTAATGATGTGCATGTGTGTTGTAAATTCAGGGATTTATCTAATTTTCTTGAGCCCAGATGACAGGCATGTCATGAGGCATGTGCTGTAACACATTTCAAGAGGCAGGCTTTGATAATAGCAGTCAAACCAGTCAAAGGAATGTAATCTTCAAGTGTGTTAAGAAAATGTCTGATCCTTTCACCTACAAAGAATGCTTTTCAACTCCTGTGACTGCTCCAGGTATGGTCGTGTTGCATTTCAGAAACTGAAAATCTATGCCTGATGATGCCTTTCATTCACCCTAGGAATGAAAGATTTCCAAAATATATTCAGGGCAAAACAAAAAGCCATACAAAATATATATTAGGCAACATTTCTTTTGATCAGTATTGAGAACAAAACCCAAAATATCATTACAGGATACTATGCATATGACCACAGAATTGGATCAAGGAACGGGAAACAAAATAGCAAACAAGCAAAAAAACCCTAAACAAAACCTGACCACTTAGACGACTAAAAATCCTCTATTTTGAAATTTTAATCACTTTTTCCATTGAATGCTGAATTACTGCAGTCAAAACTAATTCTGTAGGAACTTAACCATTTCACAGAAAGAGTTTTCTAGGATTTAGGATGCTGTCTGTGGTCAAAATTTAAGGAGAAAAGCAGCTGATTTACATGAACATTTTCTTGGTATATGGAATAACCAAGTTTGAATCTGTGGTATCTGTTCTCAATAAAGGAGGGAATTAAAACTGAGACTCTTAAGTACATGTCATAGATGAAACTGTTGCCCTCTTTTATTAGATATTTAAGAACTCAGGTATTAGTCTTTGGAAAAAAATTAAGCTTCAGAAAAAGGTACTTTTGACATGGTGAGAGGGTAGAAATATTTTTATTAAGGAGTCAGTTTGATTGTAATGTGAAATGAGGGAGCAAATTTTATAAAGCTGCCAAATTATTAGCCTCTCTCCCATAGAATATCTTGAGGTATATTCTCTAATTCATTTTCCACATTTTCCTCATATTCAACTTTTTTCAGCTCTTGTATGACATATTAAATATTTCATAAGAATTTTCTGGATTAATTTGTTAAATTTAAGGTGTTGACTTTATTTTGCTATGAATTGTTAAAAGCTGCAAAATTCGATCATAGCACCATTGGGTCAGTAACACTCTTAGACAAAAGAGGTTATTACTATATTAAATAGCGTGCCTTATTAAGAATGCCAGTATTTAAAGATGTAAGAAATTTAAAAGAACAGAAACAACACTTCTTCATTGTTCTATAAATTCCTTAGAAATGCAAAAATAAAATAAACATGATGCCCACATGAGCAATACAAGAGATCACTGTTCTGTTCTATTCTATTTATTTTATTCTACTTATTTTATTCTATTTAACTGAATGCATAAAGACTACTGGCAAATATGCCAAACAAGACATTTAAGTGTAAACTGTGTGGGAATCTGTGATCACTGCAGAGGAGTTTGTTAAAAAAAAAAAAAAAAAGAGGAATTGAATTTAATATGTGCATTCCAAATAGAAAAAACTTATACATCAGAAGCATACTGTTGGTGCTTGTAACATGCTGAGCAGCTGGTCTGTAATACAAAATTCAGGCATGAGTCATAACACTTAAAATCAAAGCTATATGACATTTAACCCCAATATCAAAATCCCAGTTTCATCATTAAGTTTTATAGTCACTCTTGGATGATTTTTTGGATGAAATCTAATTTGACTCCACTGGTAAAACTTTTTCAAACTCACTGATTTTTCAAGAGATTTAAATTTACATTGAAAGTTGATTTTCCACCAAGGCTCTTGTATTTTGAATCATTGTTGTGAAATACAATGGTCAGATGAGCTAAGCATTCCTTGTTTGATAACAAGATGTAAGGTTCTTTATTAGGATACCGTTTGTTTCTTGTACTATGAGAAAAATAAAGTTTAAGCTCATTTGAGTTCATGAAGATGGACTTCTATTTATTTCATTTAATAAAATAAAAAGAGAAATAGCAATTCTGGGCTTTTGTTACAAAGGCTCTGTGTGCAAACCTCTGGACATTACTTTGCATAATCTATGCTAATGTGTAGCAAAAGTTTATAGACATGCAAATGGGTTCTTGTGAGGTGCTCTAGTCAAGAGCCAGCAGTGCAGTGCTCCCTGTAAACAGCCTGGCTAGCTGTGCATAAATGAGATGCAGAGCAATGCCACAACATCACATCACAAGGCACTGCAAGTGCTTTACCTCGTGCCATTATATTGAAGGCCATTACTCATGTCAGCTGCTCAAAACATTACAGCACAACTCTCTTAGCCTTTACCATGCCTGAGTGAAGCGTGACAGTTTCAGGCAGTGCAATAGAAGTGAGAAACTTGAACAAATCTGACTGATAGTTCACAAGATTTCAGCAAGCATTGCCCTTTGTGCCACGCTCACTAATGCATCCACAGTGCAGCGCATTAATCGCATTAGGTTAGGCATCAGTCCAAATCTACTGCCTCAAAAGCTTCTTTTCACAGGAGAGCTTTGGAAAGGGGCTAATGACCTTCTCTAGCTTCATCTAGAAATATTGTCACAAGGCAAAGATTGGTATTATGTGACTGTTAGCATCAGAAGTCACTTCCAGATATTGCAAATGGGATTTGGAAAAAGGTATCTCTGACTGACATAAAATCATAGCATCATAGGATGGTTTGTGTGGAAATGGATCCTGAAGGTTATTTAGGGACACCTCCCACTAGACTGTTGGAGGTTGCTCAAATCTCCATCCAGCCTGGCCTCGAACACTTCCAGGCATGGGGTATCCACAGTTTCTCTGAAAAACCTCTTTCACTCCCCTCATGACCAAAGGCAGCTTACTCAGCCTGGCCTCTGGTACTTCTGTGCCATGGCACCTCACCATCCCAAAAGCCCTGAACCGGGGCCATGCTCCATCCATCAGTGCATTTCCTGGACTGGAGAGACTGGGAGGGGACAGATGAGGCAAGATGCAGTCACCAAAGTGCCAGATAAGAGCAAAATATTTTTTCTCATTTTCTTGTTTTCTTGTCTTTAAAATTATTCATTGTGTAATTGTGAAAAGAACTGCTAAAGATGCAGCTGGGAGGGACTTTGGTGCTGAAGGCCAGCACTTGGGGCTGCTGTGCCAGCCTGACACAAGGAGCCTGTTGGGATTCTTTGCAAGTGAGCACCTTCAAAAATAATGACAGCTGAGCTCCAGGACAAACAGGAGCTGCTGCACATTGCCAAGAGGTGTCTTCTAGGGATAGTGTAAAGGGGAGTTATTGGAGGCCACCAGTGTTGATTATTACTGCAGGCATGTTACTGGACTAGCTACAGTCCTAATCTAGTTTGATAGCTGAGGTGTGCCCATCTCCTTTTCAATCAACCTCTTCCCTCTCAGCTTGTGTTTCACACAGATTGTGCTTTGAGGATTATCATGATGAAGCTTTCCTGCAGAGACATAAGATAATTCAGGAGACTTTGGAATTCTTCACAAATATTATTTATAAAGCAAAATACTTTTGCTTCTTGTAAGGATTATGTAAAACCCAGATTTTTTGTCCTTCACAGACAAAATCTCATTTAAGTGGCTGTCTTCACATCTCCAGACATTTTCTTCGGACCATGAGCTATCCATGGCTGTGGAAGGGAAAGAGGGGAATCAGTGAATTTGCTGTCCTAATCATCAACTACAAGAGGCATCAGTGTGTATGTCTGCCCTGTCCCCTGAAAAGAGCTCAAATGAAGGACTCAGATTTGTGTCTAAGATTGTTCAAATCCCAGGAGTAAAGAGCAGCTTTCTTCCTAAGTCCACCTGTAAGAATCTTTTAAAATTGCATTCTGCCTTCAGCATCCCAAAGGAGATAGTGTATCAGCCATATATTACTGGTCTGCTACTGCAAAATACCTTTCTCATCCAAACACAACCCCTGTTTGTGAAGGGAAAAAAAGTCTCATAGGAATTAAACTCACTGAACAATATTGTCTTCCACCTTCTTCCCCCTTGGCTGAACAGAAATCTAACAAAAGTCCCAGGTGCTGTTCCCTCTCACTCTGTCCATCAAAGTCCTCCTTGTAAATACAAAATCGTCAGTCCAATACATTTAACATTTCAGTATGGGCTGTGTTACAATTTTGTGGCTGAATGCCAAAGTTTAGTCTAAGGAAAGCAGAGTAATAATTTTGATTTCACAGAAAGGGCAGCACATTGGAAGTATTCTTCCTAACTAGACTTTGATTTATGCCACTGGCAATGTTATCTTTTCCAGTACTGAATTATTAGCAAACAGTGAGTGGTTAAAAATGTCCTGAAACCAGACAGCTAAATCCATTCATTAAGTATATTTATGTATTTCTGAGATGTCAACAATTGTCAGTAATAATGTCAAGAGAACCATAGTTTAGTTCCTAGAATGCATTTCAGGCAATGCCGTTTACTTAATGAATATGCATCTCCACTTGCTTTGAATGGTAGATTTTATCGAGGTTTTGCATTCATTTTTGCATGGCTTCTAAATTTGAGAGAAAGAAAAATAATTTTTTCTACATTTTACAGAAGTTTTGAAGGATAATCATCTTTTAGTATGTGATGCCCTAAAACAAGTGCTGGACTTAATGCTGTCTTTGCTCATTAACTTCACAACTCATCTTTAGTCCTCAAAATATTTGTCTTGCCAAAAAAATCTCTTTCTCATAATAAAGAGGAAGAAGCAATAGAACTATTAAATGAATTCAAGGAAATTTCTAGGCAGGCTTGCTCACCTTCTGAAGGGATGACAGGACTAGAAGGATAATGTAGGTCTAATTTCCAGCTTAAATGGAAAAGAGGGATGGAAGCATGGTGCAAATTGTAAAAACCTGTCAGCAAAGGCGGGAATTGTGTCTGTAGGGGGATGAGGGATGTACATAGTGCATGGGAAGATAGCTTTTATAGACATGAAGTAGTTACATAATATGATGAAATGCAGAGAGGCAGAGCTCTAGGGCACAATCATTCTCTACTAGCAAAATGCTCGTTCATGCAAAAGACATTTCCAAACAACAAATTAACCCAACAGGAATAGAAATTGCAGCTGTAAAGAAAAAAAATGCCATACTCAGCATTAAGGTTATTCTGACTGATAACTCTGTGTGTGAGGAGGTTTTTTCTTCAGTTCCACATTCCACACCCACTAAACAAAGTAAGAAATACAACCTTAAAGGAGGTGCAGGAAAATACTGGGGAGATGTGTCCCTGTAAAATTTTGTCTTTTTGTACTTTTAACCTTTTTTCCTAAAGGAGTAATATTTATTGTGGTAGTGCTAAAGGATGTCCATTAGCCTGATCCATGAACGTTGCCTCTCTTTCCAAAAACCTTGGGACCTATTTGCTATTTTTTTATCAAATTTGAAGAAAGGTCAGAAATCTAACAACTCTCTGTAAATTTGTGCAGAAAAAACCCTATCCTTCTACAGGACAGGAGACAGGCAGAACTCACAGGTTAGGCAGGTGCTTAACATAAGTCAACTTAATCGTAACATTTTGTGATTTTTATACACCAAATTAATTACATATTTAATTTCTTGTAATATATAACCTCTGTGCACACCATTGAGGTGGTCTAGATTGCTTAAGGGCAAGGATGTTCAGTATGATTTTGAGAAGAGAAAAATGAAGAATCTTTTATTAAGGAATGATCTTACTGAAGCGGCTACTGCTGGGTGTTCCCTTTTGAAGAATTTGCTTTCATTTCTGTTTCCAAGGCCAAAAGGAAATCTGGTTTAGGTATATGGACCAACAGGCAGAAATATATGAGATGGGGTAGAGATGCTGATGTCAAAACTGATGCTGTTTATCAAACATATTTTCAACAACACAAAAGTAGTAGTCCTTCAGCAGCACCTTCTAGACCTCAAAACAAGTCCCTTCAAAAACTGTTTCTCTTTCCCTAATTGTATTTACTGTCCTTCTTGTTTTCATGTGTCAAACAGTGTCTGTTCTTTGCTTTGGCTGACTACCTTCAAGTCTTTAAATATTTCCAAAAAGCTTTATTTGCCATGCTCTTTGATCCTGTGTGTACTCTAAGCGATGCTTCATAAGTTCCATTTAATTTCATATCTTCCCTCAATTTCCATCTCATCTGTTGAAGTACTGACACCATTTCACAGTAGTTACTTTTATTAATAATTAATTCATTAAGTAGTACATAAAATTTAATCATTTGTGGTAATGCACAGCTATAAAACATTGAAGTTACGTATTTCTCAATTTATTTATAAAAAAATTTAGCATAAGAAGATGTCAGCCATCTAATGAAAATGAGAAGTTAAGTATTGGATAACTATAAAAGGTACATTCTCTTTGCCAATATCAGCATCTATTGGGCTAATTTCCCTAATCTCTTGTTTCTGTATCAGCATATTCTGTCTTTATCAAATCACAAGCCTGTTGTAAAGGTGAAAAACCAGCTATGTTTTTCTACATAGGAAGTTTTTCTCATTAGGAAGTTTGAGGTTCATAGAAAGCCATAAGGAGTATCCTGGGAGTTCTTAGGAAAAAAAAATGTATGAATTCAGGAGAAAAACTCTATTCATTGTACATATTGATAAAATCTGAGACTGCATTATAGCCAGAGTATAGAACAATGGAACAATTGTTCCATTACATCTCACTATAAAGACAAGTGGTGATTAGAAATATAGCCTGTAATAAGAGCCATAGCTCTAGTAACCTGATGGAATGCTATTGCATGTGTTGACTAGAAATGCTTTGTTTTCTTTGATACTTTTTCACTCTACTTACATTATTACTTGTTTTCAAACTGAACCTGGTTTCTGTACCCCAAATATATGCAAAATAAGGGATTTTCATGATTATATGAATAAAAACCTTCATCTCCCTTCCTATAGATTTCCTTCAAATTACTCACTTTCCAAAAGTTCTGGTAGCCTTTAGTAACATGTCTTGGCTCATAACTGTAATGATCACTGAAATAACTTGTGGCGATGCACTAATTGATGAAAGATTTAATATTTAAGAATTCTTCTGAAAATGAACGCAGAAAGATTTGCAGCAACCAGCAGAAGGCTCACCTTCTGACATTGTAAGAGAGGGCAAGAAACACGGTAGAAGGTTAGTGAAAGATGAAACTGCTGTTTGTATGCAATTTATTTATTTGAAAAAAATAGATAGCTTGAAGCCAAAAAATCTGAAATTTCTAATACACTCATACTTCTGAACTGCTTAGAGGAGCAGCACCTTAGAGGTTAGTTTTTGTCAGTGAAGTTGTTCATGCGTCTGGTAGTACAGATTAAATTTTGGTTACGACATGTAGGCACTTCTTCCCAGTCTTAACTTTGCCAGTGAGATGCAACCTACTTTTTTTTCTGAAGGAAAATATTTCAGTATTACTTTGCCATTACAGAAATTCATAGTATCAAACTGTGCACATTTTTAAAATTATTTTTTCCAGTCAGATTCAACTGATTCTCATTAACATGGATATTACATCAGTGAAACAGATTTTACAGTCCTGGATAACCTCTGTACCACAAAGACACCCAGACCAGACTGGCTGAAAATGGGTGTTGGAACATTCCCCTTTCATTTGAGAAGCAGCCAAAAGTCTTAATTTTTTTACATAACAAACATATATAGAGGATCAAGGGATTAAATAAATTATTGGTGATAGTGACTAAACAAATAAACTTCCAGAGCACTATATTTGCTTTCTGATAGTTTACATTTTGCTTTTCCGCCATGCAAAATCTTTTCAGTCATCTCTTTTAGCTCTGTAGTTTATGTCATATTTCATAAAGTCATTCTGTGCATAATTAAACCAGCACTGAAATTCAGTCATAATGAATTTAACATTTTGACACTGGCTTATACAGAGACAAGATTTCATCTGGAGTAAAAGGAGGGACTCCTCCACAACTGAAGATGCAGAAAAGAATATTTTGCAGTTGAATCAGATAACAGGATCTGTTTAGGAAATGCTGAAACAAATTCAAGAGAATAAATAATAAACTCTGCAGATGTAGCAATTAGTGGTTCTGAGAAGCCTCTAACTGTTACCATGGTAATATTAATTTTTTGGCACTGAACATGATATATTATCATTAATTTTAAATGCTAGTACAAGTCCATTGTGATAGCTTTGGAGTATAATCTGCATTCTTTGACAAGGGTTTGCAATTAACTTTTACTGAGGGCACTGAGTGCTTTAACGGAGAATTGGTAATTTTATTGAAGTCTGATCAGTAGAAGGAAAGATACTACCTTCTATCATTTCCAGGTTTAGTTCTGTGTGCTCTCTTTCCATCCATGTCTTGCAGCACCAGCACCCTGCAACTGCAGTCTGACAGCTCACAGGAAAGTCAGCAGAAGCATGGGAGCTTCCCCAGCAGTGCAACAGCCTTCAGGGCTGCTGGTGCCTTACCAGGCTGCATACAGGCTGTCTACAGACAGCCCTGCCTCGAGGCAAACCCAGCCCTAACTCAGCAGAAAGCCATCTTTTCTGCACAAACCTAAAACACCCCTTATGATTTTGTTGTTGCAGTTCAGGGCATGCTTCTTCTTACTTCAGTGGGATCAGCATTCCCTGCTGAGTCCTGCCGTGATGGGCTTTCATTACAGCATGTTAGATTCGTGTACCAGTTGGGTTCTCAGAGTTGTTTTATTTTTTTCTCTTGAGGAGGAAAATGGAACAACACATCATAAATAAACACAGATACAACAGAGGATATGAATTCTTGTTTGAGGTTATCTATCACTGGCCGTGGGTCTATGTACAAATCACAAACGGGACGGGACTGCTGGGGAAGGCATCTCAAGCTGTTTTATTTTCCAGCATCAACCTCATTTCGTGGTTATGACAATGGGAAGATGCCAGCAGCTCGCATCCCTGGCAGCAAAGAAATTAATGTTACAACTTACTTTATAAGTTTTTTGACCAATCACACAAAGCAAAAGCATATTGACCGTAGATTTATCCAACCACTATAAGCACACGTACCTTTGGTTAAAACAATTCTTGCTTTTTTCAAATACAATATCTGCTTGTAAGCCATAAAACACAATGCACAGAGCTCCATTATTAAGCACAGAACTTCCTAATATCTTGCTAGATACACTTTTCAGTAGCTTAGGGAGTTATGCTAGACAAGTGTTAATACACAGACCATTGTTCTATTTGTCCTTACTTTTCTACTTCTTATATAATTTTTCTGCTGACAAATCTCATGGCTACTGCTTAGCTCTAATCACAGTTCTGCTGTCTCTGAGGCCTGCCTTTTGCAGCTTTCCTAAAACCCTCTGATTTTAAGGATTCGCACAATTCCCTCTTTCGGTTCAACTAAAAAGAAACCTTTGTAATCGTGTCATTTACCTCAAGTTTTCTAGCTTTATTATAACATATCTGCTTGTTACTTGATTAAAGCATCTTTTTTGTTCACATTAAGCATTGTTATAGTTATCTCCTTCACTGAATGAACTTACACGGGTCTGGAGATGGTCAAGTTATTGAGAGACAGCTACAGAAGGACTGATACAGTGATATACAGAGCATGCTCAACCTCTCTGATACGCAGCTGCATTTAAGAGCAGATGGGCTTTCAGGACCAAATACAGTCACAATTCCTGCAAGAACACAGGGCAGAGTGAAATTTGAGCAACAATTTGAGAAGCTGGGCTGTTTAATAAACCTCCCTTTAAAAGATGGAATGTTGCATTTTCCTGGGACCATGACACAAAAAGGCTCAGAACAAATGGGATTTCTAATTTCCAGTGAACTTATTTAAAGATTAACAAACCTTCGAAACCAGAGTTTGGTGCAATTGGGCTGTTTAATTCTTATTTAAGCTTGATGTTGGCAGTTCCTCAGTGTTTGTTGATGGCTATAGCTCTCTGGCAATCTACCAAATATAAATACTGTGCAAAGCAGTCTTTGAAAATTAACTGAGTTACTTCCAGTTCCTTTTTATTTAGTTAGATTTTTGACATCCACATGTTAGTATTTTCCCTCCCTCCAAAAATGTAGAAATTAATGTGTGATCTAATTGGGAATAAATATGTTCCACATAAATATCATTATCACTTTTATCTGTATCTTTCTTATCCTTTTACCCCATAGGAAGAGAGTTTCAATTTCTATAACACACCTCATCATTGTATTTTATCTAATTTAATCTGGAGACAAGTGTATAAGCTTATTAGATATATTTTTTTCTGCAGAGTATTAACATTCAGATTTCATCCAGCTAGGCAGCCAGTTCCATTTGAATACTTATCTGAGCTGGTTAACCCTTCTGCACTGATGAGTTGATGGGAAACCTTAGAAAGGTTTAGAAAGGTATTTACTTCTGCTCCTTTCAGCATTCATAGACAGTGAAATCACAGTCCCATTAGAATAAGTGTGATTTTATTACTGACTTTAAGATTTTCCTTTAGCAGATGACAGTCATGAAGAGATGACAGGCTAAAGCAGGCTTCTGTTCTTGACCCGAAGTATACCTTGTATTAGAAAATAGTAATAAAAAAGGCCTTTCACTGGGCAAACCCCCATTTTTGGCCTCTGCTAAAACAGCGTTGCAAACTGGTAGTCCTGTCTAATGACAGCAAGAGATGAGATCATATCAGAAGCATTGCTTGTGGGAATTTGGAAGTACACTCTGAAGAGAAATCTTAATGACTGTAGGAAACAGAAAAAATTAGCTACTGGAGAAAAGGACTGACCTTTTCGCTGTTTCTAGGAACATTGTTTTGAGAATTGAATTTTGTTCCTCCAGCCATCTCTTGCCATTCCCTGAGGGACAGAGACAGGCTTGCAGTGGCTGCACAAGTGCTGTCCATCAGTACAAACTGACCTTTACTCATCACTCAGTCTGGTCATACCATCCATTTATTCTTTGCTTCATTGCACACATTGCATGGCAACACTGGGCTGCCAAAAACGCGGCTGAGTACAAATCCCCAAATTGGGCTGAGCTGCTGTGATTTCCTGCCAGGCAGGTGACCTGTCCTGTCAAAGCTGGCATCATCCCCTCTCAGAGGAGGTACTGGTAGGAATGGCGTCAAGAGTCCAGCCAAACAGTATTTAGGAGAACATCGGTGATTTTTTTGCTGCAAGTGTCATGCTTTTGGCTCATATTATGTTGCAGGGTATTTCAAGTCTGTCATTTATTTTTGGTATTGGAGCCAGTGAAATTATCAACTGTGAATTATTTTATGTGAAGAATTCTGGCAATTTACATCCAACATTTTAGTTCCATGAAGACTGGTATTTCACTCAAAATACCAAAATCGTACAAAGCAAATGTATGTGTTTCAAGTAATTTTTTTGTTCTTTTTCTCCAGCCAATAAATTCAATGTGTACATGCACATATAAGTAATCTTCTTAATTCATCAGTAACACTTTTCTTCAAAGTTGTATTGAAGTCTTTCAGGGATGAAAAGAAATTGGCATCTCTCACTTATTTGCTGGTTTGTTTTACAAGAATCTGAACATTGGGTGAGATTTCCAAAGTCAGCGGAAGTAGTCTGAATTTCCCCTTGCACTGAGGTAAAATTACCTCTTGTCAGAGGTAAAACCACTGTTCATTTCTGTGGGAGCAGTGCACCACAGTAATCTCTTCTTGTTTCTACTTTTCTCACCTAAGGTCAAGTGCGGTGAAAGTTTGGTTCTCTCATAGGAACTTGCCTTTCAGAATAATCACTTCTGAAACACAATTTAAGACTATGAAAGGTTACAAAAGATTAATTCTTTCCCATGGAAAGCTTTCTTCATGAAAATCTTTCAGATGCCAGTCCAGCATAGGAAAAAGCAGGGGTTCATAAAAGGGACATAGTTCTTAGAAGCATAGAATCATGGAATATCCTGAGTTGGAAAGGACTGGATCATCAAAGGATCATCGAAGAACAACTCCCAGCCCTGCATCCAAAGAATCACACCCTGTGCCTGAGGGAGTTGTTCAAACATTTCTTGAACTCTCTCAGGCTGGTGCTGTGACCACTTCCTTGGGGAGCCTGTTCCAGTGCACAGCCACCCTCTGGGTGAAAAACCTTTTCCTGATATCCAATCTAAATCTCCGTTGACATAGTTTCAGCCTATTCCTTTGGGTCCTGTCACTGGTCACCAAAGAGTAAAGACAACAGTTATGCTGCTAGGAAAAAAAAATCATGTTTGTCACTTAATTCTATGCCTTGCTTATTTCATACAAGCACATACGTCAGTGGAGCATAGGTGGTTTTATAAATTGCAGATTGCTTCACTTAAGGCAAATCTGAGATCATTTTTCCTAGCTACTGGCTGATTCAGACCAAGTTACAATCTCTTAGACCTTTGTCACCCCTCTGCAAGAGTGAACCCTTTACAACTTCTCTGTGTTGCAAAGCTTCTGCATTTGATACAGGCCAAAATTTTTGCTATTTCTGGAGGAAAAAATAATTTTTTGGTATTTTTTGGTCTTTCAAGTACTGGAACAATGGAAGTGTGTGGGCTGCCAGGTGACTATGTGCACTCTCACTCTTTAAATCTTTATCTCTACAGTATTCTCTATTGGGCAAAACAAAGTCTTGTGCATCTCTGAATACCCACATGACAATATAATTTGATCTGCACAGCACCGGTGTCTGGAGTGCATATGTGTATATTTTATATGTTTAAATGTATGCATATACAAAAACATTTGTAATTTCTACTGAAATGTTGACCGCAATTAGCACATATGCAAAAGGAGAAGCATGCTTTCCCCTAGAGTTCAAATCCTAATTAAATTTAAAATTTCAGATTTTTTTTCCTTCATTGGAGAAGGAAAATAGCAGCTTACTGTTAGGAAAAATGAACTTTAATAGTCTACAACATTTCATACCCACAAAATAGAAGTGCTTCCCTTGTGTAAACAAGCTGCTGACCTTTTATAGTTCATGAAGCAGAGTAAAAAGTGGAGTGTAAACATTTTCTGGTCTTCTGTTAAAGTCCTGCTACTTTATCTTCTATTTACCTTCTAAATCTTGGCA
Source organism: Ammospiza caudacuta (assembly GCF_027887145.1). NCBI lineage: Eukaryota > Metazoa > Chordata > Aves > Passeriformes > Passerellidae > Ammospiza > Ammospiza caudacuta. The sequence continues at coordinate 84,769,079 of NC_080593.1, forward strand.
TGGATTGCTCAGATGTGCCATTCACAGGCAGTCAATATTTGTTTCTTTATTGATCATAGTGGCTGGCTTCTCCATTTAGCAAAGTCCTGACACTGACATTCCCTGCTTAAGGGCTGGCGAAAGATCACAAATAATTGTATCTACAGATGCTGCTAATAAGATCACCAGGAGCAAACTGGAGCTTCCTTAATAACATCAACAAAATGACATTTAAAATGAAAAGTATTTTATGTGCTACTCAAGATAACTGGGGTCCTACCTCTCATAAACACTCCTTTAAAAGTAGAAAGGGAATGTGTGAGAAAGATAAACAAAGTGGAGGTGAAATGCATTTGTTGTGTAATACAAGTGGTAGGACTTTCCACTCATATTTCATTGCCATGTGAAATGACTGAAATGATGTTCTATAGTTCTCTGCTTAGACAAACCTGCATAACTGATGGGTAGCCAGATAATATGGAATTGCTTGGCCTAGACTGCCTGATTCCTTCGGGGAAATAGCATTACACCATTCTCTATTCTAAGTGCAACTAGGCCTTATTCCTACATCTAAAAACTTCCTTAGATACTGTCCATGTCATGACCTAAAAAAAATTACAAATACAAAATTGGATTTTAAAAAATGCATTCCAAATGCCATTGTTGGCCTCTGTGGGGCTCTCCTTCCATCACTATTGATTTATTCAGCAACACACATACAAACAAGCTGGATGCATCTTCGAAAATGTTGTATTTTAATATTTTTTAATGTAATGTGGATTACTAATATATTACTTAAAATCCAAGATTTGCTTATTTTCATTTTCACACATTTTATAAGGCTGCTGAAACTGCATAGAAATAATGTGTGAAATTGCTAAATGAGGCTATTATTTCCTTTTGTTCTATGCTAATGAATTCATTAACAGTTGTTCAGCTATTATCAAGGGTATTCTTTAGTTGTTAGATTAGAAAGATTTTTATCTTATTCTTACTGTGAATCTGCTCATTAAGGATCTGACAAAAAGCAGATGATTTCTCCTGCAGAAAAGTAACACCCAAGCCCCCAGAACACAACCAGGAAATGTTTTCATGATTTCCTTGACTCTTCAGTTTGCTTTTTGAGATTGTTCAGAATATAACAATAAACTGTGTAAATAATAACTGTAAACAAGGAATAATAATACCAATGCTGTATTTGTTACAGGCAGTGTAAGCACTAAGATTTGGTTTTCCTGGTTCTATCTTTTACCAAATAATTTTTCTAAGGCATACAGTTAGATAGATGTGTGTTCTACACTTACGTATTCACCTACCTTTCCTTTTATGAAGGATAAAAGCATTTATCTTGTAGATGAAATTAGTTTTTGCTCCTTACAAGTTCTCAACACCCAACAGTGAACATTCTTTAAAAATATAGCCCATTTAATTAAAAAAACCCCTGGAAGTATTTTGAAATTAAGTAATTAATATGTGACGCCTAATGTTGTATCTACTTGTGAACATGTTTAAAGTACCCTTCACTGTTTTGCCTGATGGTCCTCTGCTTCATTCCTGCTGTCTTTAGATTTAGGACTTCTTCAATCTATGAGCACTTTGGAGATAGGAGTTTGTTAGATACTTTTAAGGAAAATAGTACAGGAAAGTCTTGCTTCCAGGCTGAATCTTGTACAGTGTTACAAATTATGGATGGCCTTAGTACATGACACAATTGTCCTTTCTAGGAGGAAAAATTGTGCATTAGGTGAATGAGAAATACAAACTGAGGAGAAATGTCTTATACAACATTGTCTTTGATCCTTTACAAATATGTAGGGATGGTGTGGGGTCAGAGGTGTGGCTGAAGTACACTGCAGAAAAGCTGTGAGACAATCCCAACCTGTGGGATAACTAAGATTCACATCACCAGGTTTGCATGTGCTCACATTCTTGTAAGTGAAAAGTCTTCTCTAGACTGCTCTGTGTTCTCTCTGTTCCTATTACACAGCAAAGATGTGCACCCTTAGTTTCTAAATGGGTCAAACACTAAATGGCATAATCATATAAATAACCTCATGAGTGGAAAAAAGAGGAAGGTGAAGTTTTAGAACAGTCATTATCCTTTTGAAGGCTGTAGTGATGTTTAACATGTCTAAAAGCAACCTGGGATAATTGCTAGAGCACTCAGTCCACGGCAAGGTAAAAACTCTTCTCTCTTGCTGCAACAGCTACTTGACAGTATAGATGACCCAGCTACACTTGTCTTACTGCAGTTCCAGCCTTTTTTCCTAATGGCATTGCTCTTTCCTGTCATTCTGAGATGCTTCATAAGGCCAAACAAGGGCTCCTGCCAGCCAGCAAAACAAAAATTAGCCCCATAATCATACTGTGTGGAGATACCTCACATGAACACACTGATCACCCCTGCTAGTTACCCACCCCTTCCCACCCTGACTCTGAAGGGAGTGTTTGAAGATCAGGAGAAGCTTTCTGTCCTATAAGAATATGCTGGGTGTTGTGAAAAAAAGGTTCTTTTTATATATTAATTTCTACCCCAATATGGAGAATCCACCATGAGAGGTGGGTTCAAAAGGCACAAAGAGGTACAGAGGTGTTTACTGCCTGCTGTGAGATGAATTAAAATGTACCCAGTAGAATGTATTCAAGCAGTGTGAGATAAGGAACAGCAAATTCCAGATTCTGTAGTATGTGACAGAAAATAAAGCTGTTCCTAGAGTACAGCTGCAGTGCTGGGATCCTCTGATTAAATAATTTGCCCGAGGCCTGAGGGAGCTGGGAACTATAACCATCACTGACAAATGCCTGCTTTTACAGTCTATTTCAGCTTTCAGGATTATGTGCCTTCTATAAAAGAGAAGCTACCATTCAGATGAAAGTGATGGGCTTAAGGCAGAAATTATGGGTGGAGGCTTCTGTGCTTGTGTTATGTGGGCAGACAGATGAAACAGCCAGAGAGGTCCCTTCTGGCTTCCAGAGCTCTAGGAGCTGAGCGTAAAAGATTATGGTTTCCCAAATAAGCTGGGTCAAGTGTGTAGAATAGATCCTGAGGGAGTTTTGACAGCAGAATGCTGGGGTCTGACAGGTCAGAAAGGGTATCTTTGAAAGAATAAATCAGTGCTAGGCTCCTAACATAAAATCTGCTCTGGGAGAATTCACAACAAAGTTCCATGTGCTTTAGATATATTTGTTCCAAATTTATATATGCCTTCCAATAAATTTTGAACAATTATATTATCATAGAGTGTAAATTTTAAACTTGCAATTTAAATTTTATTTTAAACTCGTGTATACTGAAAAAAATGTAAAATATGACTACCACAAAAGCTCCAAAGACCTTGTTCTCTATGCCAGAGTTTAGACAGACATATAAGTCACACAAGCATCTAGCTTCATTGCTGCTGTTAAGACATAAAGAATTACTTTGCATGAAAATGATGAGCAAAATTAAATTTAAAATACTCAGTCAACATATTTTGCAATAGTCTTATTTTTCAAGGAATCTTGCCTTAAGCCACGAGTACAATGGAAAACAGAACTACATTTTCATTTTTTTGTTTGCTTCTACTGCCATTTATCAGGGTTTTTTCCATTTAAAAGCATCAGTTTTTCATCAGGTTTATAATTGCATTTGTCTAGTCAAGAACTAGAGGTATTATTTCTGCCTGAGAAATTGTGATGGGCAGATGCCATATAAAACTGTCAATCTTCAAATTAAAAATAAAGTTCTAAGGAACACTATGGACATTGCTAATAGATATGTTAATGTCACTAATTATTCCCATATAGATGTTTTTCCCCTCTGTGCTGCAAATAACATGTGGAATGTCTTCATAAGCAACCAAGATATGGTTTGAAAATTGTTCACGGTTTCTGTGTTTGTATAGGTACTAAACAAGCTCCATCTATTAAAAAAAAATTGCTACTGTTCTCTCTTTAAAGATGTTAGCCTTTTAAAATTTAAAGTCTTATTTTATTGGGATGCCAGCCTTGATGTGATCCTGTCCTATGGATATAAACTTACAAGTCTATGCCCAATCAGTGGACACTTCTGACAGAGGAAAGCTCCAGGTATGATTTCTTTCTAATGCCCTTAAATAGGCCAAGACTGAATCACCCCTGTGTAAAAGCCTTTGTAATTATCAAGCAACATTGCTAGATTCAAGATTTCTAAAGAAACTGAAATGCTAAGAAAAAAATGCATTTGTAAATTCATTTTCAGGCATGTAACCATAGCTGACAAGGTGGATTTTTTAGACTCTGACATCTATTGTATCATGAAAGGGCTCTATAAAAAATTATAAAAAAGTGGGGAAAATACAGATAAAATCAAAGTGTCTGTTAGTCTCCTTTAGGAGTAGAAACTCTAGGCTCTTTGTGTTTTATACCATCTTTATACTAACATGACATTTTTCTGCAACACCTTCGCACTTTTATGACTACCCATGTTCATTGCAGTAAATTCATGCTACTAATGCTAGAGTAATCTCACAAAATGCAAGTCACAGTTTATGCTACAGCAGATGTTGTGCCAAAGGAGAGATGACAGGTGATAATCCCTGTCCCTAAACGCCATGTGCTCACAGGGATGCTGCTGTCCATGTGTTGGCCAACATCCTTCCTTTCTTTATGCTTTCTTGTCTATGTCAGAGGTGGACAAGAGAAAACAGATTATGGCAGGTAGGGAGGAAGCAGTGGTTGGAGTGGAGGGGAACCAATCTTCTCTGCTTTGTGCAGTTGTAGAAGAGAACTAGAAGCATTTAGGAGGGATCTTACAAGATAGTGAAACAGCCAGGGGTTTGCATTTGTAATTCCATGTTCCTTTCCAGGTGAAGACAGAAATACAGCATAGGCCCTAACAGGCTGTTGTCATATTGCTCTGGATTACATTTGGAAAAATGTTACCAACAGATTAGGAAAAATATTGCTCTGAACCTGGTTTCCAAGGGAAGACAGTCTAGCCTAGTGTCACAATTCCAGTCAAATACAGATTTGTAACACCCAGTCCCACAGGACAACACTAGAAATATTTTTGTCCTGTTGTAGATGAGTTTAATTATTGTCAGCCACTTGTAGGTTCTTCTGAAATTATTGTTACCTGCAAGTTTTTTATCAATCCTTGCATTTGCTTACAGTTTCTCTGAGGTGAAATGCATGACTTCTTATATCTTTGCTTCCTTAGTGCTTTGTAAGCCCCAATGTTTGCAAACCAATCCTAATTTTCTCAATGTTTCTGCTTCCCAAGGACCTCTCTCTAACAAAAGAAATTTAAAAACCAGTCCATTTGAAATTTAATGAGTTTTTATCCTTATTATCTTATTCTGTAGGCCCACAAATATTTGTTTGGTGCAGGTATGACAGTTCATTTCTCTTTTCAGCTATTCCTATTCCCAAATAATAGATCTGTGTTAAAATTTATGAGTATTTGTTTTGCCCTAAAACTGCTCACTACTTCTGTTGGCTTTACATAAGCCTTTTCTTTTAGGTTGGAAGTTTCAAAGCACTTTGAGTAGGTTTTTTAAAGTGCAAAATTATTTAAATTTGTTTCTTTAGTTCTTTTTTCTCACTCATCTTTAAAAAAAAACTATTCAGACTGTGCATTGAAGTTGGAAATTCATACCCATGCTAAGGGAACCATAAGAAGCTGTTTCAAGCTTTCTAACCAAAGTTGCAGTGAGGCATAAGCATTTCATTGTGCCCTCAGCAGGATTGGATTTCATTCTAGGCACCAGAGACCTCAGAGCACTTTGAAGACTTGCCAGTTTGTCATTAATCCTTGTGTTTTTGCCTCGTAGTTTTCATATCCTCAGTAACTTTATTATCCGTGTTGCTCCTTCTACATGCCAGGGTCAATAAAATTCATGTGACAAGTGCACTTTTTACCAGCCAGAAATATCATATTGGCTAGGATAATTCCATGAGACTCAGAAATGTTTATGAGACCCCAGTCTCTTGCCTGCTCACATTGCTGGCATGTCTGCTGAGTGAGAAATGCCAGCAACTCTCCCATGGCAATACACTGGGCTGACACTAAACTAGCTGCAGGCTCTTTGGACAGATTGAATAACAGGGTCTCATCCCACAAGGCAAGTGGTAATTTGCACAGGTGGGACAGGACTGCCATCACTGGAGTCAAATCTGCACCATTTATTTCAGTGTAGCAATACATGTTGAGCATGACAAGCAGATTTGGGCTCAATGTCTAACTATTAATTCTGCTTGATGTTCAATTATCAAGACATTGTTAAATTCCACACAAGAAAAAGAAAGCACAACATATTAAGCAATGTATTTGCTCTTGTCCAGATATTTGTCTGGATTATTCTCTCTCCTCTTTGTATGTATTTGAAAAAAAAAAATTATTTTGGGCCATAAGGGTTAGCAGAGTTTGGATTAGACATCAGCTGACAAAGCGTTCCCTTTCTGCTTTTCCCTGAAGAACCACGGAATTATAGAATGGTTTGAAGGGCACTTAAAGATCATCCAGTTTCAACTTATCTGCCATGGGCAAGGCCCTTCACTTGATCAGTTTGCTCAGAGCTCTATCCAACAACCTTGAACACTTCCAGGGATGGGGCATCCACAGATTCTCAGGGCATAAGAGAAATAAGACTGTTACATCCGTGGTGTCCACTGTCTTTCCTTGTGGAGAGTACCGCAAATTCAACATGGCTACTTAACACATCATCACAGAGAAGGTGCAGATGGTGTTTGAGGGAGAAAAATCAACATCCAGTGTTTAGAGACAAAACTGTTTTTAACCAGAAAGAAAATGTCAGAAAAAAAAATTTAAAGAATGTAAATGAATAGCTATTTGTTACAACACGCAATAAAAATTGAGTCCTTGCAGTGAATTAAGAGATTTTATTTTTCCTTGAATTCTGCTTTAATGTATGCTCTCATAAAAACTGAGTTGGACATTTACATGGAATTGAGAGGATTATATACTGTATTTAATAACCCCTGTCAAATAAAGGTACAAACCTAATTAAGCAATAAATCCATAAAAATTTTTACAGACAGTTAATGAGTAGCTTGCATTTTTATAACAGCAATAGCATATTAAAAAAAAGCATTAGCTGTTCTAGGATTGCTAAAGTACTTGTACTGATAAATTAGTCTTTCTGGCATTGCATGACTAATTTTAATCACTTGGAGCTGCAGAGATGTGCTTGGTTTAGAATTTAGGCTATTATTCTTAAATTAAATCTTAAAAAGTTAATACAAGTATCTGTCCTTATTTGTAAAATGCTATTAGTAAAAAAAAATATTTAGTGTTTTCCTGTTAAAGCTAATGTTCTCACCACCACCAGCATCTTGGGCTCAGAGATAAATAAAAAATAGGATGCCAGCAAATAGATACTGAAATCACTGAGTTGATAGTTAAAAAATGCCATAGCAATTTTTTTCAACAAGAGTTAAATAAAGAGGTACATTTGTGTAGTATCTCACTTTCAGGAATATGACATTAGTTTTGCCCATTTAGTCTGATATGAATCAGTCATGGGGATGTCTAAATTGACTTTGAATTAAGGAAGAACAATTGTTAGGACTCCATCCCCTCCACCTCCTTTTCTCTAATTTAATGACTAGAGGAGATAGGTAGCTGTTTCTTTTTTTTTTTTTTTTTTTTTCTTTTTTTTTTTTTTTTTTTTTTTTTTTTTTTTTTTGTGAAAACCTATCATTATAGACATTTTATTGTTGTGGGTCACTCCCTCATGGACAGAGCATGCCTCCTGTTTATTTCCCTGGCAAGCAGGGATTTGTACATGCTGTGGATGTGGATTCCTTGTTTCTAACACTACCCCGTCTAATGGTTTTTGGGGAGCTGGATATTGCTGCCTGGGGCCCAAAGGGTGGCAGTCAGTTCGGGACCAGTAACCTCTTCTGGGGTCATGAGCGGAATTGGATAAAGGAGAGAGGCTGCTGGTATTCATAAGGGAGTGGGGAAGGTGGGTGCAGGCAGGCAGAGAATCACAAGCTACCCTGATTATTACCTAGTCTTAAACTGAGGCAGCAATTCAGCATTAAATCACTGTTTCAGTTTAGACCAGGAAATGTTAAGCCTCTGTATTGCTCGTGATTGAACTAAAGTAATAATTCAGATGTTTTTTATGTTAATCGTATGCCTTCAAACCACTTCATAATGGACATAAAGGACACCAAGCAATAAATTCAAAAGCTTTAAAAATTAGTTTGTCAGATATCTTATGCTATTTCTATTCCTGTAATGCATTTAACGGTGAGGAAGATCCAGGTGTTCTTTTTATTTCTACCAGATAAAACTTATATCCAACTGGTTTAGTTTGTGATCTTAAATATGTTTACATGACTTGTGGTTGTTGTAATATGCTTATTAATATTGCTTCATAGCCCTGTATTGCAAGTGATGATATAAACTCTCTTACACACATTAATGAATTAAGCTTTAAACCACCATAACCTGACAAAGAACCACTATAGCCTTTCTCAAAAAGAAAATACCCATTATTTTAAGAAAAAAAAAGCTAATAAACCCCATGGGTCATTGTGCTGGTTTTGGCTGGGGTAGAATTTTCTTCACAGTGGCTAGTTTGGGGCTGTGTTTTGGATTTGTGCTGGAAACAGTGTTCATAATTCAGAGATGTTTTAGTTATTGCTGAGCAGCACTCACACAGAGACAAAGTATTTCCTTTTTCTATGGCCACACTGCCAAGGGAGTTGGGGGTGTGTGGGGAACTGGGAGGAGACACACTGGGACTGCTGACCCAAACTGACCCAAAGGATATTTCACACTGTATGACATCATGCTCAGTATTTAAAATGAGGGTGCAGGGGAGACGTTCAGAGTTATGGCATTTATTTTCCCAAGTCCACACCATTCCATGTAATGGAGTCCTGCTTTTCTGGAGACGGCTGAACACTTGCCTGCCCGTGGAAAGCAGTGAATTAATTCCTTGTTTTGTTTCACTTGCTTGTGCGGCTTTTTCTTTCCATATTAAGCTGCCTTTATCTCAACCCACAAGTTTTAACACTTTTCTGATTCTGATCCTGCTCGTGGGGGAGTGAATGAGAGGCTATGTGATATGTGGTTGCTGGCTGGGGTTAAACCACAACAGCCATCCTCAATTATATCTCTTTCAGAACAGAAGACTGCATTTGTTTATGAATGTCATAGGTGAAAAATCAAACTTCTGCAGAAAGGTCACAAAGCTTTCAGAATTTGTTTGTCTCAAAGAAAATCTTGTATAAAAACTAGCCCATATGTGAGATTTGTCATGTGAAGAAGAAAGAACTACAGAAGTTGAGTCAGGTTTTTCATTCTTCAGGAAATTTGGCTGAAATGTTTCATTTTAGAAATGTGTTTCTATATAAATCTACTTAATAGGATCACATATTTTCTAACAGATGTTTTTTCTTTTAGGGGATTCTTTCCCTTTTCCACCAAATTTTAGTGTGGTAAGAATTTAAAAGAAATTAACATTGTGAGTTTGTGCTACATTATGCTCTTCTACTCCCTTTTACTTCTATTGAGTGACCCTATTTAAAAGCACAGGTGGTGGGAGTGAGACATCACATGGCCCACATCATTCCCCTGCTTCTGATGTTGTGCAAGTTGAAGAAGGAAGCTGGAAACTGAGGTTCTCCTCAGAAAAGTGTTGTCCACAGGTAGTATGATTTTCATTTTAACTGATTATCAGAAATCACTTTATAGATTATTTATGAGCTGTACCCACAAAAAGTGTGGATATATACCAGATATATTTCTATGTTAAACACTACATTGGGGACAAGGAGGTAGATGGCAGCTTCAAATTTGAGCCAGAAACCTCAGGTGCAGTTTGACAGAAACAGACAGTTTGCCTACTGCCTATCATCTCTGTGAGGGCCACAAAGAAATTTTCTAAAAGCTGTGTGCAGGGACCTTGTAACACACCCTTTGGGCAGATGATATGAATAAACTTGGTCTTCTCTTATTTATGCAGGCAGGAACTAATCTGGCAGAGATTCAAATAATTCTCTACTACTGCAGTACTCTTTCTTACATTGGTTTGTACAGAGCATGGCAGCAGATGAAGGATTTCACAGCTTTACCATGCTAATAATGCTGAATTTCATGGTTTGTCAGCTTGTCAAGGATTAACAAGACTGACATTAAATTACTAGAGGAACTGTCATGTAGTAAAAGACGGAAATCTCAAATTTTTTTAAGATTTGTTTTTTGCATTAGCTTTACTTTCCTAGAAATCACAGATGTTCTTATTAAAGAGACTCAGTTCATCTCTCACCAACAAAATTTATGTGTCATTCACATACGGATCTCTCAGATATGTTTGAATTCAAGGAAAGCCATAGAAAATCAACCATTTCAAGCATAGGATAATCAGAATACATTTTTTATAGTCATCCTTGGATAATATTTACCCAGTACAGAGCATTGGTTTATGCATGTGTAAGGAAAATCTAACTAGAATTTACCTGGAATGTGTAATTTCCTTTATGAAAGCAGTTTTGGTAAGAGCAAATGTCATTGGTCTTTATTTTGTGCTCAAGAAATTTCTGAGTAGATTTTCCAGAGTGTGATTTCAGTGATTTATTTTCTAGTTTTCCCCACCTCCATATTATTCCTATCCTCAATGTCACAAGGTATTTAAAAACACCGTCCCAGTGCTGAATGGTCCATGGACAAATATTTGGTGTATTTCAGTTTTATTGCAGCTAGTCCATGTCACTCACTTAAGACCTATACTACAGTGCCATAACACATTTTTAAAGCACAGGGGTTTTTTTTCTCAGAATGATGATATATATGAAATATCACTCATGTATATATACTGAAGAGAGAACTGATATTCAATGCATCCATTCATAAACTTTTATGTGTCCTTTGTTTATGTGTCTGGATCATAAAGCAAATATATTTATTATGGTCTTTCATTTACTACAATTGCAAAGTTTCTCTAGTTAGTTCCTGTCAGCCTTCTTATACCTGGTCCAAAATATACAACTGCCTCAAAAAGACCGTGACACGTTCTTTAAAAGGTATTGGTCCAAAACTCCACTTCTGACTCTAAAAGCCTATTTTTACATTTTGCAGTCATTTATTGTTGAGTATGGGACCAATAGTTCAGGAATTTATGCCAGTACCTGTGTTCACAATGTGGATGTCAAGCAACACTTCACTTTTGCTGCATGAAGGCTAACTCCATGCTTCCTGTGGAGATGTTTACAAGGTTTGTAAATGCCTCACAGGAATCTGGAATCCCAAAAAGGAATGTGTACATAATTAGAAGACTTACAGGAAATCAAGAATGTATGTAGACTAGAAGAAAGTAAATAAGTTGGCATAGGTGGAAGCTGAAATGGATCCTCAGAAGGGTAAATGAGCATCACCACCTGAACAATTTCACTTCCACATTCTGGCTTTTCCGCTCTGCTTTGCTTTAATTTATAGAGTTTCTCACAGACCTGTACCAGCTTTCTCAGTGAAGCAGAGTTGAAGTCCCACAGACATGATATGTCAAGCTGAGCCTTAATTAGTGAGCCAAGGTCCTGGAGAGTACAGTGCCCAGAAAGCAAGCAAAGGGTTAAAGTGTGGATGTTCCCATGATAGGCTAACGCCTTTTTCTTGGTCTTGTTTACTTCATAGACATGTATGTAGCCAGCTGTCTGCCAAAGCTGTGCCCTTTCCAATAAGTCATATTCATCTATAGGATAATGAATCAGACAGAAAATCAATGCCACATTTCAAATATGGCCTCATTAGTGCCCTTGTTTAGTGTCAAGAATAAACACCCAGCAAGTTGCTCAGCATTTCTCTTCTCACTTCCTGGAATTATATTTTCCTTACCTTATTGCCTTTACACATTGTGTTGAATTTAATTCTAGGCACTAACCCTATAATCCTTAGCCTGCTCTGTGATTTATGGTTATGATCTTTGGTTATTTCTTTATTTGTCCTGCAGATCTGCTAATTTGCATCTGCTCCTGTGAGTTGTATAAGCTGCTTACTCATCCCACACTCCTGCAGGGTTGCTGCAGTCTGCTCCACTCCCTGAGTCACAAGCAGCAGCTGAACTGTGAAAGAACAGTGCTCTGTACTCATAAGATTGCTTCACCTCCTCACAAAACTTACTATTTCTGTTTACAAATCCATTCTGTCTCTGATCGCCCAGGTCTTGATTTTCTCTTTTCTTATGCTTCAGAGGTTTTGTGTCATTTACCACTTCGTGCAGTCTAGGGGAGCAGAACCATTTCTTTTGAAGTGATTTTGGATTAAAGCAATTCACACCTGTCTCCTCGTCTTTGTCAGTCATCTGTTACTATCCTTCCCCTGCTATCTCGTTCTTCTTAGCCCAATTGGGTTTTTTGATTTGTTTGTTTCATGGTGATGCATGAGAAGTTCAGTAGAGGAACTGAGCTGGACTACAAACAACCTCATTTTATTTTATGTGAAGGAAGCCTCATTAGCAGCAGGGTTGCACGGTGCTGTTGATGATCTTCCACAGCAATATGAAAGAGATACCAAACTGGTGAGAGCCTTACAGCAGTGAGGAAGAGTAGCACTGAGCAATCAGTGCAATTGCATAAGCAAGCATTACCATCAGGGAAAAGATCTGCAGAAGGATCATTTGGTATCAATGACCTTCTCTTTAAATTGTTTAAACACCTGTACAAGCTACTTAAGTGTTGCATCATCTGTCTTACGCAGAGAAGTTTGCAAGACCAGTTAGTAGAAATTGAGATCTGGAGAGAAATTCTTGGATTTTCCATTTCTGTGTTTCAAGTTGTAACAATTTGTTAGCTTCACTTCTTCCTCCCTTCTTCTTTTTGTTTCTTTATTTTTACAACATCCAACTTTTTTTTGAAGTCTAAAATTTCCTCTATATTTTATATCATATCTGATTTTCAATAGATCTGCCCCAGGCAGAAAAGAAAGGATATTTTTATTTAATGAAATATAAAATGCTATTTTTCTCAGTCTTCTTGCTTCATCCCAATTTTTTTTTTTTTTTGTGTCAAGTCCTGTATGATAAGGTACAATGCCTATGGAAACTGCATGTTTTGTACCATAATTGCCTTCAAAATAACTAATAAGAGAAATATATGGACTGTCATGAGGTGGAATGTGAAAAGTTTCTTGAATCCCATGACTTCACAGGTCTAATTCTTGTGAAACAGTTATGCAGGAGGATAGAAAGCCTGTAGTATCTAGTGAAAAAAAGATTAATCCTTCACGCCCTTTTTATTTTTTTCCAACTGCTTATTCTGTTGCTTTAAAATTTCAGTGAATCAATTCAAGTAGTTTGAATTGGTCAGGAAAATGTAAGTGACTGAAACTTTTGTAGGAACATTATAATATTGTATTGATGTAACTTTGTAATGCTTATTTTAATTTCTTGTATCAGATAATGTTTACTGTGAAAGCACAACTTACAAAACCACAGAATTTTACCTATTACTCTGTATTATAAAGCATTATACTTGTAACAAAGGTATAGCAAAAATTTCAAGTAAGGTGACACCTGGAGTAGACACAAAAACAATTTCACAGAAGAGTATAAAGCTCAAAAGATCTGTCTGGGAAGAAATACCAACTGTTTATGTTTTACTTTCTTTGACAGAGCATCTACTGAGGGAAAAAGAAATTTGATGTAAATTTCAATTTCTACATGACAGGTTTTTATTCTTGAGTAGCATATAAAGTGGTTTGCTTTACATGCATGGGCAAAGAAATCTGAAAAGCAAGACAAGTCAATCTGCATGAAAAGTAATTTCTTTTACACTGGACTTACAGCAGAGTAAATCTGTTAACTTCATCTGGCTTTGATCCAGGTTTTGACTAATGTGAGATGAGTGGCAGACTCAAACAAGATGTTATTAATGTGGGGAAGACTATGGTAACAACTAAACAGGGATTGGGCTTGATGGAAAGTGAGTATTTTCACTAAGTCAGTACAAGCAGAGTACCCAGGCAAAACACTTAGGCAATTCTTCAGCAAATCCTGACTCCTGTTACTAGGCTTTTCAAATAACATACTTGGAGAGTGAAAGTGGAATGGAAAATTTTCCATCCCAATGGACAGAGGTGTGAAAAGCTTAATTCTCAAAAGGGCACTTCTGTTCTCCCTCATGAAATGCATGGCATAAGAGGGCAACCCTAACTGAGTTGAACTGAAGTCATACCTTAAGAGAAGTTTCAGATGCTCACTGTCTCATCCAGACTTTTGGACTCATGTAAGAGAAAGTATACAGTAATTGGAGAAGGAAAAGTGATTTTTCCATCTCCTGTCTGTGGTAGATTCTCCAATGCTTTAATGTCAAGGTTTAAGTAATTGATTATATTTGTTTTTTAAAAAATATTTCACTATAGTTATATTCACAATTATGCTATTTTTTCTATTTTTTATTAGAAAATATGGTAATGAAGAATAAATACAGAAATGGAAATTTGCCTATTTCTCTATGTGTTGAATATGTCAAACTTCCAGTAATTAATATTTTCCCTTTATATAGTAGTATTAGTATACTACATTTTGTTATGTATTCTGTAATTCAGAGGTTTTTAATACCTCTTCTCTAGACTCAAATTTAAGAATTTATGACCATGTAGAACACATAATAATCAAGGTACAAGTAAGGAAAAAAGCAGTATATTAATCGTTAATAACTTCATTAAAAATTGATGAAGCTATAAACTGTTCTTCTTAGAATAGTGTGGTTCCATAGAGAACAGTTTGAAGACACTGATTTTTTTGTGTCCTTTTTTTAATTTTAGATCAGTAGCACAAGAAATGTTTAGCTGGTCATTAGTCTTCATTAAACTGCCAATACAAGATAATAAGAGTCAATAAAGAAGGCAAAGAAACTTCCATAAATAACTTAGTTTTAAAAGACAACATACTTCTTCAAGCTCTTCTATTGGGCACCATTTAATTTTATTGTTTAAACAAACTATTCTTATTGTTACTGTTGCCTGCTCAGAAATACTTTAATCCTTGTCAATATTTTATTTATCATAGAGAAATTTATTTGGACGTTGTGTTTAAAGCAAACAATGATTAAAGTATCTCTGACCTTAGTTGCATCATAGTAAACATGAGCAGCATTTTCCAAAACTTTTGATCAAATATCTGATTTTAGGAGATCAACTACGACACCATAAAACAGCCGTCAGTGGAAACCTCAGCACTTCCTTTATTTTTGTGCTACTAATGCATCTGAAATGCCCTTCCCATGTAATTCAGAAAGTGAAGATTGGTTTGAAAATCTTACAGCAATAAAAATATTTTCTTCAACCCCTGAAATCCAAAGATTATGTGCATTGCACAGGAATCTATTTTCACAGTTCTTGTGGCTTCAGGAAAGGCAATGCATATTTATAAACAATCACACAAATGAATCAGAATTTTAAAAGTTCCTCGTTTACTTTGCTGGGAACCAAAGGTCTCTGAAAGTCATCTAGAAGGACATTTGGCCTCAGCAATATTGCTGTAAGGACAATGCCTTATGTCTTGCAGAGAGCACCTTGTGTACTAAGCTGTGAGAGCAGGGGATGCAGAGCCTCCCATTAGGGCAGAAGCACAAGACACAAGGATTTGCCTCCATAGGAGGGTAGTTGCAGTATATTTAGAAAGATTTCCATCAGCTGACACATATGAAAATAAGTGCCAACTTTTTGCATCATTGTAAAAAGCTTATCAGATACAATGAAGTTGCTGTTATTTATTGAAGTTGGCCTCCAGTGCAAAGCTTTTCCTCATGGAGATCCTAACAATCTCCAGGGGAGATTTCAACGGCAGCTGCTATTTCTACTGCTGTAAGCCAGCAAGGAAGGAAGATGCTTTTGGCAGTGAATGAGAATGATTAGCTCAGGATGCAATTTGTATCTCAGAATTGTTTTGATAGCTCAGCACTTTCTTGGGTATTTTTCTTTTCCCAAATGAAATAACAGTCTTTTCAACTTCAAATAAGTCCTGTCTATCTTGGAGTTACAGAAATGATGTCATGCAAAATTCAACATTTCCACTACTTGTATATTAAAACTTACTAATCAAGAAAATACTTGAAACAGAAACTCAAACTCTCAAACTTCTACTTAAATAGTCTTCTAAATATTCACAGATGCATGAGTCTAAGAAAAGCACACAAGAGCTATAGTCAGTTTTGAAAATGTGATCTATTGTGATATGATATGGAAAAAGATAATTAGGCTACTCAGCTCACAAAAATTCCATTTAAGGCTCTGACTAGTACTTCTCATAGCTGGTTTTAGAAGCTCTCCTGCTTTGTGCTTTATTTAATCCTCCAGATTGTTCTTTCAGGCCTACTGAGACATGAAATTGTCATCATTCCTCCATATTTAGGCCATATTCTGTATTTAGGCCTACTGATTATTAGACTTTGCATTAAAATGGTTGAATGAGGTTGTTTTTCCTCTTTTAAGCAGGTGAGAGTGGTACTTTGCAGTTGAATCAGTGGAGATAAAAGTGTCACAATCAGTGAAGTTATTTCTTACTTTGGACTAAAGAAGAAACAGAAGTGGGAATTCCAAGTATGATAGCCCATGGTTTTTCATCTTTACATGGCCTGCGTCACTCCAGGCTGCAATTTTTTTGATTCTTTTGGATTTGGGGTTTCTGTTGACCTTTTATTCATATTTGCCAAAACAAACTTCCTTTCAAAGAAGTGACAGGTTGATTGGGACAAGTTTAAATTTTCACCACGGAAAGTTACTTTAGAGGTACTAAAATTACTTCTTTCTTGACTGACCTTTTGTTTTTTTCCTTTCCTTTTTTTTCCTGACCTGCTTTGGCTGCATGCAATAGAACACAAGTCAAGGAGCAGCAGCCATCTGGAGCTGTCACTGGCACTTCCCTGGGCTGACTGATAACAAACAGATAGAAATAGCTTTTTTTAAATGCATAAGTAAAAGAAGTTGTTTACCAGATTTTCCTTAATAACTGTTTCTTCAGCATACTTGTATTCAGAAGTCACAGAAACATTAATTTATAGGAAAAAATTGTCATTCTTACTGCTTATTTAATGCCTACATTATTGATGTTGCTTTTTTTCCCCCTTAGGGTTTCCTTCAGGGATAAGAGACAGGATGTTCTTCCACTAAATTATTTTCACCTGCTGTTGTTGACCCCATAGGACTAGAATAACCTTACCTACCAAAATAATGTAGGCTGGAAGCAAATGATTGGCATTTGTAATTTTCAAGAGCTAATTACTATGAGCTGCCTTTCAATAAAAAGGGGCACATGAGAGGAAGCTTTTGCTTCTTAGCATGTGTAAGCATTACTGTTCAGTGTCTCAGGATAATTTTTGTTTATACATATGTATTTAAACTTCAGTTAGGGATATCAGTGGATTCTGAGGAGGTCTTTGTTCATTTGCTCCTTGTATCAGATTTTACAGGAGAAATATCTTACCCCTTGTGTGGTAGTCTTGAGAGACTTTAGGCCTTCAGATTAGGAGACAAGAATGTAAAAGAATACTTTAAAGTTAGAGGCACCTGTGTTGTTGTTTTGGGGTTTTTTCTAATTCTGCTTTTCATATCTCTAAGAAATTGGATAACAGCAGTACCTAACGTTTGTTATGCACATGAATATTTTTCTGGATGTATTCTAAAAATTGAGCAAAAATTGAATATGTCATGCATGTGAAACAGCGCTCATTTATATCAAGCAAAGGATGCCAGAGGATGTAAGATATTTTTTGATCCCCTTCTTCAAGAAGAGGGAAAGAAACGTGCATCGTGCATGCTAAAAACCAAGTAGGAGAATGTCTTGAACTGCTTCCACCTGGGAAATAGGAAAATAATTTTAGGAAACTGATTCAAATTACTCTGTCATGTCTTGAAATAAAATATAGCTGTATACCTAAATAAGGACCAACTTTAATTTTGTTATGTAAGGAGTGGAATATCAATGACTACTAAACAGAAATGAGTGTTATAAGAGGTTTAAGTAACTTCTATTCCTTCTGTGATCCATCTGCTTGCTCTTGATTTACCTTGACAACTAGTTTAAATGACTAATTTGCAAGATGGTATGTCAGAACTGCTGCAGCTCCTGGAGTGAGGGGAAGACGCACAGGTCCCTGTGGAGGCAGCCTGCAGTAACCTGCACTGCTTTAGTGCATGGGCTGAAAGGAGAAAGTGTGAAAGAGAGAATGATCTTTCCTGTCACTCCTACCAACCCTCCTGTGCTACGGATTCCGATACGGCCACGGGGACACGTACTGGAGAAAACAGCACAATGTAGGAGTGTGAAGCATTCTGTGGGTTTGACCAGACAGGGCTTTTATTTCCTACCTTTTGCATATGGGCAGAGGACAAGAACATCTTGAGAAGGTTGATGAGAAGTTAAGCTACACATTTAAAATCATGAGATTAGAAGGCATTGCTCCACGGAATCTAACTTGTCATTTGAATCACCATGAAAAGTCTCACCGTGTTAACAGCCCACATACAATCAAGGCAGGAAAAAGTTACTTTGTTTCTTCTTATGAGCTTGTTTGTGTGTTACTGTAGTGCATTGATCCTGGCTGGATTACAGGCACTCATCAAAGCCTCTCTATCTCTCCCCTCTGCATCTGGACAGGTGAGGGAAAGGATAATGAAGGGTTCATGAGCAAAGAACCAGGAAAGATCACTCACTCAAATACCTTCACAGGCAAAACAGGCTTGAATTAGAGACATTAATTAAATTTATTACTTACAAAATCAGAGCAGGATCATGTGAAATAAAGTAAAACATTAAAACCACCTTCCACTCACTTCTTCCTCCTTCTCAGCTCTACCTCCTCCCCCGGTGGCACAGGGAGACAGGGAACGGGGGTTTATGGTCATTTCATCATAGGTTGTTTCTCCCACTGCTTAGGGAGAGGGATCATTGCCCTGCTGCACCATGGGGTCCTTCCCATGGGAGACAGTTCTCCATGAACTTTTCTTCTCCAACATGAGTCCAGCTGATGAGCAACAGCTCTGTGTGAGCTGCTGCAATGTGAGTCCATCCCAGAGGCTGCTGCTGCCGTGGGTCACTCTTCCATGGGCTGCAGCTCCTCAAGGACAGGATGCTCCAGCATAGGAGCAGGGCATCTCTTTCTACAGCCTCCCACAGCATCACCACCTCCCCTCTGCAGGCATCCTCCTGCTCCAGCATGGGGCTCCTGCACAGGCTGCAGGTGGATTTCTGCATCCCCGTGGAACTCCATGGGCTGCAGGGGCACAGCTGCTTCACCATGGTCTTCACCTCCAGCTGGAGGGGAATCTCAGCTCCGGCACCTGGAGCACCTCCTGCCCCTCCTTCTCCACTGACCTTGGTGTCTGCAGAGTTGTCTCTCCCATGTTCTCACTCTGCCCTTCTCTCTCTGCAATTTCAGTTGTGCAATGATTTTTTTTATCTTCTTCTTTTTAAATATGCTATCACGGAGGTGTTGCCGCCATTTCTAATTGGCACAGACTTGATGAGCAGCACTTCTGTATTTAGAGCTGCCAGGGATTGGCTCTGCTGGATATGGAGGAAATCTCTGGCAGCTTCTTACAGAAGCCATCCCTGTAGGCCCCCCTTGCTATCAAAGTTTAGCCCTAAAATCCAATACTCTAAATCATCTGCATTTGTCAGATTTTAACTTCTATTTTCTTCTTAGTTCAGCTTTCTTACGGGGTTGTCTTATATGTGGAATTTAGCTGAAATTTTGAGCTAGATACATCAACAGTAACTATAGTGTAAGTCTAGGGATGTTTCTTGTTTCATTACAGAAATTTTTTAGGCTTTTCAGCCCCAGCTAGACTTGAATTTATTAGCATTTATTGGCTCAATAAATCTGAAAACTCAGGGAAAAGGATCTTCAACATTATTGAACTTTTTGTTCAATAGCATTATGGGTTTGTGTCCTTACTTGCAAGGTTGTTGGGTTCTGAAAATGTTTCCTAACCCTTACACTATTTACTCTGATGTGAAAACAAACGATTTTTTTCCTGTTATTTTCAGTAGCTGGACACAAGTTCAATAGAAACCCCAGTACAACTTCATTACTCACAGTTCTTATAATTCTATGTTTCAGTCTTTCTTTGAAAGAAAGCAAAAACCTGGAAGTTGTTATTTTTTTAAACATATTTAAAAATAATTAAACAATATTTATGAACAAATAATTCTTTCACCATAGAGTCATTTGGATTGGAAAGACTATAAAGATTATCTAGTTCCTACCCCACTGGCATGGGCAGGGACACCTTCCACTAGAGACCAGATTACTCAGAGTTTCATCCAGGCTTGGCTTTGAACATCTGTGGGAATGGGACATCCACAGCTTCTCTGGGAAACCTATTCAAGTCCTTCACCACCTCACAACAAAGAACTTCCTCCTAACAGCTAATCTAAATTAGTTTATCTATTAGATTAGATAGCTAATCTAATTTAGATCTAATCTAAATCCAAATTATCTAATCTAATCTAAATCTAAACTCTTTTAGTTTGAATCCATTCCCCTTTGCCCTGTCACTACAAATTCATGTAAAAAGTCCCTCTTTGTCTTTCTTGTAGGCTCCCTTCAGGTACTGGAAGGCCACAAGTAGGTCACCCCTAAGCATTCCTCTTTTCCAGGCTGAAGAAATCCAATTCCCTCAGCTTTATTAAGTACATCTGATTTGGTGATTAAGTACATCTGATTGAGTTTCTAAGGAAATATCCCCAGGAAGCAATTTTCAAAAATTTATGCTGGTTAAGCAGGAAAAACTCATCTTTCATCTGATTTCAGACTGAGGTCACCATTTCAGTTTGGGGACAGGATCAAATCCAATTAAGATTTACAGCCATACCCTCCTCCCCATCCTTAGCCAATTATTCTGATTTCTTTTTAAGCCATACGCCCAGATGACTGGAAAAGCATGAGACTATGTAGAAACATTTTCCTTCTTTTAAATTCTTGACAGGAGGGAGGGCAGAGGACTACATTCCACATCATGCAACCAGAGACTTTTCCCAGATCCCTAACTTTCTGACAACACTCATGGTCTTCCTGGAAAGAGATCCCAGAGATGCACATTAGTGCATCTTTTCATCTCTTCAAACAGAAACACTTGGAATTTTAATGAAAATGAACACATAGTAACAAAGATGTTACAATTACTTCTAGTTTATTGCCTGCATCACTTTAACAAGCAGGATGTACAGTCAGGTCTGAAGTCATACATGCTACATAATTCACGTGCATGACGTACTTTACAGCATTTATTAAGCATGTAAGTATGAAGTAGTTTTTCTTTGAATAGAATATGTTAATATATTATTCCAATCAAAGAAGAAAAAACATTGCTTTGTGCTACTCTGTGAAAAGAATATACAATTTTTTGGCTTTCTGAGTTGGCATGTGTACAGACTGGACACTACGTGTCTTTACATAGAACCTGCAAAACTGAACTGTATTAATTACACAATAAAAGCAATAGCTCTGGAATGTGTCTGATGTCATTTTATAGAACTAAGATTTAACACTAGGCTAAAACTTTTAACAGTGTTACACTAACCTTAGCTGAAAAAATGACTATGTGAAGTGGATGTTTGAAGAGCTGCTTCTTCCCAAGATGATTTCTTCAAAACAATATTCTCTTACCAGGCAGGAAAAGGTAATGAGTGCTGCTTTGTAATGCTTGCTTTGATTTTCACAAGAAAATGTCAACTCAGGGTTTATTTGCTTTCTGATGTGCAGATGTTCAACTTGAAGCAAATTCTAACAGAACTGGTCTGGGAAATATATCTCATAAAAGTTTACCTGAAAATCAATAAGTTACTAATCAGCTTGATCTTTCACTCTAAAAAACAAAACAAGGCAAAAAAAAAAAAAAAAAAAAACCTAAAAAAACCCAAAAACCCAAAAACCCACAAAACCTTGCAAAAACCAAAACACAGCACCCTCTTCCCCCATCCCAAACAGTGGAAGTGTCTAAAGGTGGAGGAAGCAGTTCTTTCAAGTCACCTCCTGAAAAAGTAAAAGGATAGAACAAAAGGCTCCAGATGTATGGTGATGCCTGAAGTACAGCAGCCACTGAATCACTAAGATGATCATTATCTAAGCATAACCAAATCTTTTGAGGT
The DNA here is from genome assembly GCF_027887145.1 of Ammospiza caudacuta. Classification (NCBI taxonomy): domain Eukaryota; kingdom Metazoa; phylum Chordata; class Aves; order Passeriformes; family Passerellidae; genus Ammospiza; species Ammospiza caudacuta. The sequence continues at coordinate 84,791,140 of NC_080593.1, forward strand.
TCCTCTCTTTGATGTAAAGTTCCGGTTCTCTTGCCAAGGGCAAGAGATATAGTGTGGTGCATAGTTCTTCCAGCACAGTCAACCCTTAAGTTGGTTAAAAAAATATTATAGAAACATAACCTTTTGTTTTCATCCTTTTTACTTGTGGAAGTGTTGTTCCCTTCAGACTTTCCAGCAGATCTTAAAAATGTTCATGTTGAAGACCCGTAGGCCAAAATTTTAAAGTTCAAACCTTGGAATTGTAAAATAGTATGCTGCAATATATTTTCAGCTTTGTAGTAAAGACATTTACCTAGAGATTTCTGAGTACTGGTAACTAATGAAATTGAACTGTGGCAGTTAAGAAAAATACTTTTGGGCATTGTGTTATATGATAAAGTAGCTGCAGTCACTAGGACACATATAAAATCCTTAACTCTAACAGCAAGGTGATGGAAGGATTGGTTCCCTCATTTCCTTTTTCCTTTTCCCATCTGCTTTTCTGCTCACATCTGAGGAAAAAAAAAGAAAGGACCCATCCTGTCTTTGTGGTGTATGAAGAGATGGGTCTTCTAAGAGACCAAAGAGCATGGTGCCTGTATGGTACAACTCTTTGTAGCATGAGTGGGTGATGAGGAGAAAAGGACATACCAGCCTCCTGGAAAACACTGAGGAATACAAGAGGCCTGTGGTATTGGTTGCAGAGCAGGAGGGCACCTTTATTCCTCTGTGTAGGGGGCACAGAGCAGAGCCTCACAGGATCAATTTGTGTCTGTGCTCATTCGAAATCAATGAACATATTCAAAAATGTATGTGTGTATTCTCTTCTTAGATAGGAGATAAATTTATTCCAAAGGGCTCTCTTAGGAGGGTATTAAAGCAGAATGTGGTGTTGGATGCTGCACATGTTTGTTCCTGAGGATTGCCTCAAGTCTGCCTATACCATCCTGTGTGTAGCTGAATGCTACAGAAATGCAGATGTAGGACAGAGGCTACATCAGTCTCTAGCACATAGTGTACTTGTGAGCACCATAGGAAGGCTTAAGCTTAGACAATATTTTTTGTCTCCAAAGGAAGCCCTGAACTGTGGATAGAGTGCAGCATACTAGGTAGACTAAAAGACTAAAAGAGTGCAGAAAGGCCCTTTGTGTAAAGCTCTTGAATGAGCCAGGAGTTACATCAAAGAGAGATGAAGAATGGCATCCTGTATCCCAGTGCAGTTGCACATCACACTGCACTTCCACAGTTTGCTGAGAGCCCATCGGGCACCTGCCACAGAGGAGGCCTCCAGTCCCTGCTGCTAGTGTCACGTAGTTCATGTGCTCTTTAATGCTGTAATTGGAAAGGATGGCTTGCTTTGCATGGAGGATTAAAGTGACTGAGATCATAGCATCATAGGATATCTCAGGTTGGAAGGGATCTCTTGAAGTCATCTCATTTAAACACCTGCTCAAAGCAGGATCAGGGGTCATGTCATATCATATTTGGCTACTCTGGGCTTTTGTCTAGTCTGGTTTTCAGGGATGCAGACTCCATTAAGTCCTAGGACTGTGTCAGGGAAAGAGGCAGGGTCAAATCACGGCAGAGAAAGAAATGGAAAAGAAGAAGCAGAAAAGATCTGTTTCTGAAGCGTATGCAGCAAATATAAATATGTGGAAAAAGTACAGATTTCCAATACTGAAAAATGTACAAGGTGTCTCCAATGAATAGATAATACCAAGGTAGAATAGAAAGGGCAAAAATAATTACTTTAAATTGAGGTATGCTAAATCAGTGAGCTCAAAATGAGTGATTGGTCTCTGTTATGCTGTCAGTTATATTAATGAAGTAACTGATGTATTTTAGGCCTAGGAAGATGTATTTATGCAGGTATATGTAAAGAATAATACATGAAAGATGGGTAATTTTAATGTCTGACTTATTTACATAAATCATTGAAACTGAGAAATTATCTGGGGTGCACACAACAGGGAAGTTTATATGAGAGCAGCCACAGAACCTGGTAACAGAGGAGACTGAAAGGCTCTGCCTCACGTAGCTAGCACTCGATGCTTAGGCTGCAAGAAGTTGGTTGCAATGAAGGAGAGGAAAAACATGCAGGAATGATAGCATACAAGTATAAGATAAAATGAAGCATTCCAGAAAGTCTACATTATCTTTAGGAGGGCAGGAAGTCAGGGTAGAGATAAATATGATTATGAGATGTAGTACTGGTATTACTGTGCAACAATTCACCCTGGATACCTTAATTGTTTTACACAAGGTATAAAGGATTTGTTTTATAAATGTATAGTGGATATTCTCAATGTCTAATCAAGATGTCTTGAATCCCTATTCTTTCTCTGTCTCTCACTTTTCCCCCCCCCCTTTTCTTTTCTGGGAGACTATCCAAGGTATCTTTAGACTTTAATTCTGTATTTAATCTTAGATTATGTTTTCAATAAACCCATCACTGAACACCTTCATTGGTATGATTTATAGTAATTTGCCTATAGGTCGATCTGCTTCTGGCTAAACCATATTCTGTAGGATGCAACTGGATGTCTAGAAGGAGTTTTCAGCCCTCAGAGGCTGTGTATGACATTCAGCTGTTAGGCAAAACCAGGCCACGTGTGACAAGTTATGGGGAAAAAGAAAGCTTGAAAGCAATAACAGCAGCTCTGCATGTGACTTTTATGCTACAACTAACAACGATGGAAATAATAGTGATGAAATGTGTTAAATTGGCAAATATTAAAAAAACCCCCTTTCAAGACTAGACCCAGAGAAACACTCTGATAGGAATAACTGCAACAGAAAGACATTGACCAAATGATTGTACTTCAAGATGTTGAGAGCTTAGAAGGTGGTTTTAGTGCCATGGTAATTCATCTAACCATGACCAGTTCCAGCAGCCAGGTTTCAATTAAATGAACACCAGTTACTGCCTAGCCTGTGAATCTGTAGTACTCATACGCTTTTTTTTTTCTGAGGTCCAAATTTTGCCCAGCTCTCATTTACTATCTAATGTGTAATGGCAGTAGTTCACCTAATATACATTTTCAGGCTGTCCTTATTTTCCTTGCATCATTAATGCATGAGAAATATCATCCCTTTCTGGAGGAAGGCAGGCATAACAAATATCACTCACAAAATTCTACTGGTATTTATGATTATCAAAAGCCTAAGGAATAAACAGTGAAAACACATCATTCCATCCCAGCAACTGCATTGTACTAGCCAGAGGCTCTTGGAAATGAGAGTCATCAACCCTCATCCTCTGCCCACATACAGAATGTGCTATTCCCAGCTCATGCCACACTTGACAGGAGCCTGTCTGCCCTATCTGTAGAGGTCCTAGAAGTTAAAAAGACCCTATTTTGCCAAACTTTAGTGAGATATCTTCTCATGGACCACAGGATGCTGAAGCTGTTAAGGAACTGGGAAAATGAAGAAAATATCTCAGTGTTGTTTATCCACCATGCCACAGTATGAGCATGCTGCAATTAGGTGCCATAAAAATCAGGAAAATGTAACCATACACTTCTTTAGTTTTGAAGATCTGAATAGGTCACATCTCAGAGAGAAAGATTTTTAAGCCCCAGCTGAAGCATTTTAAGCTCTTTTATTGAAGTATTTTTTTGCCTTCTCAATTCAAAGGTTTCCTTTCCCGTTTCCTTTGTATATTCTAAATTAATGACAGGACTGGCTTATACCTATTCTTCCTCAAGAGGAGAAAAGAAGCATGGAACAACTGCCAAATCTCACTGGCTATATAGAAAAATTATCAGCTCAAAATTTATGTAAAATTACTTCATCCCTTGAAGGGAGGAAAGATAATAAGTTTTGGAGTCACAGTCCCTAACTGAGCCAACCAATCAAGATTAATGTTATCTTCTGGGATACAGGATGTAGATTACTCCAAGGTAATTGATCATTGTAATTCCACCAATCCATACTGAGAACAGGCCATGTTTACAGTTGAAATATGGAGTTTATGAACAGTGTTCTGCCCAGTTTTGGAGAAAGAAATAAACAAAAACCAAACCCAGTTATGCTACCTCATGAAATATTTCTTAAGCGCTAAGGAACATCTGCTGAAATGTCTGTGTAATTGTCAGTCCATACAGAAATAGTTCATCATGGCTGCTCACTAATTTTCCTTGTGTTCACAGTTCTGAATTGTTGGTAAATCTTAACATTGCAAGACACTTCTACAAACAGCATTCTTTCTACACTCCTATGCTAGTCACTGTAAATACCACTTAACCATTGACTTTACCAATATGCTCTTTTTGATAAGGGCCTCTGTAATGATATTTGCTTCAGAAGGGTTAAGTGTAGAAATTATCTTTTTTTATGTAAAAGATAATTTGTCTCAGAAAAGACACTTTACTGACAAAAATCAGGCTGATTCTAAAATATCTGTTAGAAACAGCTACATGATGGTATTTTATCTAAAATAAACATTAGTAAAGCAAATAATTTTCTGGAGTTTGGATTTTTTTTGGTAGTCTTATTTGTGTTTTGAGGTGTTTTTTGTTACTGAAACAGGATCTTATGCTGGGCAAAGAAGTTCTAAAAGAAGCCTACACTGATATGTCAGTTCTCTAGCTGTAGGGAGCATATGTTAACCATTTTAAGATCCCAAACGCAACTGTGACTATGTCTGAGTTGCGTCTGTATTCAACAAGAAGGAGCAAATATCAGATGGAAAGGAGAATAAAGCCTGTCATATTTGTAAAGCACTTGGATCTCTCTCCCTTGGCTCCTATATTTTTGTTCCTAAATGGAGGGAGGCATAAAAACTTTTGGTTTTGATAAGTCTTTTCACTGATTATTCTCACATTTATATTGCTGCCTCCAGTAAGGAGGGGGCACATTGAAAAAAAAAATGTTTCTTATGACCTTTTCTGTTCTGGAAAAAAAAAGCCTAAACCAACCTGCTCATGATTTGTCATCTTGTTTACAAGTTAGCTAGACTTTGCTTTTAAAAGGAGCTCCTGTTATGATTTTATAAATTACATTTGAAGGCAGTTTTACTTCTGTCACTTGGTGCAGCTGTGCAGGGAATATGTTGGAGAATTTGATATAGCATTGACAGTATTTTATGAAAGCAGTGTCAGGTTTTATTTGTGCAGATGATAGCTAAGAGACCCAAGTGACTGACAGTTATTACTGGGAACATCAAAGAACGTAAGCAGATGGGAATGAAATACACCCAAATATGGGACAAAAAAGTTATGCCAATTTGTTGTACACTGTGTCAAGACATAAGGCATTTAGTGGCATTACAGATTTCCAGACCAGGTGTATTCTTTTAAACTGGATACTTTTAAACTGGCACGTAGAGCTAGTTTAACCTAGGGGAGGGGGAAAAAGTGAACCACAACATAAACAAACCGTGGCTGTCTTGATGACTTTTTCATACCGTGACACCCAGCATCTCTGCAAATAGGACAGCTGTTCCAGAGTACCTCATGAGAATTTTAGTTACCAAATGTACAAAACTAGTACCTCAAACACCAGCGTGGTTATTATGTGGATGGCATACAAATTAGTAAGTACCTGTGGTTTAGGATGACAACTGAGTGAAACCCATTCTTCAGCATGTGTGTTCCAGAAGTGGCAGCATGTTTGACCCTTCAAGGATCTCTCTCAACTCCTTCTGTGCTTGCTTCTGAGGATTGATGCACCCAGGTGCTATTCAGCTGCATTTGGAGTTACAAGGAAAGAAGGAGATACATTTCCAATCTGTAAATGGACAGGAAAGAGCTGTAGGGCCTATGGCACTCAGGTATTTTACCTAGTGAGCCGCTGCACATGAAGTCGTGTCTTGCTTTGGCTATGCTTTGTTTCCATGTTGTATGGACACAGGAATGAAACTTCACACACCTCAAATATCAGAATATTTCTGGCCATTGTAATGCCACCAGGCAGTAGAGTAGGTCAGAAATGCACTAATCTTCTTCCTCTTGGATGCTGTTGTCTTCAATTTTCCAAACAATTTTCCATTGTTAAAGTTTCATATTTGTGTAAAAAACTTGCAGATTGCTGCTATAAAGAATTTACCATGCAGGTATAAAACATTTGTTTCCCAAGCCTGTGGCAGTGGAAGTATTAACGAAAGAATATGAAGAATTTTTTTGTGTTGTTTGAACAAGCGACCATATAGAGATAATAGAAGTTATCACAACAGGAAAGCAGCTGGTGTCAATTTTCAAGGCAAGCATCCAGTCTTATCCTTCTTAATAATCTACTTCAAATAGTGATGATACAGGGCTATTTAGAAGATCAAGTGAAAGGAAAGGAAAGCAAACATGATGATGTTTCAGATACTCTAATGAAAATTAATTTTTAATTTTTGGAATAATGAAACAAAATAGTTATACTGAAACAAGACTATGTTCTTGTGTAAAAAAAAAGGGAATTCACAAAACACTAATAAATATACATAAATTTAATGAGAATATGGTGTTACTAGGAACACATGTTGTGTGGCTTACATTAAACATAGCATTCAAATCTCATAAGGGAGTATTAAAAAAAAGGTATGATTTCATATACAAACTCACATACTTGGTTTTCATTTAATACTTATTTTCTTTGAAACCAGAAGCACCTGAAGTGTTTATTTTAAGTACAAAAACTTTTATCCTTTAACATGGCAGATGAAATTGACATTTCAAAAAAAATATTAAGAATTGCTGGACTGAACTTGGTTTGTAGTAACAAGTGCTGTGGTTGATAACACTCCAGGGTCAGAGAACCAAAAATTGTGCTAAATATTTGATATTCAGAATTAAATGATGGACTGGATTGATGAAAGGAAGATTAATATTTTCATGAAAATTTTTCATGTATTTTGATGTTTCTAATAGTGTTTATATTTATATGCAAGGAGGTGTACTCAGAATCAATGTATTTTCAGATTAAATGTGGTAGTGAGTCAGAATAATGTAAATATCCTCCTTTTTACTTTTATTTATATAAAGTACAGACTTACTGATCATCAGCAAAATCAAAATGGTAGTACCACCTAGCTGCAAATTTAAGGCTGACGTTTATAGCTCATGATTTGTTTTATGGGATCAACGAGGAACTGTTTTGTTCTTTTTAACTGGTCACATGAGGCAAAGCCAGCCGTGATATATCACAAATTGATCAAAATTTGTAATTTTATTTACGTTTGCATGAAATCTGAGTGTATATTATGTATAACCTGCTGTTTATCCTGTTGTCAAATCAAACAGTTGCAACTCAGGCAATATATCTCTTATAACATTATTACTGTATTTTTACATAATCATTGCATTATTGCATTATTCAGATTACAGTATAATAATAAATATATAATGCATTATAGTAAATAATAATACTGGCTATAAAAGTGTCCCCTTGAAATACATAATCTCTGACATTTCTAATTCTATTCTGGTTTTGTGTGTGTTAAAACCACAGAACAGTTTTTTTCGGCTGTATTCGGCTGTATTTCAGCCTCAAGATTTTGACCAATGTTTGAAGAAGAAGGGATATTTTGAAATAAAATATGTTGACCTGACCAGAACAAATAAGCCTCGTCTCTTAAATCCTCTCAATTTGCATTTAGTAAAGAGGTAGTTCAGCAAAATGAAGAAGGGGAAACCAGGAGTTCTGGAAACAATGATACATGGATTCCTGGACATCTAAAGAATGCTTCCTATAACAGTCCAAAAGTCCCAAATGATACCAATGCCTTGCAAGAAACCTCAGATCTTGCAGAGAAATCCTTTGTCCAGCATCACTGTTTTAATATGAAGGAGATGAAAGTTGGGAAAGGGAAATTGCAGGAGCTGACTCAAACTGGTGAATTCTCAGCCAACCATGTTAAATAATTTGTTGGTGAGAAGATGAAGTATGTTACCTGCTGAGCACTTATTTTCAATGTTCATGTCTTCTTCTGTCACTAGTACACAGTTAATCACTTTGATTATGTTTTCAAAGGGCACTCTTTTAGGTTTTCTAGTACAAGCTGAGGCTTGATGCAACAGTGATCTCAAGAAAGCTGATATATCATGGAACAAAGGCTGCCAGGAATAAGATGGTATGTAGGAGAGGTTTATAGATTCAGTGAAGAAGATCAAAACTATCCATGCTGGTTAGTAACTGTCAAAGGCAGAGCAGTATCACAAAAGAAAGGCATTACTTGCAAATCAGGTATTTCAGCCTCAACACTGAACAGCACTGGTCCCTGATATGGGGAACATATAACTGTGGGAAGAAAGGCATCTGCTTTCCCACTGCCTAAATATATTGAAGTCTAGGATGCTCAGTGACACTATGGCTATCATTTCCAAAACCTTATGGAAGGAATAATTAGGTCATTGGTAACTGCTAGAGCTATCCTACCTGGTGTTCCTTTTCCCCCCATTTCCCTGTGCCCCCAAATGTGGTCAAAGTGATATGAACCTGTGCGGTTCTTTTCCATGGGAACTCCACCCCTTCCTTGAGGTCAGCATGTTGTACATGTTATGGCTGACAGGTTCTTGAGCAGAAAAATGTTACTGTCAGCTGAGAAGTTCAGAGTTGGCTTTGCCAGCAACTAAATCAGGAATATGCTGATTTTCAGCATTTAGAATGGATGTTCTGTCTCTGGTCTTCAGGGGGTCTGACATAGTGCTTTTCAAGCAATCACCAGATAAATGCCAGAACTTCCAAGATTCAAGTTTTCTAATGAAAACATCTGCCAAAACTGACTAGAAATATCGAAACAGGATGACCCCCATGGCAGGGAGGAATGACGAGGAGGACTCCATTGATATCAGAGGGCTAATTAATTACTTTATTATACTATATTATTCTATATTATATTACACTATATTACATTACATATAAACTGAATCTGCCAAGCACTCAACTCTGCACACAACTGCCCAGAATCTTGTGACTGTCAGCCGTCAATCCGACACACACACACAGGCTTGGCCCTGATAGGCCGAGAAAACAAAACACCATCACTTTGGGTAAACAATCTCCATATTGCATTCTACTTTTGCACAAACACAGCCACAGTGAATGATAAGAATTGTTTTTCCTTTCTCTGAGGTTCAGAGAATGTAAAACCCAGAAATATTCATGGGAAGAATTGTGCCTTGCTTTTCTCTGTGAAGAGAAATGTGGCTGCATAGAAATGCAATCTGCTTCCCACGGATGAGTGCTAAATTAGAGAAAAGACTAAGTACAAGAAACCAAAGAAATGGAAAAAAATCTATAAGCTATAGGGCACATATTCATAAAATCAAAAATTTTTAATGTCAGAATGTGTTAGGGGAGCACCTTGCACTTCTTGACTTTTGCTCTGACATTTTACACTAGGATGAACACAAAACATTCATGGTTGGTTTTTTTCTTACCTGATATTGAAAGTGCTTTTGGAAACAAGCAAAACACACTGTATTTCTGCAGCTTGTGTGCAAATAACCTTTTTGAAACTGTAATAGTCTTGGCAATTTTTTTAATTATAAGCCATCTTCAGACTGGATGAAAAATTATCAGCTCCAAAAGAACAAAGTTTGACAGCCTCAGGCTGTGTTCACAGAACTTTTCAAATACACAGCAGAATGAATTTGCTAAACAGCAAATATACCAAACTACACCTTAACAATGAACAACATTTTGTCCTGTACTTTGCCCAATATCACCTCTAATACTGACTGAAAAAGTTACTTCTTGGAAAATGCTTTGGGAGGAAAAAAATCCATTGCTCCTCTAATGTGCTAGCTAACATTTCTTTCATTATTTACCTAGCTACTCAGATTTTATCAAGTGTTACAATATTTTGTTACAGAATATCACACACATACGATATTTAGAACCAAAAATAATCAGAAGTCAGAGTACTAATAAATTTGGTAGCCATGTGTCAAATTTTAATAAGAAACCAGCATTATCTCTCCTTCTTTCCTTAAAGAGAGCTAAGAGGAATAATTTTGATTTTTAGCTGGAGTGTTTTAGATTGAGTATGTGGAGGGGGAAGGCAGAGATACATTAAAGAAAGCATGAGTCTGTGTTAGGATGTTATGTGTTTTCTCTCCCAGGTATTTGAAGAAATGGAAACACACTTGTCTGGGTGTTTTTAGGTAGAGAAACAGTACTGAACATTTAGAGAAATATTTAAAGGAGAATATGTCATCAACAGAAAATCAGAAAGGATCACTGAATAGGAAGAAATAAAGAACGAATCCAGATACTCCCGCTGCTGATTCACTAAAGAGATGACAAGAATCTCAAAGCAAAAACAGAGAGTAGTCTTGATTGTTCAAGAATTTTTCTTCTTTTCAATGATCAGAGAGAATCATTTGTGATAGTGAGTTTCTTTACAGAACTAGGCAACAAGGACTCACACACTCTATTGTTAATTCCCACGTACTGAAATGATTTTTCCAAGAGGTGTTCTTCTTTTGCACAGTAATTCATTCTGAGAGGTTTTTTGTGACTAGTTTGTTTGATTTAGAACCACTGAAGAAAGAGTTGAGAAGGAGCATGGGAAGACTGTGCCTTCGGTGCACTTGGAAGCAGTAGGAAATGTCGCACAAACAGATGAGCAGTTTCAAAAAAACAGAAGTCATACAGGAAATTGATTTTCATCATACAATATCCTATGGAGTTTATTGCTAGGTTTGTTTCACAAGGACTTGCCTGAACATGCAAAGTACTCATTTTTGTTGTTATGGAGAGGAATATTTTCTTTCTAGAATCACTTCTGGTGTTTCCAGTCCTGGAGTGGTTCAGAGAAACCAATCTATAAGCTGTCATATGATGTGCCTGACCCCACACTGGGTGGTGTGTCTTTATTTCAAAATTCAAAAATTATATATTGCATATCTGTGCTTCTAGTCAGTCAGGACCAGGGTTCTTTGTGAGGCGCTTAAGTCCACTGATCACCAAAGGTCATAATTTCCTTTCCTTCATCTTTTATTTTGCCAATACCTAGCTGTAGCAATCTGAATGTCCAACACCTTGGGCAGAGGAGTTGAGCTCCACTGCTGTGCATCCCTTTGGGAGTATTTGAGTGCCTTTCTGCCTTAACCCTTCCCAGTTTTGTCCCGTACAGAGATGTCTGGGTCTGGAGAGCCCCACACATGGTATTTGTGGGCTTAACAAGCCTTGCTGCCTGGCAAGACCAAAAAGAGAGGAAAGGCAGAGCCAATGCCTGCTGCTTGCTCCCTCCTTTTACTCTTCCTGGCAAGGAAGAGTAACAGGAAAACTATCACCATGTGTTGGGGCTGAAAACCTTCCTGGCCCTTCCTGGCCTTGTGTCAGCTTAACAGGAAAGTGTCTGGAGGTTCTCTGTGGTCTTTTGTCTCACAATGTGCTTTCCATTAGGATTTTTCAGGATGTGACACTTTAATTTTGCAGTACATTAATTTTCCTAGTGGTTCACTAGAAGTGAAGTATAAGTAACACTAAGGGTTTACGTGCAACAGTGGTGAGCAACAGAGACACAAAGACACAAATCCAGTGAATAATTAGATCAGTACAAGATTAATTTCCTTATTCTTCTTCAAAGTTATTGTACAGACCTTTACAGATAACTGCAATGACACTTGAATCCATGGAGCAGGCTTCTGAAGCAGCAAGGTCAAAGCGCTCAAAGGGGAGCTGGCAAAGTTTTATACAGAAGATGTAACACCTCACTGGCCAATATCTGCCAGCCTTATTCAGTGTTTGATACTGTTTGTCCCTGCAAGTCATCTTACTGCAACAGATGACTGTGGAATAACATCCCATTTGCTAGTCCATTTGGAAGAAATGGTTTAAAAAGAAATGAAAATGGCTTGTAAAGGCAGCAGTCTTGAAAATAGACAAGAGCTTGACAGGTACTTAGAAATGTTGCCATCCTATGAAACATTTATTTATTTTCTCCTCCTACATACATAAATGCAAGGCAGCATGGCAGAGCTGTTGGTAGCTTGGTTCCTTAACTGAGGTTCACAGCTTAAGTTATTTCCACCTGCTACACCATTACAAACTGCATGACCACCACAGAGTTACTTGATCTTCTTTCTGTGTTACTTTGGGACTAAGTTGTTAGCTACTAAAGACTTACTGACATCCATTAAAGACCTAAGAAGAATCTCAGATGGAACATATTTAATGCTAGGAAGATTAACCATGTTTGGGCAACTTGAGATAAACTACTTTCAGTGGTTTTAAAAGAGATCAAAGCTCCTAGCTATTTCTGCTCCTAGAAATGTTCTTGCCTTTAGTCAGAAATGTGTCTCATACATGAGAGATGCACAGAGACTGGTTTTTAAGTCTTATAAATGCTGAGGAAGAACCAAAACAAATAATCAGAATTTTTCTGAATAAGCATCACATATCTAACAGCTGGTCAGCTGCATGCTGCAGTTACTAGTTAGATCCTATCTTAGAAGTGAGTACTTTATCTGAGGGCACAAGTTAACCCATTAGATCCTGGAAAACAATTGCTTGACCCCAAAAATCTTGCTTTCTTGGCGCAAAAATCAGCAATTTGAAAAAAATTAACCATTTTATTATTCTTCTTTATTTCAGAGATATTGAAAAGGGTTTTTTTTCCTTCCTCATCTGAGTTCTACCTCTGAGAAATTTGATGAAACAGTAAGAAAACAACATAGGCTATAAAGCAAGAAGAGCATATTTCTGTGCTTCACCTTTGGAGAAGAAAATAGGTCAAGGAGAAGCTGGAGGGTTTGGATGGGGAATCCGAATGATGATGGATGACTGCAAACCAACAAATCTCCCCCTAATTCAGGACCAGGATGACAGAGGCAGAAGCTTTCCAAGAAGGAAGGCAGAAAACCACTTTGACTCCATTTCTAAGCATTTACTAGTTTTCTAGCAGTTACTAGCCAAACAATAAATGCAACCTACTCCAGGGCTTCCAGTTAAGGGCTCTTGGTTTCTATTCCACTGAAGTCTTGGTCTCTCAATGCCCTGATGGTTTTCACTGTAAAAACGTATCAGACTGGATCTGCTAAATAATCTGTGTGCAAGTATACACATATGTTTAAAAATATGGTGGCTACTGCATGCTAAAGCTCAACTTTCTATTGGATTTATTCTCAACAGATGTATGAAACAGATAAAAGCTTGTGTGATGTGATCCAGCTCACTCTTAGCTCATGTAAAGATCCACGCTGATTTCCATGAGCCACAGATGAGCCTAATAGTACATCAGAATCCCAGGTCTTGTTTATACACTATAGTACATCAGAATCTCAGGTCTTGTTTATACACTGTAATCAGCTGCTGAGGAAAATTACCTTTCATGGTCAGTTTTAATGCTTAGTCTGCCCCTTGTCCCCCTTTGCAAATTATTCCCATTCTTCTGGTACATTTTCAAGGAAAAATTCACTGTGCATCACCAGAATGTCCACCACATCCTTTTTAAGAGATACTTCTACAAAATATGTGTAAACATCTCTTGGTAAGTTTCAACTGGACTTGAAGAAAAGTATTTTTTCCTTTTTTGTTTTTTGGTGTTGTTTTGGTATTTTTGTTTTTTAGGGTGTTTTTGTTTGGTTTGGGTGGGGTTTTTTTGCTTTTTGGTCTTTTGGTGTTTTTTTTGTTGGTTAGTTTTGGGGGGGTTTTTGGGTTTTTTGGGGTGGGGTTTTTTTCATCTATTTTGCTGGATAAATTTTCAGGTTTCCACATAAAAATTTTCAGGTCATCCACATAAAAACACAATCCCATGACAGGGGCTACTGTCAGCAAGTTGCATATGTTCCAGTCAAGGTAGTAGTAATATGAACTGGTTTAGTGTATGAGAGCAGGGTAGGACTTTTTCCTCAAGACTGACAATGCATTATGAGATAAATGCTCATTTGAAAAGATTCTTTCTTATTTTTTAACTCCAGACATTTTTAAAGACTGTTGTGCCTCACTGCCAGATTTCCAGAGGTAAAATAATACATCAAATTCAAAGTGATAGGAGAAGAGCAGTTACAGCGATTCACTACATTAATTTCTATTTCAGTTATATGGAAATAAATTCTAGCCTGGGAACTACATGAAATTGCTCAGGGTCACAGAATAACCCACTTCATGTGCATGTTAGAATGTTACAAGTTAAACATTGTACTGTCCAATCTTTGCATGTATTTCACTCATAATTCCTCTGTTTCGGGTTAAAGTAGCACTAGGCAAGCCATGATGTAGTTCCATCTAGGAAAAAACCTCTATTTTTTTCATGAGATTTTTGTCACTATAGTCCTTTATTCTTGCTTGCTTTTGCTCACTCAGTGCTCTCAAAAGTCAGAATAATAGATTCTTTGGTTCAGGAGATGATTTTCCTGAGGGCAATACTTTGCCTTTGCTGTTTAAAACCTATAAAATGCCTGCCCAGAAAGAATACAGTCAATAAAATAGACACTGCACTAGGAATGGGTAATACCAATTTTAGTCTAAAAAGAAAAATAAACAAAATAGCTCTGCATTCTATGGCATGCACATTTGTGCCTGTGAATGTCTGTGGTATTTGATGTTAGCTGAAACTTGTTGCTTTTCCCTACCCAAAACAGATTTTGCTCCATCCTCTTTGTAGTTTTGTATCTTCTCACACTCCATCTCTGAGATCTAGTAGAGCAATTGAACCCTCCTGCCCCTCAGCTTTATTGCAGAAGAAGAATGAATGTGTGAGTTACTAGGATGTGTCACTACATTTCTTTAGTTGCCTCAGGTATTTTTGCAATGAGATTTTCTTTATGATGTATAAAACCAGAACTTTGTAGGTACAAATGAACTATGAATGTGCTTGGAAATGAAAGATTTTGTGAATGTGTCAAGAAAGTTGGAAATTAAAATAAGAAAAAAGTGGCAAAACATGTTTGGTGTATACTTTGATTGTCCAAAAGAGGAAAATCTGTAAAGTAAAATTATTGATTAAAACCCCTCTCATTCTTCCATGCAAGCAAACACACTGTGGTATGTTCTAAACAGATTAGAATCTGTATTCCTCAGTGTGGGAAAACAGAAGCAAAAAAATCTTGCTGCAAACACACTAAATGGATTCTGACCTGATGGAACAGTTCTGAGTAAGGAGCCTGGTGTTTGGTGTTCAAGGATGCACAGATGCAGATCAGATACTGACAGGAAACACTGGCCTTTATTATTGAAACCATGACAGAAGCATTTGAGGGGTACAAATGACAGTCATCCCTTTCATGTCTGCCCAAAAATATACTTTGGTATGAGGTTATTTAAAGAAATGCAATAACCCAGGCAGGTACAGAATTGTGGCAGAGTTCAAAGAGTCACAAGAACTATTTAACAGCTGACAGCAAAGGAATCTGTTCCAGAAAGCATGGCCTGCTTAGTTGCTAATATGTTATATATATTTTCATTGTTTTCAGCTGATCCTCACAAATTTCTAATAACTTTGCTTTATATCTGAGCCTCCAAGATCACCTCTTGGTTTTGTGATACAGTCAGAGATATATCTGGGGAAGAATGCGAAATGAGCTTCCAGGTTCAGAGAGGTCAGCCTTGATCCAAAGAGATTTTATAACATACAGCAACCGAATATTACAAAGCTGTAAGCATGATGTTTTCATGAGGCTGGGAGCAGTCTGTGGGTGAGATGCATGGCAAACAGACCTTTCAGAGGTGGAGGTAAGAAGTCATCAGGACTGTCCATGTTCAGAATTTGTGAACTTCTGTTTTTCCAAAGCATCACCACAAGGAAAAAAATAGGCCAGGTTGTAGGGGGCTTTGAGCAACCTGGTCTGGTGAAAGGTGTCCTCGCCCATTGCAGAGGGGTTAGAGTGAGATGATCTTCAATGTCCCTTTCACAACAAACTAGTCTTTGATTCTAAATCTGGATTCTTTACCCAGCATTTGAGATTCTGCATAGCAGTAGTTAGTTACTTCACCTGATCATGAGTTGTAAACCTTTGCTATAAATTGAGGTGAATGATAGAACCCTGTAGAAAGTGACTTCAGACTGAGTCTGACCAAAACCACTTCTCTCCACAATATTTAAAATAGATATATATTTAAGAAAGATAATCCTAAAATAATCAAAATGGGTAACATTAGCAGAAAAAAGCAGGGAGGAAAAAAAGACCAAACTTCAAGCACAGCTTGAGAAACTGCCTCCTAGACATGTCACACTGTCTCTAGAAAGTGCCCAAGGGATTGCTTTTTTCCCTGTATTTAGGGACAATATGTATTGCTTGTTATAACAATAATGGCACATTAGAGCAGACTGAATCCAAAATGACATTTTATTTTGTGAGCATTTTGAAAGTCAAGTAATACATGATATCCAGAAGACAGGCATTTACAAATGAGCCTGATTTCCAAACTGGTAGTAAGATCCAGTTTATCCCCAGGAACTAAGATCATAGATAAGAACAGCATGTTAGGAAAGAGTCCACAAGTCTTAGGCAGAGAGAAATTCTCCCTGGCTAACCTTCAGGGGTCCCAGGAGGATGCTGTCAGGGTCCTGGGTTCTTCCCTTCTCCTTCTCTCCCCCAGCAATTTAGCAGCCCTTACACACAGGCAGTGTCCTGAGAGACATCAATGAGCATGGAGACACAAGGTGGTCTGATGCACTTAATATATTTGTCTTCACAAAAAACTTTGAACACATTTTTTCTTAAAGAAATAGAAATTTCCACAAAACTGGAAGAAAAAAATGACTTATTGACTGAAGTTTATTAATAAGTAGGAAGCAAACTGTAGGTCTTAAAGATTATCTTCTTGGTGATGAAGGATCAGAGGTGGAATTCTTTAAGAATCAGTGCTGGAAGTGGATTTATTGAATCACCATTACTGAAACACCATCATGGACCTGGAAAATAAACCAACAATGAAGTCTCAAAATCTGAGAGGATGCAGAGATCTCTCAAACAATCAAAGTCCTTCTAAAGGGTTGCAGGAAATCCCTCTTCAGTAAAGCTTGATTCCATCAGTAAAGAAGTAGCAGATGAGCTTCAGTGTAGCCAAATGTAAGGCAAAGGGAAAATAATCTACACTCTGTTTATCTGCAGCTGAACTCACTATTGGTAGTTACAGCTCAAACTCTTGGGGCTCTCTTGGCATATTGTGCAAAAATAGGCCAGAAAAATTAGGGACATCTTTGGGACAGCAGAAGGAAAAACGTGGGATGAGCCATCATTTTTCCACTGTATACAGCCTCAAGTATTGCACAGGATAGTAAGAGAAGATGCAGAAAGGACAGCTAAATGGTCTAAGAGGGGTAGGACATCAAACATCTATTAAGACACAATACTTTTCCATAATCATAATGTTCTGGATTGGTGTATCTTTTCAGGAGCAAAAAAACCCATGAAACACTTTCCTTAGGATATTTAAAGTCCCAGAGACAGCAGCTTTTAATGCATTTCTTCCATTATTATCACCTTTCAAAGTGGCATTAGCTTTTTTCCTATAACTTTGCCTGAAAGTTTAACAAACCATCCAAACAAGAAAGTGTCTATCCTTAATTTCTCCTTACTTACAACATTAATATTATACCAAAATAAAATCTGAGAGAGAGAGAACACTCATGTTTTATACCCAGGTACCTCAGTTTGTTACCAGAGGAATAAAGGGGAAATTTTTTTGGAAAAATTGATAAATATCGTTCTTTATATCTTTCAAAGTACATTTTATTCTATCTCTTCATAAGTATGCCATGATATTTCAAGTTAGATTCCTAAATATAATAATCAAACAGCTGCTATAGCATCATAAACAGACACAATTAATTGGAGAAAACAAAAATTATTGCTCCAACCAGGAGAAATAAGCCAATGTACAGGCACAGAGAAATTGTTGTTTGTCAGAATGGCAGCTGGCAACTTTGCTTGTTTCTGCTTTTTCTACAGCCAAATTGCCTATCATTTTGGGCTTTACATTGTATTAGGAATTGCAGCCAAGGGAGATATTCAATATTTGGCCCAATTTTTCTAGGCTGTTAAAAAAGTGGATCACTTGCCATCAACAGAAAAGAAAAAAAACATAAATGCTTTAACCCGTGGCTCTTGAAGGAAATATTAGGAGCTATGATTGCTAAACATCAGGGCCAAGTTCTTGATAATGGTATGGAAAATCATTTTGACATGCAGAATACAAACTCCTTTCCTAAGCAACCTGATGAGCACCAATCATTTATGCTTTTTGGGATCAGAGAAGCAAAATCAGTTTTACACCTGCCTCAAAAAGAAATCTCAGGCACGTGGTAGAGAAAAGGCTTAGTCTGTTACTACACACATACATATTCATGATTACTGGGGTCAATGTCATCACAGAGATAGTTGCCGGGCATTAGAAGGAATTTTAAAACAAAAGGAGGTTTACCTTAAAAAGAAATAAAGAGGAACGAAAAGCAGTAGTGGAGGTTGAGAAACCCTGGAATGGTGGCAGAGCCTTGATGAAGGAACCTCGTTATGAATGTCATAGTGAGCAGCATGGCAAGCAAATTGTTTGGATTCATGGGAACTGTCTCACCATCCATACTCTGTGGAGCTGCAGGGTCACACATGGGACCAGAGATCCCACAACAGCTGTGGGAGAGAGGGGAAAAATGGGGCAACCCATCCTCCCCAAAGAAAGGATGAGAACCTGCCTGCACAACTGCAGTGGGTGAGGGTGAGAGCAGATGGGGCGTGTGCCCACGGCAGTGAGAGCACCTGTGTGTGGGTGGGATTAGAACTTCTTGTGATTGATGCTTGAAAGGTGTTCCAAGAGCTGTAGGTGTTTGTTAGCATTTCATAATTCACTGATTTCCAGTTAATTATCAAAGAATCATAGATTGGGTTGGGAAGGGACCTTTAAAGCTCATCTACTCCAATCCCTCTGCAATGAGTAGGGACATCTTCTGCTAGATCAGGCTGGTTGAAGACATTTCCAGCCTGATGTTTCCACAATGGAGCATCTACCACCTCTCTGGACAACTTGTAAAAAAATAAAATGCTTTCACTGCAGTTATTAAACCAATAAACAAATTTGGTTAAACTATAGGAACTGTGCAGATTTTTCCCTGGGCCAAAATTCTGTTGAACAGCATAGGAAATCTATTGAATTAATTAGGAACAATAAAGGCTTGGGTCATGAACTTAAGTACTTGCTGTAATTTATGAGAAAATGCGATGTGCATTACTGCATTACTGGTACTTTTGGTGGGTTAGCAGAATGGCACACAGTAGAAAAGCAAGGCAGGAGGGAATAAGGGGTCAACACTGATTTCCTGCTGATCCCAGCCCCAAGAGAAACTAAAAGAACTGTGAAAATCATAATCTCTGTCCCTGGGACAAAGATCTGTTAGGACTCGTACGGTGTAACAGGGTTAAATAGCATTCTGAATTAACTAAAGCAAAGAATACTGTGAGAAAACTCACTGTTTTGTGCTTTGTGTAGCCATTTGTGGGACAATTGCTGACTGCACTTTGAGAGGGGAGTGAGGCAATTAAAAGGGGAGGGTGAAACTTGGCAGCCAAAGGGATGTGTGGCTGACTAGAAAGAAAACTGAATGTGTTCACAGGCAGCTGCAGAGTGCACTGAGCCTTGGAAGGCCTGGCAGGCTGAGATGAAGGGCTACAGCAGCAAAAGAAACAGAAACATGGGAACATGTCTGGGAAGCCTGAGAGGCAGTTCCTTCTGAGGACTCAGATCCAGAAATGTGGAGTGGATATATCTGCAAGTCCAAGGATGATGATGGTGAAGAGTGCAGGATAACCCCTATCCAGACACAAAAAATAAATAACCAAAACCCACAAAAAAAAACCAAAAAAACCCCTGGCCATCACCACTGTGAGGAAGAGAAAGAGGTGAATTATGTATGGGTCTTCAGAGTGAATATATTATTCAAATGAAGTTTAACACCAACCATGGCAAAAAGTGATTTCATACTATGATGTCAGGTCACAAAAATAGATCATTATGAGGAATAATGGAGGGCTAGGGGATTTTATGAAAAGCATGAGAGATGTCAAGTACTCCCAGTGTTTCAGAAGACCTCAAAGAAGATGGGAAATCTTCAGGTCCTTCTCTAAAACTTATTAAAATTTAGAGGCAAAAAACTGAAAGCAGGGTTATCGTGCTAGAAGGTGTGAAAGTCTTAAATTTAGAACATGGATTGGAAAAAAGGGTATTTGATGACATCAGTACAGCAGTTTTTGATCTGATACATGATTCCTTAAAGAACTCATTGTGCTATAAAATACAGAAACAACTCTGTATGGAAATGCAGCTATCTGTTTCTTATGTAATTACAGGGTAGAGCAGGAGGCACTGGATGGACTGCCAAGTAAAGGTAACTCACATGACTTATCTGAAATTATGAAACAGGGCAGGTGTCATCAAATATAAAGCAAAAATCATTCTGGCCTCAGTAGGATCAGTCTGGAAAATAAATGCAGGGTAAAGAACAGTCAAGTCTCCAGAAGAGATGGTTAAAACTACTTTTACCACAACACAGTGAAATGACTTAGCTGTTGGTGTCTTTAAGGCCATGACTCTGCCCTTGTCTGTTATACACATTGAGTATTGGCTTAAGAAATTGTGAGGTATGTGGGAATAGAAAGTGGCAGTATACACACACTGTGCTAAAATTATTTGGTTAAATTATACAAACAGACAAACAGGGAAATTTTCCCCAGTGACATTAACCCACTACAGTTTTGATGGTTGTTGTGTAGAGTGCTTTTTCCTTTTTAATTCTTTGCATGCATTGTGCGGGACAGTATTGTGCCAAAACTGAGTAAAAAGAAAAAAGCCAACAGGAAGAAACACAGTCCTGTCTCATTATGCAAGTCTAGCCTTGAGCATGGTCAATTTTCCTCTCTTCTGAGACCTCTGGTTCCCATTCCAATCCAATCAAGAGAATCAGGTTTCTCTGAGCGTGCAGCCCTGATCCAATGCCCGCTGCACATGCAGACACAAGCAAGCGTGTGCGCGTTCTCAGAGTCAACACGAGCAGCAAAGTCACTCCCTTTGGAAATGATAAGACAATTTCAAGAATACATATGCAGAGAAAATTCCTGCATGGGTTTTCCTTCAGGTAATGAGATAATGATTTCTTTTCCCAGGAAATATCTCAGCATCATATTAATCATTTCCTGCTATGATGGTAACAAGAGCACAGAGGGGTAAAAGTGAGTTTTGGCCCCTAATTTTATTCTTCTTCCCAGGCCTCGTGTCTAGCCAGCCTGAACTTGGACTGTTGAATGAATGAAGAATGTAAAGCTTATCCTAGCTGTAATGAGATGGAAATGCATTCTTGACTCATGTATTTTATTTAGATTTTATTGACCATGAAATCCTATCTTTCTATGGGGACTGTCAATCATGGATTTACATTGTGTAATGAGAAGGCATACGGTAGTTTTGAAGGATTTCTCATAAAAAAACACCAGCTACAAAACACAAAGGAGAAAAAGATAATATTATAGCTAAATAATGAAAAAAATACAAAAATTTCCTTTCTCAGTATGTCAAGGTCAGCTGAAATAGCTACTGTGAATTTAAGTTTAAAAGTAGATTTTCAGTTCAGGACTTTTGTCCACCAGTTTCTCAAAATTATTTTCTTGTACAGAAGCCAAGGTTTTGGGGATTTTTTAAAATGCATAACATTAGAGTTATTACTTAAAATTTTCTGTCTTCTACTGGTTGACTATCAAAATTTTGATTATAAACTGGGGAGGGAAATCACATGAGTTTATCCAGGCATGCAAACCTGACAGGTGTAGGTTCATTCTCACTGTGCATATTCAATATACATTCCAGAAAGATACAACAGCACATTGTTCAGTGTTTTGTGTTGGGTTGACCTTGGCTGGATGCTAAGTGTCAAGCAAAACATTCTGTCACTCCCCTTCTCAGCTGGGCAGGCAAGAGAAAAGGCAACAAAAGGTTTGTGGGTCGAGATAAGGACAGGGAGAGATCGCTCAGCAGGTAATAGCCTGGGCAAGACTGACTTGACTTGTGGGATCTAGTTTAAATTAAATTATCATAACAGAGTAAGGAAATAAAAGCAAATCTTAAAAGCATCTTTCGCCTACCCTTCCTTTCTTCCTCAAATTAATTCCTGCCAATTTTCTCTCCCTCCTCTCCACCTACTGCCCAGGTGGCAGGGAACAGGGTCTGTGATCCGTTCACAACACATCATCTCTGCAGCTCCTTCCTCCTCACACTCTTCTCCTGCTCCAGCATGGGCTCTCTCCCATGGGAGACAGTCCTCCAAAAACTTGTCCAATGTGAGTCCTTTCCAGAAGTCATAGTTTTTCCCAAAATGCTTCAGTGTGGGTTGCTTCTGCGGGATACTGTCCTTCAAAAACTGGCTGCCCCAGCACAGATCCCTCTTGAGGTTACAATTCCTGCCACTAAACCTGCTCAAATGTGATCTTTTCTCTCTCCAGGGTCACAGAAAGCTGCCAGGAAGCTGCTCCAGGGGTGGTTTTCCAGTGGGTCACAGCCAGCTTCAGGCATCCTCCTGCTCCATGGGCTGCAGGTGGATCTCTGCTCCATCATGGACCTCCATGTAGAACAGCTCCTCACTATTGCCTTCACCATGGGCTGCAAGGGAATCTCTGCTCCAGTGCCTGGAGCACCTCTTCACCCTCCTTCTGCACTGCAGGACTGTTTTCGTCACATATCCTCACTCCTCTGCCTGCTGATATCTTGCAAATTTCTTTTCTCACTTCTTAAATATGATATTCCAGAGGTACAACCACTGTTGCTGCTGGGTTCAGCTTTGGGCAGTGGTGATTCCACCCTGGAGTCAGCTGGAATTTACTGTGCTAGACATGAGGAAAGCTTCTGGCAGCCTCTTGCAGAAGCCGCCTCTGTGGCCCCTTGCCATGCAAACACAAGGCTTACACCTGTAAACCTCCAAAGGAAATGCATTTCTTTAAATGCTTGAAGCCTCAATATGATTCTGATTTTCATCCCAGAACATGCAGTCTAGTACTAAATTTATTCCAAGTCTAGGGTTCGGCCTATATTCCCAGCCTCAAGATAGTGTTGTTTGCACTTTACAGATGTGCAAGGGGCATTCCCAAATGGCTGCCAAGTATCTGGGTGCTCAAATTCAGTAATCAGTAATCAAAGTGAAAAGGCACAAGTAATTTTTTCTCGTTTCATATCCTTTAATATTTACATGGTTTTAGATTCCAACATATAATCCATAAATAGTTTATACACTGTATTTAGAACAAAAAATAGTTACACGTACACTTATCCAGCTTTAAGTATTTATATAAGAATAAGTTTGAATAAAGTTTATCAGTTGAATAAAGTATCCTTTCATAGAATCTAACAGGACTTTGCATGACATATTATGCATTGAAACTTAATTTTACAGTGTATTTTCTCCTATGCACAAATCCGGTGGCTTGATTTTTTTTCTTATATATGTCTTAATCGTTATTTATGATTTTATTTTTAACTTTTCTTTGAAATCTCTTAAAACCCACTGATCCAATTTCTACAATGGTTTAAACAGACAAAGAATCACTGGTTCAAGTGATGCTGTGCCAGGTTATTTCTGAAGAGAATTTAGGCAGGATAAAATTAAGCTTTTATTTTTCCTATGTTGATTTTCTAAATTATCAAAAATCAGAGGGGAAAGCAGTTTTATTATAATCAAATATCAGAGACTGACTGTCAGCTCTAAGACAGCAAAATTATTGCCAATCAGTGAAGCAGAATTAGTCCCTAAATGGAGCTCTGTACCTGCACTGTTGTTGCCATGTATTCTTGAGTAAGAGGTCTTGATCCACCTTTGCAGAGCTCAAATGGTCTTTGAACATCCTGCGGTTTTGTCCACAGTCCATGCAGTCTTTATCCCCATTGATTCCTAAGAAAAGTTCTTAAAAATAACTGCTTACTAAAAAAGCTCATTATTCAGTTGTTTCTTTTTGTCTCAGTGTCTTTTCCATTCCAGAAACTGCAACCTGCTCCAGCTGCTCCAAGCTACCCGGGGGCAAAGCTATCCCCAGCGTGGAACTCGCCTCCCTTGGCTGCTGTGTCCATCACAGCATGCTACTGGTGACATCTCCTTGGGTAAAACTCATCAGAGCTCACCATGAAGTGTCAGCTGGTACAGTGAAAAGGATGTGCCATATCACAAAATACTATTTAGAAAACAAATTATAATGTATGTTAGGCAGGAAAACCAACTAAATTGCAAAATCACAAGGAGAACAGGATGTCAGACTCTCCATGCCATACTAA
The DNA here is from genome assembly GCF_027887145.1 of Ammospiza caudacuta. Lineage (NCBI taxonomy): Eukaryota > Metazoa > Chordata > Aves > Passeriformes > Passerellidae > Ammospiza > Ammospiza caudacuta. The sequence goes on from NC_080593.1 coordinate 84,815,299, forward strand.
GTCCTGAATATTTTCATGTGTTGTTGATGTAAACCCTGCCACTGTCACCTCCCTGGTCCTGCTTGAGTTTTTCTCTGTGGCTGGGGTCACACAATATATATCTATGTATCTAGATGTCTAGATTTATACATTTGTGTTTGTGCTTCAGGGTACAGGAGAATGGAAAACAAAGCCCAGATCGGCAGGAAAGTAGGATATTCTGTCAGCTGTGTACTGTTTTCTCCAGTGGCACCTAAATCCAACCAGTTGTAGCTGCCTTTACAGTTGGATTAATAAGGTAGGTTTTTATCCCAGAGAATTTTATTTTGCAGGTCCTTGCCAAAGCAACTTCCAACTTATGTGTGGAAGCATCTGCCTGTCCTCTCGTTACTGTCAGAACAATTTACACACAAGCTTAGCAAAACTTTCTCCCAGAACAATAAAAAAAATAAAAACCTCTCTCCTAACATGACACTAATATGGAATTATCACTGTAACAGTCTACAACTTTTCAATAATTCCTCCAAAGACAGAGCTAAAATTGGTTTGCCTGGGAACGTGTTGCAAAACCCAGCAATGCCTGTCTTTCATTCATTAAGGCATTGAAATATTTCCCCAGAAGACAAGGATTCAGTGATGAACAACTGCTCATTCTACTGAAATAAAGCCCCAACATCTGCTTCATTCTAAGGACACTAGTATTTGCATTTGAAATTACAGTTAAATGGAAAGTATGTTATTTTCTGGCATAAAACATAATTCTAAAGATGCTGCAATTCAGTGTGCATTCTTTTTCTGGATTCTAATTGTGCTTAAAAATTATATTCCTATTTTGTATGAAATTGCAAAACTTTTTACAGTATCTAAGTGGTAGTATGTCTCATAATGAGCTGCTGTAGGGATGGATCCTTTCAATTCTTCTAAGATGCGTTTTCTAGAATAATTATTCATTTTAGCCTTTTATCTGTCAGTGTCCTAGGTGTTTGACCATGCACCAAATTGGAAAGAACATGAAACAGATCGTATTCCAAGAATGTGGCCTCTGCCCTCACTAGTAGCAGGAAAACAAAAAGAGATTCTTCCTCTGCAAGTTTGTTGAAAAAGCTGTGTCTCAAATGGCTGTTCTCCCGACTGAAACAAGAAAGAAATGGGAAATGGATGTGAGTTGAAGTTTCTATCTACTCTGAAGTATTTGAAGCTCTTCAGCATTTAAATTGTGGGTACATTACAGACAGTCTATGAAAATATTTCTTGTCCTTTTTTGCATACCTGCTGACTCATTTTCTTTGATTGCTAATTAGCTTATTCTGGCATATGTGAGAAACAATGCATGCTACATTTTAACATATTTTTAAGTTTTCTCCGATACTGTATTAAAAAATGTCCTGCCCCCTTTGCCTTTCTAAGATGTTAGAATTTAAAATTGTCGATGCTAGACAAAAAGAGTCAGGCAACCCAATATCCTCCATCTGATCATAACACTTGCTTAGAAAAGAGTATAGGACACAGATCTTTCCTCTACAGATCTGTAGAGATAAGGCTAAACCAGTAGATGTGTTTCTTACTGGAAGATCCCCTATGGCAAAGCAAGCTTTCTATTTTGCATCCATGGGAAAATACTTTTTGGTTTACGTCCTGAGGGCTGCAACGATAAATGGTGTGATTTGTCAGTCTTAATCTCATGAGGACAAGAGAGATTTTCCTTTCCATTGCTGTTGGTGATCAGTGTGCATGATAAATTATGACTAAAACGTATCATCCAACAGCACTTTCCTTAGGGTTTTACTTGCATGTGGCTTATTTCCAGTGAGATGGAGAGGAATGAAAGAAAAGATTTTGCACTTTAGCAGCTTAAACAGTTTCCAAGTAATGGCCATTTTATAATGAGAAAGTGACACTGTAACTTCAGTGGTGGTATTTCTGTTTCTTTAGTGAATGTATTTATTTTTGTACAGCTAAAATAATTTACATGGATGAAGCTCTCAGGGATGATATCTGTGTAAGTTAATGATTTTATAAGAGTTATCTAGGGCTATACTTTCACATGTCATAAAATGAAGCCCTAATTCCTCCTAAACCCTGCGTAGAAAAGAGGAGTTGGTATCTTGTCAATCACTCTTGTTGATTAGAGTTTGTTAGAGTTTTTATTTCATCTTTTTCCTGTTCTCTTTTTAGTCTCTTTGTGTCCATTTACCTTGCCTTACATCTTCATGCCAGGTTTGTTTTCTTTTTGTTTTTTGCTGTCTGCTCTCCTTTTTTTACCACAAGTGACCTTAAATGCACAGGTAATCCAATAATACTTTAGCTTTGAACTTTTGAACCAAAAGCCTTCAAGCTAGAGACAAAATATGATTCCTGTCACTTTTCTCTTTAGAGACAGTTGCATAGGCAGTCTGTAACAGGCATGTAACTAAGAATTTTTTATTTCATTGGGTACTTAGGTGGTGTAAATCAGCATTTCTTTTCTACAAAAGTCAAGGGAACTCAAAGCAATTTGTATCAGGTAGGAGCTGAAAATTAAAAGCACTGTATTTTTAATGCCAGGAGAAATTTTCAAATACAGATATCCATATATTGTTTCCCACAGAACAAACACTGAGAACAAAATCAGGGGCTGATCCTTCTTGTAAGATTTGTATTTTATGCATCCTTTCTGCTGTGCTATCAGTGTTCATATACAAAAGGATCTATCCTCTGTCCCCTCACCCCAAGGGTTGCCCACAAATGAGCAGCCTACCTCATGCTTATTTCCCTTCACATATAAAATCATAGAATCATTAATGTTGGAAAAGACATCCGAAATCAAGTCCAGCCTTTGAGTGAGTACATTGAAGAGCCAAAAACCCAGCATGATTCCTTGTACTAATGAAATACAAATACAAAATAACTCTCACAGGCATTGATGAGGTATGTTGAGAGACTGTAAATTGGATATTATTAGGAAAGCATTCAGTAGATCATGAGTCATCTGGCAAACAGCCACATCTTTACATTAATGATCTTGGACCAATGTTAAATAAGTAATTGTGGCTGCTTGGTCTCAAAGGGAAGAAATATTCCTTTAAAATTAATCAATTAAACCTTTGAAATTATTATTTGACATGCCTGTTACCCTCTTTGTCCTCCTTATGATAAGTCCTTTGGACAATTGAATTAAGTTTAATATGCATCTAACTCACCTCAGTGTACAGATAGAAAAAATTTGCTGTATTTCTACTCCTGCCTGGTCATAACCACTACTGTATTGCTTTATTTAAGGCAGTGTAATGTAAAAACCTCAGTCTATCCAATGCTAAGAAAATCTTCCTTTAACCTTTCACATTGCTTTCAGTGGATATGTCAGCCAGAGTTTATAACTTTTCCTTTATCACATGTGACTCTAACCTGTTAATCAGCTCTCACATATCCTTTCTGAACGAGAAAGGATTAACTTTTCAATATAATAAAATTTTATCATTTTGAATCCTTTGGTAGAACAGAAATCATCAATCATCTTCCTCTGATGATGCCAAGAGCTTGGTACCATATTTTTTAAGCATAGAACTTAGGCAATCACAAAGAAATGAAAAGTAAAAATCTCTTGCATATGGAAGACAAGCAAACATTGTTTCACTAAGGCAGAGCTGAGTTTCATGTATTCAGTCTTCTGATTTTACAGGAACTCCTCCAGATGTATTTTTACAGCACAACTCAGAAAGATTTGATAGATATAACTCATTCTGAAAACTATTTCTTCCAGTGAGGAAGTAAAATGAAAAATAAATCATTATACTGTAAATCCATTCACTAGAACAGCCCAACAGCTTTTCCTCCTTGTCTTTATAGACAGGTGAGCTCAACTTGGTTTGCAATCCCTTCCTCTGGAAGCCTATTCCTTTCTAATGACTGAGCCTTGACTCGAAGCTTAGGCACCTTAAACAGGTTAATTTAATTCAATTTTGATCTCTTAATTAATGCTTCTGCCCAGGGTGTGTTTACTTTAGCTGGGCAGTACTACACTGAAGACCAGTCCCTGTTGATCACAGCATCCACACCCCTTATCCAAGTGAATAATTTAGGTGAAGAACACCCCTATATTTAATACCGCAAAGGGCTGTGAATAACTTTTGTTAGGTCACATTTTTCTCACTGACATGCAAATGCAGTCATGTTTCTATCCAGCATGCCAAATAAATTATGCTTTGGTTTGGAGATCTGCATCAGAGGTCTCCACACTACAGAATAAAGGAGGAATAAAAATTATACACATTAATCATTGTCCTGATCTCCACCCCTCTCTCATTCTTAATTTTCCTCCTCCAAAATATTTCTCTTTTTTTTCCCCTTTGGTTATGGTTGCAGTCCGTCAGGGAGAAATATACTAGGTTTATGCTTTGAATCTTTTGCTTGTTTAAAAATATGATGGTTTTTATACAGATTATTCCTGCAGGTCTTGATTCTCCATGGATTAGTACTAGTACTTTAAAGAGCAGCTCACTTAGCCAGCTCCTGTTTCAATAGGGCAAGGACATCTATTTTTTTGGCTGCCATTTCTTTACATTTAATCTCTTGACAGTGAACTATGTCAATGCTTGCATTTTTATGACTCTCAGATTGGGGCTGAATCTCTTCTCTTACCCTTCTTTTTTTTAATCTATTGATGGAAAACATTACATTACAATAAAAGTCTACTGTTGGGAGAGCTTAATCCTGTTGCAATTTTCTTGCAGTTTTCCTGTAGTAATATAGCTATTTTAAAAACAAGCATCTCAAACAATCTGAATAACACTATGAGAAGTTTTGCTTTGCAGATGGACATGCAAAGCAAAACTTCTCATTTTTTGAGATTAGAAGCTTCTCTAAGGGCTGGTAAAATTTCACAGTTTTACCAGGCCTTAGAGAAACTTCTCTTTCTGAAACACTGGATACAAATGCAGGTAGGTGTTGCTTCCCAAGCAAGAAAATAACACATCTCCTGGTTTGAGAGGTGAAAAGTAAAACAAAAAAATGCACCTGAAACTGGATCCATTTCTGATTAGTAAATCAGAAATGCAAGTTTGCTTTCTAGAGTATATTCCCCAAGAGTTCTAGCAAGAAGTATCTCATTCTGAAAGAACACAACAGGTACAGGGGCAGCGGTGATGGGAGTGAAGGGGGGGGGGCATCCCCAGACTGTAGCTGTGCTACTTTCCCTTCTCCATAGGTCTGCTTTAGAAAGACCCTCATTCCTGCTTCTCTTCAGTATGAAAAACCAAACTATTTTTAATGCCATTGACCACAGTATTGAAAAGATCCACTTGATTGAGACTTAACCAAAGTCTTCTGAATAACTTTGACAAGGCTTCTTTTGGGGAATGGTTTCTCTGAGCTAGACAGATGCTTTGCCTTGCTTTCTTGATTGGTTTTGCACTGAGTCCCCCAGAGACAAAAGAAGCTGTAGGAAGCAAAGGATCTCCCTCAGGAGCAGAGGACATTGCAAGTTCAGAAATAGCTGGGAAGGACTGAGGAACACTTACAGCCTGGAAGGTGCCATTTTAATTAGCTCTGCAGTGTGCATAATTTATTGGACACAAATACAGAGAAAGGTTGGCAGATGCTCTCTTATGTGGCTGTGTGTGAAATGTGTTTGTTCAAGTAACCTTTAGTCCATTTCTGCTACTTTAAAGGTTTGGGTATCCAGAAATACCATTTCCTTGAAATAATTCCTAAAATAAATAAAGTGTTTATTTGGGTGATTGGGTAAATAACCAGTTACGTTTTAATCTAATAACTTTTTAGTCATTCCCTGCAGTTCCCAAAAGGTCGAAATTATGAAAAGTCAAAGAATCTAGCCAGCTACCTGAATTAATTCTTTTTAATATAAAACTGACAGTGATGAGGCAAAAAAAAGCTGCCATTTAGGTTTCATGCAGGTAGTGCTGGTCCAAATCACCCAGCAGGTCCAGCAAAAGAGCTTCATCTGAGGGTGATGTTGCTAGATATTCCTAGAAAATTGTTAAATTGGGCAAGAAAGAAAAAGAAATTAAAAACTAAAAACTAAAAAATAAAAATAAAACAAAAAATTTGCCCCGCTGAACTGTTAATCATGAAGAAGAGGCCAGTACTTTCCACGTGTAAAGGAACACACCATAGTTTTGCAGAAATCACAATTGTGAGTGAACCACCACTCTCAGCAACTATTTCAAAACTGCGGTAAGGAAGCTGGAAAGTCTGAAAGGATTTATTTGCTAACACACTTTTTTTTGTCTGAGGATTCCCAAATCAACACCAGGGTAAGATTTAATCAGTTTCATACCTTGTACTTTACTGCACTGGAACAGATTTTCCTAAGAAGCTGTGGATATCCCACCCCTGGAAGCATTCAAGGCCAGGCTGGGTGGGGTTCTGAGAAACCTGGACTAGTGGAACATGTCCTTGCCCGTGGTAGGGGGTTGGAACAAATTATCTGCAATGTCCCCTACAAATCATTCTGTGATAATTCTAGAATTCTAAGAAATTTTAAGAAGAACTTCTAAGAAGAATTCTACATCTGGGGCTAGCATATGAGTCTTTGTACTCAGAAGTTTTTCCTTGGCAAAGCCACAACAATTTTTTATTAACACGGAACCTACTGCACACCAAACTGTATAAACTTTCTTGCAGCAAGGTGTCCAGCCTTATCGGTCAGATGTCCGGCTAGCAGAGAGCAGCCAAACACCCAGCTGCAATCCTGCCAGCACCGCTCAGCATCTATGGGCCTTGGGCTGCGCTAGCTGCGGACGGGCTTGCTGCTGCCAAGACGAGGAAGAAGGAGCTGGACGCTCGCTGGGGATAAACTCAGGTTTATTGGAGATACCAAGAAATCAACCAGGGAGTGACCCTGAACAATGGGAGGAGCAAGGTTTTAAAGGGAGGAGGTGTATAAGGGAGGGGTTTACATAGAACCAATAAGGGAAGATAAGGGAGTGAACATAACATGACAGACAGTAGGGAAACCCCAATTGATACAAAGTAAGGGAAGGGCCCCAGGACCACAGCCAATCATAACCCCTACAGGGAAGAAGATTCTAGTAAACTGGGAGGAGTAGGGGTGATTGACTGGGTCCAGGGAGGAGAAACAAGCATACATATAAGGGAATGAGGGGGAGGAGGAATTACATAACATAGGGGATGGACAAAACCAATGGCGGGAGTAACTATAGCAACAAAATGAGTGGCAGGGCTAAGGTGGGAAAACTGGGGAGGGCAGAACCATCATATAAAATGCGGGGTACAGTACAGAAAATAGGGGAAAAACTAAATGAACTTAACAAACACACCACAACACTTTCTGACACAGGCCTTTGATATTATCTAATGCTCCTGATACAGCTGCATTATTTGCACATTTTGTGCAACCTTCTGTCCCAATGTTGAAGAGAAAGAAAAAATATTTGGGAAGTAAGTGATCAGAAGTAAATAAAAAAGCTATGGAAAGGTAAAAAGCCCACAAAAAATCTGCTTACTTATGGATAGCAGGTATTTATACCCTGAAGTCACCAGAAGAAAGAATTCTCAGAATATGAATGATGTCACACCAGAGGAAAAGAGAACTGTCAAGATCTGTTTACCATTAGTAAACACTGTGTGGATTTAAGTGGAGACAATTCTAGTAATTTACATTTTTAGATTAAAAAAAATAGAAGTGACCAAACTGTTTCTGTGATCCCATAATTCTAAAATAGAAAGGAGTTTAGGTGACTCTGAAAGCAAACTGCCTTTATTCTTCTAAGTTTTAAGAACAGCTTATCTCTGTTAGGCCTTTTTGAAAGGTAAAGAGGGGAAATGTAGCCTAGCAGAAGTTTTTAAAATTACTTGAAAACCTGTTTCAGCACATTAACAGACGAGCAAGGTAAGTTATGAACAGTCTTGAAAAACGCTTTTTACAACACTCATCCTACCCTTTTCAGATGATAGACACTTCAGACTCTCTCTCTGTGATTCAATTAAACAGCAAACTAGAAGTAAGAGTATTTTGGCAGGGAAACTAAATTATATCAACTATGTAAATCACTTGTCAGGAATCTAGCAGCTGTTTTCCTGAATTCATGAACAGCCAGGGGAAAACTAAAGCTGTGAGAGTTTACAAGCTGCTCACCAATTCATCCATTCCTTTACACAGGAATAATCTGAAACTCTTCAGCACCCACTGGAATGAAAGCTCATCCATGCCAATAAACTTTCCACAGGCAGGCTTCAATAATCTGCCCGCAAGATTGCACTTGAGGCTCCCTAAAGAGGGCACTAGAATATGATATTAGCAGCGAGCTGTTTTGTCTCTTCAGATTATTTTCTGCTGTGGGTGCATATGGGGAGCAACAAGGGAGATCCGCACTCACTCAGGGGAGCAGGCTGTGCCTTCAGTTGCAGAAGAGGGGAAGAGATGGAGGGAGGGGGAGGGAGAAGCAAATGCTTCTTTAAAAGCAGGAAGGAGCTCATCACTCAGAACTTGTGCTGCTCTCTCCATCTCCCCTGGATGTCCATGAAATAGACAGCCCAGCCATTGTAGCAGCAGACTATAAGGGGAGAGTGTGTATACCAGAGCTCCAAGGGAAGGCTCCAACAGAGATCTCAAAGGGACCAATGTTCCAAGGGATGGTTCTGGAGTTTTGACTATTATTTGCAAGGGCTTACCCTGAAAAGTGTTGAGGAACCATTAATTTCCAGCATGGGATAACTGTTCCATGAAATACAATGAGGTGCTTGTACACATTTCCAAGCTTTGGTGACAAGTGGTTTACCTTAGCCCCTCAAAGTCATCCATGTACCACCCAGGACAATTATTCCAGCCACATAAGCAATATTTCTTTAATCAATACCTACTGAATTCCAAGCACCTTGAATTCAGCTGACACACAGTGAAAATTGCCTTCAGCAATGGTTTCAGAAAGCCAGTAGCTAAAGATCAGTATATGTTTGTAGAGATAGATATAGATATGGTTTTGATTACATTTAATGACTGCATACAAAGAACAGATTATTTTCCCCTCTGCATAGAATGTACCATATCTGAGTACCATTCATACCTATCAAAAATCTCCAATGCTCTCAGCAGTTTAAAGGGTTATTTCAGCTGCAGAAAATTTAAAAAGTATCTTTGCCATAAGTGATACTCTTAAATTAACGTGTGTTTTCTTCCTGCATATGAGTAGGACCAAAAATATTCTGAATGCTGGTAGTTGTCAACTGATGCACATACCATAAAAATTTTCTGTGATATTTTTATATTTTACTAATGTATGCCAAGCAACTGGGTACCACAAATATACGATGCACAGACAGAAATTTAAAGCCACAGTTGCTTTCCAGACTGCTCCTGCAACAAATCTGGGGCTTCCTGGGGCCTAATTGCGTATTTTAAATGAAGCATGCACTTAAATGTCTTGCCAAGTCAAAACCTTTTTCTGTAAACTCTCTTGCCCGCTATTTTTACCCATTTTCTAGCATAATGCAAAATAGAGCTCCCACTTGAGTGTTCTGATATATAGTGAATAATTAGATCTGAAGGGAAAATAGAAACATTTTCAGGGAAAAATGTCCTTCTTGTTTTATGTCAAAATATTGCAAGAAAAAACTACAGTAATAAAGTTAACATTTATAATAACAACAATGTACAGCAATATATAGAACTGTAAAGCAAATAATAATAACAATGCATAAGTTGTTTTTAATCACCTTCACCTTAACTGAATTATTGGCTTTGTGAATATTGCTATTAATCTCCACACGGTAATTCATTAGATAAAGTATATTTACTCAGAGTGGTGTCAGAATCTGGCCCCAGTGGATTGACATTTTAAATCAATTTGCTCACTGCCTGTAGTGGTAGCATTTAAAAAGCACATTTAGTGTAAATAAGCCAGCAAAAGAATGCTTCGCAATGACTAAATATTTCTTGCTGAGGTCAACCTACTTTTTTTATTCTATTACAATGTATGAATGCAGAAAAAGTTTGGGAATAAAAGGAGAATAAAGCAGTAGCTAGTATAATAAATAAATAAGTAAATACTTGTTATTTTAGAAAATAATTGTGAATACATTGTGAAGGTGTATCAATATCTAATTTTTAGCTCTGACATACTATTATCATAAATAAAATATAAAATTTAATGAAATACGCATAATAAAATTTTGGGGGTTTCTAATACACTGGTTTTTTGACTTGGCTGAATCCCTTCTAAGTAGCATTGCATTACTATAAGACCCAATGACTAAGAGGTAATAAGAGAGAGTCATTCTTGTAAAGCAATAATATTATATGCTGATAAACAAAGAAGTATATCTTTCAGGCAACATAAAGTAAACTACTTCTGCTTATGAAAGAGGCTGAGGCTAAAATTGTGATGTTTTGAACAAACTGGTTTTGTTCTATTTCTTTCCCCCTCCTCCTATTTTTCCTTCTCTCAGTATTTTTTCTCTTTCTCATTGACCCCTTCTCCTTTTTGCCTTTTCTCCTCCCTTCTTTCTTTCTATGAAAGCTGTCCATGGAGAGGAATTCATAATGGAAATTTAACATTGTGCAGTACAATTTCAAATCCTACTTGTACAAGTTGACTTTGGCAGATTTTTCAAAGTAGGTGATTTTACACAGCTATGGCTGTGAAGCTAGTTCTTAACTTTCTTATTAGAAAAATAACTCTGCTTCCAGATGGATGATCTATCGTAATGGGAATTGAGTAGCTTATCATTACAATGAAGAAACTGTATTTTGGCTGAGAAAATAAACATCACACCAGTTCTTACTTTCATGTCAAGGGTGCAAGTTAAAACAGAAGTCTGAGAGTGAATATATATTGAAATTATTGAAATAGCTGTGTTTAGTTGACTGAACCTGAAAGACAGTTACAGCAAAAAGCTTGAAAGTAAGAAGGTTACATATGCAAGAAAATTAAATAGAGCTTAGTAGATAAGAAAACAAAGGATGATGGACAAAAACTGGTTGAAAAGTGCTGATACTTTATTTGGCATGTTGCAATTTAAGAAGACCGGGTTGCCATTAAGAAGGGTTGTCAAAATTTATTTTTTTCTTTGTTCTTTTATCCTGTTCTTTCATAATGCTCAGGCACAAAATTATGTCAAAGAAGGTATCGAATGATTGGTCCCAAAACATCTGAGAAACTGAGTAAATTGCCCAGATTTTCCTCTGTTCTTCCCCTCCTGTCTTCCCATCCTGCGCTTGAATCCATTCAATGGCTTTTCTATTACATTTGCCTTAGATTCACATTTCTTTAACTGTATCTCTTATTTACCTTCTTTTTAAGGCTTTTTCTACAGCCTTGTTTTCTCTTCTACCTTCACCTACAATCTGTACGTTCTCCCTTTTCATACTCTCTTGCACTGCACTCAAGTACAGTGGATACAGCATCAATAGGAGTTCCCAATACATCCACTGCTTAACTGTAGTTTACCTTTCTTTTCTCTAAGTTTCTCCTTATACAGTATTCATTAAGCAATGTAAGTAAATGAAATATTTGTGTGCTATTGGCAGATTTCAACAAATTACAGTTGTGCAATTTATTTAGTGACAAAAATATTGTTGGTTTCATACTTTCCACAGATGAAAACAGCTAGCATAGAGGAGTATGTGTGGGTTTTGTGTGGTTTTATGTGCCCAAAAATCTACAGACAACATAGCTAATTCACATAATGTACTTGAGTGATAGATTTAGCATTTAAATCTCTTAATTAGGGGCAACCTATACATAAATAGAAGTAAATAGAGAATGTCTTGCTATATAAGTTCCTGTGGAAAATTCAACACATTCTTTGCACCAACAAATCCAAAGGGAATAACTTCTGCCCTTTGAAAGAGTTTTGCAGCTACCATTGTTTTCAGTAGTTCCACAAACCTAACTGTCCAACAAGTCTCTGCCCAAGACCTCCCTTACAAACTGCCTTGGCAGGCATTGAGCCTGGCAGACTGGCAGGTTAGTTTGTTGTGCATTTGGCATATCTGCTTTGTGAAAACTTTAAATGTCCTAAATAAGCCTGGTTTTCTCCTTTTTGGGGAACTACGTCCTTCAATATTCTTTATGGCCATGTCTGTGGGATTTGTTTGAGGACAGATATCTCAAACATACAGATAAGAACTGAGTTCAGAACGGAAGCAGAGAAACCCAACCAATTGTGTGTGATTACCCAGCCCTTCTATAGACCTCTGTTGAGGAAAAGTCACCATGCAGCATCATTAGGACTGATGCCAGCAGGAAGAAACCATCAAATAGCCCCATTAGCAGGGCATAAAATCTATTAACCACTTCTTCTGTGGGGTCAGGATTATAAAGGCTGAAAAGATGACAGTGATTACTGTCTTCTGTAAGTCATGTCAGTGCACAAAATTTATATAATCCATTTTGCTTTCCATTCTTCTTGTCTGTAAGGATTCAAGAATACTGCAACAAATATCACACAGAAAAGTAATGTTGTAGATTTGCATGTCTGACCACCTAAATTTTTGAGGAAAAGGTTGTGGGAGAAAGATGTGCACTTAAAGTGTCAAGAGGCAGGAGTGATGGGCAGCAGTGAGTGGTTAAGAAATGAGGAAGTCTAGGAATATTCTTGTAGTGCAGGAGAGGTTATCTCTGTGGGATTTACATATTTATATTCATATACTTATAACCAGAAAGAATGTCTTGCATCTGACAGACAATATAAAAACAAAAAATTAAAACCCATCTAAAATATGTCACCTTTATTTTGTAAGCTTTTTACTACCTTTCTCCTCTCCAATTCTTTCAAAGGTTTATAGTTGTTGGTACAGAATTTATAAAGTTTCATTGTCCATGTTTCATAATCATGCTGTGCAGCCTGAATACCTTGTCTATGTTTCAGATACTTGTAAAAAATGGTATTTTTCCATAGAGAGCAAAACTTGATTCTTCTGTCTGAAAATAATTTGGGGAAGGGTGAGGGTTATAATCATACTGCAAGGTGAAATGTTTCTGCAGTATGTCTCACACCATGCCTATCAAATCTTCACCAAATTTTCCTTTTCCTGCTCTGCATTTGAATGAATCTGCCAGTTACCCACAATAATTTAGAAGTATGGATAATAAGTTTGGGATATTTCATAATATTTAGCTTCTCAGATGTAAAGAACTTTTTTGACCCACTGATCAACCTTTTCACCCTCTATAGGAAATTTGCTCTAGCATTGGCTTCTTTACATGACATCCCTTATGCATTAATAAAATGTCATCTTTATAAAGTGAGGAACTCCAGCTAAGTTTTCATCCTCCAGTTCAAATGACTGGCATTCAAATATAAAGGAGTGTAGACACAGGAGTACACACAAACACACACACACATGCATCCATGAAAGGCATCTGTTCTTTACATGACTGATGCTGAAGATATCTAAGCAACTCAGATTTCTTCCATATTTAAAGATAAATCACTTTAAAGTTGTTTCATTTTCATTAGTTCTTAAGGTTGCCTCAGAGCTATGCACAGGTAAACTCCATGGCAAATTCCTAGTCCATTCATTATCCTGAGATTTTGACATAAATACTCTAAAAATACATACTCTTCATTTTACCCATGGAACAAAAAGCATCTAACATTGCAAGTGAATGAATAAATGAAATCATTCCAATCACAGATTAAAAAAAAAAAAAATCAGCCATCCTTTAAAAAAAACAAAACAACCAACCAAAAAGACCCTCAAATCACAAAAAAAAAAAAAAAAAAACTAAACAAGCTAAACTAAACTAAGCCAAACAGAACCTTGTCTGAACACGTCTGTGGTAATTTTTAACCCTGAGCAGTAGCACAAGAAGGATAGAAAGAAAGCAGTATAGAGTGAGGGGAAAACTTCAGGCAACCTTTTCTTGTCCTGATCTAACTCTTGGTTTTGTCTCTCTGATCAACATCACATAAAAAAAACCCCTTGAAACTACACCACTTGATGAATCATTTTGTGTTTTATCATGGAGTTATAGAACCATAAAATGATCTGGGTCGGAAGAGACCTTAAAGATCATTCAGTTCCAACCCTATGCCCAAGGGCAGGGACACCTTCCACTAGACCAGGTTCCTTAGAGCCCCACCCAGCCTGGCTTTGAAAACTTTGAGGGATGAGGAATTTAATACATTTAGGGTTGCCTCCACAGGGTTTATCTAAAAGAATACCTTATGTACAAAAGGTAAGGTAAGTTACAGGGAGGAAATACAGATACATAATAGATTTTAAAGCCAGTAAAGCAAAAATGTGACAAAAAAAATCCTCTAGATGCTAAAACAAAAAAAATGCAGGCTAACAGACCAAAAGCAGCACAGGACAGGATAGGTAAATTTAAGCAAAGGACCATAATCAAAAAGTAGCAAGATGAATTCTTATACCTAGTATTATATGAGTTAAGAACGAAGTTCTACTAGTTTCTCCTCATTTGATAAATTACTGAACACAGATTATACTCCAAAATTTGCAAGTAAAAACTAACATTTTGCACTTGTCAATACTCCTAAAGCTGTGAATAAGCTTTAAAAACTGCAGTGTTTGATGGGCATATCTTACAGACGAGACAAATTAAATTCAATGAATGAATTGATGTGGTCAGCACCATGACACAGATTTTGACATAAACATGACAAAACTCTAAAACATATGCCTTGACCACTAGCAAAAACCAGGAGTTTGTAGGAAGCAAGAAAACACCACTCAAACCCTGTGACAAATTTTGAAAACACCAAGATTAAATTGTGAAAGATATGTTATTTACCTGAGCAAAATAGATAGTATCTTTAACTAGGACTAAATGTTAACATTTATTCATGTTATGACTGATCTTTGTTTTAGGATGTACATTTATATTTACACTACTACTTTTACAGTGATATAATAATATGCACTGTATACTACAATGTAAGAGGACTGTGTGTTTGGGCAACTTGAAAGACCATGTTCAAATAACTGTAGTTAAGTAAATCACTCCATTATACTACAAATTAAAAACTCCTAGAAGTATTCTTCCATAATTTCTCCTGAGGTGCTTGTCTGTCTAACTCTTAGGCCAGCAAATGAGATGTCTTTTAGAGGGCTTGGTGTTCCTTTTCTTCTTGTTGACTGTGCACATTTGAAATGCACTAAACCTGAAGTGAAAATGCATCATGTTTACCTTGCATCCTGTTTTCTTTCAACTGGACATTCAATATTTTAAGTGCCTGTTCAGGTCCCTTTTGTATGAAATTAAGAACATGTATGTACTTTTAAAGTAGTCATGCTTTTCTCTTGCTTACACATCTCTTATGCAAGAGGGGAAGATAAATGGTATGATGAAAATGAACTTAAACACTTTCTACTGACTTAAAACCCCCCAACACTAAATAAGTCTAGTGAAAGACTTTCAGCCCTATTATAGTAATAAAATTACAGCCTGGACTAGAGTTAGCTGAACTCTGACAGTACCTCTGTACACTATGTCCAACCTACTCCCAAACCACAAATATATCATATAAAAGAGGCTCTGTGGGCTAAGCAAGATTACAGAGAAGCCTGAATTTTATTTTTTTTAACAAAGAAATTTATGTTTCATAATTCATTGCTATTTATTGAAGTTCTAGCTCTGCCACTTAAACAGAGAGTTTATCTATATCTTTCAGTGGTGCTGCATATTGTACAAGTTCCAACAGAGTGGAGGAAGGGTGACAGAATCAAGGGTACGTTATTTCCTGGAGAAGATTTTTGGAATTTCATATTCAGTGTCTAATCAGTACTCCAACTCAACTGTCAGTAACTTTCTGCCCTAGGAGAGACAGCAGTGAGCACTCTTCTGGTGTTAAGTTCACATTTAAACTGAAATATTGTCGGTTTCTCGGCTGTTTCAATGACCTGGAAAGGCCCGGGGTGGCCTTGGACAGCCCGCGCTTCAAAGGACGAGAAGAGGCTTCAGGTTTTTTCTCGGTCTCAGTGTTTATTAATTGTTTATCTAAAAGATTTTCCCTCGGCCTGACAGAGGTCTGCACAGCAGCCAGCCATGAGCACACTGAGAGCTCCCGGGGCGGTCACCTATCTTTATACTCAAAATTACGTATACAATATTTATCAATTTTCCCCAATACCTTTTACCCTTATTAGCCAGTGCACTTTTAGTAATAACCAATCCCAAAGTGCCAACATCACCACAGAAGATGGAGGCCAAGAAGAAGAAGAAGAACAGGACAGGCCCCAATTCCTCCATCTTACTTCTTTAGACCCCCCTGTACAGAAATCCTAAACCCTGTGTTTCACACTCTAATTAACTTATCCCTTCACCATTTACCCCAGTGAAATCCTCCTATCCTCATACAGGTGTCGTCTCCTGTGTAGGATCAAAGTCCAGCCACCAGACACTTCTGGCAACATTCCAGGACTCCCGAGCCCCCCAAGGGTGGTCTCGGTCACTCTGCACATCAGTCCTGAGGTGCTGAGATCCCACATCTCCCCCTTCTGTTTGCACCAAGAAGACCTCTTTTGCTATCTGATTCATGGCACGTTTTAAACATGCAAAGATGCATGGGACGACAAGTATGAGGACTAGGAGAACTATTAAGACATAGAACCCTACCCTTAAAATTCCTCTCCAAATGGGAGAGATGTCAAAGAATTCTACCGGCTGATCGATCCATGATCCTGTGATCTCGCCAAGCTTATTTATGCTATCCTTTATATTTTTAATACTTTCGTGAATTGACCTCGAATGATCTGAGAGATTCATGCAGCACATCCCTTCAAACTCTTCACACCCATGTCCATGAGTGAGCAATAGATAATCGATCGCTGCTCTGTTTTGAAGAGTCGCCTGTCTTACACCATTGAAGTCTTTTAACATGTCATCCAATGCGACAGACACAGACCGCGCATGTTTGCTCAACCAACAACCCATGCGGTCGACTTGAGTCAAGACTACCCCTGATGCTGTTTGAGGTGAGAAGATTGCTGTAGCAATTCTCGCAGCCTTGTCCCAAGAAAATATTTCGTCATTGCAATCTGCCGCATAATGTTGTATTGATCTTTTCTCTTTACGTTTTCTCTCCCTTAACATGTTCAAATCAGGCGATAGCATTGAAATTTCCCCAATGCTGCATGGACCTCCCGTGGCATTAGCAGGAATGCTGTGCCAAATTCTGTCCCAGCAAATTAAGAACAAACCCCGCGGCAATTGCACTGGGACTTGGACCAATTCTCTGGCAGTTTTCTCTGTATATTTACACCATCCTGATGCATTCTTATAGAATTCATGATTGGGAGTTAAATCGATAGTTTTTGCCTTTGTGACCTTCGGAGTTTCAAACTGCATGCAGAGTTCCATTGTCATGGACCCAAAAATTTCCAATTCCTGAGGTTCTGTAGAAGCCACAGGAAGTAGATGTGTCCAAGCACACCACTCTTTCACAGGATCTCTAATGACCTGCGAAATGTTAACTGCGGAGTGCCCTGGAACTGGCCATTCGTCCACTGGCAATCCAACCATGCATGCTGAAAATGGTTTCCCTGGCCTCGAATGTGTCAGGCAAATACTATCTAAATTCGCTGCCTGAGCTACAGTCTCCCATACATTTTGCTTTGGTTGACTAACAGGTAAATTTCCTCCATTGCTTACTGCAATGAATGAAAGAATGATGCACATAAGCATCATGAAACTCATTACTTCGCTTTTATGTGAAAATCCCCAAAGTCTTTAGTTTTTTTTTATTTCTCTTCTGAATCGCTCTTTCCAGTCTGAGTCTCGACTTCTGTCTGAGTACTCATCTCTTTGTTTCTCGGATCAGCATTCTCGTGTTCTCGCGTTCGAAATGGCTTCACGTGTCGCGCTGACACCCACTTCAGACCTCAATCTGTGGAAACACAAGCGAAACCCTTGCCCCCCACTAGGTGGCACTGTCACCGGCCTCCCCAGTTTGGATGACGGAATGAGCTCGACTGCCCCTTTTCTGGTCGACTGCCGTGTCTGAGACCGAGTCTGCCTGGCTTTTAATTCAGCTGAAAATGGAGCTCGAACACCAGAACGTCTCCCTTGAAGGGATGAGCCTTTGAATAAAGGCACCAAGTCTGGAGAGGGTGTGGAGCCCCGGGACGTAGAATCCCGAGCACAGCCCCTCCTCGCCCGAGACGTCACAGGGGACCTGGCCCGCCCCCGCCCGCGTTCTGCTCTCCGTGCATGCATGCTCTCCGAGCCGCTCCCTGTCTCTCCCGAGCTGATGTCACTCTCTCCCCCTTGTTCCACCTCCGAAGTCTCCTCCCCTCGGTCTGTCCCTGACTCTGTCTCCTCCTCCTCTGACGCTGTGACCACTCCTCCCACCGGTGTGCGCAGCCTGCCTCCCGCCGGCCCCCGGGCCCGCTCCACGATTTGAGCCGACCTCCGCACCGGGTCTGACGTCACAACCACGCACATCCTGCGTCTCTCTATGGTGGCCCTTTGGGGCTGCGCAGCTTCCCCCAATTCGCCGCCCGTGTATAATGCCCCCGTGCTGGTTTGTGACTCCCCCCCCGGGTCTTTGCGAGTCCTGCCTTTTGCGCGCGTCTCTGCTACCCTGCTGGCCGGGGCGGCCGCCGCCCCCGGCGTTGTGCTGACCAAAGCCGCACCGGAACTCGTGTCTCCTGTTATCTCTTTACCCGCGCCTCCCGCCTGCACCGCCGCAGCCTGGCCGCCCTGCTCTGCCGCCCTGCCGCCGCGAGAAAGCGCCCCTCCCGATCCCTTTTTCCCCCCCTGCATCCCCCCTTCCGATCCTGACTCCCCTGTACTCTCCGGGGTTTCAGCACGCTTTAGGAGTTTCCTGGGGTTTCTGGGTCTTGGGACCAGAGGTTTTAATATTATTTCCTGCTCTCTTTCCTCGAGAGCCCTTTCCCCCTAGCTACTTGAGGCCAGAGCTAATTTTTTCTCAGGGCTTTGCTCCCCCCCTCCTTCTGAGGGTCCCACAACTTTTCGTTGCTCTTCCAGTCTTTTCAACTGCACCGAAATGCCTTCTAGCATTATTCTTGCTGGCGAGAGCAGCTTTAACGCTTTCTCATCTTTTTTTCGTTACTAAGAGATATGTCTATTAATTTCCTGCCAAAACCCCACTTCGAATAGCAGGCATGTTTCTGCAAGTGGATAATTGAGCCTCAGCCACAACAATAACTGTTTTAATTCCTTCTTTGGGATCCCTTCCGTGTATGATTCAGCCACACCTTGTAAGGCGGACAAAATTTCCCGCTGTTCCTGGGAGAGTGTGCCCCCCATGTTCTTATTTTTGACCTTCTCACCGAATCTGTCGTCAGAGCTGTCTGAAGGCTCCCGATCTCCATCCAGCAGGTCACGAGGGATGGATCCAGAGGCGTCTTTCTGGTTCCGATCCGGACTGCTCTGCTACGAACTTTCTTCGGCAGAAGCTGAGAGATGTAATTCTCAGTGACTGCTGTTTTTTGCAGACTCTCCTGGCCGTTTTTTTTTTTTTTTCTTTCTTCAGGCTTCTCTCCTCAGGAGCTATCAGTGCTCTCCTGGGAACTCGTCCTAGGCCGGAGCTGACCCCTTGGCTCTTCAGCTCTTCAGGTCTTCAGCTCTTCAGGGCTGATCCCCCCCCGAAAGGTTGGTGGGGAGTAGCCCACGCAGCGAACGCCACTTGTCAGTTTCTCAGCTGTTTCAATGACCTGGAAAGGCCCGGGGTGGCCTTGGACAGCCCGCGCTTCAAAGGACGAGAAGAGGCTTCAGGTTTTTTCTCGGTCTCGGTGTTTATTAATTGTTTATCTAAAAGATTTTCTCTCGGCCCGACAGAGGTCTGCACAGCAAGCCAGCCATGAGCACACTGAGAGCCCCCGGGGCGGTCACCTATCTTTATACTCAAAATTACGTATACAATATTTATCAATTTTCCCCAATACCTTTTACCCTTATTAGCCAGTGCACTTTTAGTAATAACCAATCCCAAAGTGCCAACATCACCACAGAAGATGGAGGCCAAGAAGAAGAAGAAGAACAGGACAGGCCCCAATTCCTCCATCTTACTTCTTTAGACCCCCCTGTACAGAAATCCTAAACCCTGTGTTTCACACTCTAATTAACTTATCCCTTCACCATTTACCCCAGTGAAATCCTCCTATCCTCATACAGGTGTCGTCTCCTGTGTAGGATCAAAGTCCAGCCACCAGACACTTCTGGCAACATTCCAGGACTCCCGAGCCCCCCAAGGGTGGTCTCGGTCACTCTGCACCTCCGTCCTGAGGTGCTGAGATCCCACAAAATATTGCATATATTGTTCCATATATTGCTCTTGAAAACACAATAACCATATGAACAATTTATGGTATACTTTGACAGAAGAACAGGGATGAATTGAATTTATTTCCACAGGATATGCTTTTGCTATCCCAGTTCTCACCCAGAAAATAAAAACATATTGCTGAGCACCTGGAGAAATCACCTAAAATGCGCATACATCCTGCATTCTAGAATCACAGTCACAGTTGCCAAGTAACTACTTTTTTGAAATATAAGAGATTTGATTATGGTCACTTTTCCTAGTGAATAACTGTGAAGAAATGGACGAATGGGTTTCCTAGAGGCTCACTGTAAATACAGCATGTTGAATATTCTATTTCTTTTTCTTTTTAAATTTTTTTTTCTCACTGTGCAATATGCAGAACTGTAAAAATAACTTAAGAGGCATTGCACATATTTAGGTATATTTAGATTCTAAACACATTATTCTTTGGACTCCTAACTACAAGATTGCATTTCCTACCTATTGCCTCCTTGCTCTGAATGAATGACAAATGAGAGAAGTTAGAAGCAGCCAGAAGGAATTTCCATCCCATATAATATTGAAATTCTAAGCAATGTTCCAAAAATTGCAAAGAAATAGAATCGTCCATTAAGCTAAAGGGGGTTTTTTCCCATATAG
The DNA here is from genome assembly GCF_027887145.1 of Ammospiza caudacuta. Taxonomy (NCBI): domain Eukaryota; kingdom Metazoa; phylum Chordata; class Aves; order Passeriformes; family Passerellidae; genus Ammospiza; species Ammospiza caudacuta. Next base: position 84,836,131 of record NC_080593.1, read on the forward strand.
ATGTTTCTGCTGCACAAAACAGGAATGTTGACTACAGAAAGATATGTTTTAAAGGGAAAGCAAAATCAGGGAGTAATGTGAGAAGTAATTTTTCTTGCTGTACAATGCTGCCTGTCTTATCAACACTCAGCTGCTGTCTGATACCCATAGGCAAATATCAGTTGGTGTGGGAAGCACTGGTGACATAATATGAGAGAAAAGTCAACAGTAGGACACCACATTAGGCCTATAACTTCTTGCATCAAGCCAGTTACGATTTTCTTATCTCCCTCATAAGTCATTCTAGTTGTGCATCCTGTTTTGCTGAGCAGTGCTGTAAAGTAATTCCATAAGTAATCACTAATAAGATTACAGCTCTGAAGGGTGTAAAGATATCAAAAGATTGGCACAGAAAAGTCATCATTTTCTTTATGAAAAATGTGTAGGGGGGTTCATGTATAAATGTAATAAAAAAGAATTTCAAAGGGTGAAGATAAGTCATATCAGTCAAGAGTAAAAAAACTGCAGAACACTTTCTCTTTTATGTTTTTGTTTTTAGGAGATGTAGGAATTGAATGCTAATGTCTCCTTTCCATGAGAAGAAATTAATGTTATCTATATGCCCTTTTTCCTTTTTGACAATATGTTACTTCCCTGGAGGTTTACATGGGGTTTTTTCATCGTACTGAGGCTGGTAGGCACAGTATCTCTCAGAAAATAATGTCAAACTGCTAATTACCAAGAGCAGTATTTAAATAAGCTGATCAGATCTGTTATATTTCAGTTCCTTACTTCTGAAATGCTAGCTGAGCATCAGACTGTTCTATAAATGCCATATGTACCTCCTTAGTTATTTCACTGGGTCTGTCATGTTTGTATAAAATGCCTTGTATTCCTGTTTTGGTTGGACAAAACACATGTGAATACATGTATTTTTTTTTTGCAAATATATTTGTGGGGTTTTTTTAAATGATGTATAGAACTTGTCTTATCCAGTTTGCTCATATTTCTTTTTTTGTATCTCAAAATCCAGTACAATTCTTTTTTTTGTGTGTGTGTACTGAGATGGACAGGAAGAAAAGACAAGAGGATAAAGAGGCAAATAATAAGAGGTATGGTCAAATTTAAAGCAATTTCCAATCATGAACACTTCCTGCGAGAGACAAGTGTTTTGATTAACATCAAGAATATTTCAAGCAGCATTATTTACCAAAGCGTGCAGGGATGACATTGCATAGTAATGAGGTATAATAAAATCATTGATGCAGACGTGGAAAAAGCATTATTATCCTCCTTTCTTTGAAATAGCAATTCCTGTATTATTCTTCATTGATTCATTTTCATGCTCTGAGACCAAACAAAGTAAATTTTTCTCAAAAACCTTTGAAAAAGCTGTAAATGAGAGAAAAAAAAAATTCCAGATAACGACTTAAAACTGGTTTGATTTTGAGCACTGAAATCAATAAATTAATCTTGAAAACTATCTTATTGGGAAATTTTTCTTTACTTAGAAATGGAGAAATAAATTTTGTAGTGGCATGAAAAAGACATTAAAAGAGTGAGAGCACCACTTAATTTTCATTATTTTCCTCAGGAAAATGACCAGAAAAATATTTTGAGTAGAAACAGAACATACAACCCTCAAAGTTCAGGAATGGATGAGCAGAACTAGCTCTTTTAGCCTCTCTTTTACCCAGAATTAATGGGATATCTGCAGTTGACAGGACTTTCCTCACAATAAGCATATGTTGCAGAGGCATGTGTGCACGTCCTTATGAGAGGACTTCTGTCAGTAACCCCTCCTTTCCCTTTGTTCCTCTCCATTATCAAATACTTACATAAAAATCCAGGAATTGACTAGGCATTGAAAGAACAGAACTGAAATATCAATTTTTTCTCTCCAAGAATGACTCAGTCAACAATCTACGTGTGCCTAGCAATGGCACATTGCAGCTCACAAATGTAGGGCAGTAGCTCAAGTTTCCCCTAACCTCTTTTGAAATCTGTATTTTTTGTTTAGTTTGATTTGGTTTGGTTTGGTTTGGCTTGGTTTGGTTTGGTTAGGCTTGGTTTATTGTGGGTTTTTCCAATTCTCCCTACTTTCAAAAATCAAAGGAAATTGTATAAAAATAAAAACTGGAAGAAAAAGGGCTGGAGAATATGTTATACAGTGAGAAGCTTACTTAGTTTAACAAAAGAGAAAATTATACCAGATTAAGACTAACTCAGTGACTTCAGCTCAGTAGTAGTTGAATGGCATGTAACAACTAATTTATTTCATATCAAAGAAATCTGGATTGTTTCATGCCAGATTATTTTCTTATTCCTGGCATGGTATGAGGATTCTTTGCAGTATGTTTCCTAACATATAAATATAGCTGAAATTTACCATCTACATATCACTTAGATTTCATTCATCACATACCATTTTACCCATTAGATCACCTTCCCCTGTTGTAGCATGTGTATGGCATGTACTCCTAACATTTTATCCTGTGATCCTCTGCTTGACTGTGCACCTTATTGTATTCATTGTATCCATCCATCCATCCATCCATCCATCCATCCATCCATCCATCCATCCATCCATCCATCCATCCAATCCATTATGATCACCAGCATATTTGTGTTCCTGCTGAGTGTGGTCCCAGGGTAGAAATGATGGGGTGATACTTCACTATGGCAAAAATGCTGGTCATTCCTGTCATGAATAATGCAGTGTTGGGACTCCCACTACATAAGACATAAAATTAAACAAATATGTTTATAACACAGAGAAGATGGACAGAATTCTGCCCTTAATGTTACAACATTGTCCCCTGCTTAAAAGACTGTCCAACACCACAGTATTGCTTGCAAAAATACCATCAGCAAGAAAAGATCTGATCAGGTAAGAGACTGAAGGCTGAAGGAAGGCCAAAAATAAAATTTAACATCCTTATGTAGTCATTATTCTTGTGCTAATAATGGAAATGAATAATAAGCCTCTGGGGAAAACACCTGGAGAAGATGTGTGTTATTCCCAAATTAGACTCCAGGAGGTGTCACTATAGACAGCAAGGTGCTCCCTTCTCACCTAAGTTGTCCTTATAAGTCCATATACTCTCTGTATAACATCTTTGTGGAGATGTGACTTTCAGCCACACTCAAGCTAAAGTTCTTCAGAATATCACCTGGTCAGAGTGAGCACACTGCATTATTTAGTATGATCATATTTTAACATGCAGAATTAATGAGGAAAAGAAAGAAATCTAATCTTTAATTCAACTAAATTTATTTCAAACAATATTTGAGTTATAATGGTCCTCAGAACTTGAGAATTCAAGTGTCAAAATGTAACTATTATGCCACCACTATGGCAATACTACTAGCTACAATAGGTGAGTTCAGGAGTTTTGGTTTCTATCACAGAGGGATTTTAAGATCAGACTAGCTAGAACCTTTCTGGAATGCTGTAAATGTCTTTGAGAATTTTGCTCTTTCCTGGTTATATGGAGAAACTATTGAGATTATCTTCAAAATCTGCTAGGTGTTAAGTGCTCTGTGATTTCCTCTCAATGTGAAACTTACCTTCTTTTTTGTTTTCTTTCACTTTTTCTTTTATCTCAACTCACTTCATTTTAAAAAATATGTTTCCATTTAGAAAACAATGTATAGTTCAAAAAATTTACTTGCTGTTTTAGAAAGTACCAAATAGGTCTAATAATCTTGCATGACTTGGGTTATAATTCAGGTCTGCACAAGGAGATGGGATGAGCCAAAAGACTCATTGTTTTACCAGAAAATAGGAAAAATGTGGGGAAGAGAAACCAACTTCTGAAGATTATCTGTGCTGGACCTCTTTAAGCATCCAGGACCATAGGATGGCTGCCATAAGCAGCAGACCAAAGGGAATGAAAGAAACCAGTTGGAATTAGTTGTGCAGTGGGCCGAAGAAGTCCAAATGTCAAAATGCCTTGATACGGCTTTCTGGTCACTCATTCTATTTTTTTATGACATGTACTTTGAAGAAGACCTGGAAGTGTTGAACACTATGAGACACCTTGCTCCAAAGTAATTTTACAACAATGTAAATATCTTTTAAAGTAAATTTCATTAAACAGATAATATTTACCTACAGAGAATTTTCTTAGAAAAATTTGAATTGAAAGCTGGTTTTCATTTTCAGTTTGCTACTGTAGACTTTCTAAAGTAGATATTTCCTTCATAAGACTTTCCACTTCCCATTGTTTAAATAAAATATGATTGTCTTCTTTATTTTAGAAATAATCCAATTATGGAAACTGTCAGAGTATGGAAATGCAAATTAAAGAGTGGCCAGAAATTTAATTTTGCCTCTCAAGAGCTTAGAAAATTCTTTTGTGGGAAAGGCATGTTTCAAATTAGCTCACTACTAATACTTTTAAAATTACAGGCTTCATCTTGGAGATGCTACTGTTCAGCTTTTAAGCATAAATTCATGCAAATTCTGAGATCACACACTGTAAGTACTTAATGTTCATTCACAACTGTCTTGAATATATAAAAATTGGAAAGCTGAATGTCGCAAATTGTCTTTTCATGGTAAATCCATTATGCACTGTAACGGTGTTTTGAAGTGTGACCTGTTTTAATAAATACGTATCCTCATTGAGTTTACTATGATTTTTTCACTGTAGTAGGACAGAAATATTCCTAAATCCTGTATCTTGGAGATTGATGTGAAAAGGTAGGTTACCTATACCAAGTCAATTAATTTGATCTCATTCTGCAGCTACAGACATTTGGTCTTTAAAATATTACATATATGCTTCATCTGAAAAATGCATGCAATATATAATTTCTAGCCTGACTCAGTGAGAGATATCTCTGATAAGAAAAAACCCCACAGGTTATCCTGTTCACATACAATGCAGTAGCTATTACTGCAACAAATAGAAGTAAAATATACCTTTCTCATATCTATGAATGTTGATGTACTTAAAATGATTTCATTATAATAGATTATTAAACTAGGCCCAAAAAGACCATTCAAACTTTGAACTGGTTTGTGCAGGTCAGAAAAGTTTGTCTCAAAATGTCATAATGATGCAGATTTTCAATAAATTTATATGACTTCTTTTAATTTCACTCAAAAAACGCATGCCTTATACAGAAAAAAATTAAAACCAAAGAAACAAAAAATCATTTTGAATCTATGAAAATTATTAGAATGAGGGAGAATTTCTTTTATGTAGTAATTCACTCACTTCAGCTTATGTTATAACATCACAGAATAAGTTAGAATCTGAAAAAGATTTTATTAAACTCTCCATGTATTGTCAAATTGACATAAGTGCATTCTTCTTAGGAATTAATGTTTTCTTTCATTTTTAGAATACCTCTTTAACGATCTATTCTGCACATGTACTGATTTCTGCCTATTTCTGAAAGGAAAAGCTCATAGGAAAAAAGTGCTCAAAGGCAAAATCATTCTCATGGCTCATGAATAACACTGCACAACATACAGCTGGTATTTTGCATTATTTAGAAGATAGACTGAAATTCTGTTGGAATTAACATTTTATGGTTAGTGTAATGATAGCCACAACTGGATAAAGATCCAATTTTTTGCTTCTTTAACTTGAGCATGTAAGTTTTCATAAAAGGCCAAGAACCACAAGGTTAGGCCCCATCAAAGTTTTCAAAAAGTCATGCAAATATTAAGATTTGGATTATGACACTATTGATTCAGGATAATTCTCACTGTTTCCTGTATTTTCCACTGAACTTGAAAACTGCAGAAATCAAATTCTGTGGTCTAAAACATGTCACTGAGATTGGTGACATGTTTTAGACAACATAAGATTTTGAGCCATGAAGACCTTACTCTCAAAGATGCCAATTCCAGGCAATGGAAATTAAGGTCCAGAACATTTTCAGGAGTTTGTATCTCAGTTCCTCAAATACTCAAACTCACTAAGTGGCCAAGTTCTCTCCCTTTACTTTCTTTTCCTGCTGTGTCAGCATTATAGCAGTCTCAAAGGCTAGCAACTAACTCAAATGGAGAAGAGCTGACCATTCTTAAAACTGCTATTTTATGTCCTGGAAGAGATAGACTAAGAGACAGGCTGGTCATTTTCTTTTCAATAGCAATTGGAATAGACATGCAGAAATTTGTGTGTGTTTGTTGGGAAGGGTATTAGCTAATTCTTCACTGTTGGAGCTTTTGTGGTTTTGGATTTCCTATTTTATTAAAATTCTAGCAGGAAATAAAAACCACAAAAAAACCCACACAGCTGTGCTATTTATCCATTATTCTTGTTATCTTTTTATCTCTTGCTTCTTTGTTAAAATGCAGAGACTACTCATGCCAAGACAGCATTGACCAGAACCTATGGAGGATTTGCAGCTCAGGGTCCATAACAGCACCAGCTATGAAATGGCCATTCTGTCAGGGACAAGCTGGCTGCTGGTCTCAGCTGGAAATTGGTGCTGTTTCATTATTGAGGTCAAGAACAGGATGGTGTTCTAGCAGCAAGTAATGGTAAAATGTCATTGGAAGTGGAATAAAAGACATTCCAATCTTTAACATTCACAGCATCCATTGCAAAGAGAAGGGAAAAGACTAGAAGAGGCTGGCAATTTCCTCCTAAAGGCCTCATCTGCCTACTCCAGCTGACATCTGGGGCATGTTGATCCCAAAGGACTCAGCTCTTACAAATTACTATAAAGTGGGTGAAGTTCATCTCTCACAGTGACCACAGCTCCATGAGCCCTTCCATTTGTGTCATATAGTTAGTCCAGACCAGTCTTGGATTAAAAATGGGTATCAGTCTGGAAAGGCAGGAGGTTAGTATGGAATATGTGATTGTTTTCCTAGCTAAAGATTACAAAGGCTTAGGAATCTAGGTTTTCTGGAGTAATAAACAAATTCCAGGACACCAGGAGACCTTTGTCTCCTGTGACCATAAAGACAATATTCCACATACTCTTGTACATGGAAAGAAACCCCAAGAAGACAGAAAAGAGTCTATTTTCTATAAGGGTACTACTTATCTATTAAGAAAATCTTTAAACAGAGATTGGAGAGGGAAAGGCAGTGTGAGTGACAGAAGTTCATAGTTAGGAATTAAAAGAGAAATTTGAATAAGAGTATCAAGATTTCTTGAGTGGGAGGAGATAAGGACTATTCAGAATAAGATCAAAAGACAAGAAACAGGAAATTAGAGGTCAGACTATTTATTTATGTATGCTGATGAACAGCATACAGGGAAAGGGGCTGAAAAACTTATATTAAAAAAATGCAATTTTTTAGAAGGACAAAGGATGACCACGGAACTGTGTCTATTGAAATAATGAGGGAGAAAAAGTATTACATAAAAATTAGGTAGACTTCAATGCTGAGAGAGAATTTGTAGTCATTGTCTAATAAGAACAAGGATTAAGAGATAAAACAAAAACTAAAGGAAAAACGCAAGGGTCATAATTTACCCTAGGAAGAGACGCAAGAAGTATCACAAGAGATAAACTTGGTTAAAGTATAAAATTCTTATTGACTCCACCCCAAAGAATGAATTTTAAATATGATGGTAGATATATGAAAAATTAAATTTTAAAAAGCAGCAGGAACATGTAAACACAAGGTAAAATAGCAAAGAAAGAATAAAACAAAAACCAAAACAAACAAAACAAAACAAAACAAAACAAAAAAACCCCAAACCAACCCAGAAAAAAAAACCCAGAAGACCACAACCAGAAGAACAAAAAAGGACATGAAATGAAGTGCAATTATCAAGCAACTACTTTGGCGATAAAAAGTGCTCGTTCTATTATTGACTTAGTATAATACTTTGAAACAGGTTTTTCCTTTCCTGTTAATTTTAAAAGAAAGAGTAAGGTCTGCTCTACTCAAATAGCTTGTAGGTGAATTTGAGCATGAAGGTTCTTCATGCTTTTTTTTACCACTAAACAAGCCATCTGTGATCAAGTAACTAATATAATTAAGATTGCTTCTTCCAACCGTATTTCTTAAGGAGATGACAAAATGTTTGCAGATATCTAGAACATAAGGCAGAAGTTACATGCAGATGGCATCCAACAAGACAACAGGTTTGGTTTTTTTACTCTACATATAAATTTGTCAATCTAAACTGATTTCCTTCTGCATAGGATGTCAGGCTGGACAGAGGAAAGAAATCACTGAGGCCTTTATCTTGTCTTTAATAGTAGTATTGATATCCTCACATGACCTACCCATAAATTATACAAGAAACACAGTTTTGGTGAAATTAGTACAAGGAGGGTATAAAACCAGTAGACTATATAGTGTGGAAGGATATGTTAAGGGGAGTTATGTGAGTTCTATTGCTTATCTCCTCTTCAAATTTTATTAATACCTGAATGCAGCAACGGAAAACGTGCTCATTAAATTGTAAATGGCATGAAGATATGATCTAGGAGAATAATATGGGCAAAGAAAGAGTAAAACATCTGAACAGGAACAATAAGCTGTTATTGATGTAGGATAGAAGCCAACTAACTGGAGGAGTACTGCTCAAAAATGGGTCTGAAGGTGTTGTGCAGCATCACGACCTGGATGGTGTTGTTTAAAAGGCAAACGTATTCTCAGGGTGTACAAAGCAGAGCACAGAGCAATCCTGTTTTGCTCATCAGTGAGAGCACTTCAGCTGAGGTAGGGAACTCTTTCAGAAAATGGATGTGTACTAATTGGAGATAACTCAGAGGCCACAGTAGGCCACAAAGTAATGAGTTTAAAAGCAGCAAAGATTCAAATCAGCTACTGTGAGGTGTGTGGGAAGAAACACCTCCTGCCATTATCATCCCCAGGATTGCCTGGGAAAGCTGTGCTCAGTGGAGGTCTTTAAGAAGGGACTGGAACAGCATTTGCCAAGAGTGACACTAGCAGAGTTGAATATACCTTGGGCAGCAGAATGAACAAAAGGAGCACCTGAAGTCCTTTTCAGCACTGTGCTTCTATGACTCTCTGTGGTATTCTGCCCTTTTCTCTGAGTTTCTTGCTGTGCTGGGTTTGACACTGAAAGTTGGGTGGGCTAGCTCCAGAGGTGATTTATCGGGAAGCTTTGCAAAAGAGTAAATAATTCTGACATCTGCAGTTTTCCATAGGTATGATGCTGGAACTGCTAGTTGCAAAGAGCTATGTCTGAGCTGAATTTGCTTCTTGGGACAGAGCTATTCATGAGATGTGCTCTTCTTATCTGATTTCTGGAACTGAACACAAAACTGTGTTCTCAAATATATATGTTACATAAAGTAATTTCCTAGACACATTCCTTATACGCTGCAAGCAGAAAAACAGAATATGGTTCAAAACATACCCCTATTCATTTTAACCTAGAATGGATAGCTCGAAATTGTGTGCCCCAAGGGACTATTAACAAAGATGGTATTCAAATTAGATTAAAGCTGTCAGACATGCTGTGAGTTATGTCTGCTCATTTCCCGCAAGATTAAGATTTTTGTTTGTTCCCAGCAATGTATGTCAACATGAATTAATGCAGGTATTTTATTACATATGTGGAAAAAAATCAGAGTCATCATTTATCTGCAAAGGAAAATACACAAGATTGTGTTTTCTGGGTTACTACTCTAGTTATCATGTCACACTATAAAATAATCTCCCCCCCAAAGGTTTATAAGTTAATTAGATCTGATTTTTCTCACTTTTTTCTTTTTGTATTTTTATGGTGTTTACATCTGTGCTAGAGTAGTAAAATGCAAAAGTTATGAGGAAATATTTAAATACCAAGAGTAAACCTATTTCCTACTCAAATTCTGTAGCATTGTGTACTTTCCTAAAATTTTGATCATACTGCTTTTTTCTTTTTCCAAATACCAGATCACAGAATTAATTACAGCAATTATGTAGTATTGTGTGAGAGAAATGTCTATGTTCTTTCTCTAGTGTGGTCTGAGAAACCAGCTATAGAAAAGTGTTTTGAGAGAGTGAGAGTGAGTTGCTTTAGGCAAAGCACAATTCACTTCTGTTAAACAATTTTCCTCCAGACAGAAAAGGACTTTTTATGTTTCTGCTTAGATGGATACTTATCTTTTTAGTATAACATCATCTAATAGCAGAACAGAAAATTCTTGATGAAGGGTAATTGCAAAAGATTTTTAGGCAGAATCCAAGAACTGAGAAGAGGAATCCAGATTTGAAAATTCAGAAACTGATGAGAAATGTAAATAACTTCTGACACTGGAAAAAAAAGGGAAAATCTGAAAAAAAAGAGGAAGTAGGTCAAAAGGACTGCAGCATTTATACCAGGAGAATTAAAATCATAAAGCTTCGCAACATGAAGGTCTTTAACACTTTTCTACACTGAAAAGCTATAATTTTGCAAGCATGATATGAAAGTAAACTGAATATTAGAGCAAGTTTTAAGCATTAAAAAAATGGACCATATATAATATGAAAACACATCAGCTGAAAACTGTAGGAGGGAACAGGTCCATTCAGTTTTGGGCACTTCAGATTGTTTCAGAGATCAATGCCAGGTACAGAGAGAAAATGGCACAGAGCACATAAGTAGGAAACTCTATACTCCCTGTCTTTGCCTAAATCTAATTTAGATCTGAAATGAAAATATAAGCTTTCAATTTATGTCCACTAATAATGTCTTGAACCTTAAATCTCAGAAGCTTCTATAGTAATTCATGCTGGTGTGCAAGGAGAAGAGTGGCCCAGAGCTGTTCCTGTCAAAGATTCCTTAAAGCAAGAAACCACTGGAAGCATTTTTTGGGGCAAAGTGAGATGGTGAGCAAATATCTTTCAGCTGAATTGCAATTTTTGGAAAAGATCAGTAAATATTTGGTTTATACTTCTGTGGGATCTCAGCACCTCAGGACTGATGTGCAGAGGCACCGAGACCACCCTTGGGGGGCTCGGGAGTCCTGGAATGTTGCCAGAAGTGTCTGGTGGCTGGACTTTGATCCTACACGGGAGACGACACCTGTATGAGGATGGGAGGATTTCACTGGGGTAAATGGTGAAGGGATAAGTTAATTAGAGTGTGAAACACAGGGTTTAGGATTTCTGTACAGGGGGGTCTAAAGAAGTAAGATGGAGGAATTGGGGCGTGTCCTGTTCTTCTTCTTCTTCTTCTTGGCCTCCATCTTCTGTGGTGATGGTGGCACTTTGGGATTGGTTATTACTAAAAGTGCACTGGTTAATAAGGGTAAAAGGCATTGGGGAAAATTGATAAATATTTTATACTTTGAGTATAAAGATAGGTGACCGCCCCGGGGCCTCTCAGTGTGCTCATGGCTGACATGCTGGGCAGACCTCTGTTGGGCCAAGAGAAAATCTTTTAGATAAACAATTAATATACACCGAGACCAAGAAAAGATCTGAAGTCTCTTCTCGTCATTTGAAGCGTGAGCTCTTCAAGGCCATCCCTGGGCCTTTCCAGGTCACCTAAACAGCCGAGAAACCGACATACTTCAGCTTGGGAGGTAATGAATCAATGACAACAATGGGAGGAGGAAGAAAAGGCTGTGGAAGGTGAGCTTAGGTTGTCCTGGCACAAATTCCCGTCCCACATAATGTGGCAGGTGAGCTGGCAGCACCAGTGCTCCCGGTCCTCGAGTGAGCAGATCCATTATGGTATCTGTGCTCTTTGAGGACCCATACAATACTGATTTCTTTTTAGGCTGGTGGTATAAGTGCAGGAGTTTATTTGCAATGAAGTGACAGAGAGATGCATCTGGCTGTGATACCAGTGATGTAAGACTGAGAGCTTTTGGGTGAAACTTCCCAGAGAAACAGTGATTCCAGCAAGGCCTCCCAAGGCAGTACTAAATACAAGTTATAATTCTTATCCCATGAGAAATGGGAATGCTCTCAAGTGAGACCTTGCAGCACTTTCACTGGAGTTTATCTGATCCAAACTGCTGACTCTGCTGACCCAAGACAACAAAAACTGATTGGAACCACATAAATAGAGGAGCAAGAAAGGACAAAAGGCATCATTAGTAGAGAACTAAATTTAAAAATGTTCTAAACTGTGATTGAAGAACCCAACAGAATAAATAGATGCTTCTTGTTCCCTAATAAATATTGTATTTCCCAAAGAAAAATGTTTCAAGATATGAGAAATACTATTTTGCAAGGTTATCCCAAGGGACTTCTGTTTTGTGGATGGATTTCTGTGTGGGATCCTAATTGCTACTATTTGTCACATTTTCAGAATAAAATTTTAAGCAATGCTTTCAGCTTTTCAGTGAACAGTAGGTGAACAGTAATATAAATAATACGGGCTGCTGAGCATTTTCTATTGGAATTTCTTAATTATACTTGTGAGACATACAAATTTATAAAAAAACTCACAACAACCTATTATCAAAATTGAAATAATACTTCCTCAGTGTTTGGGTGACTGTTAAATTATACTTTCTCAGTGTGCCACATAATCAGTGTTCAGGCTTTCTCTTTTATCCAGTCAGGTCAGGCCTGCTCTACTTGTGATGCAATTCAGGTTTCCTATAAGAGGCTCCTGAATGTCAGTGGAAAGAGTCAGGAAAGAGCCAACCTCTACCTGAATTCCAGTGAAGTGATATAGCTCACACTAAAAATTTGAGTGGGAATTATCTTGTAGCAGAGTTCATCTCAATATGTTCAAATAAAATGTTTTAATGGTCAGATATAGAAAGTTTCCATTTGGAAAAAAAAGCTTCAAGATTAAATATTTAACCACTATTATATTGAAATTTTTTAATAATTGAGAATTTTCTTTGGGTTGACAAGTGATATTTTTGGGAATGAGAAAAGAAGCTGCAATTTCCTTCACAAACCATAGGTTTTGATCATTTCCAAATAAGTGCAATGGAAAAAATATTCAGTATTCTTGAACTAGGCACATTTACAGCATTTTTGGGAAACATAATCCTGAGATATTATAGAAGTTCTCAGTCTACTGATGGAGTGTGTCCTAACAACTTGCAAAAGCAAATCATTATGAACTGGCAAAACTTAGTGGAATTCTATCTAACTTTCTTATGCACCTGCCATTTAACATAAATATTTTGGAGAACAATGTTTAATTTGAAATTATTTGGGATATGACAGAAAATAGAATATGTTGAACCAGATCTTGTAGCTTTTAAATCATTAAAATCTCTTAATTTTTATTATGACACTGTCAGAGAGAAGAAATATTCAAAGTCATTTAGTTTGTCTGTTCTCATTAAAAATGCCCACATCCCTGCTGATAAGTAACAACTATTCTAAAGATAGTAGGAGCTGCTGTGAATTACATTTCTTACAATTAAATTTAATGAGAAATTTATTAATTTTGTTTGCATTAATTCTGTTTGCATTTAATGCGGTTTTCATATCATCATGCATTCCAAAAAATAGGAAACCTGTTTTTTCTGAGGGCTGCTGGACATATATTTTTCAGATGGGAAGTATTTGAGACTTGGCAGCCAGATTAGTTTTCCAGTTAAACAAGAGTACTTTAACACAATGGAATATCTGATACCTAAAGAGAAAAATAATGTATTCAGTCACTGTGGAGTTTTAAGTGATTAGCTGAAAATACCCAGCAGAAATGAGGAAACAAAGAACTAGAGTGCTGAAAACTGATTCTTGGGGACTCTGGAGCTCATAGATAGCAAAATACTGTTCTGTGATTGAGGGAAATATTATGAATGCTGAATGCTGGTAAGCTCATGGGAGAGTGTTGTAAGAGCCAGCAGATAGATTATGATTAGAAAAGTGTGACTGTACAAAGGTCATTGGATGCAGGAAAAAGCAGCTGCAATGCTCAAGTTTAAGGAATGCTCAAGTTTGAGCATTATGAAAGTGCTCAATAAAGCATCTGTAAAGGTGATCTACAAAGGTGGGCAGCTACATGAGGTGGGCAGCAATGAGACACATTGCAAGAGCCCATGTCATGTAGCTTTTGTTGATGGACACTGCAATCTGTGGTTGTATTCTTTTTTAAAAACTTGTATCTCCTGCACTTTTTCTATGACTAAAACAGGGCACAGAAGTTCTCCTGCAATATGTGTACCCTTGTTTTTTTCCCAACATATGTTGCTTATGTATCTGGTTGCAAAATAACATGTTGGGTTGACCTTAACCAACTACCAGATGCCCACCTATTCTTCATTCCCCCCACTCCCTCCCACAACAAGACAAAGGGAGAAAATAAGATGAGTAAGGATCAAAATAAAAAGAGGGGGTCTCTTATAGTTTACCATTGGAAGAAAAACAATTTGGGAAAAAAATTGCCAATTAAAACAGATTTGAATGGTGAATAATTAGGAAAAACAGCCATTTTCCACCTACCCTTCACTTGTTTCCCAGGCTCAAATCCATTTCTTCATTCCCACTCCTTACTCCCTCTACATTGTGCAGAGGACGGGGAATGAGGCCTGTGGCCAGTCTGTAAAGTACAGTCAGTTCACCTCTGATGCTCTTTCCACCACACAGTTTTTCAGCACTCCAGCATTGCCCCTCCATGGGCTGCAACTTCCTTCAGAGCCTGTCACCCTCTCTGGCATGAGATCCTCCAGTTGCTGCCGTGTGGATAGCTGATTTTACCTAGCACTCCGTGGTTTGCAGTGTGGATATCCACTCTGGGATGTTCCTCTCAACTGGCTGCTCCACTGGGGTGTCTCTAGGAGCTGCAGGGAAATCTCTGTTCTAGTACCTGGAGCGGTACTCCTTCCCAGGAATCCTTCCAGGGTCCATAGGTCCAACTGTTTCTCGCACTTTTGCACTCACCACTGCACAGCATTTTGTCCTTTTTAAATAGGTTTTCCCCAAGGTGCCCCACATATCCCACACATGGCTGAAGGGCTTCAGCTGTGTCTAGCAGTGGGTCCAACAGGAGCTGACAGGAATTAGCCTTCTCCCACATGGAGCAGCTCTGACCTCTCCTCACAGAGGCCAGGGCTGCAGCCCGACCCCCATTGCCAATACCTCAACATGCACTCCCAATAGAAGCAGGCAGTAAGTGACAGCTCTGGAGGAGGTTGTGACAAAGGAGAGGAATGAGAAGGCCCATTGGCAACGGGTAAATGTGAGAATATTTCAGCTGGGCTTCAAGACTCCATTGGAAACGTGGTGCATTCAGGGAGTGAGAATGAATGGCAAAATGAAGAACTATGGCTGGAAATCTCAGAAGCACCAACTGCCCACATTAAAGGGTTGGTAAATAAAAGAAAATTATAATGTCAGAAACAGAAAGAAAGGGAAAATATAGATTTTTTTAAATTCTTATATTCTTGTTATCTTCAAAGTCTTGTTTACTTATTTTTTTGTGTTTCCAGCAGAACTTATAAATGCAGTGTGTTTCATATGCTAATTTGCTGGATTCAGAAAATTAAAACATAGCAACTCTGTTTTGAACACTATTAATCCCAAAGCACAATAGGAATCAGGGATTCCCTTGTATTTTTTTTAATCCCCAGCACATGTTTGTTGTCATAAACTGCTTTGCTGGCTTGTTTGTAATACATCTTGTGTTACATTCTGCACCCTGAGCAATTACTGAAGTAATTTAAATTCTGAGATAAGCTACTTTTCTCCCTTTTAAGTGTAAGGTTTAAAGGTGACACTAAGTTCTGGGGATTCTGAGAGTTTGAGATCTCAGTGAGTTCTCAGAGTTTACTAAAACTTTCTTCCATAATTTAGACTCCTTTCTTAAAAAAAAAATAAAAAATCATTCTGTTTAAGCATACCAGTCTTTCCCCTAAGTGCTTAATCCAAGGCTCACTGAAGTTAGAGGAAAGAGTTCTGAAGGCTGCATCAAACTTGAAATGGAATTCTGTGCCCTCTATTACTGACAAAAGCTCTGCACACATAGAACTACCCAATGGCATACTCATGGTATTTTTCTTTTGACACAATTTTGCTCTGTATCTTCTATTGCCTGCCTTTCCCTCCACTTTCTGAATTTGTTTTCTTCTCTGTCCCTTCTTTTTTATTTCTTATGCTGCTTTTGTCAGATTTTGTTATATTGACTCAGTTTTCTGTTACCATATCTCCATGTGGACAGAAAACAACAAACTGTTCAAAAATAATTTTTGCTTCCCAGAGCTTCAGCTGGTTCAGGAACAGGCAATAAGAATTTGCTTAATACCTCCATCTTAAGGACTTACACTTGTGAATAATAATTAAATTATTTGGAATGTATTTAATCACAAGCCAAGATTTATATACTTGAAGACTTGAATGTCTAACCATAAGCTGCAAATCTCACATTTAATTACTTAAAGGATCACTCATTCTCAAAAGTCTTCAGCATTCTATACTTTTAAAATGTGGCAATTTTTTAATGTAACTCTTAGGAACCTAGGTAGATTTAAGAACCCAATGTTAATCACCTGGGTTACATTTAAGAACCCAGTGTTAATTACCTAGGTTTAACATGGAGGGATTTCTACCAAATCTTTTCTTAAAAGAATAATTCCATTTATAGTTTCTAACTTCTTACAGAAGTAATTAGCATGCACAAAAAGAACCTGGAAATTTTTATAAACCAAAGTCTGACTGCAACTTTATTTTGTTTTCTCTTCTTTTTATTAAGTTCTCTATGTAGCACAGAATTTTAAAGCCCTACAAAATGAATATAGAAATATTTTTTTTCTGTGATCCTTATAAAAACAAAAGGTGAGTTACCAAATTGTTCTGTATTCACAACCATGCAGTAGAAGTTCTCAGATATGGTGTCTTTTCAGCAGCAAAAAATGTACATACTAGTTGTCCTTCTGTTTAAAGTATTTTAATTGCATTATTAATTTTTTTCTTAATATCTTCCTTTAGTATTTCAACAAAATAATGTAAACTGCTATATTTTATAGTAAAAACTATAAAGTATATACCAGAGAGTACGATTTGATATTTTCATACTCCATACTTGTTTAAACAAGGTGCATATCAGTGTATTTTTCAATGTGTGAAAACAGATTGTGCTGGGGGTTGTGAATCCCACCAAGTAGACAATGACAACAGAAGCTCATAGGTAAAATTACAGAAGAGAGACCTTTTAACAATTGGATTTACTGTGTCACCTTCACCCTTTGGAAGCTGCAAAGATGGAAACTACAGGTTGCAGACACCGTTCTGGCATATGGGATTTATTGATCTTTACAGGCAAACCAGAGTCAGCACATTCCTGTTCTAAACATCACAGCCTTTCAACCCTGATATTAGAGGGATCTCATGATAAGAGCGTTACAAAGGTGGTCTAGTGTTTTATTTGGGTGAAGAGGTGCTTTCAAGAAGGGATGTACAGTAACATGAGGCAAGGAGTAGTCATGCCACCACCTTCTCTGTGGGCTCCCAGGGGCTCTGCGGCCTTCCTCAAAAACTTGTTTTGAGGTTGGCATGGATATGGATGACCAGCCAGCCCCACCAGGGGCAGTGAAAGAGCCTGAGGTAGATATCCAGGGTGGAGCTGGATTGGAATGGACTGTAAGGTACCCTTCAACTGGGGCTGCTCTAGGCTCACACCATGTGATGGCCGTGTCATGCCAGGGCATCTCCCTCCACAGCCCCAATCCAACAACTTGGAATTCCATCTAGGCCTCTTCCCAGCCCCCTCTCTATGCCTGTGTCAAGCACTGGTCCCAAACAGATAAACCCTGGTCCCCAGTTTTGGTGGGCTGACCCTGGAAGGCAGCCAAATTCCAAAGCTGCTGGGAAGTTTTCCATAATTTACCCATAGGGGTCAAATATAAAGCTGAGGACTGGGATATAGAAAGACCCTGTAGAAGGCCAGGGTCTGTAAAGCTACTGTCTTCAAATTAGTGTGACTTTTCTTTTTAAAAAAGGTATCTGGCTGCATGTGCAAATACTCCCTCGTTTTCAGTGAAAGAACTATGTTTGTCTGTCACATTCATATTTTCTGGAAAAATCCCTTTGCCCAGAATTTTTCTCCTGGGAAGCTGAGAAGCCTCTGAGAAAAAGGAAAACAATAATTATCTGATTTGCTTCTCCGGTGTTTTGCTCCTTTGGAATGTGTTTGGAGATTGTTTACCATCAGGTGATTGTTTCATTGGTTTCTGCTGTGAATTATTTTGACTTATTGGCCAATACGGGTCAAGCTATGTTGGGACTCTGGAAGAAGTCACAAGTTTTCATTATTTTTCTTGTTAGCCTTCTGTAAGTATAATTTCTGTATTCTTTAGTATAGTTTCATATAGCATTCTTTAGTATAATATAGTATCCTGAAATAATAAATTAGCCTTCTGAGACTATGGAGTCAAATTCATCATTCCTTCCTCCATCTGGGCACCCTGCAAATACAATATTTGTCAGATGAAGGCAGAAGCAGTAGAGGAACACTTGTCCTGCCCAACATGAGGTGCTCTCAGTAGGTCTGTATAGGTGCAGTTTAGCAGGACTAGTGCAACTCTTTAGATGAGTACTACTGGAAATGTGCAAACTACTAGCCAGTGTATTTTACTGCAGCTGTGATGAGGGAGGAGACAGAGCCTTCCACTAAAAAAACAGTGATTAGAAAGGACACTCACTAGGTCCAGGCAATCATATTTCTTTAAGTATGTGGCTTTTTTAAAGCAAATCCTCATCTAAATGGACCCATCAATGCTTTTAATACAAGCCACTGAAGAAAGCTAAAATTATTTGGAAGCAGAATTCCATCACAATCATTCAAGACAAAGGTTTTAAAAAAATTGTCAAATTTTGCATCAGCTGAACTGCTGAAATCCTGAAAAATTGTCCTCGAAAAATGAGAGATACTTTACTGCAACATGCAAAATCAATCTCCCTTTCACTTCTCCTCCTCACAGGAATTCCAGGTCTGACCTTAGAGAGATCCAGGAGAAAGGACCACAGCAGGTGACTTACTGATCTTCTATAGGATCTGCAAAATGACAGTTCCTTACCTGTCAAAGTTTTGCTTCCTAGTTCAAAGCTAAGCACAACCACAAACAGCTGGTACAAAACACAAAGTCTAAAATTCTAAAATATTGACCAGCAATGGAAAAACATCTTTAAGAATGAAATTCAGGATTGTTGGGAGCACTCTTCCACAGCCACCAAACAACAAGCTGAGAGTCTTCTGCGCTTCAATAATTTCCTAAGATCATTTTCTGTTCCTGCATTTATCCACTGAACTTGATTTAAACTTTGCATTCTTTCTGCTCCATAAATTGTACATTTCTGCAGTAAATTCCTTGAAAGCAAATTCAGAGCTACTGCAAAAGTTATGAGCAAGCATGGAATCAATCTGGTGATGGACTCTGCTGTCTTAGGAATTTCAAAATAGTAATAAAAGGGTTATATTAAGGAAAAGAAAATAAAACATTTCATTGAAAATAACAAAAAAGACCATTCCATTCCACTTTTAAATGCTTATAGTATTGACCACAGAAAGCTCATTAGTTAAGGAAAGCAGTAATCTTCAAGTTTTGATGTTCAAAACTGTATTCTTGTGAATAAACTATATTCTTGGGGAGCTCAGCTGAGGTCCTTTCCTCTTTCAGAAAAAATGACCTGCTAAATTTCAAAGCTGGAATGGACCACTGTGATTCTCTTTTGTGAAGATCAGTCTGGAAAACTAAATAAAGACTTCCATAGCTATTAACATCAAAATAATCTTTTAACCTAGTGTTTCACATTGAAATTTCACAAGACCTGTGTATCCTTCAGAGATATAGGTGAAATAGTGAGATCTGTCAGCAACATACTCTTGTATTTTCACTTGATGCAACCCCTTCTTATACTATAACATGTAAGCAGCATAACTGTTCTGCAGATTACTGTTTCATCATTAACTATGGTTAAAGCCACATGGGGAAAGATAATAGACTATTCATTTCAACAGAAGTGAATTATGACATGTTTTACACTCAAAAAGGCCTGTGAAGAAATGTCCCTTTGAGTAGGCCAGCAAAGCAGAGAAAAATTTCTCCTTTATGTTTTTTTTAATCAGTTGCAAGATTATAATTTTTAAATAAGACCCATATTTCAGGTAGATGCATAAATCACTATGTGATATTTAGGTTTAAAAATGCACAGTATTCAAAGCTATTGTTTTAATCATGTAAGTGATAATTTGTATAGAGGTTATCTGAATGATCAGACACAGAAAAAAAGAAAAAATTAAAAGGCAGCATGGCAGGAGTTGGAGTTTCTGTTCAGTTTAGGATAAGATAAGCAGTGATCAAATGGCCAAATTATGACTTTAGATGATTAAGCAGTTTCCAAGAGAACATTCCAGCAGTAACTCCCATATAAAAATGAACAAAACAAAGGTGTTTAAAGAGGGAATGGATAGTAAAGTGTCTAGTACATTTAAATTATTTTACTGTTCACACACGAATAAGTAACCTTTTTTTTTTGAAGGTGATAATCTTTCTGAAGAACTGCTGACTTCAGAAAACTCTGGGAAAGTCAGCATATCTAAAAAGGCTGTAATAAAATAGGTATGAAAATTGAAAATTTTATCTTAATTTTTCTGTCTCTCAAAGGATATAATACAGAAGTTCTGCAATCATTTTAATTTCTATCCTGCAGATTACATAGAGGCATACTTTAAAATGTGCATACTACTGCAAAATAAGATGGAATAACAGGCAAATGAAAACTGTAGCAAACCACTAACAGTGAATAACAGGTGATTTATTGTATCTAAATGGGAAAAAAAATCTGCATTCCAGCAATGGATTTAGAAGAGCATGTTAATCAGGAATAAATGTAATTGTACTAAGTCCAAACAACACAGGATTTCTGTGAATGCAGCTGAGGAGTGTTAATACTTTATAAAAACAAGTAAATAAATATTCACTTTTAAAAAAATTGCTCCACTCTTCTTAGCATTCAGCCTTGCTGAGGCAGTGTTCTCTGTATTGAGGAGAATTACTGATAGGTCTCTTGCCCTAGCACAGCACCTCGGGGTCAGAAGTTGCATGTCCAGATCCTGATGGCTACTTTTAATCAGCATATAAGGATGACAGAGCTGTGCTGATCAGTAAATCCTGCCATTATCCAGTGAAACTGCCTGGTAAAGTTCACCCTTGCTCAAGAGCTGCAAGGGATTGTGAGGATGCAGCAAATGTATCTACAGTGCATTAACAGACAGATATCATTAATCATGAACAGCAGTGTGTTGTTAAAAACACCCACCTTCATTTCTTTTCTAACATGAGAAATCATGAGCCCTTGAATCCCATTCTTCTTAATTATGCTGAGATTTATGGAAGAAAGCTATTATACTAGATTTCTCAAAACACTATTATTACTTTTTACACATTATTTTTCACCTGAGTTCTAGTGAGAACAGCAAGATTTCAGCCCACTTCAGAAAGAGCAAGAATGTCATCATTTTTTCTAGTAGGAGCTCCTTTGTCTCATAATAAAAAGAGAAGTATCAAATTATTACATTTATGAATTTTAGTTAAGATGACAGGTATGATCAGGGGAAGCTTATTATTTTTCTCTTCTCATTAATATTTTATTTTGCACTAGAGAATCAAACAAAGTTTAATGTAAACATAGTTGATTCTTCTTGTTGCCATTTAGTTCCTTCCTTACTGGTCTCAGTGCCAAAATTTAGTATTTCTGTACAGTTAGGTATTCAGCAGTGACCCAACAGAAACATCAAAACTTTCTGACTCTGAAAAGCAAAAAGACTGCAAAGGTAGAACACAATGTACCTTTCAGGCTTGTTTTGATTTCTCAGCCACAATGATATGAAGGGTATTTATTATCTGTCTTAAGGAAACATATTCTTCTCTGAAGTAAAGTTCCATTGGTAAATTATGTTTGCTGTGGAACTATTCCCTTGTAAAGCTCTGGGACCCGACAAAAAGCCTCAAGTCACTTTGTCACTTTTCTTTTTGTAAAAGAAGCTTTTAAGTAATGCTAAAGAAAGATAATAGCTATGCTGAAAATAGTTTGAGGCCACTGCTTTGAGGACCCTTTACTGCAGTTAATCTCTCAGATGGCTGCTATCACTCCCACTCTTTCTGAAACATTTCCTAATTGGCTCCGTGAAAGTTCAGCTTCTTGCCCTTCACAGAGCAGCAGTATGGCTGCTGTCAAAGAAGGAGCCACTTAACTCAGGGTATGATCTTAACAAAAATTCTGCCTTTCCAGAAGTGTTATTGCCTATGCCTTTTAATTTCCCTCATGACTTGTGTTTTTCTTCCTATGTTAACAAAAAGGACAGAAGAGCTTGGAGACCATGGACGCCTTTCAAGAAATTCCTGTTTAAAATTGGCAGTCAGGCCCTGCTCTCATGTTCATTGAGGTGATGATTAAGGAAAAGGTGGGTCATTCCTCCCTGGGAATAGCTTCATGAACTCTGCAAGAAGTAGGGAAGAGCTCTGAGCAACTTTGCACCTCAGGCTGTGATTTCAATACAGCTTCAAGTACCCCCAGGCTCAGCCTGGTTTCACCAGATATTAATTTTTTTTGACTTCAGAAGGGATTATTATGATTGAAGGAAAAACTTATGTTATTCAACTTCCACAGAACAACTTCACTCAGTTGACCTGGAGTATTCTGTTTTGATTTTTCATGATAGTATAAGGCAAAAAGTGTCTTCTCCAACGTAATTTCTCCCAAAGTATGTGCAAATGTTGATTTTTTTTGTCGTTAAAAAAACTCTAGGGAAGATAAGGAGAAGAAAAAAAAGTACTTCCATATGAGTTTTTTTATTTAATTATTGCTTATGTGGCTAATTGCAAAGCTACTTATTATCCAAGGATGGGAGAAGATTGATTCTACTTCTCAGATGAATATTCCTTCAGAAACTGAAATGCTAAGCCAGATT
This sequence comes from Ammospiza caudacuta, assembly GCF_027887145.1. Taxonomy (NCBI): domain Eukaryota; kingdom Metazoa; phylum Chordata; class Aves; order Passeriformes; family Passerellidae; genus Ammospiza; species Ammospiza caudacuta. Next base: position 84,858,864 of record NC_080593.1, read on the forward strand.
CTGACTCAGTGAACCTCTTGAGACAAGAGGTCAGAAGATTTGCCTTGCCTCCAATGACCACATAACCCTTTAAAATAAAAGGCAGAACATTATGCAGGGGATTGAGATCAGGCCAGGGACTCCTGTGCAGGGTAGCCTAACTTTCAATCTTGAGCTGCACATGATTCAGAGGCAGATCAAACAGACCTGCCATGCAGGAACGGAAGACTGGGCAGCCCATAAAACAATGATTTGGACATGCTTCTGTGAGATGGCTCTTGTGTCAGGCTCAAAGAAGTCTCTTATGTCAGTGAAGTATCCAGCTAACGGGGCTATGGGGCAGAAAATTATTGGTGTCTCTGTAATTTGTAACCTGATGTCTTAGTCATTGATACTTCCTGTAAGAAGTGCATGAAAGGTCCCAAAAAGTTTGTTCTGAAGTCCCAAGCTTCAGAGGAGCTGAAGGAGGGTACCAGGGGAGGTTTAGGTCAGACATTAGGAAGAATTACTTCACAGAAGGGGTGATTGGGCATTGGAATAGGCTGCCCAGGAAGGTGATGGAGTCACTATCCCTGAAGCTGTTGAAAAAAAGATTGGACATGGCCATTAGAGCCATGGTCTAGTTGACAAGGTGGTGTTTGGTCATGGATTGGACTCAATGTTCTCTTTTCCAATCTAAATGATTCTGTGATTCTGTTCTACTCCAAACAGATTTTTTTTTTTTCTGGATACTTCTTTTTGGCAAAAAAATAAAAGAAGTCAGATTTTGTTTATTTGAACTGAGCTCCATTCTTCCCTCCAGCTTATCATTTGGCTGCTGGACAACAGAGATTTTGGCCTGTTCTCAAAAGGAATTACTAAGATGTTGCAGCCTCAGTCCTGAAAGTCCTGCTGTCCTGGAGGCTGAACTCAGAGTGAATTCAAGGCTATAACACTGAGTAAAGACTGACAGTAATTTGACATTTTATGTTGCTGAAAAAATACAAAAAGAACAGGGTTTTCGAGTTGCCCAGTTGGTATTGCTGAGATTAGAGTGAGTAAAAAATACTACTTTATGGAATATGTGAAATTAATATGTCTGCACTAACTCTTCTCAAAAGTAACAGATGAAACTTTGGAAATTGTAAAATAAACATAAAAGGAGTGTGGATTTCTATTTGTTTTCAAATAATAGGCCTACAATTCATACTAATATTTTTGCATTTTCTTTTTAGAATAATAGAAGATGCTGACTTGGAAAGCATCCATCAGGATCATTGAGTCCAGCTCCTGGCCTGCCCAGGACACCCCAAGAATCACATCATATGCCTGAAAGTATTGTCCATGTTTGTTTATTAAGAAAAAAGACCTGGATACCCTATAAAATTCCTGAAGCTGAAATAAAAAATCTCTCTCAAGGCAGAAATAAAGAAGGTTTTTATATCAAAATTTCTTACACTAAATTAACTCCAGAAAGATCCTTTTTTAAAAGAAGATAAAGAACTGAGTAAATGAGACATTTGTATTGGCTGTGTAATGGCTATACATATATTAGGCAAATCCTGACAGAGCAAAAATTTGTCTCTGATTTCTTCCACTTCTTTTATTATTCGTGGTCTTGTTTTGCACCTGTTCAGCACTTGTCCTTACAGATGCATTTAGCTATCATTTAGACACTTGCAGGGGCAAAATGAGAACAGATGCATCACAAGTACAAAATATATGCTAAAAGGACACGTCGTAATGAGAAATCAGAGCTCAATGGAAAGAAAAATAAAACATGGCAGGATATAGAGAATGCAGACCTAAAATTAGCATAGGATAGATACATTGAAAAGACAAAAATTCAGCAGATAAGGGCTCCTGGTTTATTGTCTAAAATATGCCTATCTGCATTCCCAGGGAACAACATCAATCTGTCTTGATTTCTGAATAAATTGAGCTCTCAAGCAAAATCACTGTAAAAGAAGGCAGCTCTATTTTTATCACTGTGACCTTTGTAGAAGGACTTTAGGGAAGAAGGAAACAAACTCATCTGAATTCCTTCTACCTAAAGTCCAATTCTGCTTTCCTATCTGAAAAAAAAGTTTTTGCCATTGTTTTCTGCTATCCAGCACTAAGAGTCTTTGAAAATTCACATATCACAACAGGTTTCCTTACAGGTTTTGTCTTGCCTTCTCTACTAGTGGTCTTTAAGTGGTGTTAAAACCTTATGTAAGGATCTGGATTTCAAACTAATTGATTTTCATCAGTAGCTTTAGTTAGTTTTGGACCAAGATCTGAATTTAAAGAAATGACCTTATGAATGCATAGCAAATTCCACAAATCCATAGTTTTTATTAGCTATATTAAATGTATTAATTGTCACAATTAAATTTTTTGCATTATTTTTATTTCCCAGGATGAACAAACCCTGATTTAATTAGGAACTTCACTGGGATTGATAATACCTAGTTTGAAATAGAATGAATATGTATTCAGGGCATATATTCCAGAATGATAGAGTGGGAGGCATGGATAAAGGATTTTTATACAGTGTTATGTAGGGCAAGTTTTCACATTTTTGAAAGCACTAGGATTGTTAGATAACTGGCAGAACCGATCAGAATTTTTAGCTTTGGTCTTTAAGGGTGTGATACCAGGAGACTAGCAAAAGGCAGATAGAATGCTTATTCTTAAGAAATTAAAACATAATGAATTGTAGATGAATCAGCTTAACTTCACCTTTTGGGAAAATCCCAAATCAATCAATCTGTTCATAGGAATTTGGAAAATAGTAGAGAAATGGCACAGTGGTCAGAATATAGCTGTGGGTACCAAGTCATGTCAAATCAGTCTATTACCTATGAAATGTTAGCAGGGGCATTCCACAGAGCAGAAAGAGGCTTCAATCGTATACAGGTTGGCTGTATTTAGGTTTTTTATACTGTCTCAAGTAATAATTTCCAAAACATACTTACAAAGCATGGCTTTCAGGGTCCTTTTCTGAAGGTGCAAATACACCTAAATAATTATACTGAAGTGTGGGGATCAATGATCCAGAATGGATCCAAAATGGGAGGATATATCAAGTGGGGCTTCATAAAAATCTGTTGTGAGTATGAAGTTATTGATATTTTTAATAGGAATTACATAATACTGAGAAAGTGTGTTTCATTTCCATGTGGCACAAACTTTATAGACCAGGTCAAAAATTTGAAAGAATCTTGTCAAAACCAGAGAAATTGTCTGGAAATACAGAATAAAATTAAACAATATACACTTCTAAAATACATGCTCAGATAGAAGGAATTGTATGTATTGCAGGACACAAATGATATTCAGGAGCCTCTCTTCAGAAATGTGGTTATTTCCCAAATTTCAGCACAAAGTAACAATATCAGGTGTTCACCGTAAAAAAAACACATTGATTTTTATTGTTGTTTTGCAATGTATTAATGATTGATAATCTTTAAATAAGCAGGAATTTAATCCTGAATACTTGGAAAGTCACACTTCTCCTTTACTCAGCTCTGGTTAAGGCAGGAACTAAACTGACCAGAGGTTAGAAAATGGGTCCTGTGGGAAGAGAGTGAAATAAAAGAGATAGAAAAGAGAGAGAGAAGCAGTGTGATTCAGGTTCATGTGACCCAAGGTCTTGCTTTATATAGCATGTCTGGATAACTTTGATTCTGTTGTAGAAGGATGTTTGAAAGTAATTCAGTTAAGACTGTAAAAAACAAGAGATGTGGCGATAAAGAAGTGAAGTTGCTGAGATGGTAGTGAAGAACTAGTAATTGCAGGACTCAAAGTAGAACTAATGACATAGAGCTATGAAAAAGGTAGATAATTAGGAGGCAGCAATCCAGGCTGCTCCAAGAAGCAGTGGATGTTAATATTTTCTGTACTGACTGATAACTGCCTAGCTGACACAGATGCAACAGGTGTGGCAAGAATATCAATGCTTAACTTGGTAACTGCCCATATCAACCTATAAACACTTTTTTCTAGCCTATTCCATGAAGTACATCCTGCTTGCAGAATTTTCCTGGGCATAGGAAGAGGTGCTCAAGAAAAAGCAGCCCATTATGTGGAGGCTTACAGCAAGAACACCATAATAACAAAGAGCTGATGCAAAAAAGAAGGGGCAAATCTTTTCTAAAATAATGAAGCTGCTGGCATGGCTTAAGCTCCTTGATTACTAAAGGCTGAGGCAGAAAATCTTAGACAGATATTTAAAAAGGATATCACTGTTTCAGCTGATTTTCTCTTGGAGCAGAGGGGATGTGAGGTTGACTTTACATTTGGAGTTTCGGGAAGCTTCTTAAGCAAACAGAAAGATGGTCAGAGATCTGACTTAATGTAGTGTTGGGAATACTGCATCAGGAGCAATGTCAATGATTGTGCAGTTTTCCAAGGCCAATTTGTATCCAAGGATTCTGACAGTTTAATGTTCAGCTCATCTCTAGAGAAGGAGGTGGAGAGTAAGGTCATTAACTGTGACTGGATTGTAACACCCTACTCTGCCTTCACTCACTACTGAGGTTTATTTTGGAGAGAGACAGAACCAGAAGAGAAGTACCAGAAAGGAGTCATGATGAGGAGACGAGACATTTTGTGGGCGATAACTCAATCAGGCTCCCCAGTTACTTTGTGTAGAGCACACGGAACCTTGACTGCTGGTGCTTAGGTGTCTCCTGTGCTCAAACTGGCTTGGCTAGGGCTAGCTCAGGTACACAGTGCAGCAGCGTGCAGTAACCGGATATTAGGTTGTACCAGCATAATTTAGTGAATTCAACGAAACCACATTCTGTGGAAGCTGAAAAGTCTTACTATTTTAAAAATTGTATCAGTAATTATAAAATTGTCTCCTATCAAAAGATCTTGGCAGGGAAAAATAACTGGCAAACACCTCAAGGTATGTATGTGTGTGTGTGTGACTATCAGCCTGCTGTTAGTTCAGAAGAACAGTGCCAGCTAAACATCTGCTTAAAAAATAAAATTCCTGACATCAATTGCTTAATTGCATCAGTATTGCTTAATTTTATTTTTTTAAAAAAATGGTAATTAGGTTTCACTCCTACAAGCAGCAGGATAATTGGGTCCCAAAGGTCTGGAATAAGGTTAAACAATTAGATTGTATTTGCAAATGAACCTACCCTGATTGACACTTGAAAGGATAAAAGGTTTATTTGAAGTTGTTAGGATTTTAACCCATGATTTTGGGAAGTCCATATATATCAGACTTAGTGCTAACTTAAAGACATTTCTATGGATACCTCCAGACTTTGGATGGAATTTGAGCAAAGTTGTCTGAGTGTAAAAAGAGTGCACTGAGCAATCCCTCTGACTTTTTGAGTCAGTATTAGGATTTATTATTAGTTGGTAAAATATTGATTATTGGATCAATATATTTTGAAATTCAGCTCAACAAAACACAACATCTATTTATCACAGCAATTTTAGAGACAAGTAAACTGAAACAAAGGTAGATTTATGAAGCCATCAAAGGTCACACAAGTGAGTTAACAGCAAAACAAGGAATAGGTCTTCTGAAGGCCAGCTTCCAATCCAACATCTGCACAGCTGGCTGTAAAATCAGTAGTACAGAGAAACAAAGCAGCCTGATAAGACAGGAAATTGATGGTAAATGATACAAGCCATAATTTTATGGAAGTAATTTTGTTTCTTGTGTGTGGCAAAGTCCAGGATAAATGCAATTCAGAATGATTTCTGGTTCAGCTATGCAGAAGAGTGGTCCCAGACAGTATTCTATGCCATTATATACACCGAGTTTATATAATGTGAAGTGATGAGGCTGGTGAAAACAAAAGCCCATGGATTTTAATCATATCACGACTGCTGACCCAATTCAGCATAGACATTAAATTTAATGGCACTCTTTCTTCACTGCATTAGCTTGATTCAAAATGGTAACTAAAATATTTTTTCCAGTAGATAACATGAGTTACTGCGTTAAAATATGCTCTCTGAAGTTGAAAAATACAGAACAGTAAGCAAGATACAGCAGTGGATAACCTAACACTTGTATATAAACCTGTTACAATTCTGTATTTGCATGGTAGAAGTACAGGACACAGACAATTTTCTTTTCATTGATTTTGATGCCCTAGAATTCCTAGAACTGAAGAAGATACCTTGGATCACAACCCTAACCGGACTGGAGGCTGGCCTCAGATATACTAGTAATAAAGGGAGAAAAATTAGAATCTCTTGAAAATATGAATAAGAATTTAATTATTCACAGATATTTATTTAATTTCTTTGTTTCATAACCGGGAAATCTAGAACCTTTTAATTTTTAATTAAGTTCTAATGTAGGAGTCAAAAATTTAAAAAAATTAACCAACTTTCCTGGTAACTGTTGCAGAGTAAATAGCAATAATATGAATACAAGATCTTCACCAAATCAGAGAATATCTCCTGTTTGAACGAACCCCTAATAATCAAATCCAGACCCCTGCCTCCCACAGGACTATCTAAAAGTAAAGGGTGCTGAATCTTAAACAGGATTAGAGGAATTCTTTCATACCTCAGAGAAATTAATTACCCACAACAATGAGGTCAAAATATCATGTGCTCCTACAAAGAATACAATAGGATTTGTTTCATTATTCATCTGTTCATAGAGCTTTCCCCCAAAAGTCAGCCACCTGAATTGCGTGTTCTTCACATGAATGAGGATAAGAAACTTCCCATGTTGAGTTGAAACAAAAAGTGCTCAACTACAGAGTGGTCAAAACAACTTCTCTGCAACCAAACATCCTCTGCATATAGCCACATAATCCCCTCTACTTTGTTGCACAAGTGTTGTCTGAAAAATAAATCTGCTGTTTGAGGTAGTTCAGTAAGATTTTTTTTAAATGGAGTCTACTAGTCTAAAAGGAGCAGAAAGTATACACAGATTAACTCTTGAAGTAAAACAAACAACATCAGAAAAATTCTTTGGAAAGTTGTTGACCTAGTTATCAGGAGTATTGTTAGGGTTCTTTACTAAACAGGAAGATGGAAAGATATTTAGTGTACATATCACACGGCATGAATAGTGAAAGTAATATATAGATTTAAATATAGTGTCTGCAATGCCTTTCTTTCAAGTTCATGTGAGAAAAAGCCTCATTCTACCAAATTATTCTTGGAGTTACGTATTTTTTTAAGCCATTTCAGGTGAAAGTGTAGGCTTGTTCTGTGTCCGGTGAAACTGAGTCAATTCTCACAGACACAGCAGCCAGGATGCAGGATTTCCATGATGCCTTCACAGGGGCAGTGTTGATTGACAAGTCCACATCTCCACTCTCCTGACACTGCATATGCACACATGTATGCACACACCAATTATTTGGACTTGGTTCCTAAAAAAGGTAGATGAGTCCAAAGCCTTATAATTATGTTTAAATTTTGAGCACAGTATCCATTCTTTGAATAGACAAATTCAACTGCATAAAGTCCTAAAAATAGCCAGGAGCTGGCTGGGATAAAGTAAAACCCTATGTTTTTCCACCTGGTAGTGCTGCTTAACAGGCCTGAGAGCAGCTACGTCAATGGATAAACATTTTATGGGAGCCGTAATTCTTAGTTCTGGCAGGAGCAGTTAGTCTTGCTTGTAGTTAATTAGTCCATCTGAGGAAGGTGTGATAACCTGCTGATCCAAATCAGTGGCCTCAGAGCTTGTTCTAGAGGCTTCAACCATAGTTCCCCGGTACCTGAATTTAATCATATATGGTGTGGTCAACTGCACACTGCACTCCTCCTGCAGGGCTGCTGCAGATATCTATAGGAATTTTCTGTTCAGGCCAGGGAAAAGCTGTGTTCAAACTGCAGGAAGTTCCCCATGACTTATTTCAGGAATTGATAGTCCTGTATCTAAAAGGTGCCTGAACAAGTGTTAAGCAAAAGGGATTTCAAGTGTAACAGGTTTAAATTGGAATGTCTGCCTTCTTGACTCAGGAATATTACTGGGAAAGCTGATGGTCTGCTTTGTGGGTATATGCTTCAGAAATGTCATGGACTGAAAAATAGGATGGCTGTTGTGTTATTGCATTGCTTCACTGTGGTGGTTATAGCTTGTTTTCAGTAGACATTGATCAGTACTTTGTTATTTCCCATTAGCAGCCTCTCTGTGTTGCTTTTCCCTTGAAAAAAGGGAACAAGTAGGCACAAATATCATAGTGAGAAATGGGACTGTAAGAGGAGCAAAAACCAGTTATGCTGGTTTTGTTTACTTTCTTTAGTCTCTAGGAACAGGTAAAACTTTCCTAGGCGCCAAATAACTTGACTGCCTAAGTTCTGGGTTCAGTTTGGCTTAAACCCTTGCTTGATATTGACCCCCAGGAAAGCTGATATTCCTAAGAGCCAATTTTGCAGCACTTCATTGTTGAGATTCAGGCTGTGAATGAGTCATCCAGGATCCTCTCTGTTGCTTAGTATCTTCAAACCTTGAGAGGGTTCAAGCACAAATTTGTGAGGCAAGCCTGGAAGATATTCCCAAGCCCTACAGATCCTCAGCTGTGAGTTTTCTGTTACTTCCTTTTACTTATGTTCCTATCTCCTTTAAAAAGAAAAAGAAACAAAACAAAAATAAAAAATATCACAGTGGGTAAACTTTTTTGCTTCCAAGGATGAGCTGGTAAGGTGAGGAAACTTCATAAAAAAACAAAGTCTTAAGTGAAAACTGCAAGTTGATGAGCAAAAATTCAAATCCCTCAGATTATATTTATCTCTAAAGAACTACGCCAGGCTTGAAATTACTCCTGTCTTTCCTTGACCTTGGCAGGTTTCCAGAAAAAAAAAGCTACACAATCTGGAGAGCTTTGATGCAGGTTATGTAGGAATGATTCAGGGGCTCTATTTAAGGAACATATTCTGCATCCACTTATTTCTAACAGATGCAAGGATAAAAAGTAAGAATCTTAAAGAGAAAGAATAACAGAGAAAGTATGACAGTTGGGAACGTATTTAAACTTTCAGGAAAAAAAAAACATTGCATGAAATTCCAGCAGGTGATTTTTTTTTTTTCTTTTTTAGAGAAAACACTGATAAAAGTAAAAGTAAATAGTGATTTATTATTTTCAAAGATGTCTTCTTTCTGATTGGGAAATGAGTTCTCTCTCACAGAAGAAGGATTCTAGTCTTGACACATGTATATAAATCAACAGTAATTGTTAACCAGGAAATAGCAGTACCAGGTTTACACCACCATATATAGAACTGGATCTGTTCTATTTTCCTCCTTGTGTAGAACAGCTAAGGAATTTTGATTCTTCTTAATTTTTTTTCCATTAATTAATGTTGGAGAAGGGTAGTTGCAGCCATTACCAGATGAGGACAAGGATAGCATGGACAAAAGTGACTGGAGACCTGACACACAGCAGATTCCAGTACCTGAAGAACACCTACGAGAAGGCTGGAGAGGGACTTTATACAGGCCTGTAGTGACAGACAAGGGCTAATGGCTTTAAACTGAATTAGGGTCAGTTTACATTAGATATTAGGAAGAAATTCTTCACTGTGAGGGTGGTGAGACACTGGAACAGCTTATCCAAAGAAGCTGTGGGTGCCCAACCAAGGCCAGCTGGGAGGGGGGGTGCTTTGAGTAACCTGGTCAAGTGGAAGATTGGCAGTGGGGTTGGAACTAGATCATCTTTATGTCCCCATCCAACCCAAACAATTCTATGATTCTATGACGTCAACATCCATGAAGAGCCTGAGTATAAAAGACTACTCAGAAAGATTGTGGGCAACCATCTGCCTTCTGATATATGTGTGAAGGCATCCTGAAGTAAGGTGCAACCTGTAGAGATAGAAATCTTAAAACCAGTGGAAAAGATAGCCTTGGATTTTCCACCCCAGTTTTCTCCCCTCTTGATTGTATGATTACAATCTCTCATGTTTCCATGAAAGCAGCAGTGCCCACAGGAAGCTGTTCAGTCTCCGGCTGCACAAGAGATACTATAGGGTTCAGATTAGAAGACAAGAGGAATTTTGCAAATAGGTGTCAAAAGTCACCAAGCAAAGCACCCACATGTGCTTGAGAGCATCTGTGACCCATTCACTGCTCCAGAAGGAAGGGAGGCAACAGAGCCCAGCAGAGCCAGCAAGGAATGTAACACTTTTAGATGCCAGTTAATGCAGCTGCCTTTATTCTGAGACACAAAGATTTTGTAGCTGAAGGCACAGTAAAACCCATTTAGCAGTATCACTTGTGTCTGCCACCTAATCTGAATCACCACAGCCATCAGTGGCTCTGTGCTGTAACTGGTACTTAATGGGCTGGAAACATTGAGGGAGGATTGGTTTCTTCAAGTTCATGCAGAACACAAAACACACTTTTGTCTTCCTACTGATTCCCACCCTCTGCATTCCTGGAGAACAAGGGCAAGCCTTACTAAATATATTGTCTGTATAGCATATTTATTTTCTGAATATCTTTTATGGCAAATACTAATTCAGTCACATATTACCCATTAGGCATGTACTCTGTTTTGGAGACATGCATATTTGAATATGCACATGTGAATGAATGACTAATTTTCAGACCTGAGATATTCAAACAGTGACAGCTTCATGAAGATGCAGTTGTTCACTACACCAGTTATACAGTTTTATATAGAGCAGTTATACAGCTTTACACATTTACCTGAGGTTTGTTTTTTTTTTCTGTTGCAGCAAAATAAATATATGCCTCAGAGCAATAAGTTCAGAATGTACACAAAGTTTTATTGTACAAATTTTGTTTCTCAAATTCATCGTATATACCATGGTTAAATTTTGAGGCTAAGAAGATTTTGTGCCTGACTGGGTTAAAGTTGGCCTATTAGTGTGATGGATATCATGCTCTAAGTTTAGTGTCTGGAAAGAATTCATGTAAGTGTAGGCAGTGCCCAAGGGTGACAGTTCAAAATTTCTTAGTAAAACAGTAAATTCTTCTTCACAAAGTGTGCTTTTTAGTCTGAGTCACCTTGTCAAGCAGGTGACAGCAGATGAAAATTCACTGGTGCTCAGCTCCTTGTCCAATAAAGTCACTGCCTTTCTTGCTGTTTCAGAGTTCAGAAAAAAAAAAAAAAAAGGTTCTGTCTTTTTTGTAAACCTCTGCAGTCCTACACGGTCAATAGTAGTAACACCCTGCTCTTTGAACATCATTGAGATTCTGCCATATCTGCTTGTTCTCCAAGGATCCAGGGAGAACACTGGAGAGAAGGAGAGCTGTTATTAACACACACTCGTGGTGAGGGGGAATTAAATATAAATCAGAAGGTATTTAACCATGGTGGGAAAACTGCAAAATTTTGAAAGTGTAGGAACAGAAGAAACCTAATTGGAGAGATGGAACTATAGCTAACATATTTTATTGACCTTTCAGTTCAAATTTTTCAGTTGAGGAGAATGACACATTTCAGAAAATGACACATTCCTTTTAATACAAAGTCTTAAGTAACCTTGTGAAAGAGAGTGACTGGTTTTTCACACAGCCAGAACCTGTATGTTCTATAACATCAAGTTCAAATTGAAAAGTAGTTGGACAAGTATTTTCTATATCTGGTCAGAAAGTATTTGACTTCAGCTTTGCCTGCATTTTCTTAAATTGGTCTTCATTTTTTAGACCCCTCAATTTCAGCAGCAAAACACTTTATTTTTTTAATCAGATATGACATTTTTTCAGCGGACACAAAAACATGATAATTTAAAGGAAAATATTGTACAGAACTGCACAGGAAAGGGGTGATTCCATATCTTTCATATATTTTTGAGACAAAAATTCACAGTAACTGAAGATGTTCTTTTTCCAAGGTGCCAGTCTAAGAATGAGATCATCCTTTGTCAAGGATATTGTCAAGAACAAAATTGTGAACAAATATCTGCTTGTTTATTGAACACAGACATATAATTTTTGGAAATCCATTATGATTTGTAATGGAATATGTGGGATAAATTCCTTCAAAAGTTTCAGAAGGACAACTTTATTCATCTGGATGAAAATTCAATGTTGTATGGCAGAATATTGAGCGATCATTCCATGAAAAGTCAGTAGGAATGGGATATTTCATCTTTTTATTTCCAAGAGATTTTTTTCTGCCTAATAAATCCAAAGCTCATTTCAACTGTGAGAGTTACAAACTTATACTGGAAAGTTAAAGTATTAGAAGGTGGATTTGCCAGATAATCAAAAGCAGTTCTTTATGGTTTACACAAAATCAATAAAAGATACTTTAAAAAGCAGTCAGCAGTTTTAGTTTCAGTAACTTGCCTTACATTACTGTATACTTATATATTGACTGCACCATGTAGCCTGAATCATTCAGATGCTTAAATGAGCATTTGCCATGGGCAGTGTGGAGAAGCCATGTCCTGCAGATTACACTGCCATGGTGATCTTTGAAAGCCATGGTAAAACTGAATCAGAAAGATCCCATTCCTATTGCCTCATAGATAAATTAACCCCACTTCTTTGGCTGAGGCACATGAAAATTTGCCCTCCCTATCTGTTTCTATATTTAAAAAGTGTATGTAAAAAAGTAATCACATGTAAAAAAAAATGTATTGTTCTGTAAAGGTCATGTACAAACCTGAATGCCCTGGTTTACAGCTGTAAGCAGAGTATGAAAAAGACTTGGAGAATGAGTCTCTCACTTCTGTAGGAAAATGATAGCCTAAAACTCTTTGTGGGAACTCTCTTCCTTCACAGTAAAACTCTGGGCCCCTGAAGTATGACCATGCAATAATAAGTAAAAAGCCTATTCAGTTCTCTGCCTTCGTGTAATCTCTCAGTTGCACTCTTGCCAGAGATAGTTCAACTGAAATAAACCTATGACAAAAGAACAGTTTTCTTCCACCTTCTCTTTTACAGCACAAGCTTTGGACCCATTCGCAGCATGGAGCACTAGGAGGCAGCAAAAAGTCAGTGTAAAGTTAACAGCTACACTCATGTCAAAATAAATGTCCCTGTATCTCCTTGGAGCTGACCTAGGATGAGGAACAGTTAAAGATGGCAGGATTTTTTTGTATATTTGGGGAAGGGGTTTTAGTAGCCTGAATAATTCTTCAATCCATTACAGGTATTACTGAAATCTCCTCTCACTCCAAGGGTTCAGGAAGTAAATATTTATCTCTGTTGTTTCCATTAATTTACTTTGCATTTGACTGAACTTTGAATATTGCCAATTTCACAGCATGTGACTACCCAGTGGAGGGAACAGAGAGCAGAGATAATGCTGATTCCAGTTGTCACAGGTCTTTTCCTGGCATGCTCCAGGATGATGAAGTTGCTTTTTGCCCCTTGTGGGCCAGCACATTAAAGAACCATTGGGATTTGCACTGCTGGCTTCTGTAGTTGTATTGCCAGCTCTCCTCAGGCCTCCCCAATGGGAATATCTGCCCCTATCTCATGTTTCATGATATAGCAACAGCAGGTAACAAAGATAGTAGGAGAAGATGGGCAAAATCCCGGACTTTCCTAGTAAGATGCCTAACATCAGCACTGCCTCTCTGGCTTTTCTTCTTTGAGATGCTTAATCACCATTTTATTCCAACCCAGCAAAGCATTTTGCACACAGACTTAACTCTGGATGTGTGATTCAGAGGAAATCTGACTACTTGTATAAGGACACAGTTGTAGAAAACAGCTTAGAGATATCTTTGTGTCAGACCAAAGGCAGGCTTCTCAAACAGACAAATCCTATTTCAGATTCTCAAAGCCTTGTAAATGGTCACAATAGGAACTGCTCAAATGTCATTTACCGTGAGTAAAAGAGCTGCTGTCTCAGAAGAAAACAGGAAACAGGAGATTTACTACATGAATTAAAAGTAGTAACAAATAACATCATATTCTTGGGATACTGCAAGGGCAGTGAAAGAGAATGAGTCACTTCCTATTTGCATCAATTATTGGAAGCAAAGAGACTCGTATTTTTTTGGGGTTTTAGAGTCTGCACTGTGATATCCTTCATGTGAAAAATCCAAACCTGCCTACATGCAAAGGTTGAGGTAGATCTTGCTGGAAGTTTTTGAAGGGTTTGGAGTGAAAATACAAAAAATTTTGGCAAGTTCTGTGACGTGCTTCTTCTGGAATCACCTAGAGGACAAAATGCTTTGCATTCACAGAATCACAGAATGAACTAGGTTGGAAACAACCTTTGAGATTATCAAATTCAACCTATGACCTAACACCTCCTCATCAACTAAACCATGGCACTGTGTTCCATGCCCAGTCTTTTTTTAAAAACATCTTGGGAGTGACTCCACGACTTCCCTGTGCAAACAATTCCAGGGCCTAGTCACTCTTTCAGTGAAAAATTTCTTTCTAACATCTAACCTAACCTTCCCTTGGTGCAGCTTAAGACTGTGGCCTCTTGTTCTGTCAGTTGCTGGTTGGAGGAAGAGATCAACGTCCACCTGACTACAACCACTTTCAGGAAGAGTCAAGGTCTCCCTGAGCCTCCTTTTCTCCAGGCTAAACACCCCCAGTTCCCTCAGTTGTTCCTCATGGGATTGTGTTCCAAGCCCCTCACCAGCCTTGTTGCCCTCCTCTGGATGTGCTCAAGAGTCTCATTTTCCTTCCCAAACTGAGGGGTCAGAACTGGACACAGCACCCAAGGTGTGGCCTCACCAGTGCCGAGTACACGGGAATGATGACCTCCCTGCTCCTGCTGGCCACGCTATCCCAAATACAGGCCAGGATTTCCTTGGCCGTCTTGGCCACCAGGACACACTGCTGACTCATGTTCAGCTGGCTGTTGACTAGTACTCCCAGGTCCCTTTCTGCCTGGGCACTGTCCAGCCACACTGTCCCCAGCCTGTAATGTTGTAGGGGGTTATTGTGGCCAAAATGCACTTGGACATGGCACTTGGATTTATGAAACTTCATCCTATTAGATTCTGCCCATCCATCCAACCATTCCAGGTCTCTCTGCAGAGCCCTCCTACCATCCAACAGATCAACACACCCTCCCAGCCTAGTATCATCTGCAAATTTACTGATGGTGGGCTTGTTCCCCTCACCCAAATAGACCATCAGTTAAGATGTTCAACAGGTCTGGTCTGGCCCCATCACAGACCCCTGAGGGTCACCACTGGTGGCTGGCCCCAACTGGATGCAGCACTGCTCATCACCACCCTCTGGGCCTGGCCATCCTGACAGTTCCTAACCCAGCAAGGAGTGCTCCTGTCCAAGCTGTGTGCTGCCAGCTTTTCCAGGAGTGTGCTGCAGGAGACAGTGTTTGCTTTGCTGAAGTCCAGGTAGGCAACATCAACAGCCTCTCCTGCATCCACTGTATTCCTGGTACAAGCCCCCTGGTCCAAGTCCACCTAACATCCAAATGAAGCTGTATTAACCAAGAAGGAATTAAATTATTTGATTCCAAACCTAGAATATTGAGCACAACGAGATTGAAAAAACAGGCAGTTATAGAGACACAGCTGCTGTCTTTCTCCACAGACATGCAGTGCCTGACTCCAGTGGAGCTGTTAGTGAGAGAGCAGCGGGGCTCAGACACATCACCACATCTTAGAGTGTGGTAAATTGAGGCAGCTCCATTGAGGTCAGGCACTGCACAGCTGCAAGGTGACACAACACTTTCCTGCCACCTGCATGATTAAGGGAGGCCCACCCTGTGAGTGCTGAAGTCCTAATCTAACACTGCTCTCAGCACAGGCGCTGGCAAGTGTGGAAGGCATGGAGTTTATGGGAAAGGAATACTTAACTGCTGATTACTGTCTTACTGACTGTTTCAGGGTGCTATAGCTCTGCAGAAATTTAGGCAAGACAGTCAAACTTGTCAAAGAAGTTTGCTTCATGCGCAATAAGAATGGCTAATATAAAGATTGATTCTGCTGCCCGTTAATCAGGGTTTCTAGTGGTTTTAAAGGGAAAATAAACATACACTTTTGTAAAATTATGTTTGAGTGGTTTGATGGAATTTTGTTTCTTGTTTAGGTGGAACAAAAAAGAAATTAAGGGTAAAAGAGTAATGAGTCGATAAAAGTTTGAGTAAGGTGCTGAAGAGAGCAAATAAAACCGCAGCATTTATCTATTAACAAATTTGATTGTGTCAGGTTTAGGAAAGGAACAAGATATAAAATAAGGCATGAAATAAAATATAAAAAGATATTGATGAGAAAAGGTTTTTAGACCATTTGTCAATAAGTTTTCCTGTATATGAATCCAATATATTTCTCTCTGATTTGGTAAAAAGTAAAATTATTTTGCTTTTTAGAAATTTAAAAAAACTAACTCTACTTCTCATTTTCTATTAAAATAAATCTTTGATTTTATATAAATGTGGCTGGTCAAAGTTAAGCTAAAGGATACAGCTATAATTTAGCTCAATTGAAAAGTAATGTAAACGTGGAAATAATGAAATTCTATTGGTGCAACTGTATTAAAATTATAATGAATCTCAGTGCACAAGGAAGCACAGATAAGATGAAATCTTGTGCAAGGCCTGCATATACATTTAATTAAAGGCTGAAAAAGTTGATTTTCCTTTTTCACTCTAATAGTCTAGAAGCTTTCCTTTATCAAGGTACTATTAAAATTAGCTAAGAAACTAGCTGTATTCCTTCCCACAGTATTTTCTTTAATGCAATTGCTTCTCTCTTGCATGGACTTACTGTTTTTAAACATGAATGAAAATATTGGGATTCTGAATTAAAAAAAAAAAATTCTTCAGAATCATCTTTCACCCACCCACAGGGAGGAGGGGGAGAAAATAAACCCCAGTACATACTTTCTGAGATGTGCCGTGTTTCCTGAGAGCTGCAATCCATGACAGCATCCTGTGTGTGCAGAGCACTGAAGCAGAGAGCAGCATTATGCAAAGCCAGTGGCAAGGTGCTGTACCTGGCATCTGTTGGGACTAAACCATTGAGGCCAAAGCTGCTTCTATGTGGCTTGGCATCTGATTAAACCAAGAGTTTAGACACCCCCAAAAGTCCTGCTGATCTCTTCACTTTTGCCAAACAAAAATTACCCAAGGGTAGCATCAGCACGCCTCCAACTGCTCCCCCAGCTGATCCCCATATTTGCTTCTATGATGTCACAGCAACAATTGACAACTCTCAGAAAATAAATCATGGAATTGCTATAAAGACTTGCCAACGGTCAGCTGCCACTCTGAACTAATATACTTCTGAAAGGAGGACTGGGAGAGCTGCAAAATGTATCGAGATGTAGAGAGCTCAACCTTGCAAAGTTTAGAGGGCATTTGATCCCAGCCTACAGATATATGTGAGGGGAGAAGCCTCTCATTCTTGACAGCTCTTTGGTTTAGCAGATAAGCTGAAAGATGGATAAAATGAAAAAGAACAAAACTTAAAATGAAAATGTGTGCACATTTTTCACACATTGTAACATATTTTGAAGTGTGTGACAGATCACTCAGCACTTGAATCCTTTAAATCTAAGTTGTCTGTCTTCCTATGAGATGTGATGTCTTTTAAGTGCATTGCCATTAGGCAGGACTCAGGATTTGTTGAAAAGAATTTTATGCCAAGTCTTCATGAGCTTTTAACCAAGAGATAATAGTGTTTCTCTGCAGCACTAACATCATCTTACTGCTCTGATGAAATCAACCTCAATTTTCACCATGCTTTTTGCTGGAATAAGATTTTATTTCACAATTACCTAAATGCTTGCACTTTGTGTTCTCGGCCCAAATAGATAAATGTTGCCTAACTGTATTTGGTGATTGCTTATCTACCAAATTACCAAGTGGTTATGAGGCTGGTGATGCCTCCTAATCATGGCAGACGCTGATTGACTGGATGTGCTGCCCATTACAACTCATTATTTTTACACGAGGTTCAGTATCTTCCTCTCATTCTCCTAAGATTCATGGGAAAACATTTGTGAGGTTAGTGTGGCTCAGTAGACCTTGTATAAATAGTTTTTAATGGAATAAATTTTATCTCAAAACATTTGAAATTATGAAACTATTAAAAATGGAGCACTCCCATTAGGTTTACTGTCTTTCTGATAACTTCATTAGAGATCCAGCTAAATCTCTGAGATTAAAGCTTCCCATGACTTGGCTTGCTCTTGACTTTTATCTCATAAAATTTCATATCATTTGCTGTCCTGTGAAGCTTTGAAGGAGCTTTTATAGAACAAAGTAGCTCTTCAAAGCAAAAGTGAATGCTTGAAATAATAGACTGAAATATGTATTTCTGTAGCTACTAGCTAGTAAAAATGTGGAGGAACATAATTTAAAACTGCAGTGTTTGTGAATGGAATCTTTTCTACAAGTAAGACTATAATTACTGGCAATTAGATTAACAAAGCTGTTGACTGATTCCATAAAAGGTTGCATTTCTTTTCTGCCCCTGATAACCAGGTGCATGATGGATAAGACAGGCATGCACAAAGCACAATACACCATTAATCTTTGGGTCTAATGGGGTTATTAGTACTGTGTCAGCAGATCAAACTCACACATCCATCTGCCTCTCTGAGCAGATTTCACGCTCTAGAGCACTCAAGAGACAGAAAGCTGATGCCAACTGATCGACCATCGAGACATCCTTAAAGTCTGGCATAATTCTCTCACTGCCACTTCAGTTGTGTTACTGTGTAGATTTATTTTTTTCACAGATTTCAGAGGAGTAGAGTTAAAAATGAACAAATCATTAAAACCATGAAGTCTATTCCTTCTATAATAAAAGAAAAAAAAGAAAAAAAAATTTTTTATTATTTTGAGGAAAAACAATTCTTAGAGGAAGATTTTGCAGATTCATAGTGGGAGCCATCACAGATATACAATATAAGCAATATCAATTCAATGCCTGGAAATATGGAAGCAATGATTATAGGGTAAGCAACCAAAAGGGAGAATTGTATTTCATTACTCATGTTTTTCTATGTTGAAATTACTGTCTACAGAGTGTTTATTTCTTACTGGTCCATTTTAATAACACATAATGACTTCAAGTGTTTTTTCTTTCCTTTTAGCAAGTATGAAGAAAGAAAATTATCTTAGGTCTGGTATTTTGTATTTTGGTCTTCTGGATTAGATGTTATATAGATGTTTCCTAAGTTCTGCCAATTAGTCTAGCTGAGATTTGACTAATACTAAATAATAGATTAATACTAAAGATTACCACCCTATTTACTCTTCCTTTATTTTTTACTTATTTTTCATATTTACAAGTCAATTTCTATACCATGGACAATATGATTCTGCATTTCTACATCACTATGTTGCATGTGAAAGCAATTTTCTAGGCTTCCTTAAATATTTTGAATTGTGTGGGGATTAGTCTCTCTCCTGTTATTTCTTTAGGTGAACCTCACTGTACTGAGT
The DNA here is from genome assembly GCF_027887145.1 of Ammospiza caudacuta. NCBI lineage: Eukaryota > Metazoa > Chordata > Aves > Passeriformes > Passerellidae > Ammospiza > Ammospiza caudacuta. The sequence goes on from NC_080593.1 coordinate 84,878,114, forward strand.
GAGGAAATGATCATATTTCCCAGCATCCAGAAAGCCTTTACCTCCTCACAAAAAAATAATACTTTCTTTGCTGCTGTTTGAAAGCCCTTTGCAAACATTAAATTCAGACAGCTCTGTATGAGAGAGATAAGTACTGGACCATAATCAACTCCATTACCTATAAAGCTTTACTGTTCAACTTTAAGTAGAATTTCTACAAGCCCTCTTATATTTTCTTTCTGACCCAATGGAGAACTCAAGTCAGATATGATTTTCCTTCCAGCTCCAATCTCATTGCAGTTATTAGCTTTCTATTTTCTTTCTCCTCTCAAAAATTGCTAGTGAAATATATTGTGCATTGAAAACTGCAATTATGGACTGAACAAAATTATGTATGAAAATTCCAAATTTGACAAAATTTAAAGAAATATGAAAACTCCAACACTTAGTGTTTCATTTTGACATTTTGAAAGTGAACTTTAAAAACGAGTTTTAGTTTTGAAAATGCAACTACTTTTAAAAAGAAAAGTAAACACTGGAAATTAAATTGAACATCAGTCTAAAAAAATATATTATTTTAAATTCTTCTGAGTATCATAGACATGATCCTTTCACATCCAAGTGAAGTTAGGCAAGGGAAAAAATACAATACAGCATGTCAAAGTACAGAAAAATAAGCTGTGTCTACTTGGTTAACCTCTGGTCACTTTCTTCTTTTGAACAGGACTCACTACTGCAGGGTTCCTGATCATTATCATGGGAATTCATTTGCCTGAGCTCTATGTCTACTCCGCAATAGGATCAGCAAATCAAAAATGTTTCCTCTTACGACTTATTTCTCTATCTTTTCTGATGATCAAGTCATATATGAACAGCAGAGTTCCTGGTTCCTCATCATAGTAATCTAATTCTTTCTTCTACTTTCTGAATTGACATTTTAAGAAGAAAGAACTTTCTGCTTTCTCACTCATTTTAGGATCTTTAGGCTTATCAAATTCCTTTCACACTCACTTGTGGCACAACCTTCAGAAGTACAGAGAAGTTCCCAGCCTCCTGCTCTGGGTTCCAGTCAGGTGATGAAAGGGCTCTGCTTTCATTTTTATCCTTCCTGAGCCTGAAGTTTAGCCTGTTTATGCACATGTTTCTTGTTTTTACTCTCATGTGGTGTTTTCATGCTTTTCCTGTCTTTTTTCATTAATCTGGAGAATACAAAATACACCTTGTTTTCTGGTATATGTATGGAGATTTTACTGTTTTCCTTTATCCACTGCTATTTCTTCATTGCCAAGTTACTTCTGCCATAACTGAAGTAAGTTCTGATAGTTGCAAAGAGAGAAAAAAGTTGTGTTTCTCTTTATTCCAACAAAAATGAGGTGATCTGGAAAAACTGCCAAGTATTTTTTCTTTTTTTGCCACATTCTGCCCCTCATGCTTCCAACTCAACAACATTTCTCCTAAACTTTGGCATCTAAGAGAATTTGGGACTACCCAATGGAGGTGGCACTGGCCTTTAGTTCTGGCCCCTCAGAACTTCCCATACACAGCCTCTTGCATAGTAAGTTCTCTGGTAGCCTAAATGCATGGCACTATATCTGCAACCAAAAGTTGCCTGCAATCTCCTTATTAAAGGTGAAATGAAATAAAGGCACATGATAAAATTTCGGAAGCCTTTCTGGGCCCCACGCCATGTTCCAGAATGGTTACAGGCCCAAGTCTCTCCTGCTCCCCATATGAATAACTATGGATATGGGGGGAAGGACTGTGTTGATAAAGGTCATGTTTCTGGTCATGGGTGGGGATTAAACCCAGTTCTGTGGGCAGCATGTTGTGAAATTATCAGTTGTCTTCAAAGGCATTGAGTCAGCACTCATTTGAAATCAGTAGACAGATTTCCATCACCCTTAATAGGCTTTAGATGGTTCTGCATTATATACCTGGATTTGTAAATGTGGTATTACACAGGAGATTTCAAACTGTGATTTGTTTAAAACTAGGAGGTTTATTTCTTAAATCTGTTTTTCTCTGTTGAAAGTGCCTGTATTCTCACCCCTGAGAAGAATTGAGTAGTTTCATTTTGAGTCCACACATTATTAAGCACAGACTCAGTTTCATAAAACATTAAATAGACTTCCAGATAAAACTGGTTTTGTTTCCCACATGTACCAAGCTGCTTGGCTCTCATAACAATAAAAGTCAAAATAAAACATGTGAAGTGTAATGAAACAACTCAGTTTATTTGTAATGCTAACGTCAAAAGCATTTTATTAACTACTGAAGATTCAGGAACAAATGATGAATGACTTAGGAAGACCTGTTAAGTAGCAGATGTGACTAAAAGATTGACAAACACGAAGCCAGTTAAAAAACAATAACATAGCTCATTGGGAAAAGCTGGAATAATGATTCAGACCAAACTTATATTCAATCAACAGTATTTTCAGCAAAATGGGATATAAAGTCAATGGGAGAATTGTCTATGCTAGAAATACCCCATAATAATTTGTATGGCACTAAGCCAACAACTCATTGTTGGAAATAAGACGTCTGATCAACACCTTCTTCACTGTGACAATCTAGCATCTTTCATTTGTGTTTTTTCCCTCTAAAACCAGTGAGGTTATTGTAACTTGGTTTAACTGAAGCAGGTGAAAACTCAGTTTCTGCAGCTCAGCAACTGAGGAGACTGTCCCCAAATTGCCAAAGTGCGCAATTCTGTGAATAGACCCCCTGACTTCACTGACATTGTTCATCTGCCAAATATTACGAGAAACAGTTCCTTCTTGGCACAAACCTTGCCCATGCATGCACTTCCTGACTCACAGCTAGCCCCCAGCTTACTTTCCAACCTGCTCTGGTGCACTCAAGCAAGAAAAGCTATTATTGAGTCCTAAACATTCAGAGCTTACTTCAAAAACTGAATTTTCTCATAATCTGAGATAAAAATGTGCCTGCTGCCAGATGCTAATTGTATTCAGTAGTGTAGCAAGAAGAGTCAGGCTGCAGTGGCATGGACGAGGAGGGGCATATAAGAAATTTCCTGGGCTGGCATAGTTATTCAGGGATTCTCTGAACAAGGTGCTTTCATTCTTCTTCCCAAAGAAAGTTTGTGCTATTTTAACAAGGAACAGTCTGTGACTGGAAAAAAAGAGGATCAAAGTGGGAAATTCAAAGGCAATTCAGTAGGCAAAAAGGTAGCTATCTTGTTCAAGTTATCAAAATCTGAACAAATTTCCAATTTTGCTCTAAAGACCCAATATAAAACTCACAGAAATCCATCATAATCTTTCCACTCACTTATGTAGCTTTGAACGAAGCTTTTCTCACTCCTTTTAAGCCCTTTTTGTACCTTCTTTGCCCACCTTTAATTCAACTGTGATATGACATCCATTACAACTAGCATCAATCCGAAAGTGTAATTGCCCCACTGTGGAAAATTGGTAGAAGAGATTAATTAATGTCTTCATATCTCATATTCTATATAATGACTTTGTCATAACTAAAATTGTCCTTCTCTTATCATATTGTCATTTTCTCCAGGTTTTAACTGGGTGCTACGCTTGAAAAGGTCAATTATGGTAAGTTCAAAAAAATACATGGAAGTGAAGATGAAAAACTGACATTTAACCTAAGTGATGATGCTCTGCTTTTTAACTATGAGTTTGATTAATTTAAAACCAATCTGGATCCATTCTTTGCTTCATTGTCTGTGCAGTGAAACTACAAAAATTTGACCCAAGAGAATATAATTCAAGATGGAATAGATGCTTAGTAGATATATATGTCTCATTCTCATAAATTCTCTAAAGTACGGAGTAAATGCAATTAAATTAAAGGAGGTTTTTTTTTTCTTTCTCCCATTTCTTTTTTTTAATAGTTCTTTTGTTACTGTGTGATATTTCTACCCACAAAGAAGAAAACCAAGCCTGCTTCCTGAAGAACATCTTTCTTTGATTTACTGACTCTGCTTTGGCAAGAGTTCGCTTCCATGACAATCTACTGCTGCAAGTGCTGGTAATGAGTAAACTCCTTGAAGTAAAACTGTGACATGTTCTAATTGATCCTGAGCTGGAATGACAGCACTATAACTCTGTTTTATTCACTGATGATCTGTTTAAGACTTTACTCTGACATCATTCACTGAAAGTGATATCCTTCCTAAAGTCAACTGAACAATTTGCACAAAAGGGAATGTTTGAATTGAGAAGGTACCTCAGGTTTATGTATATTTTTCTCTCTTATATGCCTTTCTATGGCGTACAGTGATCCACACTTTTTTCGTTGTGGATATCTGAAAAATAAATGAGAGATGAGAGTGTTGACTTCTTAGGGTTTGTTTTTTTGACCTCCCCAGTCCCTCTTCTTCTCAACTGTCTGGCCTTACTTAGCTGCCTCACTGCACTGCTTGTCCCACATCTTCAGAAAAAAGCCCTTCAGCTTCTCCTTATTGTGTTCCTGTATTTTCGTGCAATTCCCAATGTAGTGTTTCTCTTCTAGATGGTACAAATCCTACTGGAACATTTCCTAAAGCATTAATATTTCCTCATTGAGTCAATTTGGGTTTGGGTCTCTCCTCTTTCAGCTGCTGAACACACATGGTCATCAACACCCATTAGGAAAACCTGTGTGATCAGGCTCAGCACATTGCTTCAGCCTGATCTCCTCCCTGTTTGCAGCATTATAAAGGACTCTACACACACCTACCTATCTGCAGCAAAGCTTGTCAGCTTTGAACAGCAGTCTGAACACCAAACCTCAGGTATGTGCTTCTCCACATAATGAATTTGTCACCTGGCAATTACAAACAAGGACAATATATTCAGCCATGTTCTCATACTAACAAAGCCAAAATATCTTTTTACAGAAAGACAAACTGAGTATTTCATCACAGTTTGAAAGTATATTCTGCATTTATTCACAGATGTGTCCCACCAACTGTCTTGGTCATTCCCCATAAGAAAATTACTATATAATAGAAGGATAACAGCATGACTTCGTTCGGTTCTCTTCTAGGATATTATCTGGATTCCTTTTATTTCTTAGTTTATTTATTCATATCTATGTCTCCTAAATATCTTCTGGATTCCTTTTATTTCTTTATTTATTCATATCTGTATCTCCTAAATATCTTCCAGCAGTGAGCTGCCTACATAATTTTAAGCTTAGTTTCAATTGCAGAACTTTATACATCACTCATAGATGCAGCACTCTTTTAGTGACTGACCTACAGATTCACCTGTGGTAGATTTGTGCATGCAAGTTCAATTTCTCCATCATAAGACAATTATGTAACAATTTTGACCCAAATGGAGTTGTCCCAACTTCTGTGTGCAGTTTATGTCATGACATTCTTTAAAAAAATTGTGGCTTACTCTCTTATCTCAGATAATTCTTTTTCAGTGTCTAATTTTCCTCTCTATTTATCTGTGTACTAATGCACTCCAGGATCCCATTCCATACTCTCTTCTGTCTCATAGGAGGACTGCTTAAGTCTATAGTGTCACAGAGCAGCTAGTAGTATTTAGTGACCTCCTGCTCTATTAGATGGAAATTGATTTTCCTCTTCCAGGCAAGTGAAAAATCCATAATGTGCTCCATCAACTTTGTTTGTGCAGCAGCACTGGCAACTGAAGCTACAGGTGAAGACACAGCTCTTCAGGCATCATAAATGACAGTATCTTTTCTCAACATCACAGTAAGCAGACACAGTAAAGTATTTCTCCAGCAGTTTGCAGTAAACCTGGTAAGGACCTGCTGGCTGACATTTGTCTGACAATGTGTGTTGCTGGATTCCCCCAATTACATTTCACAACTGTGAAGTCTCCTCTAAAAAAAGTTACATTATATGGCCACAAATAATAAATCATAAATAACAAATAATAAAATCTGCTCACAGGCCATTGCCCCTAAACTTAATTGGAGAAATACTATCCAAAGAACAGTGCAAAGTGGTGCTCCTGTGGATAGGGAGCCAAAGCTGATACATTCTTATGCTAACAGAATTTACCTACTTCAGACACAGAATTAAATAATAATAATCATTATTTATTATAAGTTTTTGTAAATAATTATTCAATACAATAAGATCAAGTACTGCCACATCTTTGGGAATTTTCAATTTCTATCTGGACAGCAGTGCTTTTTGAACACTTCTTCATTTTAGGGGTGCTGCTCCTGGGTTCAGGTTGCATAATTTTACTTCTGTTCTCATCTGTGAGCCTGAAACATTTCAACTAGGATTAAGAATGACCAAAAATATCAGCATTCAAGCATTACTATAATGCTTCTTTCTTTGACCTTACTTTTGTTTGCAGAAGCTCAAAAACAATTAGTAGCTGTAGAATATGTTCACCCAGATCCAATATAACATCTTTTTATGTGAGGAGAGGGAATGGAGTTGAAACTTGGTCACCATAGCTCACCTTGATGGGTGCCTAGCTGTATGAGTATTCAGACACCACAGTCTTGGCTGCAGTGTTAGAACCTGCATAGAATACAATCAAGCTGAAAAAGAAGTGGGAAGTAGAGTATATAGACACATTAACACCAAGGGAAATCTTTTTTCACCAGTGCAGAGAACATATTTCCTAGGAACAATGTCCTCTTTGTTTTTCTAGCAAGCTGGATGGAAATTTCCAGGCAGATATACTCATGGCAAAAGAAATTAAAACAGACATTCACATGATAACGAGGGAGGACAGTCAAAAGATAGCCAGGCTGTAGTCATAAAGCAAGTAGGAGTACTGTTTCAGCATAAGAAATTTCTTATTTTATCACAATTTCCAGTGAAAACAACACTCACCAGGGTAGAGAAAAGAGTATAAAGAATTAGTAAATTGAAGTTCCAGTTCATCCAATCAGCTCTTTTCCAATCTAGATAGATGATTCAACCCCAGGACAATTAATGGTAGTGTATTTGCATGTAAAATGAGAATATGAATATCCCTCCTCTTTATCTCACAGAACAGTTTTGAAGCATCACATAAGCTGTAACTTTCAGGAAAGATAATAAGAACAAAATGTTATTAACATCCTATCACTAGTTCCATTGTGTTTTCATTTTATCTGTTAATGACCATGGTTTCTAGAAATAAAGATTGTGACATTGTGGAAGTCAGGCTTCTCTTTGAGCAGGGCACAGTATGAAAGGACTGCAAGAATTGTCTTGTTCTCTGCATTATGTCTTTAATGCTCAAGTTCTCTGAAAAGGCAGAGGCCACAGGGGAGCCCTGCAGAGCTGGTAGCTCCTGTGATGGAGATCCAGTTCCATCCTTCTGGAGTGGCACAGAGGCAAGTATGGAAGCATGACTGGAGTGCTAAACACTGGACAAAAGAGAGGAAGGGAGTTGTGGCAGACATGAAATTCACAGACTCCCCTGCTTTTCTGTGCCCAACCTGTCCCCTCCAAAGTTACTCTTTAAGAAAGTGTTTGCTCATGAATTTACTTATGGAGATGAGTGTGTATATATGAGATGCAATAGGCATGGACTAATTATGTCTTGCCTCTATTTCAAAGGACATGTCTATAGTTTAAAAAAACAATCAAGTTTTTCCTTTACTATGTGAATTAGCTAAAAGAGGAAAATACTAACAAAGGAAAGATTATTAGGATTTTGAAATGAGTAGAACTTTCAAATTTATTCCTGAAGCAATTACTTGAATTAAAAAACACCATTAATTTTGTATCTATTAAAATCAACAAGAAAATCCCTCCTGGATAGTACAACAATGATTCATTTAGCCAGGCATTCCACCATGACAGCAGCAAAAAGAGAAGTTCATCAGCAAGGGGAAACATATGAGTCTGGATTGTTTTTCAAATCCATTAACCTATTCCTCCCAACTTCCACAGCCTTTTTATTAAGCACATCAGACACTACAAATTCCCTTTAGTATCTGCTCATAAATCTGTTCAGGAGTTTGTTCAGAATCTTTTGCAACCACTCATTCTTCTACCTCTACAAAATCCTGTGGCAGCAGCTCCTAAAGTTCATCAGCTTCTCTGTAAAAAGGTATTTTATTCATCAGTTTTAAAGTGACATCCCACTAGTTTTAACAAGTACCCCTAATTATTACAGCGACCTGAAAAGGTCTCCATGGTGAGAGAAGGATGAGAGTCTTGTTTGATGATCAGAAGGCTGGATTTATTGATATATGATATATAATACATTATAACTATACTAAAAAGAATATGGAGAGAAGGGGCAGAGGCTTGCTAAGCTAAGAATAGCATAGAATAGAAAGAATGAATAACAAAGTTCTGTGTCCAGGGACTCTGTCCCCAGCTTGCACCTGTGATTGGCCCTTAATTATAAACATGGAACATGAACCAATCACAGGTGCATCCTATTGCATTTCACAGCAGCTGATAATCATTGTTTACATTCTCTTCTGGGGCCTCTGCTTCCCAGCAGATGCACAAATCTGAAAGAAAGGATTTCTATGAAAAAATGTCTGCAACACCTAATACTGCATGGTGGGGTGGAAAACCACCCTGCAGTCACCCAATCCACTATATTCATAATCTTGTAAGCCTCAGTCAACCTGCCAATGCACCTTCTCCTCAACAAATTTAATCTCCCAGGCTGTTCAAAACCTTCAAATATGTGGGATGCTTCATCCCTTGATTGTGTTTGCTGCCCCTCTCTGCTTCCAAGTCTGCTATATGTCTTGGGATGTGGAGACCAGGACAGTACTAAATATTCAAGGCACGAGTGCCATGGGTTTTACAGAGGCAAAAGACCTCTGCCTTGTTCTCAAGATGTTTCCTGGCAATGCTCATCATTCTGTAATCTTCTGTTGGCTACAGCTGCAAATGGACATGCTCCGTCCAGTGAATAATCCATGGTGATTCCTCAGAGTTTAATTTCAGCAGCAAATGTTTTGGGACTTCTTAAGTCCAGTCTAACATAGGCATCTTTTACAGCTGAGATCAGAACTAGTGTGTATGCTGGTGTGGGTTCTCTGCTCCCCACACCTAAACCAGACCTTTCTTTCCTGTTGAGACCAGCTGGAGAAAGTAGTTCTGCTGTCTCTAATCCCTTGCAGGTGGTTTTCTCTTTCTTGCAGTTCACCAATTCCTTGTATTACCGCAGAAGGGGAGAGGATTAAACCTGTTGTTACTGTTGCCTACTGCTGCATTTGGGAGCTAAAAATTGACCTTTCTTGTCTTTGGCCTTCTTCCCTCTCCATTTACTCCTCTTCAAGCGCAAATCTAGAGTAAGTAGAAAAGAAAATATTATCTCTTCCAGAGTAGAAGCTGTGGGATAAGTGCTCCCTTCTGTGCTTCTGCCATTTGGTCAAGAGTCACGTCTGTTACAGTTTGCGTCTCACATTTGCTAGACACGTCCCAAACATTCTACTTCCCTGAAGTGTATCCTTTCTTTCATTTCCTCTTGGGAGAATGATGTTTTCTCAGTGAAATGCTATAAAGGTGGTGCTTTAAAGGTCCTTCCTACCCATTTACAGCTACCTATATTTTTGTTTTTAATCAGGTCAAACAATTTACTTCCATCCTGCAGGAAGGTAATTGAGGCTTCTGCTTTTTAGGTTTTCTTTTAGAGTTTGCCCCAGGGCTAGTAATAAAACAGTAAATAGTGTATTATAGCTCTTACAAGGTTAAGATGCTTATTCTAGTTTGAAATGTCAATGTTTTGCTATTTCCAGCAGCACAGTGCAAATCCACAATGATGCCTTTTTAAGGTTAAATGTTAAAGGTTTTGTAGGCTGGACAGTTCTTGGCACAGTCCCTCATACAAATCAGATCTGTTAATAGGAACAATGGACTAAGACCTCACATTAAACAGACTTTATGAATTTATAGGATACATCAACTCAACTGCTTCGTCGGGAGAAAAATACCCACTGTGCTTCCTCATCCACTTACTACTGCTCTCATTTCAATTTTCTCATCCCTTCATTACCCTCACAAACAATAGTTTTAATGTAAACCTCATGACTGTGAAGAAAATCATGCTTGCTAATGAAAAAAAATAAAATTAATGGTTTTGTAATGATCTGATGGTGAAGTCAGAACAGCTACTCTTATCACATGAGCTAAAAGCCTTCCTGCAATGCCAGTTGCAGCCATGCTTTAGGTAAATCCTGACTGTTCTATGAAAATAAAAGAACCATAAAACAAACCTAACCAAAACAAAAAAAACCCCAGCATCAACTGCAGAAACCAGCCAGACTATTACAGAAATTTGCCATGCTGAAATACTTTTAAAAGTGGTTGTTGATAAATTGATCAGGTTATTGAGTTAAAACACAGTGATTCACCATCTACAGGCATCCAAAACTTCTGGCTGTTGCTCTCTACTTTTAGAACTTTTCTCAACTGCAGCACAATTTCATAAGTCCTGAACTTGTGTAAAGCTGCACAATTAGGCAACATATTAGAAAAATTTTTGAAGAGGAAATTTTGTACCATTTTGAAACATGGTCTGCACAGAAATGAGCAGAACCACAGCTTGGCCTGTCATCCAGGATGTGTCACTGTGCCCCAGTTTCAGAATCTAGGTGGCCAGCCTTTCCAATCACTGTGACTTACTACATGTGCATGTCAAAACCCTGCTGCTCTCACAAGCAATAGCCACTCAGTTCTTTTTCAACACCTTTTTCAAGGTGCTGACTCTTGTTCTTCTTTTCGAAGAGAGGGAAAAATATCCTTTTTTTGTGAGAAATTTATGTTGCTCAGCAGACCACTAAACCAACAGCTATTTCCAGGGATGAGGGCACATCCATAGACTGATATATAGATATACATTGATATTTAGATATGTATATATTCATATAGAGATGCTGAATTCCAAAAGGAGGAGTGTTCAGGTCTAAGTGTAATGATGTATTTTAGGAGAAAAATGAATAGACAGGCAGAGCCTCAGAAAGAACAAGAACAAGTGCATGGGTCTCTGAGATGCTTGTGACCTGTTTTTCTGTAAGGCAGAATACATTAGATAATAGGGAGCATGACCTGAAACAACAGACTTAAGTCCTGTGCATGGCAAAATCAGTCTAAGCCTGTAACAAGGAACACGGCTTCACAGCTCCAAGGTTTTTTGAAAGCACCTTAAATCTGAAATTCACAGCTTGAACCTGTTTCTATAAGTTGAGCTAGATGGAAAAATCAACCACTTCTTTCTTCCTTCCTGCTGTTGAAAAGAAGTCCAACTTGATAGTCCCTTTTTAATAAAAATATCTTTGCAGAAGACTTCAAGTCTTTTGTTAAAACCCAATATTTGGAAATGTTGTCCATGAACACAAAAGTAATTTTGAAACAGTTTTATTCAGGCAGAAATATGCTATTTTTCTGATGTCCAATTTCTAGTTAGTAGCTAAACACCTATTCTCTTGTTTTAAAACAAAGTTAGCTTAATTTAATGATACATTCATCAAAAAACATTTCTCTCAAAAACTAGCATTCACTGTTTCTTTCCATTAAAGTTCCAGATGTGCTAACATTTATATATTAAGTCAATGTGATATTAAGTGACATTACTACTTTTTAGCTATGATCTCTGTTAAGCGCATTTTTTATAAAGTATTGCACCTGTGTATAAGAGCTACTTGAATTAAAAATAATGTGAGCAGTAGGTTACTAAGAATTAAGAACCTAGGAGTAATAAACCTGCTTGCACCCCAGTTTCAAAACAACATTATTATATTTATAAGAAGCAGATTACCACCTTGAAAGGCAATCCAACATTTTTTTATGAAAACAAATAATGATGAATTAAGAACTTGCACATATAGTATGAGGTCCTGAAAATGTTGGGTTTTATTTTCCTTTTTTTTCCCCATTTCCCTGAGTACTCTGAATATTTTTATTCCTGTAGAACAAGAGACTAAGAGAAAGTTTAGGAAAAAGAAGTTAATAATTTTCTTTAATTTAAAATCCACTCAGATTTTCTTTTTTACAGAAGGAAAAATAAATACTGAATGTGACATAATATTATTTCTTCACTATTTCTTTTCTTTTTACATTTTTGGTGGAAGAGAGTGGCAGAATAATTTTGCTAATAGAAGATGACAGCAGTTTAAAATATGAGATGGAGTAGAAATATTTTTATTATTTCTTAAAGAAAACAGATTTTCAACATGATTTTTTTGTGCTAACTAGAATATCCATGTAAAAATATTTTCTCAAGTGATTTTTATCACTTTTGATTGTCTACAATGTTGCTCAGGATATGTTGATTGCAATGTCTTTATGCTAGCTGGAGACGAGGAGAGACACAGTTCCCTTTGTCAGCCATATGGAAACTCCACAGTCTAAAATGTGACTGTCCAGTGTGCAGGTGTCACAGAGCATCTGAGCAGCAAGAGTCTGACTTCTGCCCCTGTCCATAGCTTTGCTCTCTGGTCAGATTTATTTGGCTTACCTAATTTATGAGATAACTGAGCACTGAGATACCTGGAATTCAAACAGTTCTGGGCTGGTCTTTCAATTACTTTTTTTATTTAGCTTTAGGTTCATGGGTATTTCAACAAGTAACTTTATAATTCCTTAAAAAAACTGCTACTGCCAAAATGGAGAGTTATGCATTCAGTTAGAGGCAATGAATTTTGCATGCTAGAATAAAATTGAGAAGGGCTTTGTTTCCATAGGAGAAAAGGTTCAGTTTTTAATGAGGGCTTAGGATATGTTTTGCAGTGTTGGTGAACTATCTTTGCTGCCCAGATATCAGAAAGGGCGCTATATGATTGTCTCAGGCGCACAATAGTTTTATTTCATATCAGCAAATGGCTTTAAATGCAGAAGGTTAGTAGAAATGCATTTATTCCATAATATGTAAAGCAAATGAGGTGGTCTGATAGAAAGTGTTCTGTTTTGTAAAGCAAGGATACATATATTTTCCAGAGTTGCACAAGATTTCACTGTGCTATTTCCATTCAAGCCAAAGGGTCTTCTGCATGCCTAATTCCCAGAAAGCTCACAGGAAAATTATTCTAGGGACAGATTATCCAGTAGGCCTTAACAGCACTAATAAAAACAGTCATTAAAATCTATACTCATAGTTTGCCACCCATTTTTCATTTACCACAGGACTTTGGACTATTTCTCACTGCTTCTGTCAGAAAGAATTATCCCTGGCCACAGCAAGAAGCTTTAGCACAATGTATTTCTTGTCTTCTACAATGTGAGCTTGTTAATCTCATCACTGCTGTATGTAAGGTTTATATGACATTTTTACTGTTTTTATTCAAAAACGTTGCTCCATATTGTCATTTTATTTGTTTTAAATTGATTACCCTTGTAAGGCCTCTTTCTATGAGCACTGAAGACCTCTTGTTCCACAGGTGGGTATGGTAATTTCAAAAATAAAGACTCAAAGATCCTTTGAAGCTGAGGAAAAGAGCAACTCTTTCTTACATTAACTCTAAGCAAGGACAAAGGCATCAACAAGAACCTGCTTGCAAGGTAGCCTTTTGTAGACTCTGTAGCTTTCTCTAACACCTTATTTTATTGAACAAGTCACTGTTAGATAAAGATACTGAGGAAATCTTAAGATATCGGGGAAATAATTGGCTGAAATTTCTACTTTCTTGTCTGTCTTAGTAAAGACAGGATATTCGCTGAAATTAAGGTTCTTGCCCTACTACGGGTAATCACCCGCCCATGGTAAAAGGAAAGCTTCATTTTCCAATGTGATTTCTTTTTTAATATTTTTGGTTCTGTGTTATTCAGGGTGTGTATCTAATAAGAAAAACTTTATGGGATGTTTTATGTCTTTTTTTTTTTGAGAGATAAAAACCATGGAAGATTAGGGGACAGTTTACTAATCTTCTTAATGAGCAGCACAGCCTGTCTTCAGTGCTGTTTACAAGTTTCTTGTGGACTGTTACTTTCCTTGAATCCAACTTTGGTGCTGTTTCCCATAAGGATGGATTTTTGTTATTTTTTTTTTCTTCCATCTTGATAGCATTGTGGTTGTCTGGATATCCTATTTAATCCCTTTTTTTTTTTTTTTGCTTCACTGCTTTTATATCCCCCCTCTTCCTTCTCCCTCATGTTCTTTTTCTTCAGCACCTTTTTCTGTCACCACGCTATTCTCTTATCTTCCTATGCTTTTGTCCCTTCTTCCATTTTAAGTTCACTATTTTCCTGTCCTGCCCATTGCACATAATTATTGTGTCTTTAAATGCAAGGAAAATTAATTAATAATATAACTGTGCTTCAGCCTTTGCATATCTGCATATATGTAAATATACACAATAGAAGTTTTGTATTAGCAGTATAATTTAGTATGCATATCATTGTACAAAGGTGTTACAGTTTACAGGCTGGTGTGTGTAACTACTGAGGCAGGGTTTCTCCTTCAAATGTTGTCTGCCAAAATTGCCTAAACAATCCTGACTCACCCCCTTTAGGGCACTTTTCACCTTAGCAGCAAAAGGATGAGAGCTGTGGTGAATGCAGAGCTGCTGTGCAAAGATTGCTGAAGGACAGAGACCTCTCCTGTTCTGGCCACTGAAGAAATGAGAGCAAACACAAAAGTCTGTGCCTTGTCAGTCTGCAGCATTGTGTGAAATTGTTCATTTGCAGCACTGAGGGGTTCTCTGAAATGCCTACCTTTCATGTAGCAGAGACAAATGGAGAAATAATAGAGGATAAAGAAAAACAAGTATGTCCTTGATCTTGTTTTTACTACTATCAGAAGATTCTTCTACTAGCTTCTAACACAACAGCAAAAAAGGACTGCAGAAATTTAAGGGAGAGGAGAGAGTTTATTTGTTGACATAAACACAGTAGAAAAAAAAATAAAATCTTAAAAGCTTGAAGTGAACTGAAGAATCTTGATTTTATTTAAAACTTTTTTTTAGCATGTTTTTCCTGCTTCATTGTCCTTTCTTTGTAGAGTCATGGATAAAGCAGGAGTGGTGAGGTTGCACTGAATGTGTCAAAACTGAAGAGAGTTCAAAGAAATTTCAGTCCTTTGCAGGCATGACTTTAATGAGTGTGATGCCTTGACTCATGCCTGTCTCATGATTGCATCTTCTGTCTAAAGTAGGGTCTAATTTATTCTGTGTAAGGTAGGCTCTTCCTGTATAGTTCAGAATATGTAGTCCCTGCTCCAAGTTACTGTACTCTGCACTGACAAAAATTTAAATGTCTCCCATAAAATAGATGATGCCTTCAGCAGTTCTCCTAGGAGCAAGGCATACAAGCACCAAAGAGGTGGTGGACAGGAATAGGGTGACAGGGAGCACATGGTAGGAAGACATTTCACTGGTCCTAGATAACAGCATTGTGTTAAAATATCAGTCAAGCTTTTAGATTGCCCCATGTAAATCTCACTTCTGAGACCATCAAGACCTCTAATCTCAACCTTGTGTACTTAAATGGTCTCAATGGGAAGTTATTGGCAAATCTAGGATGAAAAATCTACTTCTTGTATGAGTTTAATTGTTACTCATGTGATCCCATGAAGAAAGGTAGGTTCATAGTAGTTAAGTCTCTCAACAAAATTACATGTCCTTTTTTTTCTGCAAACTCTAAAATGAAACAAATTATGGTATCTGTCTCTAATATGTGACAGCTAATAAAACTGATTATCTTAGTGAAAAATTATAGTTGGGGATTAATTGTTCACAGAAATGTTAATGAAGATTGAATTTATTACTAATCCAATTCTATGAGGTTTGGAAAGCTGTTAATCTGAACTCAGAAGCCAAAAGAAAGATTTTGTTGTGTTGCTGGTTTCGGGTTGCTTTACCTACCACAAACCCCACAAAGTCTGTAGAACATCTTTTATCACTGAAAATCCAGCTCCCACTATGTCTCAAGGCCAGGCTGGACAGAGCTCTGAGCAACCTATCCTAATGAAAGGTGTCCCTGCCCACATCAAGGAGATTGGAACTAGATGATCTTTAAGCTCCCTTCAACCCAGGCCATTCAATGACTGTGTGATTCTATGAAGCCTGAGCTGTACCTACAGGTTATTTGTTCCAAGTTTTTTTGCTTTTTTTTATTAGAATTTTTTATACCCTCTTATGTCATTATACTAATCACTAGTAATTTTCTAGTATAACAGGTTCAGGTTCCTTGATGCTAATTGGACATCATGCAAAATTTTGTCAGAGAAGGAGATAATTAGGATGCATCATTAGCTTCTGTGATGCCTATATTCATTAGACTGTATTTCCCTCCTTCTTTACAAATTATGGCCTTATTTATGGTTTCTCCTTGGGCTTTTCTCTGTGATGTTCTCAACACATCCCACTGGTTACAAAATGGTTTGAATTTTTGTTGACTTTTCAATATCTTGAAAGCACTTGGAATCTCATGGGATACAGGCTCCAGAGAGAAGCATAAAAAGAGACTTACCTTGTTGAACTAGCTAAAGCACAGTTGCCTAAAAGCATCATGCAGTGGATCAGTAAGCATTTAGCTCAAATTTTCTCTACAAACATTGCCACGCAATCCAGATACGATACATGCTGATCTTTGTGCCTCAAGCAGTCCAACTTGCAATTCCACAGTAGATTTTAGAATGTTACTTCTATTCAGAGGAAAAAAGGCAACAACAGTAAATGCAGAAACCAAATGGATTTGTATTTTTAGAATGAAGCCTTATTCTGTGAAATCAAAAGTGTCAACTTCATGGGATTTGTAATCTACTTTTTTAACAGTTTCTGGGATTTAGGTTCCTCATGAACAAGTCCAAGAAATCTTCAACTTTCCAAGGACTAATTCAGCATTCTTCTGGTAGTAGATTTTTTATTTTTCTTCTTGTAAGATTTGTGGAAAGGCATTTCTTTAATGCTGGAGTTATATAGGACTGTCCTT
Source organism: Ammospiza caudacuta (assembly GCF_027887145.1). Classification (NCBI taxonomy): domain Eukaryota; kingdom Metazoa; phylum Chordata; class Aves; order Passeriformes; family Passerellidae; genus Ammospiza; species Ammospiza caudacuta. The sequence goes on from NC_080593.1 coordinate 84,894,882, forward strand.
TCCCTAAGTAACATAAATCCTGTCTTGACTCAGTTTCCCTTTGTACTTTGATTCTTTTAATTCTCCTTAGGCAAATAAACCTAAATAGTATAATAGATCAATATTTCTGGGGAAAAAGACTGAGCTTGACTGAATATTGACTTCCACACCTGACTGTACTACTTGCTGTAAATAACTCCCTTTTTATGATGGTAAAGTAGAATATGCAAGTTTAATCCTCTCATTAAGAGGCAAACTTGAAATCATGTTTCGAGGATTAATGTAATAAACATCTTTGAAAATTACTATAATAAATAAAACTATTATAAGATGTATAGTTATGAATATTTATGCAAGCATGTGTTCAAGAAAAGCAGTGAGAAGAAAGTGTTTTGGGGTGGATTGACATTATTTTGCATGGGAATAGCATCTCAAGAAGAGCAAACATCTTTTACTTCTACCTGGCATCACTTAGTGACTATCATTGTTCAGTCAGGGCATTTTTGGCGCAAAAAGGAGATGACTGACTGAGGGAAGAACTGCAGAAAGATTGCTGCAAAGAAGTGAAGATCAGCCTCTCTTTTATAAGTTGTAGATCACACAAAGAAAAATGGACTTTGGCCACACCAAGACATGCAGGTGAGCCACTGGCTAGGTGGCATCCTCTGAAATGTGGGCAATGAAGTCCAAGGAACTACTTCTATGGGAGATTGTAGATCTTCTGCCACTCAAGGTCTCTAGCAGCAGTTTATGCAGAAGCTTGCCAAAAGTGATGTTGTTCTAGAATGGACTTGCTGAATAATTGAGATTCCTTGGGCCTAGTTTTTATGTCTTCCCTTTTCTTTGTGCTTCTTCCAGCTGATAAATACTGAAGGTTACAACCTTACCTCTACCTTACAGCAGAAACCAACTTGCAGAAATTGTAGGGAAAATCTGGGGTGTCCCTTTCAGTATTTGGAGAGAGAGGAAAAAAAGAAAAAGAAATCCTGGTGTCTTTATTTACTTTCCAGAAACTTTGAATATTATAAACAAGTCATAAATTGAAAATTTGGGGAGTATTCATTGCTTTTTCCCTACAAAACAAAGACTGAATTTATTCCCCCAGTTGGATAGAAAACAAAAGTGGCAGAAGGCTTTAGTGGTGCAAATAGATTTGGCAGGAAGGAAGAATGAGTCTTTCACAATGTGCAATAATATTTGTGGGACTTAGAAGGAGATTTGCAATATGGAGGTGGGGAACAAAGAAGCAAATATAAATAGGCCCAGATACTCATCAAAGGCAACATGATTGTCCACCTGACAGAGAAGGCTGAAGTGGCACTTTCTTGGAAACCAATGATGATGAAATGAGAAGATAAGTTTTGCTTTTTTTTAGCTTTTTTTTTCTAGACTTCTCCCACTCTTCATAATAGCTGCAGCTTCTCTGCCTATATCAGACTCCAGAAAGTTTTCCTGAGCCATAATTGCTCAGTTGGATTTGCAATATCCCTCTGTCTCCAGACTTTTAACAACTCTCAGGGAATAATAACCTGGCCAAGAAAAATGGGGAAACCTTGCAAGAGAGCAACTACCTACAAATCATATTCATACAGGTAAATCATGTCTATTCTGTCATAAGAATAAGATTTGCAATATCCTTCTGTCCTCAACGTTTCCCTCTTACGAAAATAAAAAACAAAACAAAATAGATGAATTTTGGTGATGGAAGTAATGTGGGAGAAGGACTATGAGAGGAACACAAGGATGAGTGTTGTCATATTTGATTTATGATTGCAGCAAAAAGGCATAAAAAGACCCAAGGGGTAGGAGGAGAGTGGGAGTCTAGACAAAAGGAATGGAGGTCAGAGAATAAAGAGCCTGCAGAAAAGTAGAGTTCATATATTCATTTTTTGTCTGCTCTTTACTTAGATGTATTCAAGGTCTCAGCAACCAGATCTGCTCTGATTGGTGGTGTTGGACAACATGAGCTCTGAAGATCCCTTCCAGCATAAATAATGTTGTTATTATAATATAGCAACTGCAAAAGGTATTATTTCACTGTTAAGAACATACTGCTTCTCTCTTCTCAGTTCCTGGTAGTAATAAACAATCCCATAATGTTTACCTAACAACTCTTCTCTTTCTTTTCAGGTTCAGACAGCCCTTTAAGATGTGCTTTCAATTCCACTGAAACCTGCCTAGTATGATTTTGTCCAGAGAAGAGCAAAATTAGCCAGAACCCAACTTAACCTGGTCTAGTGATATGATCTGATCTGATCCTATTGTGCAGCACCAGGACAAAGGACAGGTAAATGCAGACCCTATTTCCATGTCACTAATGTTTGATTCATATTCTTGCACAGTTGCACAAGTTTTGTGCTGAGGGGAGGTTGGAGGGAGTTCATTTTGTTTCACCCTCACAGTGAATTCCAGCAATGTGGAACATCCTAGTTTCTGGAAGTATGTTTAAATTCTCACCTAAATCCTTCTAAAAGTAAAGATTATGAAACTGCAACTTGGAACCATTATGGCAGACACTTTAAATTAATGTAACTGGCCATGTTCTTAGCTCTTTCATATGAGCAGACTACAAAAATTGTCTTCAAAGGGCTGTAAGCACTTGTCAAGGGCACCCTGTGCTTGAAAAATATTTCCTTTGTCAGTGTGAGCAAAGCTGATGGCATGAAGGACTGAAAACACATAGATCACAAAAAACCCTTAGCTAGGGGCTCAGCTATTACCCTGAGAGGCATAGTGTAAAGTTGCAGGTGCAATAAAATGCTGATACAAAGCTCCCATTTAGGGCAAGTGGCATTTGGTCACTAGGGAAGTACTTGTCCCTGCAGTGCATTTCTTTTTCTGAAGTGGTCGAATTTTATCATTTTCTCTTTCATCCTGGAAAAGGGGGATAATGTTTCATGAAGGAGATAATGAAGGGAGCTCATCTAGGGAGCCATCAGAGAAACAAACTTCTAGAAGCTGTATTAAAAAAAAAGTTCCATCTCTGCTTGCCTCTTATATGTGTGAATCAGTTTTACCACCTCCTTTGAGAAATGACAGATTTAATATATGCTCCATCTAAGCAACAGATGTGTGTGTAACACAAAAAGGTGTGGAGGGAGATTTCTTAGAAATAAACTGCTCAGTGGAAGAGAAAATATTTGAACATAAATTTCAAAGGCTTGTTCCAGCAGATAATTTCAGGCTTTTCAGGCAAAGCCTAATAGTAATCACTACCATTAAGGGAATGGGAATGATGTAGGTATATGGAACAGAAAATAGGTAAAGTTACAGTTCAGATGCATTTTTACCTAACGCATTCTAATATTTTCCTGTATAGAGTATTTTTTTCAAAGTTGTATAATTATACAAGACAACTAAATTCACTCCTAGAGAGTATCATGAAATCTGGAAAAATTTTAAATTCTCCTAGCTCTTGAAATGAGCAATTACATTCCATGAAAGGAAAAAAAATCTTGAAATCAGAGAAGTGTAACAAACACTCTGAAAAGGAGATATGCTCACGTAAAATGCATTTAGGAAAAAAAAAAAGAAAATTTGAAAAAGGAGTGAATACAATGAAATGGGTAGGAATGACATGAAGTGCAGTGACAAACACTAAAACTTGTGAAAACTATACATACAGAAACCTTGACACCAAGGAACAAAATGAAATTAAGAGACAGAAGAACAAACTGATGAAATAAAAGGCCGAACAAAAAAAAATTCTGAAACAAAATGAAAATAATAAAATGGAATGCAATAACATAAAGTGCATTGGAAATGAACCAAACCTTGCCAAACTGATCCTCACAGAAATTACAAGATTCATTTCGCTCTGTGAAATGAAGAATTTCCTTTCATGAAAGGAAATAAAATTTTGAAATCAGAGAACAAATTGTAAAAAGCACTCTGGAAAGGAGATATGATAAAATGAAATTCATGTGGAAGAACTCTGAAAATTGGGAAATAAAGTGACTATAAACTATTGGATTCAGATGAAAATAATAAAATGGCATGGGATAACATGAAGTGCAAGAAAATGGACAAAAACCTCACCGAATTGATCCTCATTGAAATCGCAGGACTTCATTTCCTCTCATGAAAAGAAGCATTTGCTTTCATGAAAGGAAATGAAATTTTGAAATCAGAGAAGAAAATGTAACAAACACACTGGAAATGAAATATGATAAAATCAAATGCAAGTGGAAAAAACTGAAAATTGGGAAACTGAGTGACTACAACTGAAAGGATTGAGATGAAATAAGAAGCAGTGTAAAGGACCAAATCTCACTAAAATTATACAAATTGAACTCTGGAAACATGCAAACGAAGCAAAGCAAAGAGGAAAGCAAAAAAACTGGTAAAGTGAAATGCTTAAAAAAAAAAAGACAAAATCCCATTCTGAAGTGAAAACAAGAAAAACTAGAAAAAGGCATGGGATGTCATGAAGTGTAGGGAAATGGACCAAACCTTGCTGAATTGATCCTCATTGAAATCGCAGGATTTCATTTCCTTTCATGAGATTAAGGTCTTTATCTCATGAAAGGAAGTGAAATCTTAATATCAAAGAACAAAGTGAAGCAAACTATAAGAGTGCATTGCCAATGAAATTATATTCCATGGAAAGAAATAAAAGAAAATTCAGAAATGAAGTGATTGTAATCACATATAATTAGATTACATGAAGTGCTCCTCTTCTGCCCAGCTTTTGTAGTTTCTGTATCCCTGGAGGTTTAGGGTTTGTAGTTTTCCAATGCCTGACCATAAGCAGAACAGTAAAAGCTGAAATTTGCTGAGGTGCCAAGCCCATGGGTGTTGTGGAGCAGAAAGGTGTGGAGGAAACCATGCTGGGGCAGTGCCATGCTCCCCTTGGCATGCATTCTGTAGTGCCAGGGTGCTTTGAGCTCTGGGCTTTGTGCTTTTCTCAACCCAAGCCCTAAGAAGATCCCTAACACTGAGCAGAGCACTAAAAGCTGCCTTTTGCTGAAGCAGGTACTGAGCAGAAAGGAGTGTAAGGAACAACATTGGGGTAAGGCCATGCTCCCCTTGGCATGCCTTTTGTACCTGTAACATCTCTGGAGCTCTCAGCTTTTTGGTTTTCTCAGCCTTAATCCTAAGTGTAACCCTAACTCGAAAGGGAACAGTGAAATCAGCCTTTTGCTGAGGCAGGTGCCAAAGTGAAAAATGTGGAAGGAGCAAAGCTGGGGGAGTTCCATGCCCCCTTGGCAGGTCTTTTTTAGTGTCAGGGTGCCTGGAGCTCTGGGCTTTGTGGTTTCCCTGCACTTCATGTCATCCCATGCCATTTTATTGTTTTCACTTTGCTGCAGAATTGTTTTGGTTTTTTTTTTTTTAGTATTTCATGTCTTCAATTTCTTCTCCTATCTCTTTGTTTGACTTTGTTGCCTGATTGTGGGATTTCAGTAATATAATACTGGCAAATTTCTGTCCCTTTCACTGTGCTTCGTTTCATCTTAATCCATTTCATTGTATTAATTCCACTTCCAAATTTTCATTTTATTTTTTTCAATTGCATTTGATTTTTTCATCTCTCCTTTTCAGAGTGTTTTTTATACTTTCTTCTCTGATTTCAAGATTTCATTTCCTTTCATGATAGTAAATTCTGTAAATTCTTATGTCTCTAAAAGTAACAGATTTTGAATTTAAACTCCATTTCTAAGCCTAATGAATTATTTCAAACTTCATCTGTACTTCCCAAGTTAAATGCCTACCTTTTGCAAAGAATGAGTAAATTCTTGGTTTTTTAAGAAAGAAATGTAGCATTCCTAATACTTCAGCTCCTAAAGCAAGTATTTGGATTTAGATGCCTGATAGAAACTTTATGTGAAAAGCTGTGAAACTGAACAGAGATGTTCAGTGTTCCATGTCTTTGTAAGGATGTACTGGGATTTCTAAGATCAATCTGACCAGGGAGAGCAATGGATATTGTCTACCTTGACTTCAGTAAGGCTTTCAACACTGTCTCTCAAGAAATCCTGTTGGGCAAGCTGCAGAAGTGTGGGTTGGATGAATGGACAGTGGAAGGGATTGGAAACTGGCTGAGTGATCCCAAGGAATCACGATCAATGTCACAGCCTAGCTGGATGCTTGTCGCTAAAGGGGTCACCTAAGGGTCAGTACTGGGCCCAGCATTGTTTAACTTTCATCAGTGACTTGGCTGAAGGGACAGATGTCTCCCCAGCAAGTTCTCTGACAACACAAAGCTGGAGGAGTGGCCGATACTCCAGAAGTCTGTGCAGCCCTGCAGAGGGACCTTGGCAGGCTGGAGAGATGGGTGGAGAGGAACCTTCTGAAATTCAGCAAAGGCAAGTGCAGGTCCTGCAGCTGGGGAAGAATCATCCCAGGCACCAGCACAGGCTGGGTCTGAGTGCTGTAAGCAGCAATACAGTGAAGGACCTTGGGCCCCAGTGGACAACAAGCTGTCCATGAGCCGGCAGTGTCCTTGTGGCCAAGAAAGCCGGTTGTGTCCTGAGGTGCGTTAGGAAGAGCATCGCCACCAGGTCAAGAGATGATCCTGCCTCTCTGCTCAGCCCTAGTGAGGTGCACCTGGAGTGCTGTGTCAGGTTCTGGGTTCCTCAGTACAAGAGAGACACGGAGCTCCTGAAGCAATTCCACTGGACAGCAAAGGTGATTAAGGGACTGGAACGTCTCTCTTTTGAGGAAAGGCTGAGGGAGCTGGGCCTGTTCAGCCTCAAGAATAGGCATCCAAGAGAGTACCTCATCAGTGTCTGTAACTCTGAAGGAAAGGTGTCAAGAGGATAAATCTAAGCTCTTCCTGGCAGTGCCGAACAACAGGGTAAGAGGCAATGGGCAGAAACTGATGCACTGGAAGTTTCTCCTAAACATAAGGAAGAACTTCTTTACTGTGCAGGTAACCAAGCACTGGAATAGATTGTCCAGGAAGATTCTGGAGTCTCCCTTACTGGAGATATTAAAGAACCATCTGGACACAATCCTGTGCCGTGTGCTCTAGGATGATCCTGCTTGAACAGGGAGGCTGGACAAGATGACCACTGTGGTCCTTTCCAATCTGACCCATTCTGTGATTCTGTAATTCTGACTATGCTGCTGCTATAGCAACATCAATTTACATTGAAATATTGTTAAAAGCTTATAAGCAAGGATTAAGTAGTCAGTATTTTCCAGTGCTTTTCTTGTTGATTGACAGTGGGATTTCTTTTTTTTCTTTTTTGTAAGATAGTAGCTAATAAATACATTCATGAGAATAGTACTTTTTCTTCTTTTGTTTCCTGCCTGCTTTGTTCCTAGATGATTTGCCACCACTGCTTATAAAGCAAAAGATTTCACATACTACAGAAGTTGAGGCCTGAGCCTTTTTCCCTGAAAGAAAATAGCTAGCAAGCTGCAGGAGATGACACTTTTGACCTTGGAGAAGTTCTGTTGTCTAAATTAAGTTTTCAAACAGAAGTAGGTCAGTTACACAAATAACAGTATACTCATATTCACATTCTTGTATTCACAGTTGTTAATACAACTGTGATCTATTGAGGAGCCTTTTTTACCCATTGTAACAAAAAAAAATTAAATATTAGATGTGGCCATCCATTTGGAATTAAATATTTTTATTTGGTAGTTTATGCAGCTATCTCAAAGAGCAAATTTCAAAGTTGAAAGAGGAAGGAATAATGAAATTTTTTGTGTTTATCTTCCTCCAGATTCCTGCATTTAAGATGGGATCAGTGAGATTGTGGGCATAACATTGGGAGTTCACAGTTTGTGGTGTAGTGGCAAAGCCATAGATTAGGAAAGAGGCTGGATCTCTGCTTTCTTCAGGAAGCTGTGTGTGCAGTGACAGTGTGTATGCTGGCCATGCTCCTCTGAGCCTGAGAGGGAACACCTCAGGTGAACTCTTGTGTTTAGTATGTCCAGGAGAGGAAAATCTGTAATCCCCAAAATGTGGCAACAGGGAATGATGGCCTCAGTACTGAGGAAACTTCCTGGGAAGTGGAGAGCACAGCAGATATTTTCTCCAAACCAGCTTCTGAGTGAGCAGCTGCTGAGAGAAAGAAGTCCTCTGGCTTCAGTGTGCAAGAAAGATGGTTATAGATTTTATTTATTTCTGTCGCCTTTACTCTTGCTGGCTTCTTAGTCCCCCTCCCCCCAAATTTAAATTTTCTCTTCATATTCTAATAAGACTTGGAATTTAAGCTTAAAATTTAGGACTTATAATGGGAAAATCTTAGGTAGGTCCACTACCTAGTTCTAGTCAGTTCAAAGGCTTCTGTCTCTACATAACACAATTATTTGTGACCAGACATGAACAGTTTGGTGAATCTTAAACTTCAGGGAAGCATATCTGAGTTTATGTAATTTCTCTTCCCATTTAACAAAATTAAGTGGCTTTAATTCAAGTTTACCAAGATGCTTCCAGCTTGGTGGATATAATGTGAACTTGGACTTCTATGCAGATAAGTATAGAAATAGTGTCTATCTTTGAGACATAAGAAAATCTTTTTCCTATTAAATCTGCCAAAGTCTTGTGGGTGAAAATACACTCTTTTTTCCACAATGCTTGGAGTTCTGAATTGCATGAAGTCACTGCATTTAACATTGGAGTAAGGTTGATTTGTCAGTCAGCTACAAGGGAAAACACAGTGGTCCAAACAATAAACTGTTGAAATCAAGGATGCTTACACTATGCTCATTTTTATAGCCATAGTTTTTACCTGCTCCAATCATAAGTGACACCCTGAGGGAGTTTTATTTGAGGAAAAAGTCACGCTCTTTGAGGCCTTATTATCTAGAATTAGCTTTAAGTCGAAACAAGCCACCTGCAGCACGACTGCTCTTGAAAATTCTCTGTGTTCATGTGAAAATAAAACAGTTCATCAATTCAGCCTTGTTATTCCTCATTAAACCACTTCTTTTTTACAACAGTAACTGCAGAACACCATGTTTCAAATTAACATTTAGAATTTTGAGCAGAGATCTCACAAAGCATTTCTCGGATGTTAATCTGCATGTGTCTGGAGATTAATTCTTTTTCTTGCTGTACAGGTAATCTTTCACAGAAAGTACTGAAATTACATATTTTAGTTATTTTTAGGCCTAATTCCTACAACTCTTTCCTCTTTGCCTTAACATCTATCTTGCTGCTTTAAGGTGCTATTTATGGTGCCATTTATGGTGCCAACACATAATATAAAGGAAATATCCGACAGTGCTGCGGTATTTGCAATGCTTTCTCTATACCTGTTCCTGTAAACAGAGGTATTTTCAGCCATGTAGTAAACTGTGAAGAAGAGTGTTTGTAGGAGCAAGGACGGCTGTAGCTTCATCTAAGCAGATGTTCTTCCTTGGATATCCTGGAGTGGCCTAAACTGCTGTTTCGGAGCTCTACCAAGCAGCACTGACCAGAGGAGGCTGAAAGCACTGCAGCCCTGAAGGGCTGAGTGTTTGACATCATTGCTCTGGACACAGAGCCACTGACCCAGCCCTCCTCTCAGATATTTGCCAGCAAATGTGCACTACCAGCCCTGTCCAGAAGATAGTTACCAATAATGACTACTAGCTGAATTACGGGGCATTTTAGGATGGAGGGGATATCTGGAAATCACCTAGTGCTTACAGCAGGTCAGCCAGAGTAGGTTGCCCAGGACTGTTGGGTTAGCAAAGGGTTTGGGGAAATCTATTGGCGTTTTTAAATATCTCCATGAATGGAGATTCCATAGCCTCTCTGGGAAACTTGTTCCTGTGTTTGCCCTCAGAGTAAGAAGAGTGGCTGAATTGTGTTCAGATGGAATTTCCTGTGTTTATATTTTGATGGGTTTTCTAAAAAATCTGTGCCTCTTGTACTGTCACTAGGCACCACTGAGAAAAGTATATCTCTGTCTTCCTCATTCCCAACTTTCATGTGTACAGATAGATAAGGTCCCCTTGAGTCTGCTTTTGTCCAGGCAGAACAGTCCCAGCTCCCTCAGTCATTCTTCATGCAGCAGATACTTCAGTAATAATCATTGTGGCCCTTTGCTGGACTTGCTCCACGTCTTGGTCCATGTCTCCTGTTCTGAGGAGCCCAGAACAGGATTTTGCATCCCGTGTGTGGCCTCACCAGTACTGAGCAGAGAAGGTGAATCACCTCCCTGAAAATTCTAGAAATGTGCTTCCTAATGCAGCTCAAGACACTGTTGGAATTCTTTGCTATGAGGATGAGACTTGGTTTGAGACTAACTGTTATAAATGTGGTGGAAATATGATGTTCCACAAAAGTGCTAATGTTCATATTTATAAATGTAAACAAAACTTGCCAGACTAGATGCCATGAAAAGAGCAGATGCCATGAAAAGTCCATTTGTGCCTGTCATTTCCTGCTTCTTTCCCACATGTTCAATCTTACATGTTCATCAGCATAAAGTCTAATGCACTGTGATGTTGAAAACCCTTACAAATGGAATATTCCCATTTCTGTCATATTACAATTTCCTTGATCAGGGCAGGAAGGAGTTAAAAGTCTATTTGCTCTCACAGTTAGATGGGAACTTAAAGAAAATTTCAAGACCCTTCTCCTGCCTAGAGCAATTGTTCATAGATGTGTCATTCCTGATGTGCTTTTCTAATATTTTTTTAAAGACTTCCAGAGATGGAGACCGGAACATTTCCCCAGGCAATCTTTACTATTGTTTCTACAAAACCATTACGGCTACGAGGTCCAGCATCTAATGAAATTCTTCTTTGAAACATCTTAGGCCTTACTGTCTGTCCTAGCAGTGTCTTTCCTTGACATCAAGTGTATTTGTTTATGTTAAAAGCATTTGTTTATGCTTTATGTTCTCTTCCTTGATATTTTATTTAAGCTAAACTGCAGACAGGGACCTAATTAGATCTGAACTGATAGACCCAGAGCTCCACCAAGCTCACAGTTCCTACTTGCACAAAACCATCTGATAGAGATGTCAAACTACACCATGTAGGGTATGTGCAAGAGAAACTCCCTCAGTCTATGAAAGAGGAAACAAAAGAAAAATAATACATGCAGTATTTTAAATTGAATCAAGATTCAAAATAAATCAGGTACAAACTTAAACATTAAGAGTTTTCTTTAAGACTGGTATGTGAATTATGGAAATGAGAAATGGAATGGAAGATGGGAAGTATCAGGAAAGCACCCCAAAAGTGCCAGCAAGTTTATGATGCCTAGAGCCCAAGGACTCCAGAAACTGGGAAAAAGACCATGATGTGGGAAAGAGGATGTGAAAGAAGGCTTTCTTAGAAAGCAAGGTAGAAAACCATCATTGTCCAATCAAATGATGTATTAGAGATGTTAAACAAAAACCTATACTTTAACTATTTGTAAATACTGCACTTGCACTAGGTTGAGCTATCTGTAGAGAAATGTATTCAGCCAGACTTCCAAATTATAAGTATTCCTGAAAGGAAAGCTCCCCTTTCTCTTTAAGTTGACATTAATGCAATTATATCTTTATTTACATAGAAATACATATTTGCATGTTATTGGTCTATTGGTCATGTTATCTAGGAAACAGCCTTAAAGATTTACAAATGTGCCTAATTCTACTTCACAAGGAATTATGCTGAAGGCTTGCAGGTTATTTCATGAGTGTTATTTCCAAAGACCAGACTAAAGTGTCAAAGAGTGTTACTTCAAATACTCAAGAAGTGTCCTCCATATGGAAGGCTGTGTCTGTGGGAGTCTAATTCAAGAGAAGCAAGGAGAACAGATTTGTAGACTGAACTCAAATAGAGCGTAAGTCTTTAAAGAAAAAAAAAAAAAAGAAAGAAATTAATGCCATATTTTGGAATTAAGACAACCCTTAAATGCTTCTAATTCCAAGAATAACTCTTATCCCAATAGTGTTTTGCATCTAGAAGCTGTTGTTCTAAATAACATGCTCCTTCCTATAGGAAATATCACTTGTCCTAAAGCATATATGAAAAAAGGGAAAGTTCTGATTCTAGCAAGGAGATACAGAAGGTCACAACAGGGCAGTGTGACAGTGGTGATAAGAGGGCAGATATTGCTTCTTACAAACACCAACCCTAAGATTTAGTGTTGCCTCAGTTGATTTTGCAGCAGGACAGCATGTGATGAACAAAATTGCTCCTGGGTTTTTGAAGGCTAGGATAAAAAACAGGGACATCACAAAGGAACTAGATTTCACATTAGGTTTCGCATTATGCATACATGAATTCAAATAATGCAAGTAGAGCAATTACAAGGCACAATCCAGCCAGCTGAAAGGCTGTATCTTAAATGTGCAGTTATAGCTGAGGTATTCCAGTCAACAAGCATTTAGCTAGAGGCAACTGTGCCTCAAAACAGAACATTTTCCAAAATTAGTTTTGAAAAATAGGCCCTCTGGAGGTACTGTTTTACCTACTTCATGACTTAAATAAAGTGACTTGTAAAGGAACATCTATTGCCCCAAGATTTGCCCATACTCACAAAAGGCAGAGCTGTCCTAGTTAAGAATCTGGAGCCTTTGGCATATTATATGAGTTATACGTAACTTAACCTTTTAACAGCATATTTTAAATCATCCATATAAAAATATCTCTACAGTAACTTCAGAGCAATCACATTTCTTCTAAAGCTATCTTTAGACGTGTTTTTCTTTTATTCTGTTTTATGTAGACACTAATCTAAGTGTCATTACAAAATAACCCATTTGAAATCCATGGTAAGATTGTTTTTGTCAAATCCTTAAACCTTTTCTTGTAATTTTGGGTTCAGGATAAGGTGGAGAGGTCTTATGCATTTACCAGAAAGGCCTGTGTAAGTGTAATGGAAGACAGATGGAAATACAGAGAAGAAAAACAAACTTCCATGAAATACTGACTTAGGTAAATTTTTATAACCAGATAAATGCTGAGAGTAAAGACCATCATGTACTTGTTTTCTCCCTGGAGATCATTATCCAGTTTGTAGATTCTAATCCTGACAGTGCAAATTTTTTTTTTTAAAGCTGGGGGTTGCATGCTACAGGATGTGTTCATATCAACATTTTAACTCAAATCAGGAGCTTACTTTTGAATCCAGTTTGCCAATTGCTCCTGCTTGCTGTGCTTTGCCATTGGACATGCTGTATTCCTTTAAGGTGACTAAGATAGGACATGCACACATAATACACTCTACTATTTAGAGTAGTCTAACATGATACCACATTGTGGCTGCCTTAAAATAAAATTATTTGACATACATATGAAGTGGATGTCTGTAGTAACTCTTCTACAGAAATGCTCAAACTGAGCTATAATGTATAGATTCTTCAGCTAACGGAGATATAGCTAAATTTTGTCTAAACAAATAATCCCTATGGAGTTTCTCTACCTCTTTGCATTTACAACAGTGTGAAATCATTACACTATTCTAGAAATAGTTCTAGAAAGGATTTCCTTAATAGGAAGATCAGGAAATTCTTCTCTATGAAAGAAGAACTGTAGGCCTAGAGAACATGATTTTGCTCTTAAAGAAACTTTAAACACAAAATAAAAGACCATCCAACAGTACCAGACATAAAGACAGGAGCTGGAAGTATTCTGAATGGCATTTACTACAGATGAAAGTAGTAATACTATTTTATTTTTCAAAATTTAAATATGCTGTCAATGGAAAGAAATTCAAGGAATGAAAAATTTGAGAGAGCCAGTCATTTATTGATATTTGATCTATATATATACACCTCAATTTCTCTCATTGGGTACACATACATACTCTCTATATGTTTCCATGTTTCTGCTCTTCATATCAGTGAAGAGCAGAATTTAAAGTTCCCTAGGAAAAAACTTACAAAAAAAACCATTTGGAATTCATTATACAAAATAGTGTTTTGCCTTAAGAGAGGAAATGGATTAGGTATAAATTTGCATAGATTAGACTCTGCCTTAGTCATGATGTAATAACTTATGCATCTTCTGTTAGACTGAGATACCCTAACCTTATGTGTTAAGTTTCCTCTTCCAGATCAAATATGAGAATTTATTAGTTAATGCCTTGAAAAAATACATGGAATTTATTTGCTATCTTGCATTATCATAATTTCCAACTATCAAAGATTGTTTTGAAATTCAGTGGGCATATTCAGTATCTAATGAACTTGAAGAACTTATTACTTTTTCATAGCTCCAAATCTAGTACCAGTATTGGATCTTAATCACATCTCAGGCATAATCCTTCCTAAACCTGTAAAGGAATGCTGGTTAAAGCATGACTCCTCCCCAGAGATCCTGCTCCAGATTCCCTGTTGTTGCTCTCTTCTATCTCCTGCATCCACTAAGCTGTTTTGACTGCTCCAGCTGGCAGCAGACAAGGGGTCAGCCACTACTCCCCTTATTTTATGCTCTGGTCTCATTGTTTACTAAAGCAATGACCAGCTTTAGAGAAATCTTCATTGCTGAAAGGAAGTTTGCCTCTCCTCCCCAGCAAGTCATGATAAAACTAGGTTAGAAGGAAATTGAAGTACCTGACAGAAGGAACTCTAAAATTTTGGATACAGAAGAAAAAAAAAAAAGAGAAACAGTGGGTAACTTCAATGAAAAACAGTGGGTAATAGTGGGGGGAAAAATAAAAAAAAAGACATGTTACAATTCAAGAAAGGACTGAAATCAATCATATAGCACTAGCTATAGAATGTTATGGACATTTGTCATGTTTTTCACCAGCCAAGAACTAAGCCCCAGGCAGCTGCTTGCTCAGTCAGGATCCGGGAGAGAATCAAAGGGAAAGAATAGAAAACTCACGAGCTGAGATAAAGACAGTCTAATAGGGAAAGAAAAAGCCACACATCCAAGCAAATCAAAACAAGGAATTCCTTCACTGCTTCCCATGGGCAGGCAGCTGTTCAGCTGTCTCCAGTAGAGCAGGGCCCCATCATGCAAGAGGGTTATTTGGAAAGACAAACATAATCACTCCAAATGTTCTCCCACTTCCTCCTTCTTCTCCCCACCTTATACACTGAGCATGATTTTATATCATCTGGAATATCCCTTTGGTCAGTTGGGGTCACTTGTCCTGCCTGTGTCTCTTCCCAAACTTCCATGTATCCCCAACACCCTTGCCAGCATGGCAGTACGAAAAGCAGAATAGGCCTTGGATCTGAGCAAGCTATGACAAAAGACATCTCTTTATTATCAACTCTATGCTCAGCCCAAATCCAAAACACCCATACCAGCCACTGAGAAGAAAATTAACTCTACCCCAGCCAAAACCGGCACAACATGTAAGAAACGTTTATAGTTGCTAGCACAAGAGGGAGAAAAACATCAAAAAAGTAGATTTCCACTGAGCTTTTCATTTGGATATAGTCCAGTACTGTAGGATTATGTGATAAAGCTTATCTGCACACTCACAGAGGAACAGACAGACAATGGTAGAAGGGAAAGCCCAAATAATCCCCTGCCAAGCCATTCCCAGGCAGACTACACATGGGCCATCAGCCCACCTGCAGAAGCTGAGAAGAGCACAAGAATACACAGGGAACCCAAAAGAAGGCCTCCCAGAGAATTATACCTTGTCCAGGCACCTCCCTGCTCAGTCCCAGGGGAGACATCATCTCCAGAAACCAGGTGGGAAAGCAGTCCCCACGAGTCATGGCGAGCAGCTGTCCAGTCATCTTTCAGACTAGGGGAGTGGATGCCTGTATTTATAGGCAGGTACAGACACAGAAATAGATGTGTAAATATATGTGTGAATGTACATATTGTAGCAAGTGGGCCTCGATCCTGCCTAGCCCCAGAGGAAACCAGGATGAGGCCACTGATGCTGTCTATGCTCCTGTGGGTTCTCCAGGTTTCTCTCTGTGATCTGTGTGACAGCCACACTGAGATGTGTATATGTAGGGTATATGTGGGCTTGTGTGTGTGTGTCCTGGGAGCACATCTTCAGCATCAACACTGGTGGATCTGGGCACACAGAGTGCCAGTTGCCTTATTCCTCTTGGATGCGTCATGATGCATATACCTCTAACCAATACCTTTTTTTATTTCAGCTGATAGCAATAGAAAAGTTAGATAATGCATAGTTAAAGTGTTCTCAAATGTATTATTCCTGCAAAATATTAATTTTAAAACCTGATATTTTTTGTTTAATCTGAGATAATTGTGCATCTTGAAAAAATATTTTCAAATATTTGTTTAAAAATGTCTTGATTGTCACCGACATCTTTTCATAAAAATCCTTTCTTTAGGATTTTTCCCTCTTCTGAGAAGCTGTGGCCTCAGCAACAAAATGTAAACAATGGTTATCTGCTGCTGTGGAATGCAACAGGTGGATCTGTGATTGGCCTTGGGTGAATGTTTGGATTCAGTGACCACTCACAGCAGAGCTGGGTCTCACTCTGTGCTGAGACACAGCCCTTTGTTTATTCATTCCTTTTCTATTCTTAGCTTAGCTAGCTTCTGAGAACTTTCCTTCTATTCCTTTTAGTATAGTAATAATGTAATATATATCATAAAATAATAAATCAAGCCTCCTGAACATGAGGTCAACATTCTTGTCTCTCTCTTCACCCTGAAAACCCTTGCGAGCCCTGTAACACTTGATCATTATCTTTCAGGAGAGTACCAAGGAAGCAGAAAAGAAGTATGGATTTTTAGTTAGATTTTGTTGCTAAATTTGATATGCTTTGATAAAGCTGCTCCAACTTTGAAAAAGGTTTCTCTGCAAAAATAGTATCAGAAAAGCATAAGTTGAAGGATAGTTCCTGGAAATATGCAGTTCCTGAAAATTTACATCTCAATGAAAGAGCTGAAAAAGCCCCTCAGGCTGATTTCAAAGCCTTTGCATGAGTGATATTCCAGAGAAGATGGGTGAAGAATGCAAGCAGTTAGAGCAACCCTTACTGTTTTACAGTAAATTTTAGTTCCAGGTACAGTGAAGAATGTGATCTCAGTGTTTTCTTCACCAGATTTTTAGTGCTTTTATCATATCAAAATGCATGTGGAGGAATTTATAATGAAACTCTCTCCCTTACTTCCACTAAATATGTAAATCAATATATAACAAGAACTCTTTGAACTTTTTTTTTAATTCATAATATAAATTTTATTGCATAACTTATAATCTACTGCATAACCTATAACCTATAGTCTATCAAAACATCTCTGTCATAGACGACAGGAGCTTGTAAAGAAGTAGTGCCTTTGATGCAATTAAGTTTACTCTTTTCAGTCTTCCTTTTAGAAGAGTAAATAAAATAGGGACAGATATCATGAGTGGATTAAGAAAACAACTACTCATATCTGAAAACCTATTTTTTAGCTTAAAATTTATTGATGAAGTCACTCCACTGTTTCACTGAATGAGCATATATATATATATATATATATATATATTTTCAGGATAGGTATTCAAGTAATTTCTGTGCTCCTCAGTATGGATTTCCTGTGTGAAGGAGTCTGTAATAAAATGATGTTTGAAATTGGTTTTATCAGCACTGCAAGGTACAGCTCCTTCCCTTCAAGCTGGCAATTATTTTTAGTCACCCTTATGCATAATAAGGGAATTTTTGTTTGTAAAATGTACAAGCAAGGAGAATCAGGCCCTGAGGATTTTCCCTTCACTGAACTATACAATGTCTGGATATGCTGATATTTAATAGCTACTTCCTAATAGTGACCTTGTATTCAGCTTGAGAAGAGAAAATGTGATAGTGAGTAGAAAATGCATAATAAAATTTTATTCAAAATCAATTTTTTGAGAAGGATAAATTAGATTAAACTGTAATAAAAGTGTAAGTAAGATAGATTTCACTTAGGTCAAATGAGTAATATGGTTGGTGTATAAGATGATGGTCCAAATACATGCACAATTATATATTACTAAATACAGTTAGTAAAATGCATGGGAAATTAATGACTAAAAAGGAAAATATATTTAAAGGTAATTCTTTCAAATTATTTTTCCCCGAGGGATGTTCTCTAGGTCTCCTCATTGTGTTCTACCAAACCAAAGCAGTAGACAGCCTGGGAAAGTGGAAATGGATAAAAACCACTGGTTGATTTTGTAGGGTGTTTGTTCTGTGCTTTACTCCCATGCTGTTAGCAGCAGAATGCTAAGCACAGTTTGGTATGGAAGCTTCCTCCAAATACCTCTAATGAAACTCATGTGGGCCAAGGAGCTAGAAAGAAAATGGTACTAATATGACAATAATAAATAAATAAATATGTAAAATATGAGAGAAAGTAATACCGTGGTAATGCAACCTGCAGATGAAAGAGCTGAAGAGATTCTGCCAGTAGTCCTCCAATGAGTTGAGCAGGATTTAAATTATGTACTACTGCTTGCCCAAAATTTTACCTCTTTTCTATGTATTATTTCAAATTCTTCCTATGTACTGTTTGCCTCCTGATTTCTAGCAGAAGTTACATGATAAGAGGCTGTAATTGGTTCATCCCCCATGAGCTGGATTTTGAAAGAAGAGGATGGTATTATTAACTTGGAGTTTAAGGAGATAATGAAGAGAGAAAGAATAGATGGTAGATTTGAAGCTTGAAAAAGTAGAAAAAGAGGAGCAGAATTGAGGGATTTAAGTTTTTCTTATAACTTTTTATCATTATATCTTGCAAACCAAATAATTTTAGGATGTGTATTGTACCAGATCTCAACCTCACAATTTGCAGTAAGAGCAGAATCACCCTATGATTTCATGAAGGAAATCTAATGTCCCCCAAAACGGATGGCAAGTTACAATATTTCTGGTTAAAAAAATCAGTGACATTATACTGTGTATTTAAGTAGTTTATATCATCATCCATTTATTGACATCTACAAAAACTAAAATTAAATGACTCGTGCCCGTCTTACAAGATTTTTGACCAGCTGTAAACTACAGACAAGTCTCAACTTTTCCAGTGTGGTTGTGAATCTTGCATGTGATCAAAAAATTTCAGGGTTCTGTCATCAGCTGTGATATTTTTTGCTGGGAGCATGCCCTCCAGAAAGGCACAATATCAACATGATTTTTTTTTTATTGTTTATACTCTAACCTTTACATTTTTAGATATATGTATTGGTTTTGCTTGCATGTCTTTATATCCCTAGGGACATTTAATGTTGAAGGGTTATTGCATATGAGATATTTTACCTCATGGCCCGAATCTGTCTCATTTCTGATTTGTCTTTAGTGGTAGAACTTGCCCTATTTTTTTGATCCATATTGAGAAAATAGGAATCCCAAAGGATGCATGTTATCACATTACCTTCATAAGCCCAACCAGAGTCCCTTATCTTAAACCCATTTGGCCCATTGCTTCTGTTAGGAAATTATATAAACCCACATTTGGTTCCATGAAGGTTATTAGCACTTTACTGCATTAACCTATGATTTTCCAACCTTGATCAGACCCAGCCAAAGAACCTGAGAAGATTTTTAATGGACCTGCATTATTAAAACCATAACAAAAGTCTTTATCTCCTTGCTTAAAAGTGTATGCTTTCTCTACCATTTTATAGGAGTAAATTTTTCAATGATTCTCTCACCAGTTCATCTATTACTTCTGTGTGTTCTAGGCAACATCATTGTTTGGTTGGGTTTTTTTCCCTGTATATAAATGAAAACTGCACACTTCCTTTTTATCTGTTTTTCTCCACATATTTTAATCTGCAAAGATCCTTTCAGATCTGCAAAATCTCATGCATCTATCACATCAAACAGTTTCTGTCTGTTTTGTTGGATATTTTTAATCACATGAATACCCTTGACAAATGAATTGCAGAAATGAATACAGGAAGGGCTATTCTGCTTTCATTTAAGAATTTCCATTCGTGTTATCACCATTACCAGGGTGGTAACATATTTTGATATCAAACTTGATTCTTTTTTTTTTTCTCTATCAAATTCTTTCTGTTTACTGAATCTGATATGGTTGTACTTTGAGACACCAAAAGACTTGCTAATCCTGTTGATCTTTTATTTCTTGAGACTTGTAAGATCTTTAAATACCTGAAAAATATAGCAGTATCTTGTTTATTTGAATCTGTTTATTAAATCTGTTTAATTAACATAGTAATAAATTATGAGCTTTAATAATATACAAGGACTAAATTATTTCAATTTACAGAAGCCCCTTGCAGAAGCCTCTAGAAGCTTTTGGACACCTGTTCAAGTTTAAATTCCATGATTATGAAATGGCAAGCTCTTGTTGGCACACGCTTGAAGCCATTCCTCTTTAAGCTAAGCTGCTTCCAGGAAGAAGCAGTCTTTAATGAGAATTTCTATTGCTGAAACAAGACTCTGTAACATTCTGTTTTTTTCCTGAGTGGTACAGAGCTCCCACTTCCATAGGAATTGGGGCCTAAAGTCACAGCACAATTTGGGAAAGACAGAATTTTGAAGGCATATAAACCTAAAGAAAATGACCAAAATTTCCACTTTCTCAAATGTCTGAATTGGTTGGTAGGAATTTCCTACCCTGGCCACTGTTAGTCCTGATATGTTCTCTGAAGTCTTAACCAAATAGAAATTTTACTACTATATTTTAAATGCATATATAATATGTAAACAAATGGAGAAATTGGAGAAGAATGTAGTATTTTTAAGGTATGAGAGCAATGAGAAAAAATCTGAAAGTCTTCAGATAGTGACACTTCATGTTTTTTGTATAAAGAAGTTCTGTTTGTTTCTCTTTGTCCTTCGCTCTGTCCCTAGGTTCCTTGTGCGATATGGGCATCTTTGAACACTTCTCAAATCTTCTTCCAAATCTCTCTGATCTTGCCTTCTCATATGTTATACCAATTCCTATGTTGTTCCTAAGTCTCAGATATTCAAGCACTGAGCAGGGGTTATTTAGTTTCTATTTTTACAAAGATATCCTCAAAAATTTCCTTTTCCACTTAAATAGGTGTGTGGAATATATCATGTGTTCTTGAAGGAAGGAGGAAAAAAACAAAGGGAAAAAAGAAGTGTGAAGGACTTGGAGTTTCTATCAAACCAGAAACCATTCTTTGCTACTTTAGCCCATGCTGGAGGTCACAACATCTCACAAGTCAAAGATTTTAAGACTTGCAGGTGACTCAGTCTGTGTGGAGCACAGAGCCACTGAAGTCCAGTTTACAGAGTTTTCCCTGACACCTGTGGGTTTGCTGCAAGAGCAGTCACTGAGGCAGCAGAGGAAAACATGCAGTTTCCAGTGTGACATCTATCTGACTTTATCCTGCATGACCTGCTTTTCTATGGAGCTGAGGGATTTTTTTAAAGGTAAGACATTTTTTGGTAGAAAATAAGCTGGAAAATACTCATGAAATTTTGCTCAGGTCAAGCTGTCCTTAGTGGAGGAATTTTTTAAGGGCCCTGAGGAAAAGCAGAGTCAACATTGATAAATTATAATGTAATATAAAACCTAAAAATTCCACACTGGTATAATACATAAATGCATAGAAGTTCCTAAATCCCCCTTATTTAAATGATAAGTCAGTTTTTCCTTATAATAAAGGCTACATATATTCATGCAGTTTATGGACATTTATTCAATGAGTCTTCTGTAGTTTGTGAAGTGAGATTCTTCTCACTTGTTCCTTTGCTTCTCACTTTGTTTAATTTGTTAATTCATTTCACTTGTGTCCAGTTACTTAAAGCTGTGAAATTTCTGTATGTGTGCCTAACTATCCCAGGTATAAATAATTCACATTATTTCCTTTTCATTC